>NC_050068.2:325577778-326268685 GCF_009764565.3 Dermochelys coriacea | reverse complement strand
TACTTCCTGCAGTGCCTACTCTCCACAGTGCTCCTTGGGTATACCCCGTGTACCCTCCTAGTGGCACTGTAGGAATATCAGCTACCCCAGGCTCTACAGACCAGAGTTTTAGTCTCTGGGTCTTTACCACAACACCTTACTCTAGGAGGAAAAGGAAAGATAGGTGACTTCTTGCAGCCTAGACTCAAAGAGAGGGTGTGGCTTAAGACACACCCTTATTGTCAGCATCTCCCATTGACTAATTTAGGTGGGAGCCAACAAGCTTGTACCTTTGTGGATCCCATTCTGAGGCAGCTGTCTCTCCCTATTCATTAGCCTTGGCACCTAACTCAGGCTTTATGGATCACAATGTTGTTCCTGTGAATTTTCTAGGCACTTAACACAGAGCCAAGGTGATTATAAGAATAGTCTTGTAATCAGAGTGATGCTCAGAACACAAAATTGAGTTTGGTAGTTAGATTTGCAGGAAGCTTGTAATATCAAACAGAATTGATAAGCTGTATGTAGTGTGCCATCAGCAGTAGTCCTCATGACACTGTCCCAGTACAACTGTGAACTGGTCTAGTCTTTCCCAAGTAAAGTGAGCAGGATTTGAGCAGAACTTTGAGTCAGTGTCTTCTTGAAACTCCATGGGGTGCCTCATTCTGCTAATACGTCAATAGTTCTGAAAACTCCAATCAACCCATTGTCTGAATGTTCATTTCCATGATGAGTTTTTCCTTTCCTTGTATTAAATGATATTCTGTTTTTTCTATTTTTAGTCATGTTTAACATGCTGATTTCTCTACTGTTTCTGGCAACTTCTTTATTTCCTTTCACCTATTTTATTTTTATTTTTCCTTATGTAAGTTATCTATTGAATTTCTGAGATAATTATATCTGTACTATACATATCTATTGGATGGCTTTAAAACGTTTAGAAACGTTACCCTTCTCTATTAAACTACATAGGCTAGAATAATTGCTACAGAACATTATGTTCCTCCTGTTGAATTTATAGAACTCTTTCATAAAATGAATTTATAATTTAAAGAAGCTTAGTACAATAACAAATCAAAAAGTAAGATAAATAAAAGTTCTATAAACAAATTAATAAATTGACCCTTATCTTGTCAAAAGTATAAAGACCCCACAATCATTTGGGGATTCATTTAAAAAAACACAGCAAATTATAAATTACATCATCTGTCCATTCAAAATATTTGTTGCATAAAACTCCTTGAAATAATTCTACAGGAAACAGAAATTATTTCTAATAAGAAAAGGAGGACTTGTGGCACCTTAGAGACTAACAAATTTATTTGAGCATAAGCTTTCATGAGCTACAGCTCACTTCATCAAATGCTGTAGCTCACGAAAGCTTATGCTCAAATAAATTTGTTAGTCTCTAAGGTGCCACAAGTACTCCTTTTCTTTTTGCGAATACAGACTAACACGGCTGCTACTCTGAAACATTTCTTTCTAATAGTTTTCTTACATGTACTACCTTGCATGCTGAAGGATACTAAAGCCCTTTACAAATTACAGCAAACAGATACATGCTCCACTTCTAGGATGTGTCACAACCCAAGGTAAACAACCAGGCTGGCCAATTGTTGGCCCACCACAAGAAACAACAAAAACCCCCCATTTTACAGCAGGTTCTTGTCACGTACACCAAAAGGAGCCGTGCGCAGACCCGCTAACATAAAGGGCGCCAACCCAGGACCCGGGAGGCGAAAAAGCGTGTCAAGTGCATAAATCAAAGGTGTTGTGTGCAGAGAACCAAAAGCAGACCCACTGACGTAAAAGGGCCCCAACCCAGAACACGGAAGGCGGAAAAGCTAAGCGACCTATAGCAAAACGACACGACCCCAACAAAGCCCCATAAAATACAGCAGCCAACAAGCAAAACGGGGGGATTTTCCGCGTGTACACCAAGGAGACTGATCATCCCTCAGCCAAGATAATCCTCCGGTTAGCACCGGCCCTTGTCGTGTCGTGTTCATTGTAACTTACCCTATGCCTACCATGTGATTGGTGTCTGCACTGCTGGTCAGTTGGCTCGGATGTGAGTATGTATGTAATTTTTCCTATCATCTTTAAGTCTGTAACTTCCCCTTTGTCTAAGAGGTTGTATAATTTGAATTGTCTATGGGCAAACCGTTCGTTCTATTCCCCAGCCACCACGTAACTTTGTTTATCCAATAAACGTTGCCACTGTGCATTTTTATCAATTCACTTGTCAGTGGGTTTGTGTTTTACCCAGTAAAATAATTCCTGAGCCCGCTAGTGCCACAGACAGGATGATAAGTGACAACTGTTAAAGAGGACACAACGACACTAAATAATAGTTTAGGAAAGAAAGTGAATACTATATCTAGCTGAAAATGATAAGGGGAAATTAAGCAGGCAGAATGTATTAACCCAAATTGGAATTTGGCCCGAACATGCATTGGAATGCTTACTCTTATAAAAAGTGTCAGGGGTCTTTAAGAACCAAGAGTGGGCAGCACTTTGGTTTCATGTTTCATTATTATTAAATATTTGTTTACAGAAGTGCCCACATTGTGCTAAGAGATGGCACCTTCAGAAGCACAGTGCCCACTAGCATCTCACAAGAGCAATGGCTCACAACTGACTTGGAGAGAAGACTATCTAAGAATGGATCCACATTCTTGAGATAAGCATGACTCCAACATCTTGTATATAGAAGTATCTGGGTTTTGAAGGTATTACAGAGGGCATGACCTCACCTCTCTTCAGTACTTTCACCTATAATAGAGGAATTCCTTTACAAGAGATAGAAGAAGTGAGGGAATGTGAAAAACCATATTTACTTATTTTTTCTCCTTTAAGATTTCCCCATATGAATCCCCACACTTGGGAGATGAGCAAGCAAGTAATGATGCTCAAGAAGGTGGGTCTGATGAGTATTAGTTAAAAGTGACTCAAGACTGTGCCTTCAAATTGGTCATCTGATCTACAGGTCAAGTCCAGGGAGTAATGTTGCAAAAAGAGCATACACAGCTCTAAGTTGTACATTTGCATATTTCAATGATGAAGGCAGTGTGAAGGCATGTTGTGGAAGTGATCTTAGACTGAGCTGAGTTGTGCTTGGCTCTTAAATGGCAAAGGGTTTGTCTGCATGAGAAAGGGTTTGCTGGTACAGATATTGCTATACCAACAAAAACCCTAGCAAAGACACAGCTTATACTGGCAAAAGAGTTATTTTGCTGGTGTAGCTTATACCAGTTCCCAGAAATAAATTTGCTATACTGACAAAAGGGCTCTTTTGCTGGTATTACTGTGTATTGTGGGCTCTTTGCTGTTATAAAAATGTTGTAAAAAGAGTCACACCCCAGCCGACATCATTACATCAGCAAAAGTTTCTTGTGTAGACCTGGTCTAAGTCACTCTGGAAAATGGGATGTAGGCTCTTAAATCACTTAGGTGCTTTTGAAGATTTTATCCTTGTCCTATATTGATAATTACTTAAGGCTTTTTGGGCATCTAAATTATGGAGCATCTGCCTGGATGTAAATGAGGCTCGGTGGAAAAACACAGACCAATTAGTGGCCTGATTAAAATGGAAATCCGCAACAACTTGACACAGGATTCTAAGGTGAGACTGAGACTGTGGGAGCCCCTCCATGCCAGCTGGCAGCAGGCCCACCATACTTTAACTCAAATCAGGCCTGACACACAATGCCCCCAACACACTGTTGTCATAATAGATATCTAAAAAGTGTCATGTAAGGTATCGTAGGCACACTGATTACATGCTAGTCGCAAAAATCATTGTGGGATGTATTGGTTGTGTATAAGCTGTTTTCCGCATGTGTTGGAAATATGGTCTTATAATGTGTTTGGGAGGCAGTGTGTACACCAAGCCTGACAAAGCCTAGACAAAGGCATGTGGATTTGCCTGTCTGATTGGCTTCACTGCAGGCAGAGGACAATGGAAGTACATTTAAATATAAGGTAAACAAAGCCATTAAGCTAACAAACAGGCAGAATCTTAGTGAGCTCCCTCGGGGACAAAGTTTGCACCCCAGGATGCCTTCCTGGCTCTTGAAGCAGAGACAATAGACTTTGGGTAATATAAGGGGAGCAAAAAGATATTTGTGTTGTCCATCACTTATGGGACATAGGATACAACAACGAATGAACCTATGAAAGTTGGATCCCCTAGTCTGAAGGGCTAGAGATGTTGGTAACTACTTGTGAGTAAGGAAAACTGCTTAGCCAAAGACTTGCTAAAATTAAATTTTAGTCCCTAGAAAGCATGTAACCATTTTGTTTGTAACCATACCTGTCTTTTTTCTCTCTTAGTATCACTTAAATTTTTGTTTTGTTAATAAATGTATTCTTGTGTTATTAGAAAAACATCTCAGTGCTTTGTATTAAAGTGAGGTGTGAGTCTTCAGCTAGCTTAACAAACTGGTTTATACACTGTCTCTTTGGAGGCAGCAAACTGAATAGTTCTGTCAGTGTCACAGTGAGAGGGAC
Source organism: Dermochelys coriacea (assembly GCF_009764565.3). NCBI lineage: Eukaryota > Metazoa > Chordata > Testudines > Dermochelyidae > Dermochelys > Dermochelys coriacea. The sequence continues at coordinate 326,264,194 of NC_050068.2, read as the reverse complement.
TGGACACTGCAGACAGATGTCTCTGGGGAATTCAGGAACTGGGCAAAGTTAAGACTGGCAGAGTCTCAAAGTTTGCTAGTGAAGCAGACAGACTAGTGTGGCAGGGAGCAAAGTTCACAATTGCTAACAGTGGCTCACAGCCGTGAATGTCCTGTACAGAACATCACAAGGATACAGGCCCATTTTATCCTCATGGAATTATGCATAGATCAGCTATTAGAACTGAATCTCCCTAACTCTCTGGGCTGACGTTATAGCTTTGAGGAATGCTGTCTTCACAGAGAGATGGTAGAGAGAACAGTCTGACAAAGGCTTGAAAGGAGACCTCATGAGTTTTGTGAGAACAAGTTTCAGATCCCATAGCAATGATGATCAATGCATGCTAGAACACATAGGAACATGCAACAATCTTTTCAGAAATGTACTGTAGGGTAAACAAAGACTGTTGACCTATGCATCAATAAATAGAAAGATGAGGCAGCTTAGTGGTTCCCAATAGTTCAATACAGTTTTACTGTTCCTAAAGTAGCAGATAATCCAGAAAAACAAAAGGAAGTATTTTTTCACACAATGCACAGTTAACCCATGGAACCCCTTGCCAGAGGATATTGTGAAGGTTAAGACTATAACAGGGTTCAAAAAAGAACTAGATAAATTCATGGAGGATAGGTCCATTGATGGCTATTAGCCAGGATGGACAGGAACAGTGTCCCTAGCCTCTGTTTGCCAGAAGCTGGGAATGGGTGATGGGATGGATCACTTGATAACTACCTGGTCTGTTCATTCCCTCTGAGGCACTTGGCATTGGCCGCTGTCAGAAGACAGGATACTGGGCTAGATGGAATCATAGAATCATAGAATCATAGAATATCAGGGTTGGAAGGGACCCCAGAAGGTCATCTAGTCCAACCCCCTGCTCAAAGCAGGACCAAGTCCCAGTTAAATCATCCTAGCCAGGGCTTTGTCAAGCCTGACCTTAAAAACCTCTAAGGAAGGAGATTCTACCACCTCCCTAGGTAACGCATTCCAGTGTTTCACCACCCTCTTAGTGAAAAAGTTTTTCCTAATATCCAATCTAAACCTCCCCCATTGCAACTTGAGACCATTACTCCTCGATCTGTCATCTGCTACCATTGAGAACAGTCTAGAGCCATCCTCTTTGAAACCCCCTTTCAGGTAGTTGAAAGCAGCTATCAAATCCCCCCTCATTCTTCTCTTCTGCAGACTAAACAATCCCAGCTCCCTCAGCCTCTCCTCATAAGTCATGTGCTCTAGACCCCTAATCATTTTTGTTGCCCTTCGCTGTACTCTTTCCAATTTATCCACATCCTTCTTGTAGTGTGGGGCCCAAAACTGGACACAGTACTCCAGATGAGGCCTCACCAGTGTCGAATAGAGGGGAACGATCACGTCCCTCGATCTGCTCGCTATGCCCCTACTTATACATCCCAAAATGCCATTGGCCTTCTTGGCAACAAGGGCACACTGCTGACTCATATCCAGCTTCTCGTCCACTGTCACCCCTAGGTCCTTTTCCGCAGAACTGCTGCCGAGCCATTCGGTCCCTAGTCTGTAGCGGTGCATTGGATTCTTCCATCCTAAGTGCAGGACCCTGCACTTATCCTTATTGAACCTCATTAGATTTCTTTTGGCCCAATCCTCCAATTTGTCTAGGTCCTTCTGTATCCTATCCCTCCCCTCCAGCGTATCTACCACTCCTCCCAGTTTAGTATCATCCGCAAATTTGCTGAGAGTGCAATCCACACCATCCTCCAGATCATTTATGAAGATATTGAACAAAACGGGCCCCAGGACCGACCCCTGGGGCACTCCACTTGACACCGGCTGCCAACTAGACATGGAGCCATTGATCACTACCCGTTGAGCCCGACAATCTAGCCAGCTTTCTACCCACCTTATAGTGCATTCATCCGGCCCATACTTCCTTAACTTGCTGACAAGAATGCTGTGGGAGACCGTGTCAAAAGCTTTGCTAAAGTCAAGAAACAATACATCCACTGCTTTCCCTTCATCCACAGAACCAGTAATCTCATCATAAAAGGCGATTAGATTAGTCAGGCATGACCTTCCCTTGGTGAATCCATGCTGACTGTTCCTGATCACTTTCCTCTCCTCTAAGTGCTTCAGGATTGATTCTTTGAGGACCTGCTCCATGATTTTTCCAGGGACTGAGGTGAGGCTGACTGGCCTGTAGTTCCCAGGATCCTCCTTCTTCCCTTTTTTAAAGATGGGCACTACATTAGCCTTTTTCCAGTCATCCGGGACTTCCCCCGTTCGCCACGAGTTTTCAAAGATAATGGCCAAGGGCTCTGCAATCACAGCCGCCAATTCCTTCAGCACTCTCGGATGCAATTCGTCCGGCCCCATGGACTTGTGCACGTCCAGCTTTTCTAAATAGTCCCTAACCACCTCTATCTCTACAGAGGGCTGGCCATCTCTTCCCCATTTTGTGATGCCCAGCACAGCAGTCTGGGAGCTGACCTTGTTAGTGAAAACAGAGGCAAAAAAAGCATTGAGTACATTAGCTTTTTCACATCCTCTGTCACTAGCTTGCCTCCCTCATTCAGTAAGGGGCCCACACTTTCCTTGGCTTTCTTCTTGTTGCCAACATACCTGAAGAAACCCTTCTTGTTACTCTTGACATCTCTTGCTAGCTGCAGCTCCAGGTGCGATTTGGCCCTCCTGATATCTTTCCTACATGCCCGAGCAATATTTTTATACTCTTCCCTGGTCATATGTCCAACCTTCCACTTCTTGTAAGCTTCTTTTTTATGTTTAAGATCCGCTAGGATTTCACCATTAAGCCAAGCTGGTCGCCTGCCATATTTACTATTCTTTCGACTCATCGGGATGGTTTGTCCCTGTAACCTCAACAGGGATTCCTTGAAATACAGCCAGCTCTCCTGGACTCCCTTCCCTTTCATGTTAGTCCCCCAGGGGATCCTGGCCATCTGTTCCCTGAGGGAGTCAAAGTCTGCTTTCCTGAAGTCCAGGGTCCGTATCCTGCTGCTTACCTTTCTTCCCTGCGTCAGGATCCTGAACTCAACCAACTCATGGTCACTGCCTCCCAGATTCCCATCCACTTTTGCTTCCCCCACTAATTCTACCCGGTTTGTGAGCAGCAGGTCAAGAAAAGCGCTCCCCCTAGTTGGCTCCCCTAGCACTTGCACCAGGAAATTGTCCCCTACGCTTTCCAAAAACTTCCTGGATTGTCTATGCACCGCTGTATTGCTCTCCCAGCAGATATCAGGAAAATTAAAGTCACCCATGAGAATCAGGGCATGCGATCTAGTAGCTTCCGTGAGTTGCCGGAAGAAAGCCTCATCCACCTCATCCCCCTGGTCCGGTGGTCTATAGCAGACTCCCACCATGACATCACTCTTGTTGCACACACTTCTAAACTTAATCCAGAGACACTCAGGTTTTTCCACAGTTTCGTACCGGAGCTCTGAGCAGTCATACTGCTCCCTTACATACAGTGCTACTCCCCCACCTTTTCTGCCCTGCCTGTCCTTCCTGAACAGTTTATAACCATCCATGACTGTACTCCAGTCATGTGAGTTATCCCACCAAGTCTCTGTTATTCCAATCACGTCATAATTCCTTGACATCACCAGGACCTCCAGTTCTCCCTGCTTGTTTCCAAGGCTTTGTGCATTTGTATATAAGCACTTGAGATAACCTGTTGATCGCCCCTCATTCCCAGTATGAGGCAGGAGCCCTCCCCTCACAGACATTCCTGCCTGTGCTTCCTCCCGGTATCCCGCTTTCCCACTTACCTCAGGGCTTTGGTCTCCTTCCCCCAGTGAACCTAGTTTAAAGCCCTCCTCACTAGGTTAGCCAGCCTGCTGGCAAAGATGTTCTTCCCTCTCTTCGTAAGATGGAGCCCGTCTCTGCCCAGCACTCCTCCTTCATGGAACACCATCCCATGGTCAAAGAATCCAAAGCCTTCTCTCCGACACCACCTGCGTAGCCATTCGTTGACCTCCACGATTCGACGGTCCCTACCCAGGCCTTTTCCTTCCACGGGGAGGATGGACGAGAACACCACTTGCGCCTCCAACTCCTTTATCCTTCTTCCCAGAGCCACGTAGTCCGCAGTGATCCGCTCAAGGTCATTCTTGGCAGTATCATTGGTGCCCACGTGGAGAAGCAGGAAGGGGTAGCGATCCGAGGGCTTGATGAGTCTCGGCAGTCTCTCCGTCACGTCACGAATCTTAGCCCCTGGCAAGCAGCAGACTTCTCGGTTTTCCCGGTCAGGGCGGCAGATAGATGACTCAGTCCCCCGGAGGAGAGAGTCCCCGACCACCACCACCCGCCTTCTCCTCTTGGGAGTGGTGGTCGTGGAACCCCCAACCTCAGGACATCGCATCTCATGCCTCCCAACCAGCGGAGTCTCCTTCTGCTTTCTCCCCCCAGACCTATCATCTGGTCCACTCTCCGCAATGGTACCTGTGGAGAGAACATGAAAGCGGTTAGTTACCTGTGTCTGTGTTACTGGAACCCGGACATTCCGCTTACCTCTTCTGGAGGTCACATGTTGCCAAGCTTCTTCACTGGCCTCTTGGCTCCTCTGTGCAACCTGCTCTATATCTTTAGAGCTTTGTGCCCCTAGAAGCCTATCCTGAGTTTGGTCCAGAAAATCCTCAGTCTCTTGTATACAACGCAGGGTCGTTACCTGTTGCTCCAGACCTTCAATCTTCTCTTCCAATATGGAGACCAGCTTGCACTTTGTACAGACAAAGTCGCTTCTGTCCTGTGGAAGAAAGACAAACATGGCACATCCAGTGCAGGTCACAACAGCTGAACCCCCCCCTTCCATATCAAAGATGGACCTTTGGTCTGACCCAGTATGGCCATTCTTATGTTCTTAAAAACAGTGGAGATTTTTCTGGACATAGACTTCTTGATTTCCAGACGGATGTTTTGGAACTCAGCAGAACTTTCTTAATTTAGTGTTTCCAACAATCCAGAGCAAATCTGTCAGCCTGACAGATTTCTGATCCAGGTAGAGAATTGTGCCTAACCCTGAGATGAGATCCAGTAAACTGGGGAGCAGGACTCACAGGGCAATTCTAGTTATAGGAGATTAGCTAACTCATATGGATGAGCCCAGGTCTAGGTTATGAACAGACTGTGATGGGTTTGGTCACAGAGACCCCCTTGTGATGTGCTGAGACTACCCCTGAGCCCATTTCCCTGCCAGCTTGGGACTTCAGAACCCTGCCTTGTTGAGCCAGACATGCTAGCCTGCTGCAAACACAGACCCAGGTCTGAACCACGTCACCCAAAGCTGCAGGCTTTAACTGAAAACAGCTTAGCAAGTGCTCCTGTCTCTGGCATCCAGACACCCAGCTCCCAATGGGATCCAAACCCCAAATAAATCCGTTTTACTCTGTATAAAGCTTATTCAGGGTAAACTAATAAATTGTCCGCCCTCTATAAGACTGATAGAGAGACATGCACAGCTGTTTGCTCCCCCAGGTATTAGTCACTAACTTTGGGTTCAATAATAAGCAAAAGTGGTTTTATTAAATATAAAAAGTAGGATTTAAGTGGTTCCAAGTAATAACAGACAGAACAAAGTAAGTTACCAAGCAAAATGAAACAAAACATGCAAGTCTAAGCCTAATACATTAAGAAACTGATGACAGATGAAATCTCACTCCCAGAGATGTTCCAATAAACTTCTTTCACAGATGGGACTCCTTCCTAGTCTAGGTCCAGCAATCACTCACACCACCGTAGTTACTGTCCTTTGTTCCAGTTTCTTTCAGGCATCTCTTGAGGATGGAGAGGCCATCTCTAGAGCCAGCTGAAGACAAACTGGAAGGGTTTCCAGGGCCTTTTATATTTTCTCTCTTGTGGGCAGAAACCCTTTTGTTCTCCTGTGCAAAATCACAGCAACTAGATGGAGTTTGTAGCCACCTGGGCAAGTTACATGTCCATGAATGATTCAGCTTTTTGCAGGCTGATGCCATGTTAGTTTGAATGTTCCCAGGAAAGCTCAGATATGGATTGGCATCTCCCAAAGACCATTGTCAGGTAACTGTTTCTTGATTGGGCACTTACTGAGAATAGTCCTTTCTCAAGAAGCTGACCAAATGCTTCGCTGAGGCCACTTAGAATCAAACACATTGAGATACAAGTACATAGCCAATATTCACAACTTCAAATACAAAAATGATACACACATACAGACAGCATAATCATACCCAGCAAACTACAACCTTTCCATAGACACCCACTTGACCTCCTCTGTACAAGACCTAGTGCAAACATAGGACCCTGGTTGTAACAATGATCTATACAGTCACAGTTCATGTCAATAATGTCACACAGACTGTCTGACTTTCTGGATAACCCATCAAGGGCAATGGGAGAGTAGCAATTTCTGAAATACTTTTTGGGTGAAAGAAGCTGTAATGTTGAATAACTTCTTTTGGTTTGTGACTATTTAGAAATGAAACAGTAGAAATTTTCACATCCCGATTGCATTGCCTCCTTCAAATAACCTCCCAGGCGTCTATCTGACCAACACCCAGGAGGGAATGTTACACCTGTTCTAAGTGCAGACCAGGCCTGCCCCTGCTCAGCTTGTGAGGTCTGTTGAGATAAACAGCCCAAGTTGTTATGATTGGAGACAGTGCTACTAGGCAGAGATGAACATGAGCTTAGAAAGAGCTGTGTGCTTAAATTAACTGTGGGCAATTGTGCTGTTCATAGCCTCTGAAGAGAGAGCAAAGTGCAGGCGCTCTCCTTTTTAGGCAGTCCTGTTATCCTTGAAAAATGCCAATCATGGGGAAGAGAGACATGGACAATGGTTGGGAACTGGAAGTAGGTGCCTTCACTGGACCACGGAGGGGAAACACAGGTGCAGTTGCTCTGAACTGTGACAATTTATGCACAAATGCAAGAAGTATGGGGAACAAACAGGAAGAACTGGAAGTCAGTACACAAGCTAAATTGCGATTTAATTGGCATCAGAGAGACTTGGTGGGATAAATTTCATGAATGGAATGTTGATATAAAGGAGTGTAGCTTGTTCAGGAAGGACAGGCAAGGGAAAAAGGGAGGAGATGTTGCATTGTATATCAATGTAACAGAGTAGCTCGCTCCTTGGAGTGAGCCAATCCTGTTTACAGAATAGCTGCACCTCAGAGAGATCAGGCTGATTGTCCTACAAAGAGCAGCAGAAGGCTGCAATGAAGGGGGAGGGGAATGTTTAGGGATTAGAGACTGCTAGCAGTGAGTGGGCTCCAGCAGAGTCCTGGGAGTTTGGACTTAGACTTCAGCCAGATAAGGCCTGGGAGTGGCCTGCCAAAGCAGGAAAAACCCCAGGCAGGAAGGCCTGGGAGGAGGAAGGAAATCTTTGTTTGTGTGAACTTTTGGATGAAATTGAAAACTTTATTTTCAGTGTTTGTTAATGTGATAAAGCCCAACCCAAAAAGTGCTGGGAATGGACAAAAGCATTTTTTGAATTTCTTAAACAGTCCAAGAGAGGAAACTGAGGCAGGCTGGCTGTAGTGTAACACTAGGCCACAGGAGGCACACAGGAGGCAGCCAGCCCACTACAGCCAAGAACACAGTCATTTGTTCTGAGCTCCATAAGAAGATAAGAGGCAGACCAGTTGAAAGTCACGGGGTGAAGATGTGGGGGAACAGGGGTGACATGACAGAGGTTCTCATGCTGATGTAGCTTCAGCTGTTCATGGAGGTGGTTTTATTATGCTAAAAGGAGTGCTCTCTCCCATCAGCATACAGTGTCTTCAGCACTGTATGTGTAGACATGCCCTAAGGCATAAAATGAGTTACACCTAGCAAGAGATGTACAAGGCAACAAGAATAGGGTCTATATACATTAGGAGCAAAAGAAAGACAAAGAAAAGTGTAGGTCTGCTACTTAGCAGGGAAGAAGAGTTAATCATAGGATACAGGGAGAAAGCTGAAGTGTTTAATGCCTATTTTGCTTCAATCTTCACTAAAAAGGTTAATTGTGACCAGATGCTTAACACAATTAATATTAACAACACAGAGGAAGGAACACAAGCCAGAAAAAACAGATTAACACATATTTAGATGTATTCAAGTCAGCCAAGCCTAATGAAATTCACCCTAAGATACTTAAGGAACTAGCTGACGCCATCTCAGAACCATTGGCAAATAGTTTCAAGAAGGATGGTTGAGGTCCCAGAGAACTTGAGAAGAGCATGTGTGAAAAAAAAAACCCACACACTCAGTGCAGTTACTAATGGTTCTAAGTACTAAGGTCTAAGTGAAAGTATGTATCTTATTGGGTCTCTCAGGGGTGTTCCTGCGTCTGTTACTATTCAATATTTTCATTAATGGCTTTGATTATGGAGATGAGAGTATGCTTATAAAGTCTGCGGATTACACCAATATGGGAGGAGTTGCTAGCCCTTTGGAGGACAGAATTAGAATTCAAAATGAACTCAGTAAATTGGAGAAATTGGTCTGAAATCAGCAAGATGAAATTCAGTAAAGACAAGTGCAAAGTGCTACAAGTGGGAAGGAAAAATCGAATGCACATATACAAAATTGGGGGAATAACTGGCTAGGCAGTAGTACTGCAGAAAAGAATCTGGGGGATATGGTGGGTCATACATTGAATATGAGCCAACAGTATGATACAGTTGAAAAAAAGGCTAATATTCTAGGGTGCATTAACAAGATTGTTGTATGTAAGACAAAAGTGGTAGTTCTCCTGCTGTGGTTGGCCCTGGTGAGGCCTCAGCTGGAGTAGTATCCAGTATGGGGTACTAGACTTTAAGAAATATTTGATCAAATTGGAGAGAATCTAGAGGTGAGCAACAAAAATTATGCAGGTTTCAGAGTAGCAGCCGTGCTAGTCTGTATTTGCAAAAAAGAAAAGGAGTGCTTGTGGCTCCTTAGAGACTAACAAATTTATTTGAGCATAAGCTTTCGTGAGCTACAGCTCACTTCATCGGATGCATGATGCATCGGCTGCTGTAGCTCTCAAAAGCTTATGCGCAAATAAATTTGTTAGTCTCTAAGGTGCCACAAGTACTCCTTCTCTTTTTTTTTTGAAAAATTATGCAATAAACCTGACCTATGAGGAAAGGTTAAAAAAACTGGGCAAGTTGAGTCTTGAGAAAAGATGACTGAGTGGGAACCTAATAATAGTCTTCAAATATGTTAAGGGCTGTTATAAAAAGGACTGTGATCAATTCTTCATGTCCACAGAGGTAGGACAAGAAGCAATAGGCTTAATCTGCAGCAAGGGAAATTTAGATTAGGTATTAGGAAAATCTTTCTGACTATAAGGATAGTTAAGTACTGGAACAGATTACCAAGGGAGGTTGTAGTTAGACAAACACCTGTTGGTGATTGTCTAGGTATATATGGTCCTGTTTCAGCATGCGGGAATGGACTAGGCAACCTTTTAAGGTCCTTTCCAGCTCTACATTTCTATTAATGGCTCATGGCTGTGAAAATGGCTTCTTTTAACATATTACCTAAATAAATGAGTAATACTAGTATTCCCCCCTGAGCCCATTTACTCAAAACTAGAATGAACTGAGCTATGCCCTAGTTACATCAGAGATGACAGCTGCACTCTTCCATCTACATTCTCATGACTTGCCCATCATCATGTTTGAGTGCTTGTTGTCATCTGGTGCAGTATAACTGTGAACATCCAAGGCTAAATTCTTGAAAGCCAGAGATAAGGAGTTCTTTGTTTCAGGCCCTTGTCTGTGGAATGACCTACTTGGAAGAGATAAGAATGAGCCAACGTCTGTTCTCAGGCATGCACTTTTGGAAAAGTCTTCAGGCAATAATGAAAGACAAGGAATAACCACAGGAAAAGAAAGAAAAGAGTAAGAAAGCTGCAAAACAAAGAATGGTGATGAGCAAAATGCATTAATGACAAATCTGACACTCAAACACTATGGTGATGAGTCAGTCATACCTCCCCCACCCACCTCTGATCCCAATCCTGCAGCACAGCATCCCTTCTCTGCAAACTTGATATTCTAGAAAAGAGTGACTAATCTTTATAATGTATGTTTGGTTTTACTGGGAGGAGAATCCTTTTGTTTTCTTAACTTGTAGGGAAATGAACAATTATGCAGTATAGGCGCTAGGGCTTAGATCTGAAATTTTTTTTAAAATCTCTTTTCTATATATTGGGGAGGGAAATCCTCTTTCTGAGCTTTTATTTAGAATCTTTCCTTGTCTTGTCTTATATTTGAGACACCAATATTCAACTTTGTCTCAGCTGACAAGGTGTCTCCTTGTCCCTTAAAGTCCATTTTGTGGACCTAAAAGATTCTCTCAAATTCAGTTAACATATCTTCTCATCAGAACAAAAAGTGAGAACTTTGGAAAAAATTGAAAATCTGGAATTGTTTTCATTATGAAGCACTCCAAATAGACTCATTTCCCCCCAGTTCTTTTGGCAATCCTCACCCCCATTTTTTTTTGTCAAAAACATTCTAAATATGACAGGTTTCAGAGTAGCAGCCGTGTTAGTCTATATTTGCAAAAAGAAAAGGAGGACTTGTGGCACCTTAGAGACTAACAAATTTATTTGAGCATAAGCTTTCGTGAGCTACAGCTCACTTCATCGGATGCATTCAGTGGAAAATACAGTGGGGAGATTTATATACATAGAGAACATGAAACAATGGGTGTTACCATACACACTGTAAGGAGAGTGATCACTCATTAAGATGAGCTATTACCAGCAGGAGAGTTGCGGGGGCGGGGGGCAAAAACCTTTTGTAGTGATAATCAAGGTGGGCCATTTCCAGCAGTTGACAAGAATGTCTGAGGAACAGTGGGGGGTGGGGTGGGGAAATAAACATGGGGAAATAGTTTTACTTTGTGTAATGACCATTCACTCCCAGTCTCTATTCAAGCCTAAGTTAATTGTATCCAGTTTGCAAATTAATTCCAATTCCAACCTTCCGCACAAACTTCCTTATGGCTGGACTTTACAGCAACTTGACAAGCTATTTACAACACACACTTTGCTTCTCTACGAAAGAAAAAGGACACTAAACTATCTAAACTACTACATGCCACAAGGGGCCACAACAGTGGTTCCCTTAACCCACCCAGCAATATTGTTAATCTATCCAACTATACTCTTAGCCCAGGAGAAGAATTTGTCCTATCTCGGGGCCTCTCCTTTTGCCCCTCCATCCCCACGAACATGATACAGTTCTGTGGTGACCTAGAATCCTATTTTTGACGTCTCCGACTCAAGGAATATTTCCAAAAGACCTCTGAACAACATACTAACCCACAGAGAACTTCCTACCAAGACTACAAAAAGAAGGATTCTGGGTGGACTCCTCCTGAAGGTCAAAACAACGGACTGGACTTCTACATAGAGTGCTTCCACCGACATGCACAGGCTGAAATTGTGGAAAAGCAGCATCACTTGCCCCATAACCTCAGCCATGCAGAACACAAAGCCATCCACAGCCTCAAAAACAACTCTGACATCATAATCAAAAAGGCTAACAAAGGAGGTGCTGTCCACATCATGAATAGGTCGGAATATGAACAAGAGGCTGCTAGGCAGCTCTCCAACACCACTTTCTACAAGCCATTACCCTCTGATCCCACTGAGGGTTATCAAAAGAAACTACAGCATTTGCTCAAGAAATTCCCTGAAAAAGCACAAGAACAAATTCGCACAGACACACCCTTGGAACCCTGACCTGGGGTATTGTATCTGCTACCCAAGATCCATAAACCTGGAAATCCTGGATGCCCCATCATCTAAGGCATTGGCACCCTGACAGCAGGATTGTCTGGCTATGTAGACTCCCTCCTCAGTGCCTATGCTACCAGCACTCCCAGCTATCTTCGAGACACCACTGACTTCCTGAGGAAACTACACTCCATTGGCGATCTTCCTGAAAACACCATCCTGGCCACTATGGATGTAGAAGCCCTCTACACCAACATTCCACACAAAGATGGACTACAAGCCATCAGGAACAGTATCCCCGATAATGTCACGGCAAACCTGGTGGCTGAACTTTGTGACTTTGTCCTCACCCATAACTATTTCATATTTGGGGACAATGTATACCTTCAAATCAGCGACACTGCGATGGGTACCCGCATGGCCCCACAGTATGCCAACATTTTTATGGCTGACTTAGAACAATGCTTCCTCAGCTCTCGTCCCCTAATGCCCCTACTCTACTTGCACTACACTGATGACATCTTCATCATCTGGACCCATGGAAAAGAAGCCCTTGAGGAATTCCACCAGGATTTCAACAATTTCCATCCCACCATCAATCTCAGCCTCACAAGAGATCCACTTCCTGGACACTATGGTGCTAATAAGCGATGGTCACATAAACACCACCCTATATCGGAAACCTACTGACCGCTATTCCTACCTACATGCCTCCAGCATTCACCCAGACCACACCACATGATCCATTGTCTACAGCCAAGCTCTACGATACAACCATATTTGCTCCAACCCCTCAGACAGAGACAAACGCCTACAAGGTCTCTATCAAGCATTCTTACAACTACAATACCCACCTGCTGAAGTGAAGAAACAGATTGACAGAACCAGAAGAGTACCCAGAAGTCACCTACTACAGAACAGGCCCAACAAAGAAAATAACAGAACGCTACTAGCCATCACCTTCAGCCCCCAACTAAAACCTCTCCAACACATCATCAAGGATCTACAACCTATCCTGAAGGACGACCCATCACTTTCACAGATCTTGGGAGACAGGCCAGTCCTTGCTTACAGACAGCCCCCCAACCTAAAGCAAATACTCACCAGCAACCACACACCACACAACAGAACCACTAACCCAGGAACCTATCCTTGCAACAAAGCCTGTTGCCAACTCTGTCCACATATCTATTCAGGGGACACCATCATAGGGCCTAATCACATCAGCCACACTATCAGAGGCTCGTTCACCTGCACATCTATCAATGTGATATATGCCATTATGTGCCAGCAATGCCCCTCTGCCATGTACATTGGTCAAACTGGACAGTCTCTATGTAAAAGAATAAATGGACACAAATCAGACCTCAAGAATTATAACATTCAAAAACCAGTCGGAGAACACTTAAGTCTCTCTGGTCACTCGATTACAGACCTAAAAGTTGCAATTCTCCAACAAAAAAACTTCAAAAACAGACTCCAACGAGAGACTGCTGAATTGGAATTAATTTGCAAACTGGATACAAGTAACTTAGGCTTGAATAGAGACTGGGAGTGGATGGGTCATTACACAAAGTAAAACTATTTCCCCATTTTTATTCAGCCCCCGACTGTCCCTCAGATGTTCTTGTCAACTGCTCACCTTGATTATCACTACAAAAGGTTTTCTACCCACTCCCCCCCACACACCTCTCCTGCTGGTAATAGCTCACCTTAAGTGATCGCTCTTGTTACAGTGTGTATGGTAACACCCATTGTTTCATGTTCTCTATGTATATAAATCTCCCCACTGTATTTTCCACTGAATGCATCCAATGAAGTGAGCTGTAGCTCACGAAAGCTTATGCTCAAATAAATTTGTTAGTCTGTAAGGTGCCACAAGTACTCCTTTTCTTTTTATTAACATAAAGAGATATTTGGAACCGCTCATCTTCTTGTTTCAGACTGCCCAAATAACAATGGCAACAGAATGGAAGTGCCCCTTTGTGCCAAGAACAATAAGGTGGATGCATAAAGCCTAAGAATTCCTGGCAACAGATATTACTCACAAATTAAAAACTCTAATATGCACTATTTTTAGATTTGGATCCTTGTATTGGAAATGGATAGGATAAGACTCTGGCAAGCAAGTCATGTAGTTTGATCCCTTCCTAGAAAATAAAGTAACTCTTGATAGTAGAATCCACATTTAATTCCAGATATTTTTCTTTATTTTGATTATTTACTGTAGCTCATATTCTCAAAAGGACAAATTATCACTTATTGACAAACAAACATCAAGATGGGGAGTGGGAAATAGTGAGGCCCACAAAAGTTTGTGCTTATATCTCAAGTAAATACCAGTGTCTATAGTTTAATGAGATCCTGAATGTCCCCATCTTCCATCAACATCAATGGAAACTCTTCATGTCCAGATCCTTGCAGAAGGCACATACCATCCTACATGATCAAGGCCTCCATGAACAGAACCAAGTGTTTCTAACTCTCATTATAAAATCATGAGTCTCATTATATTTGGTGATTTTGTTAAGGTCTCAGCTCATGGAGTCCTGTGATTGTGTAAGAATCTCATTTTTTTAAAAGCAAGTAAAAGTAAATAAATAAATCTTAAGACTGCTGAGAATGTTGACCCTAAAGACTCAAAAGACAGAGGGCAAATTAAAAGCCTCCCTTTCCCCAAATTTACTATTTTAAAAATCTCATGATTTTTAAGCCAACCTCAAGATTTTGTGGGGGAGGGGCAATTTATGATTTTTTAATCCTTGAAGATGGCAATACTGTGATCATCGTCAACAAATTTTCTGATAGGTTTCAGAGTAGCAGCCGTGTTAGTCTGTATTCGCAAAAAGAAAAGGAGTACTTGTGGCACCTTAGAGACTAACAAATTTATTAGAGCATAAGCTTTCGTGAGCTACAGCTCACTTCATCGGAGCTGTAGCTCACGAAAGCTTATGCTCTAATAAATTTGTTAGTCTCTAAGGTGCCACAAGTACTCCTTTTCTTTTTGCGAAATTTTCTGATGTTACAGAAAATCTCATGAGAGATGTTTTATTTAGACTGGACAGGAACTTTGTCTTCTTGCTTTTAAAATTCTTATTATAATCATAATACAGTACTAAGGAAACAGGAAGCCATCATTTTGCTCCTCTCCAATGTAGATCTTCATTCTGCTTCCATTGAAATTCATGACAAAACTCCCATTGATTTCAATGGAGGCAAGATCAGGCCACCAGGTTGTAAATAAAGAAAATGCTGCCCCAAATTTAAATACCAGAAAGTGACTGGAGACTTCCACAAAAATCTAAGAGAAATTCTGTGGATTAATAGAATGTTGTTGTTGGTAATTCAATTGTTCAGTATATGCAATATTGGCATTTTTATGTATTATTATTTGTATTTTCTACATACGTTTTATTAATGACAAGAAAAATGTATCTTACACATGAGGCTGCCTTAAGCACTTTTCTCGCTGCAGTCTCTTTCATGCATTCATATGATGATCAGCAGTGCTCTTTCATTGTCAAGAAGCATCAACAGATTTGACTTTCTAAAGAGAAGTAGTGGTAAAATAACAGTGCTCATCAAGAGAGGCTGGGAGGTTCAAAGCCATGGGAGATATTAAAACCTCAATCGTGCAAATGGCTCCATACAACCTCAGTGGTCTGCCTGCATGGAGCCTGTTACTAAGGGCCTGATTCAGCAAAACATTTAAGCAAGTGCTGGGAAGTCACTGGAACTACTAGTGCTTAAAGGTAAGTATATGATTAAGTGCTTTGCCGAATCAGGGCCTTGAACGGTAATTGGTATTTTTAAGAAGTATTTTGATAATTTAAACTTTTAAAATATATTTTCTTATCTTGGTACCTATTCAATGTAAGCTAGTATAATCACTGCAGTGTTTTCCCCCTTTACAATTATTGCAAAGGGTAAAGAGGTAGGTTTGTTGCAGAGTAAATTTTATCTTCATGCTCAAGTATATATTTAGATTAATTCTTACTTACTTACTTAGTAAAGCAATGTCATCGACAAAGTCAGGTTATGTAACTTGTCTTCACTATCCCATTTTACACCGTACATGAGGTCGTTTGTTGCTCGCTTCATCACCAGTTTATTGCTAATGCAGAGAGGATTGGTAATAATACATACCTTTGTCTAACTTGTGTCACAATACCAAACAATTCACCAATCCTGTATCCAATTCTACTGCGTATCTATTTCCATCGTACGTTGGACATCATATGTCCTTATTATGTTGATCACTTGACCAGCATTCCATAGTTCCCAGCACTATTCCATGGAGTCAATAAAGTTGATTACGATGGATTTTTCCCAAGCAGTAGCTGTGTTGATGATCTGTCAAAGAGCAAATATCTATTCACAATGCAGGATGGAACTCAGCCCATCCTTCTCATGCTATTTCATCCACTGCTTTCTGCATTCTATTCAGCATAACTGTATGTGATGCTCCGCCAGGGTACCCAGAGTTGGGATGCACCTCACCACAACCTGCCCTTAGCATGAAGCACTCTTGTCAGCTCCCTGAAGCCACCAGTCTGACAGCAGAAGCAGAACTTTCTAGGTCCCTGCACACCTCGCTCTCTCTGTACAGGCAGTCCTTGGAGCTTGCCCTGCAGTGTCCAGCCTCTTATCCACTGAACACTCACAGAATTACAGGCCTGCTGTTCCCAAGGCAACAGTACACACCGCTTGTAAGATTCAGCTCAGGAGCATCACTTTGGTTAACACCACAGCACTTTGATATATTTATAATGAAAACAAGAATATGTTTATTATCAAGGATCAGAGATTCAATTAATAATGAGTAACAATATTGGAAACAAATGGTTACACATAAAATCATAAACGTGCTCTATAGAGACTCAACTTAACTAACAAGTTACTCTCTGGTTTACAGAAGCTTACATCACTCAAAGTTCTCTCCAGCATTTTCAGCCAAGTCTTGTTGAGAGCTTTTTTTCATGAAGCAAAATCACTGTCCTTTTATTGCCGCAGTGAAAGGTGCCCAGGTGTCTTGGTCTGCCCCCCAAATATAGTTGAACCAACCTTTGAAATGCACCTCAAGGTAAGGTTCTCTCCCCTGCTGGTTTTCTCTTCCTGAAGTTCTGTATGTTGCATTCAGTTCAGACGGGTGATAGGAAGCCCACTATGAATGAACATCTCTTGTCTGACAGAAAATCTGTTTGTCCCCTTTCCTGGTAACCAACCCGCCCCCCCCCCAACACTAACTTTAAGAACACATTTTCTTATGTTCTTAGATATAACTCCTTACATACTATCTGTACATACATTTTACGAAGATATTGATGACAAGTGTGACACTGGCTTTTGTCTGAGACCTCACATAAGACTCTTTGGTGAACTGGAACATACAGATCAGACTCAAGAGACCCTGGTAAGATGAGGTATAAGCTGGCCCCAATGCATGCCCCATCTGCTGTGTCAAGACAAAATTTCATACAACCTGAGGCCCAGCTGTGAGCTTCTTGCTGAATCACTCACACCCCTGTAGTTACTGTCCTTTGTTCCAGTTTCTTTCAGGTATCTCTTGAGCCAGCTGAAGACAAAATGGAGGGGTTTCCCCAGGGGTTTATATAGTCTCTCTCTTGTGGGTGGAAACCCCTTCCGCTGTCCTATGCAGAATCCAGCTCCAAGATGGAGTTTTGGAGTCATATGGGCAAGTCACATATCCATGCATGACTTAGTTCCTTACAGGCCAATGCCACATTCCCAGGAAAGCTCAGATGTGGATTGGCATCTCCCAGAGTTCATTGTTAGCTTAAGTGTTTCTTGATTGGGCACTTACTGAGAATAGTTTTTTCTCAAGAAGCTGACCAACTGCTTCACTGAGGCTACTTAAAATCAAACAAGTACATAGCCAATATTCCTAACTTTGAACACAAAAATGATACATGCATACAAATAGGATGAATATATCCAGTAGATCATAACCTTTGCAGAGATATGTTACATGGCATATCTTGCATAAAACTCATTCCAGTTATGTCATATTTGCACTCATAAGCATATTTCTATAAAGCATTATGGGTGTCCTGCCCTTACATCATTCCAGCAAGCGTGGAGTTAAGTGCATTCCAGTTCCAGGCAGGGAAGACATAGGAACAGACAAGCCTCTCTTCACCGCACACCATGCACATTTCACAAGCAGGGACTCCTTCCTAGTAGTGGTTCTGTTCATCTAAGCCCCTCATCTGCACTCCCATGCCCACCTGAGGGCACACAAGGAGAGATAAGGAAGAAATTCCAATGGTGAGCCATTTCCCCAATTCAGGAATCTAGTAATGAATGTTCAGTTGATCCAACAAGTGACTGATACACTCATACTGTAGCCAATCTGTGGGTCCACAAAACACCCGTCTGATCAAAGGAATCCTACATTGGCACTGACTGATTGCTTGAGCAGGACTGGTATGCAAGGACAGAGATGGACACACTGAAATCCATTTAAGGCACAGTTTAATAATCCAGGCATTGTCTGGGAAGGGGGTGTCAAGCTCCCACCCACATTAATACTTTGCTTTAAGGCTCCAGTTAGGATATGGGACTAAGGGGAGCTGCCTTCGGATTATCCCATTTAACAGACCAGACTGCAGCCCTGCAAAGCTGAAGGCTGCATCATGCTCTGTGGACATGACTCAGTCTCATGAGCACTGAAGGACAGAAGTACATCAGGGGCTACCGTGATTATCCATATCCCAGCATGGTAGAGATTCTAGTGTAGAGGTGCAGTGGTGGATTTAGAGTTAGTAGAGCCCTGTGTGCAACTTCATTTTCAGACTCCTCCCCACCCCCCAGGACCTAGCCAAGAAAAAGAACATTATCTCTCCACCCCGCCACCCCGTTTTTCATTCTTTTTTCTTCATCCTCCTCCTATATTATAAGTAATAGGAAGTAAATGAAAATAAAGTGAGGTACCTTGATTGGAGCAGAGGATTGGGGTGCAGGAGGGAGTCCAGGGGTCAGGCTCTGAGAGGGAGTTTGGGTGCTGGGTGCAGGCTCTGGGCTGGGGCAGGGGGTTGTGGTGTGGGAGGGGGTGAGGGGCGAGGGCTCTGGGAGAAAGTTTGGGTGTGGGGTGCAGGATCTGGGCTGGGGGAGGGGGTTGTGGTGTGGGAGAGGGTGAGGGGTGTGGGCTGTGGGTGGGAGTTTGATGCTGGGTGTGGGCTCTGGGCTGGGGCAGGGGGTTGGGGTGTGGGAGGAGGGGTGAGGGCTCTGGGAGGAAGTTTGGGTGCGGGGTGCAGGATCTGGGCTGGGGCAGGGGATTGTGGTGTGGGAGGGGGTGAGGGGTGCGGGCTCTGGGAGGCGGTTTGAGTGCAGGTTGAGGACTCTGGGTAGGGGCAGGGGATTGTGGTGTGGGGAGGGAGGGGTGTGGGCTGTGGGCAGGAGTTTGGTGCTGGGTGTGGGCTCTGGGCTGGGGCAGGGGGTTGGGGTGTGGGAGGAGGGGTGAGGGCTCCGGGAGGAGATTTGAGTGTGGGGTGAGGACTCTGGGTAGGGGCAGGGGATTGTGGTGTGGGAGGGGATGAGGGGTGCGGGCTCTGGGAGGAGGTTTGAGTGTGGGGTGAGGACTCTGGGCAGGGGCAGGGGATTGTGGTGTGGGAGGAGGGGTGAGGGCTCCGGGAGGAAGTTTGGGTGCGGGGTGCAGGATCTGGGTAGGGGCAGGGGATTGTGGTGTGGGAGGGGGTGAGGGGTGCGGGCTCTGGGCTGGGGCAGGGGTTTGGGGTGCAGGAGGAGTCAGGGGGTGGCGTTTACCTTGGGCAGCGCAGCTCCCAAAGTGACCAGCACACCCCTCTGGCATTGGCATCTAGGCGGGAGGGGGGTCTCTGTGCGCCGCTGCCCGCAGGCACCGCTACCACAGCTCCCATTGGCCGCAGTTCCTGGCCAATGGGAGCTGAGGAGTCGGCGTTCGGGGAAGGGGCGACACATGGAGACACACACACACGCGTGCGCACTCCCCAGGGGCCGCAGGGACATGATGGCACTTCCGGGAGCGGCGCGGCGTGGAGGGAGGGAGGCAGGGTGGGCAGGGAGTCACCTTAGCCCTGCTGTGCGGCTGCTGGCACGTCTCTGCGCGCCCCTTGAGGGGAGGGAGGCAGCGAGTCTCCATGCGCTGCCGCACTGTTTGTTTCATGGTAAATCTGCCTTTGTAGAGGTGGCTTCTTACTCATCAAGCAGAGTCGCTTTAGCTCTATAAGTGAGGATTCATTGGAGAGGGAAAGCGTGAGACTGTCTGTTGAGACATTACAGCCTCCAGTTTAAATGAACAACCAGATCAGTTCTGCACAACCTCACATATAAGTCCCCAAGCAGCTCATCCAGGGTTTGCCAAGGCACAGCTCATAGGGCTTTTTTAGCGCCTTTCAGCAGATGAGCACCCCCATCATCTTGGTTTCCACTGGGAGCGGTGGGGCTCAGCAAGATGTGGGAGTCTTCAAACGCAGATGATTGTCCTCCCTAGGCTTGTACATTAAACTTGAAAAGGCTGCATTCTCATGGACAAAGACTCCTGCACTCCTAGGGGAGGAGCTGAGATAAAAAGGAGACCAGCCCACTGCTTTTTCTGTTTGTTTGTTTGGGGTGGAGTGGGGAGAAGCAGCTTTTATAACCTCTACTCTGTAGTCTGTAAGGGGTTGTTGGGATTTATGGACACTGACAGCCAAGGTTACCAGAACTCAGTGACAGGTTTCAGAGTAGCAGCCCTGTTAGTCTGTATCTGCAAAAAGAAAAGGAGTACTTATGGCTCCTTAGAAACTAACAAATTTATTTGAGCGTAAGCTTTCGTGAGCTACAGCTCACTTCATCGGATCCATTCAGTGGAAAATACTGAATGCATCCGATGAAGTGAGCTGTAGCTCACAAAAGCTTGTGCTCAAATAAATTTGTTAATCTCTAAGGTGCCACAAGTACTCCTTTTCTTTTTGCAGGACTCAGTGGAAAGTTATGAATAGAGGAAGTTTGCCCTAAGGTAACTACATCAGTGTGCAAACCCCTAACTAAAGTGCATCAGTCTGAAGCAGGGCTTTAACCCAGTGGCTCTCAACTTTTCCAGACTTTACCATATCCTTTCAAGAGTCTGATTTGTCTTGTGCACCCAAAGTTTCACCGCACTTAAAAACTACTTGCTTACAAAATCAGACATAAAAATACAGAAATGTCACAACACACTGTTACTGAAAAATAACTTACTTTCTCATTTTTACCATATAAATCAATTGGAATATAAATATTGTACTTACATTTCAGTGTATAGTATATAGAGCAGTATAAACAAGTCATTGTCTGTATGAAATTGTAGTTTGTACTGACTTCACCAGTGCTTTTTATGTAGCCTGTTGTAAACTAGGCAAACATCTAGAAGAGTTGATGTACCTCCTGGAAGATCTCTGTGAACTCACTGGCATACGTGTACCCCTGGTTGAGAACCAGTGCTTTAGCCCATTACACTGGTGTAGAAAAGGACCTTGAATCTACATTCAGATTGGAAATGGACACTCCTTAATAGTGTTTGATTTTCTCAGTCGTGCTGACCACATCCCAGAGGGACAAAGTCACAGGCAGCACCAACACCAAACATACTATCTATTGCCAGTGACTGGAGGTTTCCATATGCACTTCCAAGAGTACCAGTTTCTATATTGTGCATATGTTTACGCTGCAAGCATGGCTGGTGTCTCACAGATTATGGGGGGAGACCATAAGTATGGGGAATGCTCAGACAGAAAGGGGGCTTTGTACCTGGAGCAAGAGCCAAGCCAGGGAGTGTCAGACCCAGTCCCACATCCAGGCAATCAAATGAGCCACCACATGGTCTGGCTGGAGCAGAGATAGGCCTAGGGTAAGAACGAACTAGATTATCACAGAAAGGCAGAGTCACCTGGTGCATCCCACCTCACAGATTGGTGGCAGACTGGATTTACTCCCTGGTAAAACTCCCAAGCCAGCCAAAGGCACATCCAACAGCTGCTGTTTCTACCAACTCAAGTCCCACAGGACAGCGAACAGCCCCTCAGGGGCCTGGCCCACTGCTTGAGGCAGCCAGGATTCCCCACCAGGCCATGGGACTCAGCCCTGCACATCCTAGGAATTCCTAACCCCAACCTCCCTACTGCCCCACCTCCTCCAGGGCCCACTGGGGAGGGGAGGCAGTCCTTACCTTGGCCCTGGACCTGGCATGGGGCACCATGAAAGTAAAACTCCAAAGTCAAGTCAGCCATGCCCCATCCTAATGGCTTGTGCAGCTCCTGGTCCACCTGCAGAAGCAGTAGGAGGCAGAGCCCAGGGAGGCTGCCCTGTTTGACCCTATCCAGAAGGACAGAGGAGGGAGGGTGGTTTGACTGCTGGAAACCAGCAAACAGGAAATGGATCCAAGCAGGGGTGTGCACAGGAATAAAAATTTGGCCGCTTTTGCAGGGACACTTTCTGTGCCCCCCATGGCTGGAGAAGCGGCTCTCCCCGGCACTGGAGAACCTGGTTCTCCCCGCAATGGCCCCAGGGCCAGTGGAGCTGTCATCTCCTGTCCAGGCCTGGGGTTGGAGGAGCTCACTCTCCCCACCCTGGCCCCAGAGGAATTCTGTGCCCCAACTGATTTGGGGGCCCGTGCCCCTGCTAGGGTTGCCAACTTTAAAATGGCACAAAACCAAACACTCCTGCCCTACCCACTGCTCCATCCCTTCTCCAAGGCCTTGACCCCCCTCACTCCATCCCCCTCTGTCCATCGCTCATTCTCCCATACCCTCACTCTCTTTCACCGGGCTCGGGCAGGGGGTTGGGGTGTGGGAGGGGGATGAGGGCGCCAATTGGGGTGCAGGCTCTTGGGTGGGGCCAGGAATGAGGGGTTTAGGGTGCGGGAGAGGGCTCTGGGCTGGGCGGAGGGTTGGGATGGAGGGGGGCTATGGGCTCTGGGCTGGGGTGTGGGCTCCGGGTGGGGCCAGAAATTAGGGGTTCAGGGTGCAGAAGAAGGCTTCAGGCTGGGGCCGAGGGTTTCAGAGTGCGGGAGGTGGTGCAGGCTTTGGCTGTGGGTGAGGAATCCTGGTGGACTGGGGATGAGGGGTTTCGGATGAAGGAGGGGGCTCAGGGCTGTGGCAAGGGTTGGGGTGTTGGGGGGGTGCGGGGTCTTGGCGGCGCTTACCACAGCTCCCAGCAAGCGGCTGCTAGGTCCTTGTAGCCCCAAGACGCATGGGCAGCCATGGAGACTCTGCCAATGGCAGCTGCAGAGCCAGCACTCAGGGCAGTGACAGCGCATGGAGACTCCCTGACCGCCTAGGGGCCACAAGCACCTGGCAGCTGCTTCTGGGATCTGCGTGGAGATAGGGCAGGTAGGAAACCTGCCTTAGCCCACAGGTCCCCAGCTGCGCCGCCAACCAGACTTTTAGTGGCCCGGTCGGTGGTGCCGACCAGAGCTGCTGGGGTCCCTTTTCGATCAGGCATTTCAATCAAAAACTGGATGCCTGGCAACCCTAGCCCCTGCTCACCCACCCTTGCACACATCTCTGGATCCAAGCACATGGCTCTTACAAAAAGAAAAGGAGTACTTGTGGCACCTTAGAGACTAACAAATTTATTAGAGCATAAAGCTTATGCTCTAATAAATTTGTTAGTCTCTAAGGTGCCACAAGTACTCCTTTTCTTTTTGCGAATACAGACTAACACGGCTGCTACTCTGAAACCGGCTCTTACAAAGGCTCCAAATCTCATGCCAGATCCCATGAGAACTTATAGCTCTAAATCAAGTGCCAAATACCACAAGATCTCAAGCCTACTCTGAAAGTCCTGTGGGGTGTGGAAATCTCACATGACCCACCCTCTCCAGTCCTTTTTACCTTCTCCCATTATGGAAGCCACCAAAACACAGCCCTCACTAAGCCTGAGGATCTCTTTTTGAGGGCTATTTCAATAGCATAGCAAGACAGAGAAAAGGAAGTCAAGGCACTGGGAGTACACTGCTTGCTTAAGGAGCTTTGACATAAAGGGAGGAGGGAGATTTAGTAAAGGGCAGAGAAGGAGGTAGGATTGAGTGAAGTCTTCTTAAAGACAGAAAAAGCAACAGCAGCCTTGAAGGCGGAGGGAAAGAAGCCCAAGGAGGGATTATTTAATGATAGGATACCAGGAGGGGCTAAGGGAGGTAACTATAGGAAATGGGAGGTAGAAAATAGTTTCTCATAGAATCACAGCAATGTAGAGCTGGAAGGGACCTTGAGAGGCCCTCTAGTCTGGCCCCCTCTGGTGAAGCAGGACCAAGTATATCTAGACCACCCCTGACAGCTGTTCATGTAACTTGCTCTTAAAAACCTCCAATGACAAGAATTCCACAACTTTCCTTGGTAACCTGTTCCAGTACTTAACTATCCTTATAGTTAGAAAGTTTTTCCTAATATCTAACCTAAATCTCTCTTGCTGCAGATTAAGCCCATTACTTCTTATCCTACCTTCAGTGGACCTGGAGAACAATTGATCACCATCCTCTTAATAACAGCTCTCAACATATTTGAAGATGTATCAAGTCCCCCTCCGTCTTTTCTCAAGACTAAGTATGCCCAGCTATCGCACTGTAGCTCTGCCAGCATAGCCTCCTGGTATAGATGCAGTCTACAGAACAAAAAGGGGTTTTCCATCTCTGTAGGAACAATGCCGCCTCAAGCAATGGTACCTAGGTTGAAGGAAGCATTCTTCTGTCAATCTAGAAGTAGCTACATTGGGGGTTAGGTTGATGTAGCTACAGTGCTCAGGGACATCAATTTTTCACACCCTGAGTGCCATAGCTAAGTAGACTTAAATTTTACATGTAGATCAGGCCTGAACAGTTTTCCATCCCATACAAATGGGTCCTGGTCTACAGTAAAAAGTTACATCAACCCAGCTATGTCACTCAGGGATATGAAGAATCCACAGCTATGAGCAGCATAGTTCAGCTGACCTAACCACCAGTGTATACAGTGCTAAGTTGATGGAAGAATTCTTCTATTGACCTAGCTACTGCCTCTCAGGGAGGTGGATAGCTATGATGATGGGAGAATCCCTTCTGTCAGGTTAGGTAGTGCCTACACTGAGGCTCTACAGTGTTTCAAGTGTAAACAAGCCGTAGGTCTGCATTTGAAAATAGAGTGGGAAAACAACCTCCTCAACAGCAGTTCCCAAACTTTTTGCTTGCGTGACCCCATTTTGAGACTTGCTGTTTCCACACAGCAACAAAGCAATGTAGGGACCAAGAAATCCATGGAATTTACACATTAAATACACTATTTAAAGATCTCTAATGCGACACATGGATTTGCAAGTTGCGACACAGATTCTCAAGTCTGGTGGCGTGATAGAAATTGCACATCTAATCTCTGATGTGACATCAATAGTAGAACAATACTAAGACTTGATGGACACAAAAGCCACTCTTGTTTTTCATTCATAACTGTATCACTAGACTCACTGCTGGAGGTTGAAGCAGATGCTCTGCATAAAAATGAGTCCATAGTGCCTCTTATCACAAATCAGGAAGAGGAATTCACTGTTAAGCAAATGAGGCCAGCACTTAGGAAGGTCCTGTGCAGTGATACTAGGGCAGCACAGAAACAGTGTCTTACAATGATTCTTTATCAAGTGCCAAAGAACCTTTGGGCCCTGCCTTAAGGACACTTACAAGCCACAGCAGATTCCGATCTCAGAAAAGGCTAGCACAGGCTCCTACCAGCTCAAGCAGACAGGATGCCCTGTTGATAAGGCTGCTGCTGACAGATAAGGATCTTTTGGATTCAAGTCTCTCAGCTGGTTGCTTGCACAGCCAGATGGTGCAAATGGCAAAATGACGTCCACACAGCTACCTCCACACGCCAAATGTCCAGATCTGCTCAACAAATGCTGCACCAGGAGGCCGCCATTTTACAAAACAGCAGCCTCCATGCCACATGACCTCACATGGACTGTACATGCAAGGTCACACTATGTGAAGGCCACCATTTTGGGACAGCCTCCTGGTGTGGTGGTTGTGGAGCAGTGTGGACACATTTGGGGGTAGAGGGCATCATCTCGCAGGCTGAGTGTGGCCAGTTGGACCTGAACCCATCTGCTGATGGCATGACCCCAAGTCACAGTTTAGGGACTGCTTTGTGATTATTCCTAATACAAGGCTTTCTTCCTCCTTGTTTGAAAATGTCTGTTTCAATCATTTTGATTAAATGCATGATCTTGTTATCCATATGGCCACTGGATGCTTATAATGCAGTAACAGTGCCTGAATAACACAACCGTTAGTGGAAAATGCCATTTATTGTCATGGATTTTCCTTGGGTTCTTTTTACCTCTCATTCAGCATGTTGACCTTCCTTATCAGTGAAGTGAGAACTCTTTCTAGCTAGAGATCAAATTATTCAACAAGAGGTGCCTGAAGCAAACAAAATAATTGTTGTAAATTAAGCTGTTTTATTCTTTAAAACAAATGATCTGGTTCTTGAGGTACTGATCAAATTAACAAGAGATCAAGTTAATTAATGATTGAATTAAATGGTATGCACATCAGCCTGTTGAGAGCAAAAATACATTCTTTTTCTAAAGCATCAGCAGCAATGTCCACAGACATAAATGAAAGGCTTAAAATAATCTCATGTTGGTTTATTTATTTTTAAACATATATAATTTGGTTGGGGTAAGAGATGGGAATTCAGAACGTTTTGCAGATGTTCAGGAAATCGTCATGTGCAAACTGTTCATTCATTTGCATTAAATACAACAGGAGAAAAGAAACTTAGCAAAAGAGAAGGTAGAATTAACGGGGGAAGAGGAACAAATTCTCCTTTTGTGGCTAGATGATAAATGTGTGGCTGTGTTAGCTCAGGCCTGGTTTACACCCAAAACTTGGGTTGATCTAGCTATGTTGCTCATGGGTGTGTGAATTTTTCACACCCCTGGTGTGACATAATTACACTGACCTAACCCCCGGTGTAGACAGCATTAGGTTGACAGAAGAATTTTTCCATTAACCTAGCTACTGTTTCTTGGGGAGCTCGATTAATTAGTGACAGAATCACATCACTGAATTAGCAAGTGACTAAGTGCTACAGAGACACAGCTGTGCTGCTGTAGCAGTTTAAATGTACACATAGCCTGAGAGGTGGATTTACTACAACAACAAAAGAACCTCTTCCATCACTGTAGCAAGTCTACACTACAGCGGCACAGCTGTGTTTCTAGTGTAGCCATACCCTCAGGCAGGAGATTCAGTCCGTTCTTCAGCTAAACAGAAACACGTGTTCTGGCTAAGGTCATGCAGAAAGACAGGACAAAATCAGGTTTCAGAGTAGCAGCCGTGTTAGTCTGTATTCGCAAAAAGAAAAGGAGTACTTGTGGCACCTTAGAGACTAACAAATTTATTTGAGCATAAGCTTTTGTGAGCCAGAGCTCAGCTCACGAAAGCTTATGCTCATATAAATTTGTTAGTCTCTAAGGTGCCACAAGTACTCTTTCTTTTTAGGACAAAATCAGTTTCCTGCATGGAGTTTCCCCTTTCTCCCAGAGGCAGCCTACAGGAGGCACTTGTCAGGTGCACAGGTAGGCTCTAAGGCCCAGACTCACAAAGAGATCCATACAGAGTAACAAAGGGTTGCTTTGCCAGGGCTGCCAAAAATAAAAGATGCAAATGCCCTAGGTACAATTTCCTTAACAATCACAACAAAAGATCAAAACAACAGTTCCTAACCCAGATCTTTGGAGAGCACTCCAGTACAGGGTGTCAGGGTAAGCACACCCTGTGGAACTGCTCAAGCTGCTACCCTTTATCCTCCTGCTACTGATATGGCTGGTCCCCTGCCAGCAATAGGCAGCTTCCCAGCCTGACTCTCAGCTTTCAGTCCCATCTCTTGGGATGCCTGCTGCCAAGACTCTCCACAGACAGAGCCCAGACAGCTGTCTCCAGCCTGCTGCTCTTGCTCATATCCTCTGGCTCCTACCCAAGCCAGGTCCCCTGTGACCCAATGGCACAAACTCTCACAGTGGTATTGCGGGGCTTACAATATTGGTGTTTTTCTTAATGTCCCCATTTCTGAAATGAAGTGAATACACCGAATTTCAGCAGTCATTTTAAAATATGAGGTATGTATGCATCTAGCTTCCTGGTTGCAGAGAAACACCTGAAAATGTGAAGCCTAAAGACACAAAAAACAGAAGGCAAATAAAAGAACCCCAAAATTATTATTTTTTAAAAATCTCATGGTTTTTAAGTCACTTATGATTTTGTTATTTATTGATGGCTGAGAGGTGAAGTGTCTGACATGACTTCTGAACAACTGAAGTTGGCAGAACTGCTAATGTCAGAAAATTACTTCTTTTTCCTGTACTCTTGATATTATGGAGCCATCCTGTAGGCTGGATGCTTTCTGTCCAACTGAGCAAGGTGGAGAGCTATCATTCTGCTTTGATAATGATAAATTATCTTTGCCCAGTGGTAAATGCTTTACAACATGCAAGGCAGTGAAGTACAAAAAGTTATTTACCTGTACAGCAATTGGAGTTTGAGCTGTGTTGCCCATATGTATTCCAGTCTTTATATGAATCCAGACGAGACAATGATGAAGAGATTGCCACCTCTTCTGGAGATGAGGAGGAGAGGCCCCCTGGTGCCTGAATTTCCTCATCATGGGGTTGTTCTTCCTAATTAGAGATTTCCTCTGGATGCTGTTTGCCATAAGGAGATGCCTAAGACTGCCTTGTCTGCTGCCTCTGAGCAGCAATCTCTATGAAGTGAAGTATGAGAGACCCTATGAGTTTATATGGCTATGCTGGAACATTATAGGGAAAAGGAATAGGAGCCCAAAGGGAAGGGTACCATGGCATTTGGCTACCATCATAGCTATTATGCAGTCTCGATCTGTAGAAAACCTTAGACTCTCTCTCTAAACCAGTGGTTCTCAAACTTGTACTAGTGACCCCTTTCACATAGCAAGCCTCTGAGTGCGACCCCCACTTATAAATTAAAAACACTTTTTTATATATTTAACACCATTATACATGCTGGTAGCAAAGCGTGGTTTGGGCTGGATGCTGACAGCTCATAACCCCTGATGTAAGAACCTCATGATCCCTGAGGGGTCCCAACCCCCAGTTTGAGAACCCCTGCTCTAAACTATAGAACTCAGAATAAGGAGCCCGCAGGAAATAGGTTGGGGATCCCTCAATACTTTTCCGCAAGTCAGGAGAATAAGAAAATTCTACCTCTCAGGCTTTGTCTACACTACGCATCTTTTAGTGACTCAGCTGTGCTGCTACAGCTGTGCCTCTAAAAGGTTGGTTCTCCTGCCAACAAAAAACTTCCACCCCCAACGAGCGGCAGCAGCTTTGTCAGCAGGAAACCACTCCTGCCGACAAAGCGCTGTTCACACAGGCGCTTTTCATTGGTAAATATATTTGTCGTTCTGGGGTTTGTTTTTTTCACTCCCCTGAAAGACAAAAGTTTTGCCAGCGAAGTTCCAATGTAGACAAAGCCTCAGGGTGAAGCAATGGGCATATGTACTGACTGAACATCAAGTCCTACAGACAGGAAAGGGGATGTAGTTCTTCCATAACCTGGAGATCTTTCAGTACTATGTATATCAGCACTGGTGCCAAAGTGGATGGGTCTGTGAATCCTGGGACTGAAGTATAGCCACGGGGTACCTAGAGTTAAAGCACTCAGAACCAATGCGCTTGGTAACAATACTGTTATCGGCAGGGGTGAAAGTGGGCCAGTATGGTGTACCGGTAAAAAGCGGATGCCGGTACTGGCCCATACGCAGATGACGTTAAAGCACTGCAGTGGCAGCACTTTAACGTTGCTGCCCCTTTTGCCCTACCAGCAGGGCCACCGATGAGGGGGGTGGGGCGTGGGGCCCAAAAGGGGCAGCGACCTTAAAGTGCTGTCGCAGCAAAGGACCCTGCTTAAAGCTCTGACGTCATTGCCCCTTTTGCCCTCCACCCGGGCCACCGACAGAAGGCGCAAAAGGGGCAGCTGCCCCGGGGCTGGCAATTTAAAAGGGCCCAGGGCTCCCAGCCACTGCTGCTGCTACCACAGCAGCGGCCAGAGCCCCAGGCCCTTTAAATCACCGCCAGGGCCCTGGGCAGCGCATGCCAGGCAGTGCGGAGGGGCTGGCTGGGAGAGGCTGACCCTCAGCCCCGCCCCTTCAGGGGGCCCGGAGCTGGGCCCCCGTACCAATAAGTGTTTAATGTTACTTTCACCCCTGGTTATTGGTGCTGAAGAAAAGGTAGCAGCCAGTGCCAGTGCACATGAACCCACAGTCACCTCTGTAGGTATAGTCTCAGTACTGACCATGGAGAAGGTACCCTCAGTGAACGGTACCACACTCCCTGGAAGTACCCAAATTGGCTCATGGTGTGTCTCGTTAGACCAGGCATGAAGAGAGAAATTTGACTTCTTCTTTACAGAAGTCTTAAGAGGAGATCCTCTTCTAAAAGCACGGACAGAATGATGCTTCTATCATTCAGAACTTTTAACAGGAATTGTCCTGCCAGAATCCCTGGAAGTTAAAGGTTATTCAGTGGAGCCTTGGAGCTAACTGAAGCCAAGCTCACAGGCTGAGGTACTGGGTGGGGTGGGATGGGGGGGGTTAGAGAGACCCCAATCTGAGACAGCCTGCATGGAGCAGTCAAGAAGAAACATTTTTAAGCCTCATTCTCTGGCTTTTAAAGTTTTCTGTGAAAAGGACTTACACACAATGCATTTACTGGGGATGTGGGACTCCCCACAAACAAAAGACTCCTCGCATGTCTATCAACTACAGGGATTGTTACCTCCCAAGAGGGGCAATATTTGAATCCAGGAGACTAAACAACACACTAAAGGCCTGGTACTGGGAAGGTCCCAATTGAGAATATGTGCGGGGGGAAATATTTAAATAATTCCTCAAAACTAACTGAAACATCAACAAGGAGGGGCCGACGGGCAACTGACTGTACTAATATATACACCAATTCTAAAATGTTTCTATGAAAGGGAGAGCATAGCATCTCAAAGCCATGGGTTGTGAGAAGAAACTGTGGCCTGGTCTACACTTAAAAATTAGATTGACCTTCTGGCTTCTGCCTCTGTCCTGGTCAACAAACAACTCAGAGATCCTTGTGCTGGTCAAACATCTTGTGCAGTTTATTTACAAATGGATTCCCACCTTCATAATATATATGCTCCTGTAAGAAGCAGGGGAGAGTGAGCGAGCAAACGCTCACACTCTCTCTGCTTCTCCCCTTTCCACTTTCTTACTGTGCCTATTTGTGGGCTCTGCCTAATGGCTTAATTAGCCTTTCTGCCCTGGCCCACCCACAAATTAGGTACAGCTCTGCTTAATCAGCTCCATTCTGTCTTTCTTGATTGGAGCGGCTGTGAACAGAGTGCTGACTCAGCCTTTTTTGCCTAGCACTCTGTCACACTACATCATTCAGGTTTTTGAAAAATGTCTCTGAGAGCACAATGGTTAAGTTGACCCAACCTGCAGTGTAGAGTGTGGCTAAATAGATGGATTAACTACAACAATGGAAAAACCCCTTCCATCAGTGTAGACAGCATCTAGACTACAGCACTACAACAAGTTTCAGAGTAGCAGCCGTGTTAGTCTGTATTCGCAAAAAGAAAAGGAGTACTTGTGGCACCTTAGAGACTAACAAATTTGTTAGAGCATAAGCTTTCGTGAGCATCCGATGAAGTGAGCTGTAGCTCACAAAAGCTTATGCTCTAATAAATTTGTTAGTCTCTAAGGTGCCACAAGCACTACAACAGTATAGCTGCAGTACTGTAGCTGTGATGAAGTAGGGTAGACATGCCGTAAGACTATGCGCACACTACCAAGCCTCTTCCAGCATAGCTATGTCAGCCTAGTCCACCAGTGTAGACACAGAGGACACCATCACGAGTTTTTTTGCTAGTGTAGAAACACCACCTCCCTGACTGAAGTTGGTTATGCTGACAGAGGGAGGAGGGGTGTTTGCCAACATACCTATGTTGCTAAGGGGGGTGTTTTTTTCATACACCCCCCCTCTTGCACAGCAATGCCAATATAAAACCCAAGTGGCTGTTGGTCCTACACCACTCTTTATGCCCCTGGAGAGGACTTCAGGGCACATGTGTAGATCCAATAAACACTGCTGGCCAAAAGGGTCCAATCTCAAGCACAAGAAACACACATACACCAAGCACATATGGACAAGTACGCAAAGAACCAGGCCTTCAGACTCCACATTAATCTAAGGCCATGTCTATACAACAGACTTATGTTTACACAAGTTATATCGGCATACAGCCACCGCAATTAGTACCTCGCTTGTGCACGTGCATACTTGGCTCCTTGTGTCAGCAGTGCACATATTCACCAGGAGTGCTTGTGTCGATGCAGAGTGCGGTGCACCATGGATAGGTATCTGTGACATACTAGGTCACTCCAATCCTTGACTCTGGGAGCCAGCCTTACCCTGATCTGCAGTGAGAATCCCCACTCCTGGGCTGTTCACGCACAGCCTCTGGCATGTAAGCTGCTCCTTGGATTGTGCAACCGAATGACACTAGCCAATATCTCCAGTCCCAGAAACAACCCTAGGAACCTCCGTCTTGCAGTGTCCAGTTATGCCCGTTGGACACTGCAAGCTTATATGAGTTCGTCAATTTAACAAAGACATTGATATGTAGCAAGCTTATTATCCCAAGGAGAGTCTTTGACCCCACACTTCAAACCAAATGCACTGCTTCAAGTAGAATAAACAAACAGATTTATTAACTATAAAGATAGATTTTAAGTGATTATCAAGTCAAAGCATAACAAGTCAGATTTGATCAAACGAAATAAAAGCAAAACGCATTCTAAGCTTATCTTAACACTTTCAATGCCCTTACAAATTTATATGCTTCTCACCACACGCTGGCTGGTTGCTCTTCAGCCAGGCTCTCCCCTTTGACCAGTCGCATGGTGTGGTATCTGTAGATCTAGGTGGAAGAGAGAGAGCATGGCAAACATCTCTCCCTTTTATCATGTTCTTTCTTCCCTCTTGGCTTTGCCCCACCCCCTTTAGAATCAGATGAGCATTACCTCATCACAGTTCCAAACTGATCAAAGGAAGGGGGGTGATTCACTCGAAAGTCCAAAAAATTATCTTGTTGCTGCCTAGGCCAGCATCCTTTGTTCCTGTGTAAGGCTGGGCTGGGCTTGTCCCATACATGATGAGGTGTGAACTGCCTCTCTGCTCTTGGAGAGTTTTTGCCTAGGCTTATTTTAAACCATGAAGACATATTTTTCAGCCTCATAACTATATACATGAAATTATAACAATGCTCAGTGCATCATGAATCTTCCAAAGACACCTGACATGACAATCTTTGCATTGGATATCACACAATCATTTTACAAGGATGAACATGGGTACTGGGTGTTCCCCTGAGGTACAGAGTGTCACAGTATCCCACTGTGCAACTCAACACCATCCAACACACTATCTTTTGGGAAGTTTTGGCAATTCATGAGAGGGCCTAAAGAAGTCACATGGGGTGACTGGGAGCATGAGGTTAACTTCCCAGTTTGCAAAGCAGCACAGAGAACTGAATGAATGGGGAACATGATGATTTCTTAGAGGACAGATTGCTGTGGGACATAGCAAGAATCAATTCAAGCTTGTTGGTGGTGTTCATGGAGCAGCTACAGATGATTGAGTGCCAATTTTCGACCTAAGAAACAAACACTGGTTGGTGGGATCACATCGTAATGCAGGTTTGGGAAGATGAGTCATGGCTACAGAACTTTTGGAGGCACAAGGCCACATTCCTGGATTTGTGTGCTGTGCTGGCCCCAGCTCTCCAGCACAGGGACACCAAAATGAGAGCTGCACCAACAGTGGAGAAGCAAATGGCAATCACACTGTGGAAACTTGCAATGCCAGAGTGCTAGCAGTCAGTCGGGAATCAATTTGAAGTCAGGAAATCCACCCCGGCGGCTACTGTCATGCAAGTGTGCAGAACCATTAAGCCCCTTCTGCTATGCAGGACTGTGAATCTTGGCAATGTGCAGGACATAGTGGATGTATTTGCAGCAATGGAGTTCCCAAATTGTAGTGGGGTGATAGATGGAACACATATCCCTGTTTTGGTACCAGACCACTGTGCCAGAGAACAGAAAGGGCTATTTTTTATGGTGTTACAAGTGCTGGTGGATCACCAGGGACACACTTCACAGACATCAGCGTGGGCTGGTCAGGAAAGGTGCATGACATGTGCATCTTTAAGAACACAGGACTTTTCATAAAGCTGCAAACAGGGACTTTCTTTCCCTGATGATGGATTACCATTGGCACTGTTGAAATGTCCATAGCAATCCTGGAGGAACCAGCCTACCCCTGGCTCCCCTGGCGCATGAAGCTGTGCACCAGCATCCTTGACAGCACCAAGGAACGATTCAACTTCCAGCTCAGCAGGTGCACAGGCTCCGTCTTCCTCCGGGCCCTGCAGGATTTCAACCCCCAACTCTGCCCCAGCCCCACCCTCACTCCCACCCCCACCCCTTCTCCAAGCCCCCA
Organism: Dermochelys coriacea; assembly: GCF_009764565.3. NCBI lineage: Eukaryota > Metazoa > Chordata > Testudines > Dermochelyidae > Dermochelys > Dermochelys coriacea. The sequence goes on along the minus strand of NC_050068.2, from coordinate 326,229,912 downwards.
CCCCCACCTCTTCCCACCCCCAGCCCGCTTCTTCCCTCCCAGTTCCACCCCCTTCTCCGAGCATGCCCCGTCCCTGCTCCTCCTTCTCCCCCCACAGCACCTCCTTCATTCTGCAGAACAGCTGATCCCGATGGGCAGAAGGTGCTGGGAGGAAGGGGATGGATTCGATCGGCAGGTCCACCGCCAGGCAGGAGGTGCTGGGAGTGAGGGGAGGCCGGTGGGTGCTAAGCATTCACTAATTTTTTTCTGTGGGTGCTCCGGCCTTGGAGCACCCATTGAGTTGGTGCCTATGTGCCACATGAGAGTTGAATGTGCCTTTGATAATTTGAAAGAACACTGGCATTGTTAACTCACAAGATTGGACCTCAGTGAGAAAAATATCCCAATGGTTATAGCTGTTTGCTTGTGCTGTATTTAGGGTGACCAGATTTCCCAAAGGGAAAATGGGACACTCCCCGAGCCCTCCCCCAAGTCTCCTCTCTCCCCTCCTCCTGTGCAGGGCTGGCCCAAGCCACTCATCTGAGCCCTGCCCCTCCTTCCGTGGCCAGGGCAGGTGTCACTGCTTCCCTCCCCACATGTTTCTCCACACCCCACTTTTTTGACAAAAGTGGACATTTGTCTTGCTTGCTGTTGCCAACTGATCAAATCAGGAAGAGCAAGTCAGCATGACAGAGCACTTACATCAGTGGAAGACAAATTTAAGTATAGACACCTCGGTTGAAATTAGCTGCCTTGCATTGACCTAAGTTTGTAATGAAGACCAGGCCTAACTCCAGGCAAGGGAGGTGTGGTTTGAGGGAGTGTTCACTGAAAGCCCTCTTAGAGGACATACAACAATGTTACACCACCACAATAGTCCCTGGGCTTGTCCCTGACATACATGTTCTCACCCAGCCACTGTCAATTTCACCAGCACATTTGGCTAATGACTCTTTTAAATAGGTAGTCTACTGGAGTTTACAAAAGCCATTACAACATGGGTTTTAGTATGAGGACAAGCATTGAAAACAGGGAGATTCCAGTTTTTAGTGACACATCAGTACTGTATTTATAAGAACAGAAGCTGGTTCAAAATTGAAAACTGAAATATGAGAAATTTCTAAGTGGTTTCCATTCCACAGGGTTCAAAACTGACTGACTTTTCAAAATATTTTCACCATTTTTTAAAAAACCGAACTTATCAAAACATTTCGTATTCCAAAATAACGAATTTATTGGAAAACAAAAATATTAACAGTTTTAAGTATAGATAAAAATGTAAAAACAAAATAGCGCACACAAAAATAGTGGCTTTTTGCAAAATTCTTCCTTTTTAAAAAAAAGTCCATTTTTAATAACGTCTTTAAAAAAAAAATCCTACCAGAGGGTGAGATGCATTTACATTATCTGGGATGAGATTTGATCAGAGAGTAAGAGTCAGTTTAAAAAAAAAAAAGGTTACATAGGAAGGAATTGGTAATTTTCTTATTTTGCAGGAGGCTTGAAGGTAAGAGGCAGGTAGTTAACATTTCTTTTTTGCTGCTAAGATGGTTCAGAGCATTAAAGTCATTAAAAGAAACATGGTGGGTGAGATAGTACCTTTTATTAGACCAATTTCTGTTGGTGAAAGAGAAAAGTTTTTGAGTTACACGGAGCTCTGGGAAGTCACTTAAGACACCTGGTTCTGTGTTATATGGGATGAGATGGCACTAGGGGAGTTAACTGCTAAGCAAGGAAGTAGATTTGTACATGCAGATCAAATTAATTAGCATATAGTCATTACACAAAGGATCACTACTTATTGATTATAAATGAGTGGCTAAAATGAAGTTGATCAACATCAAAATGCCTAATGTGCTTAAAAGGAAAAATAGGGAAGGTATCTGTTCTCTGCAGCAAAGGGATCTGTAGAGAGAGCAAAAGGATCTGTTCTCTGCACATTGGAGAATTTTATCAAATTGAATAAGGCTATTTTATAAGGGAAGGAAAGCTGAGAATTGAGACTGAGTAAAAATGGCTGGGGTGCATGGAAAATTTTGAAAACGGGAAATTGCCCAAGGGTTTTTAACCTCCTCCTGCCAATTTTCTGGAAACACGAATCAGGGAGCATCTGCACAATCTGAGTCAAAGACATAAAAACCAAGCTCCAAACAGGACCAGAGTTGCAATTTACAGTTTCCAGAACACAAAAAAGCAGAACCCTCCTGGTCCTAAGATGGTTTCTGCTTCTTTGTCACAGTAGTCTCACTTTGGCTCTGTCCCCATGATGTTTGTGTTCCCACTCCTCTTCATGCTGACTTCTTCCCCCCTCTCCTCTCTAGCTTTCTATTGGCCCTTCCCAGCCAGAAATGTGTAATGTTTCATACTAAGCAACTTTCTGATGGACTATTTTATCTGTCAACTCAATGTTGTTTTCAACTTAATTCCAACTAATTAATAGTTTTTAGATTATCTGAAGGATCAAGAGTGAATTGCAAGAAATATTCATACTGTATAAGAAAATACAGACAAGGGAACCAATTGTCATTTATAGTAAAGACCTTTTACACCACTCAGGCAAGTTTCTGCTTTTGGAGTCCTGCCAATACTTGGGCACAAACCCAGCTCCTTAATACACATAAACAAGTCCCTCCATGAAAAAACAGAAAGACAAAGAAAAATAATCACAGCCAACCATAATAGAAGCATCCTCTCCAGCCATTACACAGTTGAACCCCCTCACCAATACACCCCATGCCCGTGGCATGCCAGTCTCTGTGATATCTAGGGTAAGAGCCGTGAACCACACCTTTGGTGCAACATCATTCCCCCTACCTAATACCATAATCTCATTCCAGTTCCCACCATGTCGCAAGCTACACACTCTTCAGCATCCTCTTATTCCTTCATCCATTCCCTCTGAACCTATTCCAAGAGGTCTCTGGGGCTCTAGACTGGGCTCTGTCCCCACCCCAAATGAGAGGGATTGGACACAAACCCAACCCATATTAAACTCAGATGTGCCTCCGCTATTGCCTCTCCCTTTCTAGGCAGCACAAGCCTTAGCCCTCGATTCTGTCCAGTTTTTCTGTACTAACTCCTCTGGGGAAGCCCAGGTCATGGGGCTCTTTCAGATCACCACCTCATATCTCACCTTCTAGAGAAATGAGCATAAAACACCATGCTGATGAGAGAGGTCTCTCCTCCCATTGCCAATATGCCAGATCTGAGAAAACCCTGTAACCCTCCCAAGCCCTCTCTTGTCCTAGAAGGACAGGTACATTCAATACCATCATGTGATGCTTTCTTGCGGTGTTCAGAACTGTGAGACACCTTATTATCCCTCTGCCTCAGTGAGAGAGAGATTTGCTGCTGCTAAATTGTGGATTATCTCGATGACACTCCACTCTGTTAGTCAGTCCAACAACCCCTCAGGATGCTGGCAGTCCTTTCCTTGGCTTAAAGTAATGCTTAGTGCCACCAAGGCCTCTGGGAGAGTATTCCACTGCAATACCCAGCCCTTGTCATGGGACACTGACAGAAATTACCAAATCTGCTGTCTCCAAAGAGAAAATATACACACCAGCTTGTTGGCTCAGCTGAGAAGTCACACCTCACTATAATATAACAGCACTGAGATGAATTTATAACAGCAAGAATAAGTTTATTAATAAAGAACAGAGATATAAGTGATACTAAGCAGAGATATCAGAAACAGAAAATGATTACAGATGAAACAAAAACATAATCACACATTCTAGTCACTAAAACTTAACTCGACAGGTTACAACCCTTGTCTAAGGCAGTTTTCTTATTTTCATACACTTCTCTTACGGTATGTCTACACTATGAAATTAGGTCGAATTTATAGAAGTCGGTTTTGTAGAAAGCGTTTTTATACAGTTGAGTGTGTGTGTCCCCACACAAATGCTCTAAGTGCATGTAGTCGGCGGACTGTGTCCACAGTACTGAGGCAACAGTTGACTTCCGGAGCTTTGTACTGTGGGTAGCTATCCCACAGTTCCCGCAGTCTCCACCGCCCATTTGAATTCTGGGTAGAAATCCCAGTGCCTGATGGGGCTAAAACATTGTCGCAAGTGGTTCTGGGTACATATCGTCAGGCCCCCGTTCCCTCTCTCCCTCCTTAAAAGCAAGGGCAGACAATCGTTTTGCACCTTTTTTCTTGAGTTACCTGTGCAGACGCCATACCACGGCAAGCATGGAGCCCGCTCAGCTAACCGTCACCATATGTCTCCTGGGTGCTGGCAGACATGGTACTGCATTGCTACACAGCAGCAGTTTATTGCCTTTTGGCAGCAGACAGTGCAGTATGACTGGTAGCCGTCGTCGACGTAGTCCTGGGTCCTCTTTTAACCGGGTGCCTGGGCAAACAAGGGAGTGACTCAGCCAGGTCATTTCCCTTGTTTCGTCTCATGGTGATTGAGTCCTACCGGCAGTGCACTGTCTTTTAATTTGCAGCTAGCAGAAGACGATGGCCAGTAGTCATACTGCACCATCTTCTGCCGAGCACCCAGGAGGTGGTGATGGCTAGCGGTCATACTGCACAGTCTGCTGCCAGCATGATGTATAAAGATAGATGAAGTGGCTCAAAACAAGAAATAGACCAGATTTGTTTTGTATTCATTTTCTCCTCCCTCCCTCTGTGAAATCGACGGCCTGCTAAACCCAGTTTTGAGTTCTATTCTTGAGGTTTTGAGTTCTATCCTTGTGGCGGCCATTCAGTTTCTCGCAAAGCCACCCCCTTTGTTGATTTTAATTCCCTGTAAGCCAACCCTGTAAGCCATGTCGTCAGTCGCCCCTCCCTCCGTCAGGGCAACAGCAGACAATTGTTCCGTGCCTTTTTTCTGTGCCTTTTTTCTGTGACGCCATACCACGGCAAGCATGGAGCCCGCTCAGATCACTTTGGCAATTAGGACCACATTAAACACCACACGCATTATCCAGCAGTATATGCAGCACCAGAACCTGGCAAAGCGAAACCGGGCGAGTAGGCGACGTCAGCACGGTGACGAGAGTGATGAGGACATGGACACAGACTTCTCTCAAAGCACGGGCCCTGCCAATGTGGGCATCATAGTGCTAATGGGGCAGGTTCATGCCGTGGAACGCTGATTCTGGGCTCGGGAAACAAGCACAGACTGGTGGGACCGCATAGTGTTGCATGTCTGGGATGATTCCCAGTGGCTGCAAAACTTTCGCATGCATAAGGGCACTTTCATGGAACTTTGTGACTTGCTTTCCCCTGCCCTAAGGCACAAGAATACAAAGATGAAAGCAGCCCTCACAGTTGAGAAGGGAGTGGCAATAGCCCTGTGGAACCTTGCAACGCCAGACAGCTATTGGTCAGTCAGGAATCAATTTGGAGTGGGCAAATCTACTGGGGGCTGCTGTGATGCAAGTAGCCAACGCAATCAAAGATCTGCTGATATCAAGGGTAGTGACCCTGGTAAATGTGCAAGTCATAGTGGATGATTTTGCTGCAATGGGATTTTGCTGCAAGCACTGGTGGATCACAAGGGACGTTTCACCAACATCAATGTGGGATGGCCAGGAAAGGTACATGACGCTCGCATCTTCAGGAACTCTGGTCTGTTTCAAAAGCTGCAGGAAGGGACTTTCTTCCCAGACCAGAAAATAACTGTTGGGGATGTTGAAATACCTACAGTTATCCTTGGGGACCCAGCCTACCCCTTAATGCCATGGCTCATGAAGCCATACATAGGCAGCCTGGAGAGTAGTCAGGAGCTGTTCAACTACAGGCTGAGCAAGTGCAGAATGGTGGTAGAATGTGCATTTGGACGTTTAAAAGTGCGCTGGTGCAGTTTACTGACTCGGTTAGACCTCAGCAAAACCAATATTCCCACTGTTATTACTGCTTGCTGTGCGCTCCACAATAGCTGTGAGAAGAAAAGGAGTACTTGTGGCACCTTAGAGACTAACAAATTTATTAGAGCATAAGCTTTCGTGAGCTACAGCTCACTACATCGGATGCATTTGGTGGAAAAAACAGAGGAGAGATTTATATACACACACACACAGAGAACATGAAACAATGGGTTTATCATACACACTGTAAGGAGAGTGATCACTTAAGATAAGCCATCACCAGCAGCAGGGGGGGGAAAGGAGGAAAACCTTTCATGGTGACAAGCAAGGTAGGCTAATTCCAGCAGTTAACAAGAATATCAGAGGAACAGTGGGGGGTGGGGTGGAAGGGAGAAATACCATGGGGAAATAGTTTTACTTTGTGTAATGACTCATCCATTCCCAGTCTCTATTCAAGCCTAAGTTAATTGTATCCAGTTTGCAAATTAATTCCAATTCAGCAGTTTCTCGTTGGAGTCTGTTTTTGAAGCTTTTTTGTTGAAGGATAGCCACTCTTAGGTCTGTGATCGAGTGACCAGAGAGATTGAAGTGTTCTCCAACTGGTTTTTTTATGTTATAATTCTTGACGTCTGGATTTGTGTCCATTCATTCTTTTACATAGAGACTGTCCAGTTTGGCCAATGTACATGGCAGAGGGGCATTGCTGGCACATGATGGCATATATCACATTGGTAGATGCGCAGGTGAACGAGCCTCTGATAGTGTGGCTGATGTGATTAGGCCCTATGATGGTATCCCCTGAATAGATATGTGGACAGAGTTGGCAACGGGCTTTGTTGCAAGGATAGGTTCCTGGGTTAGTGGTTCTCTTATGTGGTGTGTGGTTGCTGGTGAGTATTTGCTTCAGATTGGGGGGCTGTCTGTAAGCAAGGACTGGCCTGTCTCCCAAGATCTGTGAGAGTGATGGGTCATCCTTCAGGATAGGTTGTAGATCCTTGATGATGCGTTGGAGAGGTTTTAGTTGGGGGCTGAAGGTGATGGCTAGTGGCGTTCTGTTGTTTTCTTTGTTGGGCCTGTCCTGTAGTAGGTGACTTCTGGGTACTCTTCTGGCTCTGTCAATCTGTTTCTTCACTTCAGCAGGTGGGTATTGTAGTTGTAGGAATGCATGATAGAGATCTTGTAGGCGTTTGTCTCTGTCTGAGGGGTTGGAGCAAATGCGGTTATATCGTAGCGCTTGGCTGTAGACAATGGATCGAGTGGTATGATCTGGATGAAAGCTAGAGGCATGTAGGTAGGAATAGCGGTCAGTAGGTTTCCGATATAGGGTGGTGTTTATGTGACCATCGCTTATTAGCACCGTAGTGTCCAGGAAGTGGATCTCTTGTGTGGACTGGTCCAGGCTGAGGTTGATGGTGGGATGGAAATTGTTGAAATCATGGTGGAATTCCTCAAGAGCTTCTTTTCCATGGGTCCAGATGATGAAGATGTCATCAATGTAGCGCAAGTACAGTAGGGGCATTAGGGGACGAGAGCTGAGGAAGCGTTGTTCTAAGTCAGCCATAAAAATGTTGGCATACTGTGGGGCCATGCGAGTACCCATCGCAGAGCCGCTGATTTGAAGGTATACATTGTCACCAAATGTGAAATAGTTATGGGTCAGGAATTATAACATTCAAAAACCAGTTGGAGAACATTTCAATCTCTCTGGTCACTCAATCACAGACCTAAGAGTGGCTATACTTCAACAAAAAAGCTTCAAAAACAGACTCCAACGAGAGACTGCTGAATTGGAATTAATTTGCAAACTGGATACAATTAACTTAGGCTTGAATAGAGACTGGGAATGGATGAGTCATTACACAAAGTAAAACTATTTCCCCATGGTATTTCTCCCTCCCACCCCACCCCCCACTGTTCCTCTGATATTCTTGTTAACTGCTGGAATTAGCCTACCTTGCTTGTCACCATGAAAGGTTTTCCTCCTTTCCCCCCCCTGCTGCTGGTGATGGCTTATCTTAAGTGATCACTCTCCTTACAGTGTGTATGATAAACCCATTGTTTCATGTTCTCTGTGTGTGTGTGTATATAAATCTCTCCTCTGTTTTTTCCACCAAATGCATCCGATGAAGTGAGCTGTAGCTCACGAAAGCTTATGCTCTAATAAATTTGTTAGTCTCTAAGGTGCCACAAGTACTCCTTTTCTTTTTGAAAAATATCTGTGAGAGTAAGGGGGAGATGTTTATAGCGGGGTGGGAGGTTGAGGCAAATCGCCTGGCTGCTGGTTACGCACAGCCAGACACCAGGGCGGTTAGAAGAGCACAGGAGGATGCGGTGCGCATCAGAGAAGCTTTGAAAACCATACCCTTGACTGGCCAGGCTACTGTGTGAAAGTTCTGTTTGTTTCTCCTTGATGAAACCCCCCGCCCTTTGGTTCACTCTACTTCCCTGTAAGCTAACCACCCTCCCCACCTTCCTTCGATCACCGCTTGCAGAGGCAATAAAGTCATTGTTGCTTCACATTCATGCATTCTTTATTAATTCATCACACAAATAGGGGGATAATTACCAAAGTAGCCCAGGAAGGGTGGTGGAGGAGGGAAGGACAAGGCCACACAGCACTTTAAAAGTTTAAAACTTATTGAATGCCAGCCTTCTGTTACTTGGGCAATCCTCTGGGTGGAGTGGCTGGGTGGCCGGAGGCCCCCCCAACGCATTCTTGGGCATCTGGGTGAGGAGACGATGGAACTTGGGGAGGAGGGCGGTTGGTTACACAGGGGCTATAGCAGAGGTCTGCACTCCTGCTGCCTTTCCTGCAGTTCAACCATACGCTGGAGCATATTAGTTTGATCCTCCAGCAGCCTCAGCATTGTATCCTGCCTCCTCTCATCATGCTGCTGCCACCTTTCAGCTTCAGCCCTCTCTTCAGTCCGCCACCTCTCCTCCCAGTCATTTTGTGCTTTCCTGCACTCTGACATTGTCTGCCTCCATGCATTCATCTGTGCTCTGTCAGTGTGGGAGGACAGCGTGAGCTCAGAGAACATTTCATCGCGAGTGTGTTTTTTTCACCTTCTAATCTTCGCTAGCCTCTGGGAAGGAGAAGATCTTGTGATCCTTGAAACACATGCAGCTGGTGGAGAAAAAAAAAGGGACAGTGGTATTTAAAAAGACACATTTTTATAGAACAATGGGTACACTCTTTTTCACGGTAAACCTTGCTGTTAACATTACATACACAGCACATGTGCTTTCGTTACAAGGTCGCATTTTGCTTCCCCCGCACCGTGTGGCTAACAGCGGGGAACATTTCTGTTCAGCCATAGGCAAACAGCCCAGCAGGAACGGGCACCTCTGAATGTCCCCTTAAGAAAAGCACCCTATTTCAACCAACTGACCATGAATGATATCACTCTCCTGAGGATAACACAGAGAGATAAAGAACGGATGTTGTTTGAATACCAGCAAACATACACTGCAATGCTTTGTTCTACAATGATTCCCGAATACATGCTACTGGCCTGGAGTGGTAAAGTGTCCTACCATGGTGGATGGAATAAGGCTGCCCTCCCCAGAAACCTTTTGCAAAGGCTTTGGGAGTATACCCAGGAGAGCCACGAATGCCAGGGCAAATTAATCGTTAAACATGCTGGCTTTTAAACCTTGTATAGTATTTTAAAAGGTACACTCACCAGAGGTCCCTTCTCCGCCTGGTGGGTCCGGGAGGCAGCCTTGGGTGGGTTCGGGGGGTACCTGACTCCAGGTCCAGGGTGAGAAACAGTTCCTGGCTGTCGGGAAAACTGGTTTCTCCGCTTGTTTGCTGTGAGCTATCTATATCCTCATCATCATCGTCTTTCTCGTCCCCAAAACCTGCTTCCGTGTTGCCTCCATCTCCATTGAAGGAGTCAAACAACACGGCTGGGGTAGTGGTGGCTGAACCCCCTAAAATGGCATGCAGCTCATCATAGAAGCGGCATGTTTGGGGCTCTGACCCGGAGCGGCCGTTCGCCTCTCTGGTTTTCTGGTACGCTTTCCTCAGCTCCTTAAGTTTCACATGGCACTGCTTCGGGTCCCTGTTATGGCCTCTGTCCTTCATGCCCTGGGAGATTTTCACAAATGTTTTGGCATTTCGAAAACTGGAACGTAGTTCTGATAGCACGGATTCCTCTCCGCATACAGCGATCAGATCCAGTACCTCCCATTCGATCCATGCTGGAGCTCTTTTCGATTCTGGGACTCCATCATGGTCACCTCTGCTGATGAGCTCTGCATGGTCACCTGCAGCTTGCCACACTGGCCAAACAGGAAATTGAAATTCAAAAGTTCGCGGGCCTTTTCCTGTCTACCTGGTCAGTGCATCTGGGTTGAGAGTGCTGTCCAGAGCTGTCACAATGGAGCACTCTGGGATAGCTCCCGGAGGCCAATACCATCTAATTGTGTCCACAGTATCCCAAATTCGACCCAGAAAAACCGATTTCAGCGCTAATCCCCTTGTCGGGGGTGGAGTAAGGAAATCAATTTTAAGAGCCCTTTAAGTCGAAAAAAAGGGCTTCGTCATGTGGAGGGTGCAGGGTTACAACGATTTAACGCTGCTAAATTCGACCTCAACGCCTAGTGTAGATCAGGGCTCAGTGTCACCAAACTCACATAGTTGGGGATCCACCATTCATGGATTGCAAAGACCGCTGACCTCTCTGTTTCCTTAATTACTGATAACCAGATGCCCTTTTTCTTCTCCCCTTTTTCTTCTCCTGACATTCCCCAAATTTCATTGTCTTTGTCTCAAGAGTCAGGATGATCCCTGGTATTCAGACTTTAGAGGGTCCTCTTGTACTGATTTCACATCACGACACTAATTTGTTCCTCCTGTTTACCTCTGATGCAAATGAAGTGTCCATTGTGTTGATTTCAGAATAGTTGATTCACAACAGATACCCAGACAGGCAGGTAAATCTACATTCCTTTGACTGAGGAAGACTTGTTTATCAATCCTGCTTGGCTGCATAGTTCTAAACATATTTTCAGTATACACATACAGCTTTTTGATTAACATATAATGCCTCTGATGACTAATGTGACATAGGTGTTCATTTGATAATTTACACAATATTCTTTACAGCAGTGATTCTCAACCTTTTTGGGCAGGACCCATTTGTAACTGTTTATGTCCTGTCATGACCCAGTAAATACTCTGGGGGAGAGGCCCTGGGGTGATTTCAGTTGGATCCTGTCTTTCGGCAGGGGCTGGGTCCTGCCCAGCCCTCATCCTACACTAGTGGCTTCTGTAGCTCCTGTGCTGTAGGGCTGGTTGGGCTTGGCTCTCTGCTCCGGGCTTGCAACCTCTGGGGTTGCCCCACCCCCCTGACTAGATTAAATGTGTGTAAGTGGAGTTGTGACATGGCTCATGGGATTGCAGTGCCACTCACTCAAATTTGGTCTACCCGATTCCCATCATTATGACAGCTGGGCCAAACCTGACTGGTGCTGGGACCCCATAGGTTGCAATGCTTGGAGCAGGGAGGCAAGCCCCACCAGCCCTGTGGGACAGCAGCTGCCATGTGACCCTTTGGAACATTCTGGCAACCCAATTTTGGGTCCTGACCCACGGATTGAGAAACCCAGCTTTATAAATAAATATCATGACAGCAGTGTGTTAGGTGAAGTGAGTTTGTCAGGCCTGATGGGAGTTATATAGCAGTGGACCCTTTGCCAATGGGCATGGAGGGGCTCTTAGGCTGACACTACACCAGCTCTGCCTGCATCTATTGAGCCCACAAACAGTCCATCAGCATCTCCACATCGCTGAGATGCCCCTTTCCCCTGCCAACTCCACCAAACTGGGCAAATACACCCATTTATTATCCTCTAACCCTCTCCTCAACTTGACCAGTAAAATGTGTTCCCCTGCCCCAGCCAACTACAGTGCTTCTCTCCCTTGGCTAGAATCACTGTTTTCCACCTGAACCACTCCTGAGTCAGTTCATAGGGAACCATGTTGCTCCTAAACATAACTGTTACTTCTTTATGCCCAGGGCAGTTAGAGAGATGGCCAATGCATAGTGCCACTCCCCTTTACCTCAAACCCTCCCATAGTGCCCCCAGAAGCTCTCCATCCCTTATTCTTGAAGCAAAAGTTACTCCTGGGGGAATTCTGCACCACTGTGCACTGCAGAATTTTGCAGAAATGTATGTTGTGCATGCAGAATTTTCTTTCCCCCACAGAAATGGGTGGCAGTGCTGCTAGCTGCCACTAAGGGCCACTGGACCCAGCAGAGCCCAGATCACACATAGAAGACACTGCTGGGGGGAGGGAAAGGGAGCTAGAGCAGTGGTGGACAACGTGCGGCCCGTCAGGGTAATCTGCTGGCAGGCCGCAAGACGGTTTGTTTACATTAACCGGATGCAGGCATGGCTGGCTACAGCTCCCAGTGGCCGCAGTTCGCTGTTCCCAGCCAATGGGAGTTGTGGGAAGCGGCCATCAGCATATCCCTGGGCAAGGGGGGGTCCTGTGGCTGGGCTCTGGGGGAGAAGGGGTGTGGGTATCTGGGCAAAGGGTCACCCATGGCTGGGCTCTGGGGAGTAGGGCTGCGGGTATTTGGCCTTGGGAAGGAGGGGGTGCATGGCTGGGCTCTGAGGGCAGGATAGGGGGCAGGGAAACAGGAACTGAGTTGTCATAGGGGTTTCTTTAACTCTCTATTCCTAGGGGAATTTTTGTGTGTGTCTGTATTGTTAGACATACTTGCTGACAGGTATTTTGAAATAAATTAGCAAAATAATTGAAATTGGCATGATTATGTAGTGTTATTTTGACAAATAAAATATGCAGAAATTTAAAATATTGCGGGCAGAATTTTTAAATTTTTTGGCACAGAATGCCCCCGGAGTAAAAGAGTCCTTTGACCCTGGCACCTGAATCTCTATTATGACGGCCGAAGGTGCAACCTCATGCCTTTCAAAAGGAGTCTCAATTAAGACATGTCTCTTTGGCATTATTAGGGAAACAAACAATGTACGTTCTCATTTATCTCCAGTTACTTCTCCCTGTACTCCCACCTCCCACCCTTTTTCCAACCCCACTCTCTTCCAGAGTCAGCCCCCTGCCCTCACTGCTGCCTTCTATCCCTTCCATTTCCAGAATAAGCAACTGGATCAACTGGTTGTATACAATGGTATTATGCTAAAAGGAGTATCAAGTAAGGTCTTTTATGAAAGCTTCTAATGTTCTGAACTTGATCATCATTATGAGATAAGTACACAGTCTGTACTTATGAATCTATATATTAATGTATATGGAATAATATATCCATGACTTGTATTACAATTTCAAATACACTTCACAGCATGGAGAGGCTCCTCTCAAGCTGGTTGTTTACACAAAGCTAACTTCAAGTATCCATCCATTGCCCAGCCAGGAAAAAACAATGATGGGCCATTAGAGTAAATGGGGAAACATAAAAACAACTTGAAACTGAAAAGAAAACCCCAGTCTTGGACCACCACCTTGATCATCTAGCCTGACCTCTTGTGTAACACAGGCCACAGCCAGAACTTCACCAAAATAATTCCTAGAGCCTATCTTTTAGAGAAACATCCAATCTTGATTTTAAAATGGTCAGTAATAGAGAATCCACCACAACCCTTAGTACATTTTTCCAGTGGTTAATTACACTCATCATTAAAACTTTACACTCAATTTCCTTTATCTGAGGAAAACCCTGGGGGGGAGGGAATTACATGTGTCAAGAATCCAGCATCATTGCTAACATCATGACTAATTTAAATGTTTAATGTTAGCTGCTTTAGTTTCAGTCTGCTCATGTTACCATATTTTATTTTAATGTCTTGGACAGAACAGCTATTTTGTGACAAAGCTAACTCAAAGCTAATAGGATACCTCACACATCTGCTGCCTCTTTAGTTACATACAGAGATGGTAGGAGAAAATAATTATCAGATTACCCCATTTTGAATAGACATTAGATCGAGTGTCATTTTGTTCATATGATAGGCAAGGATTGCTTGGCTTTTTGGTGCTCACCGGTTCACCATCAAAAACTTTCTACAATGCAGATTAACTTAAAGGGTATGGGTATAAATCAAACAGACCTCACAAGTCCTATATGTTATAATGCACAGAGCTGGAGGCTGGGAACTAATACCAGACATCAGAAACAGTTTTATTAATTCACTTATAATCCTCCCAGGCGGATAACCAACTTATGTTAATGCAAAGTTTAGCATCCCGATTGTGGTGTAGACATACTGCACATGAGCTGCCACAGTCCTCCCTCTATCCATGACTGCTCCACCATCAAGCTCTCATGAGAAGGGTAAGAGAGACAGAAGATGTCATCCTTTTTTCCACTGCCTTCCAAGACTGAAGAAGCTAAATGAGGAGTTTGCCCCAATTTCTGCACCAGCTGATTCAAAATAGAGTAGAAGGACACAGAAACCCTATTACACAATGTTTCCTGGCCCAGCTACTTCTCTGTTGTGGCCTCTTGTCAATTCCTGGAGTGGCTTCAACAATTTCTATAAGAACTGGAGAACTACAAGATCTTCTTCTGCAGAATTCTGGTGATCCTCTGTTGTGGATAGGTAGGAATCTTTTAGATATCAAACACCTAACAAAGTGTTGTTGGAATCCAGTGAAAAGTCATTGCTCTGGCTGATAAGACAGTCATCTGTGGGGAGTTCCTTTGCCAACCACAGTCAAAAAAGAATTGACCACTGTTTACAAGGAAACATTTAGGCAGGCTTATTTTTGACTAAGAAAGGCCTGGTCTACACTACAAAGTTAGGCTGACGTAAATCATCGTGTATCAATCTATCTGTTTGTGCATGTGTCTACAGTCAAATACGTCTCCCACCAACCCAAGTGCCCCAGTATGGCAATGCGGTAACATGAACTCCGCAAACGGCATGGAGCAGTGGTAGACGTACTGTGGTTGACGCAGGACAAGTGTAGACACTGCATTATCTATGTCGACCCTGACAGTCCTCCAGCAGCTGTCCCACAATGTCCAACAACGACAGCTATAGTCACAATTGTGAACTCCACTGCCCATGCGCCACAGAGACCCCACCCTTTAAACCCCTGTGTATTTTTGAAATGCCCTTTCCTGATTGCCCTAGTTGGCGAGCACACCTAGCAGCTCTCCTTTGTTGTGTGCAACTGCCCAATCAACCATGCAGGCTACACGCTCTAGACAAGCTCCTGCCTGGAGCAGACAGGAAGTATTGAATCTTGTGGTCCTGTGGAGAGAAGAGGCTGTGCAGGCACAGCTATTGCCCAGTCAGAGAACCACAGACATCTACAGAAAGAATGCACAGGGAATGTAGGCAAAGGGGTAAGACAGCGACCAGAAGCAGTGTGGCATGAAAGCAAATAAACTGCAGCAGACTTACCACAAGGCCAAGGAAGCCAACTGACAATCTGGTGCTGAGCCACAGACCTGCCACTTTTACAATGAGCTGCATGCCATATTTGATGGAGGCCCCATCAGGGCCCCACAGACCATCCTGGATACCTCCGAGGAGCACGACAGAGAGACCCCTGCCATGAACAGTGAGAAGGAGGAGGAAGATATTAAAAAAAGAGGAGAGAGTGTCCAGGTAAGCTGCGAGCCAGGATCTTTTCAAGACTCCACCGCAGTCTAGCTAGTCCCACCAGCTGAGCATGGATGAGCCTGATCCATGGAAAAGAACCTTGGGGAAGTGTGGGTATCCATTCTCCCTTACAATATTTAAAAGTGAAGATGGAGCCTGACCCAACTCCAAGTTAGCTGGACACAGGTACCTATTTTTCATTGTTTTACTTGTATGAGAAGAGGTAGAGGTATAACCAAACAGAGATAGAGTTACCTGCTTTTCATTCCCCTGTAGGGTTGGGGGTGAGGGGATAAGCAGTTTGTTTATATACACAGGGATATCCCTTGTATCCTCCTGAGAGATTTCAATGAAACTTTCATGGAGGTACCCTGCAATCCTCTCCCAAATGTTTCCAGGGATGGCAGCCTTATTTCTTCCTCCACGATAGGACACTTTCCCACAACTTCAGAAGGTACCACTGCAATAAAGAGGCGAGTGGCAAATGGGCCTGGGTGGCTTCGAGATGCTAGCAGCAGCTGTACTCTCTTTGCCTTTGTTACCTTCAGGAGTGAGATGTCAGCTAAAATCATCACTGCCTGTGGAAAACAATGCCAGTTCTCAGTGCCATTGCCCTGTACTCACACCCATAGAAACAGAGGCTGACATTTTATTGTTTTAAGAAACTGAACAATTCCCACCTCATTCCCCCATCCTGTCCACAGGCCATACTCACCAGGGCTGCAGCTGGAGACCCGTGCTGCACAGAGGTGCTCCAAAGCTGTCAATAAACACGAAGTGTCAGTTAGCATGTCTTATTTAAAACTCTTGTGGGAATAAAGGAAGGGAGTTCTGAAACTTAACTTTCTCTTTCCATTGTGACTGTCTGTTTCATCTGTAGTTGCTGTCATTGTGACCTTGAGGAGTGCCCCCTCCACACTCATGAAATTCCTGGCCCGGAGGAGGAGGAGAAAGAAGCAAACTAGGGAGGACATGTTCACATCAAAATGCTGCAAGTCAGTGGTGCACTGGACCATGAACAGAAGGCCTGGAGGGTGAATATAGCAGATAGACTTAGAAAGAGAAAGCGGAGAAGAGAATGGCCCAGGAGTCTCCGCAGGAAAAGGAGAGGACGATGGACCAGGACTGTAAAGGGGCCATCTCAGGCAGCAAACGCAAATGCTTCATTCTTGCTGACCTACAGTTACAACAATCACAGACTTCTCTCCCCCTGCACTCAGTGGAGAGCTCCATTTCAGCAGTGCCCTACACCCCCCAAAATTCCATATGGCATCATGGACCACATCCTTACCCCTACCACTCCACACTGCAGGAGCGTAAGGAAAACCACAGCTTCACATACTCTGACCTGTGAGAGCCATGGCTGGTGTATGTTTGGCAGAAATGGATTTAAATGGACAGTACTGTTCTACTTTTAAAGGTCTGTTAATTGATTTCACAAGTTTGCACTGTACTGGTTTTTAATTGCACATTAGTGTTTTGCAGTTTTTTAAATCATCTTTATTACTTCATAACCTATACTGTAGAAATCCCACCACTACTCAAAGCACACTGTGTAATAGAACAGGACTGGAGAACTCATAGGTAAGCACAGCATAATTCAGAGGTTCATTAAAAGACAGTGTGATATTCACAAATGTACACCCAGCTCTACACAATTCCTAACAACCCCCAAAACTTCAGGGCCTAGCAGAACACCATCCAGCACAGCACATTACTGTTGCTGCCTGTTAAAGTGCTCTTCCAAGGCTTCCCTCAGCTGCATAGCTCTGCACTGAGCTCTTCTAATGGTCTTTTGTGTCTGGCTGTTCAGACTTAGCAAACAGCCACTCCACTTCCGCCCTCCACCTGGCAGCAACTTTTCCCCTTTTGCCTCAAAGATATTGTGCAGGACACAACAGGCACTTATAACCATTGGATATTTTTCCTCTCTCGGATCTAATCTAGTGAGTAAATACCACCAGCAATCCTTTAACCTGCCAAAAGCATATTAAACAGTCATTCTGCACCTGCTAAGCCAGTAATTGAATCTTTCCTTGGAGCTGTCAAGATGGCGAATGTATCACTTCATGAGCCAGGGGAGCAAGGCAGGGTCCTCAAAGATCACTATTGGCATTTCAACATCACCAATGGTAATCTGCCCCTGGGAAAAAATGTCCCTGCTTGCAGCTTCCTGAACAATCCTGTGTTCTTAAAGATATGAGCATCATGCACTTTCCCTGACCATCTCACATTGATATCAGTGAAGCATCCCTCATGATCCACCACTGCTTACATAACCATAGAAAAGTAGCTCGTTTTGTTGATGTACTCTGCGATAAGGTGGGCTGAAGCCAAAAGAGGGATGTGACGGCTGTCTATCACCCCACTGTAGTTTAGGAGCTCCATAGCTGCAAATCCATCCACAATGTCCTGCACATTACTTACATACACGGTCCTGCATCACAGTATTCGATTAATAGTCCTACACATTTTCATGAAAACAGCCCCCACTGTGGATTTTCCAACTCCAAAATGATTTCCCACTGACTGGTAACAATCCGGGCATTGCAAGTTTCCACACTGTGATTGCCACTTGCTTCTCGTGTCCATATACTGGAGGGCTGGAGTGAGCACGGCACACAAATGCAGGAACGTGGCCTTCTGCATCTGAGAGTTCTGGGCACTGCTCACCATCCCAAACCTGCGTGATGATGCAATCCCACCAATCAGTGCTCATTTCTTGGGGCCAGAAGCAGCACTCCACCAACTGCAACAGCTCTGTGAAGGCCATCAACAACCTTGAATTGTTTTTCACTATGACCCCTAGCAATCTGTCCTCAAAGAAATAATCATGTCCCCCATTATTGCGGTACTTCCTATGGCTCTGCAAATACCAGAGGATCATTTGTGCTACATATGCAACATTCACCACAATAAGCGCAGAGCTGTGCAGGCTCCATGCCTCTGTCAGAGATGGACAGCAAAAAGTGGTGCACAGGTTTGTGGGATTTTTCAAAAAAGTGTGAAGATTATGGAATAGAGATGGCATTATAGGATGGAGAAAGTTGCATGATGGGAACTTGACTCCTTGCTCCCAGCCCCCCTGCAAAACTCATGTGAACCACACATCACATTGTGAAAATTCTCCAAAAGGCATTGTGCCAGAAGGTGACATATGGCACACAGGTATCTACCCACGGTGCACTGCACTTCGTGTTAACACAAGAACTCCTGGTGAGTACGCAAAGTGCCAATACAAGCAGCCAAGTATGCACGCACACAAGTGATATACTAACTGCAGTGGCTTTATGTCAATGTAACATGCATTGACCAAAGTTTGAAGTGTAGACATGGTCAGACTCATTTTCTGGTACAGCAAGAATGGCATTAGTGCATTAAGAAGTTGAAGTAAAACTGTGTCAAATACCAAAGCTGTATGCATGTGCCCAAAAATAGGCGCTGGAGCTGCACAGCCAGCAGCCAATGTCAGAAAAAATGCACCCTAGGCAACAGTTTCAAATAATAGCACATCTGACCAACCCCAGCTAGAAGGCAGGATTATACACACAAAAGGATACAAGATGGTGTTGGAATCCAAGGAAAAGCCGGATTGCTGGCAGATAGTCTTTTGTGGGG
This sequence comes from Dermochelys coriacea, assembly GCF_009764565.3. Lineage (NCBI taxonomy): Eukaryota > Metazoa > Chordata > Testudines > Dermochelyidae > Dermochelys > Dermochelys coriacea. The sequence continues at coordinate 326,210,886 of NC_050068.2, read as the reverse complement.
ATCTCCTTTGCCAACCACAGTCAAGCAAGAATTGACAACTGTTTTGTAAGGCAACATTTCTACTGTGTGTGCGAGGAGACTCAGGAATGTGGTACAAAATGGCCCTAAGGAGCTTGGCTTGTGCTCTAGCCCACTACTTCTGTCCAGAAGTATCAAAAAACCTTAAGAGCTGGAAGAATTCCATTATCAATTTCATTCTTAAGAGCTAAGTCTCAGGAGTGAGTATTCTGCACAAATGGAGATTCTTAGGGGAGAAAAATGTTACTATTCTGTCAAGGTTACCTAAACAATTTTCTGTTGTACAGTGAATTTAGAGTTTGTTAAGTACACTCATTTCTGAGAGCTCACCCTCCCTCCAGAAATATACGCTCAGTGCTCACTAGTTATCTCTTGTATAACAAAAGCAGGAGACAATCTCAATTATAAATTATTGTAACAATCCTGATATGAAAGAAGCAGGTGATTATTTTTGGAATTACTGAACTGGAAAAAATACTTTAACAATGCAGTATTCCCATTGTAGAATTCAAGTGTATGAATGTATGGGCTGTGTAAAGAGGATAGTGGAAGAAATCTCCCCTGCTTCCTACCCAAGCACTAACTTCTAAAAATCTTGCAGGAGAAATACTTAAGGGTTTTGACTTTTCATCCAGGAAAGTCATTTGTATACTGACTTGAGTCCTTCATTCGCCCTACAAATCTGAGATTAGGACAATGCACATTTTTAATACATACTATCAATATGCAATGGGTGTACATATAACTATGACCTTTTTGACTTCTCACATCATGCTGTAGCAGCAACATTTGGTGTGGACTTCATACACCAACAAAGTGGACTGCTGGAGCATGTAGAAGATGGATTCAGAGAAGGTTGAAGATACAGTAAAAGTCTTCCTGGGGAGGAGAGAAAGCCAACTGTACCCAATAAACTGAAATATAGCAACTTAAAAAGTTATTGTACAAGCCAGGCACCTGACATTTGCTATAGATCACTGACTGAGTAGCACCCTCCCCAGTCCACCCACTGCAAAAACAGCAGGAGAGGACAGTTTGCATTTCTGGAGCTGCAGAGTTTTAAGCAAGGGGATGTTTATTATTTTCAAATAAAGGGTTGGGGGGTTTTACTGTGTTTGTTTCTTTTTTAACCTTAAGAATATCAAGTCTCATCCTCCATAATTTTGCTTGAATGTTTTGGAATACAAGAAACTGGAGTGGGAGCTTTCTCAAACTCTAGGAGACTATGTAGGGAAATATTTGAATCTTTAACAAAGACAGCTTTTTCCCCAAGAATATCTATCAGATGTTAAACAAGTAAATGTAAACCATGACTAAAATCCATTCCCCTCAAACTCCTGTGATGTCATTAAATGCTTCTGGTTCTGCTATTGTTCATAAAGTTCCTCAGCAAAAAACGAGTAGATATAACTTGAAATTCTTGATATCAAAAACTTCTGAAAACACTTTCAAGTCTCCTTACAGTATAAGGAAACAGCAGCAAAAAATCCCAAAACCAAACAAATCACAAACATTTTTTACAAGCCTATAAAGATCAGACAGATTTAAGAACATATGTTGTTTATGCATTATGGAGCACTAGCTCTGCCAGAGTTAAGGATGAGATGAACTCTAAAATCCTCATACTCCATTTGTCCTGTAAATTGGTGTACCTCAGCAAATCTGGAGCAATTGGTTGAGAGGGTCCTAAGATATGATGATCTCCTAAAAAGGACCAGTCATTTAAATTTCCCCATTCTTACTTTTTTTATGCACACTAGGGCTCAAACTATAGCACTGATCAACCCCAAAATGACATTACCCAATTGGATTTGATCACTGCCCTATCTGGGAAGAAATATTTAAAAAGTTATTAGGAGTTAAAGTTAACTTTACAAACTGGCTCAAACCTGAGTGCAAGCTGCAGTGACTTACACATATACTGTGGGACTATTGCTCTGTGGTGTGCAAGTTTGTGGAAACAGAGTCATTGGCTAGCTCACGGCAACATGCTGATGCTATTGAACCAAAGCAAAACACAAACACTGAGTTTAAATCCTACCTGTGGCAAATATCTGAAATTATTCTGTGCCAGCATTTTCCTTGAGGCCCTTTTGGAAGTTTGGGCCTAAGAATCAAGCTTTTTGTTTAAAAGCCAGCAACTCATGCTCTAAAGGCCAAATGCATACAGATTGTTTTGAAAATTTGTATGCTCCATCAGGGTAGAGAGAGAGTGGATCAAGTTTGGGATCATTTAATCAAGGGTTTCCTCAGGTACAACCCCACAGGAAATAATTGATTATAATATTTAAATTGCTCTAAATCCCACATGCATATGGAGACTTGTCATGAAAACTTGTGTGCAACAATAGGTAGTTTGTGGTGTAAAACTGGGGTCATTTAGTCAGGGAGCTCCCAAGATGTAACCCCCACGATACAAGCTGCTTATAATTTTCAAAATGCTCTACAATCGATGTGCATTGGAAGCTTGTCTTGAAAACTCATATTCTGCAACAGTGGCTAGAGCAGAATTTGTGGGACAAATTTTGGGTTACTTGGCCCAGGGCATTGAGGAAATATTCCCCACACCCTCACAAAAGCTGCTTTTAATATTTTCAGATTCTTATAGCTTTTTTGGTGTAGACCTGGGGGTGGGAAGGGGGAGAACTAAGGCTCTGATCTCAGGAAACTTATATCACTGAAGTGCCCCTAAGATCAGCTATTCAACACTACAAGGACCTGTTTAGAAATATTCCAAAACTTATTGCACTACAAAAGCTTTATACTCCTGGGAGAATTCTGGGCCACCGTGCGAGCGCAGAATTCATGTCCCCTGCAGATTTCTTTGTTTCCCCACAGAAAAATGACTTTCTGATAGGGAAGCAAGGGAAGCTGCAAGAGCAGTTACGCTCCACTCCCTAGCTGCGCAGGTATAGTGTTTCAGGCACCCAGAGCAGCCGGCCACTAGCTCCTACCTTGAACAGGAATCAACTGGTAGTCCCGGCAGGGCTGGAGGCAGGGGAAGATGGGATTTCCTCTTCCCCTGCAAGGAGTGGCTGGGGCTGTGTCAGACCCACCCCTAGAAACCTCTCCCAGCTGCAGGAAGCTCAGCATCCTCCCCTGCTTCTTGCCCTCATTGCTCCTCAGCTGCGGGGGGAGGGGGTCACTCTATGGGGAACTGCTCCCCCATCCACCCAACCCCATGCATCTGTACCTCCCATACCCAGATACCCCCACCAAGCCTCACCCCGTACACCCAGAACACCCCTAGCCCTCTATACCCAAACCCCACCGAACCTCAACCCTTGCATCTAGAGCACCCTCCCCCAAGTTCCCTGCATTCAAACCCCCACCCTGATGAGCCCTACCCCCCACACCACCCTGAGCCCCCACACCACCAACCCAACTAGCTGCACCCCCACCCCCACCTCAGCAAGCCCTACTCCTCCAGCACCCAGGCCCCCCGCTAAGACCCCCACACTGATCCCTCCACAGAGCCCCAACCACTTTCATCTGGAAGCCCTTGCAGAGTCCCATTGCCCCTGCACCTAGAACCCCCCCCAACAAGCCTCTGTGCATCCAGATCCCCCCACTTTGGTCCCCACTGAGCTACCTGCACCCAGATTGTCCCACACAGAATCTTCTCACCTCACACTGAGCCCCTCCACCCTTAGATCCTGCCTGGTTGAGCCTGCCTGCTCCATAACTGGTGTACCTGGAGCAGAGGGGCAGGGCCCCAGCATGTTTCTGGGGTAGGCCCAGACTTTGTGCTGTGTCAGGGTCAGGTGCAGCCCCAACACTGAGTCTGTGTCCTGGGGGTGGGCACATAGGTGCCAACGCTGTGGGTGCTCCAGGACTGGAGCACCCCCAGGGAAAAATTAGTGGGTGCTGCTCTGTACCTACTGGCAGCCAAGCTCCCCTCCCCCTCTAGGCCACCTCCTCCTCCTGAGCACGTTGTGTCCCCGCTCCTCCGCCTACCTCCCAACGTTTCCTGCCCTGCTGCTGCCAAACTGTTTGCATGCTCCAGGTGGGGCGGGGAGCGGGAACATGGCACGCTCAGGGGAGGAAGCGGGGAAGAGGCAGGGCCAGGGTGAAGATTTGGGGAAGGAGTTGGAATGGGGCAGGGAGGGGGCAGAATTGGGGCAGGGACTTTGGGGAAGGGGTTGGAATGGGGTGGGGCCTCATGGAAGGGGTGGAGTGGGGGCGGGGGGGGGGGGTCAAGCACCCAGGGAAAAGAGGGGAAGTCGGCACCCATTGGCAGGGAAGCTTGAGGGTGACCTCCCACCTTTGTACAACCAGTGGCCTGTGCTCCCCACTGCCGTGCTGGAGTCTCTGCATTTATTTTTTGAAAAATAAAGCTTGCAGAATATTGCAGAAGTTTAAAATATTATGTGCAAAATTTCTAATTTTTTGGCACAGAATGCCCTCAGGAGTAGCTTTAGTACCTCTGCTGACCAACAGCATCCCCTGCCCACTATTGCTTCCTCAGGAAATCCTTTGTGAACTATACTTGCTGAGTAATGGAATCACATGATGGTTCAAGGGAACTAAGCATTGCCTCTTGAAACCAAGAACATGCATGCAAACCCTCTATGCAGGAGATTTGGGGACTGTGCACATTAGTGTTCTCAACCTATGGACTGGCAACCCCCTATCAGCTCCCCACTCCCCACTTCCCTAAGTTCTCTGTGCAGCAACCACCCAGCAGGCTATCAGTTGCCGGCAGTTCAACTGTCCCTTCCCACACTGCCATGTGCTGCTCCTGCCCTCTGGCTTGGAGCTGGCTCCCGGGAGCCTCCTGCTTGCTGAGGTGGAGGGGGGAGAAAGAGAGGGGCTAATATCAGGGTATCCCCCTTGCCCCTGCTTCTGCACCCCACTTACCCCATCTCCATAGAGCCGGGGGGACACAGGGCAAGGCTCAGGCCGGAGGGAGCTTCCTGGCAGCGGCTGCTGTGGTCTCAGCTTGCTGATTAACTTAACAAGGTAGTGTATTTAAGAGTGGTGTCAACCTACTTAAAGGGGAAATGCGCATATCTCCCTCATTCACAGGGTGTGCGTGTCTGTCTGTCTGCCATGCTGTCTCCCCTTCCTCCATTCGTGCTGTCTCCTAGAGTGTGAAGCTACATTAACAACGAGTTAACCCTTGAGGGCTCAGCAAATTGCTAGATCATCATTTAGCAGTAAGGCATTCCCTGGGAAATATCCCACCCTCTGACTCCACCACCTCAACCAAGCTTCATAATCATTATCGCCCTGTACAGTATTAAATTGTTTGTTTAAAACTTATACTGTGCGTGTGCATATATATTTATTTTTCATTCTGGCAAAAAAAAAAAATTTCCCTGGAACCTAACTTCCCTCCCCCCATTTTCATTAATTCTTATGGGGAAATTGGATTCACTTAACATCATTTCACTTAAAGTCACCTTTTTCAGGAACATAACTACAACTTTAAGTGAAGAGTTACTGTACTACACTGAAAATGATGTCAGAGAGGCTGGCACAAGAGTCCTAGCCAGGATGCATCACTTCTGTGCCAGGAGAGGCTCAATGAACTCCTGGCAGGAAGCAGGAGGCACAGTGAACTGGATCTGGGCTGCGAACAAGCATACATGGTGCAGGCACTCAGTGCTGAAACCAGGGCAGGGAGCTGAAAAAGAGTGATGTTCAATAATGCCACACATACAAAGAGGGGAAGGCTTGTCTACATTTAAAATGCTACAGGAGCACAGCCATGCCACTGGAGCACTTCAGTGTAGACACTAGCTATGCCAACAAGAGGGATTCTCCCCGTGGCAGAGGTAATCCACCTCCCCGAGCAGCAGTAGTTAAGTCCTCGGAAGAATTCTTCCGGCAACCACTGTCTGCACGGGGACTTAGATCAGTTTAATCAAACACTGCTCATGGGTATGGTTTTCTCACACCCCTGACTGATGTAGTTAAAACTTCCAGCAACTAACAGAAGTTAGTAGATCGCAGGCCCTGGTTCTCATAGGAGACTTCAATCACTCTGATATCTGCTGGGAGAGCAATACAGTAGTGCACACACAATCCAAGAAGTTTTTGGAAAGCGTAGGGGGAAATTTCCTGGTGTAAGTGCTGGAGGAACCAACTAGGGGCAGAGCTCTTCTTGACCTGCTGCTCACAAACCGGGAAGAATTAATAGGGGAAGTAAAAGTGGATGGGAACCTGGGAGGCAGTGACCATGAGATGGTCGAGTTCAGGATCCTGACACAAGGAAGAAAGGAGAGCAGCAGAATATGGACCACGGACTTCAGAAAAGCAGACTGACTCCCTCCGGGATCTGACGGGCTGAAACCCCTGGGAGAACAACATGAGGGGGAAAGGAGTCCAGAAAAGCTGGCTGTATTTTAAAGAATCCTTTCTGAGGTTACAGGAACCAACCATCCCTATGTGTAGAAAGAATAGTAAATACGATAGGCGACCAGCTTGGCTTAACAGTGAAATCCTTGCTGCTCTTAAACACAAAAGAGAAGCTTACAAGAAGTGGAAAGTTTGACAAATGACCAGGGAGGAGTATAAAAATATTGCTCAGGCATGCAGGAGTTAAATCAGGAAGGCCAAATCACACCTGGAGTTGCAGCTAGCAAGGGATGTTAAGAGTAACAAGAAGGGCTTCTTCAGTTATGTTAGCAACAAGAAGAAAGTCAAGGAAAGTGTTGGCCTCTTAGTGAATGAGGGAGGCAACCTAGTGACAGAGGATGTGGAAAAAGCTAATGTACTCAATACTTTTTTTGCCTCCATCTTCACGAACAAGGTCAGCCATCAGACTACTGCACTGGGCAGCACAGCATGGGGAGGAGGTGACCAGCCCTCTGTGGAGAAAGAAGTGGTTAGGGACTATTTGGAAAAACTGGACAACCACAAGTCCATGGGGCTGGAGGCGCTGCATCTGAGTGTTAAAGGAGTTGGTGGATGTGATTGCAGAGCCATTGGCCATTATCTTTGAAAAATCATGGCGACTGGGGGAGGTCCCGGAGGACTAGAAAAAGGCTAATGTAGTGCCCATCTTTAAAAAAGGGAAGGAGGAGGATCCGGAGAATTACAGGCCAGTCAGCCTCACCTCAGTCCCTGGAAAAAATCATGGAGCAGGTCCTCAAGGAATCAATTCTGAAGCACTTAGAGGAGAGGAAAGTGATCAGGAACAGTCAGCATGGATTCATCAAGGGCAAGTCATGCCTGACTAATCTAATTGCCTTCTATGATGAGATAACTGTCTTTGTGGATGAGGGGAAAAGCAGTGGACGTGTTATTCCTTGACTTTAGCAAAGCTTTTGACATGGTCTCCAACAATATTCTTGCCAGCAAGTTAAAGAAGTATGGGCTGGATGAATGGACTATAAGGTGGATAGAAAGCTGGCTATATTGTTGGACTCAACAGGTAGCGATCAATGGCTCCATGTCTAGTTGGCAGACGGTATCAAGCGGAGTGCTTCAAGGTTCGGTCCTGGGGTCGGTTTTGTTCAATACCTTCATTAATGATCTGGAGGATGGCGTGGATTGCACCCTCAGCAAGTTTGCAGATGACACTAAACTGGGAGGAGAGGTAGATACGCTGGAGGGTAGGGATAGGATACAGAGGGACCTAGACAAATTGTAGGATTGGGCCAAAAGAAATCGGGTGAGGTTCAACAAGGACAAGTGTAGAGTCCTCCACTTAGGACAGAAGAATCCCAGGCACCGCTACAGCCTAGGGACCAAATGGCTACACAGTAGTTCTGCAGAAAAGGACCTAGGGGTTACAGTGGACAAGAAGCTGGATATGAGTCAACAGTGTACCCTTGTTGCCAAGAAGGCCAACGGCATTTTGGGCTGTATAAGTAGGGGCATTGCCAGCAGATTGAGGAATGTGATCGTTCCCCTCTACTCGACATTGGTGAGGCCTCATCTGGAGTACTAGGTCCAGTTTTGGGCCCCACGCTACAAGAAGGATGTGGAAAAGTTGGAAAGTGTCCAGCAGAGGGCAACAAAAATGATTAGGGGACTGGAACACATGACTTATGAGGAAAGGCTGAGGGAACTGGGATTGTTTAGTCTGCAGAAGAGAAGAATGAGGGGGCATTTGATACCTGCTTTCAACTACCTGAAAGGGAGTTCCAAAGAGGATGGATCTAGACTGTTCTCAGTGGTAGCAGATGACAGAACTAGGAGTAATGGTCTCAAGTTGCAGTGGGAGAGGTCTGGGTTGGATATTAGGAAAAACTTTTTCACTAGGAGGGTGGTGAAGCCCTGAAATACGTTACTTAGGGAGATGGTGGAATCTCCTTCCTTTGAGGTTTTTAAGTTCAGGCTTGACAAAGCCCTGGCTCGGATGATTTAGTTGGGGATTGGTCCTGCTTTGAGCAGGGGGTTGGACTAGATGACCTCCTGAGGTCCCTTCCAATCCTGATAGTCTAGGATTCTATTAACCTAATTTTCTAGTTTAGGCCAGTCCCGAGATTTGGGGGAGATGGACTTGGGTGTAATCTTCATTAAGTTGAATGGGGCAGTTCAGGCCCCTCAGAGCTAGTGTTTCAGCCTATATTCATCAGCATGGTGTGTTCACATTCAAATGAAGGATGAAAGAGCCACTTCTCACCTCTGTAACCTCCCACACCGCAGAGAGCTTTCCTACACTCTTCACAGGCCATTAGCTTTCACTTTCCTCTCTAACCCTCGAAGAAGGCAGATGCAGTAGCTGAATGGTGGCAAAGTATACCTGGGAACCCTTCTCAATCATGGCCCCATCCCTCAGAAAACAAAGGAAATTCATGGACAAACTTTAACACAGAGTTAAGATTGTCTCTCTTCTGTGTTCTGGAAAGACAACGCAGGGGTAGACAAACAAACCTCTAAAAGTCAGGAAATACAAAGTTAAAGTTAGCATCTCCCACCTAATAGCCCCACACAACCTTAACTCTGCCAGTAGGCAAAGGGGACCAAATCAAACCTGATCTATCCCTAACAATTTAGCATTGTCTTTGTTTATCCCCAACAATTTCTATATCATCCCTCTTTATATACTTTCACAGACCCCTATGTTACCTATAGCAATACTGAGCCAGGGCTAGTTAGAGCAACTTGACAAATTCACACTGCTCTCTTGAGATGCAGCGACAGCTAGAACAGGGGTTCTCAAACTGGGGGTCGGGACCCATCAAGGGGTCATGAGGCTATTATATGTTTTTAATTTATAAGGGGGGGTCACACTCAGAGGCTTGCTATGTGAAAGGGGTCACTAGTAAACAAAAGTTTGAGAACCACTGAGCTAGCAGAAGCTGGGTTTCTTATTTTCTGGGCTGTTATGGAGCTGTAAAAACAACAAGAAAGGGCTTCTAGAATAGCTGCAACTGCCATCTCAGGAGGCTGATATTCCACTATGGATATGAAGAAGACAGGAATGAGTCCTTTGCCCTACTCTAATGAGGCACAGCCTCAATGAAACAAAAGTTTTGGGAGAAGAAGAAACAAGAGAAGAGTTTTGAGATTGGTAACTTAAGCACTCATGTTCCCATACCCTTGCTTCCTACCTGCAGCAGTCAGTAATCTCCACCCCTTTCCTCCTCCCTAAAAGAATCCCAAGCCATACCACAGCATCCCTGCACTCAACTATATTTGTACATTGTGTTCTCTCTCATGCATGGTGCAGTATTATAAATACTATAGTAAGAATGGTGACTTGCAAATCACTAGCTACCTCATCAGAATGAGGAACTGAATTAACAAGGCTGGGATTTGAACCAGAGGCTGATTTGACACACACATACACTCCACACATAAACTAGAGTGATCAGTGTTGCATATTTCTAAGAAGTAGTTTTAAAAAGTCACAGTTCAAACTCCACCTATGTCTAGTATTTTAAAACATTCCAGAGAGTCTAAATATGTGATGATGTTATGTTGAACACACAAAATAGTAACGGATAACATTCTGATCCTATTGAAGTCAGTAGAATGTTTATAATTGATTTCAATAGGGCCAGTATTTCATCATTTTCTTATTACTGGTATATCAATCCACTGTCCAACTTTGGGAAATCAGTGTCATAACTAAGTCCAGGCCAAATTTGGCCCTTAATACTCTGTACATTTGCATATTTATTCTTATTACCAATTCATCATACAATAAGGTTTTTCAACATATTAATTACACCAAGGTATGTCTAAGAAAAATGTAGGCTTGAGATAGCATTTGTATAAATATACCTTGATCTTTCAGGATTTCCTGGAGTTTTGAAATCTGAAATGGTAATAGGGTACAGCAATCAGCTTGTCATCACATTTTATGTAATTTTAAAAGCACAGCACCTACAAGATTGATGAAGATTTTGGTTTTAGAAAGATACGGATATTGCCATTTAGATTTAATGGAACTACAATGGTATAAATAATCCAAAATATTAAGATTAAAAGAAAGGGAGAGAACTACTTTTTAATTAAAATTAGCACTGTATTATAACAAAATTTGACAAATGTCACTATAATCAAATCTAATTTGCTTCTTGGCATTTCTGCTAAGAACAAACAATAGCACAAGCCTTCTGAGGAAAGGAAGTTAGAATAGGAATTTGAAAAACCATTAAATTGAACAGGGAAATCAGGAAGTCAGTCCTATTTCTCAGGACCTATAGGGATATAAATGATCAGTTAAAGCAAGTTACTTGTTTCTCTTTTGGAATTTCAAAGATCTTCTTCCCTCCCCCTACCGTTATCAACTTTACCTTCCCCACTTGGACTATTTCAGTTTTTTACTATTGTGAAAGCACCAAAAAAGATTGACAGGAGGAGTAAAATGTTAAACAGTTTTAAATATCTAGCAAAGGTTTTGTAGTTTGCCTTAAAAATGGGCATTTGTACGACAAGCCAGCCAAAACACAAAGCTTCAGTCAAAATAAGCCTTTAGCCATAAAACTAACACTCTCTAATGAGTCCTTGCATACCATATTTTAGCTGCAACAGATTTTTAAAAACAATACTTGAAGGTGTTACATGTTAATATGAACATCCACTACTGGACTCTAGACACTGAAGCGACAACCTGTGTTATTTTAACTAAGAAGGCACTAGCTACCACAATAGAGTATTGCTACCTCTATTAAAAAAGGCACTTAGATAATCTGGAAATCTGATATTTGGCCACTTGAACTAATCACTTGCTAGAATTAATGATGAGACTGTAATCATGATGCATAGATATTTCTCTTTTACACTAGATTTTAAATAAATATTCTTCTCTTTAAATAACTTTGGGTTTGTTTACTAGAGCAGTAAATATATCAAACTATTTGCTTGTCCCACCGAATTACACAAAAGGTATATGTAACTATCCAACAACCATTCATCCCTTTGCAGTTAGTTTCAATGTACTGAAACAGCATTAGTTGCTCTTTCACTTTTATTAAGTTCACTTACATTGACCAAATAAGTGTCACTAAAGTAGAGAGTATATAAAATAAGAGAGTGATTCAATGGCTTCTGGTGCTCCATAAAAACCAAGTACTTAATTCAGCTATAAAACTTTAGAAATGACTTTAGATACAAAAAGTACAGTACACAGAACATCCTTTTATAGATCACTAAGGAAACTTTTGCACCACTGAGACAGCCATAAATTCTGAACCTTTTTTTTTTTTTTTTGCATCCTTGGTCAAAGCTTCATTCAGTTGAAATTGGGAACACTTGGGATTCAAGATACCCTGAGCACATACTAGTGCAACATAACAAAAAACATAACATAATCCAATGAATTAGGGGGAAAAAATGAAGCAAGAGTCAGATGGTGCTTTATTATACAAGCATGACAGCAAGTTCCTTTGGAAAATAACTTCTTGGGTGGACTTCCAGACCAGTGAGGTAGTCCCATGGGGGAGAATGGAAGGAAGGAGACCTTAGTCCCTACTTGAGATGCCTGCCAAATAGTTTCTCAGTTTGGAGCATAAATACGATGGGTGAGGACCGTGGCCCCTACTAGGGAATATAGCGAAACAGCCTCTTAGTCCAGGTGAGGGTGGTAGTCGCAGCTGGTGACAGGGGCCAGACAGGTTCTCAATCTGGGTTTGGGTGGGCAGGAACCTGGCTCTGTGGAGGAAATGGTCCCATCAGTCTGAGCCATAAAGTGCAGTAGAAGGACACGATCCAGACAAATGCAATGTAAACAGGTGACTGACACTTGTCTCTGTTCCCTTCTTCCAGGGGAAGAGCCTCCCCCCGATGTCCCCCGTTCCCAGGCGGGGCAGCAGCTCACGATCTGGCTACGGGGAAGCGGCGGATCCTCACCACGGGCGCCAGGTCCACTCGGAGGATCCGCTGCGCCTGGCGCCGCGCCGCCTCCAGGCTCCGCGGCTTCCAGACGCTGCCCCGCACCTTGATGGTGGGGAAGGTGGTGAGACTGGGGGTGGCCGCTTTCCAGATCTCCTCCAAGGACCGGCCCGCAAAGGGAGCACACGAGGGCACCTCGGCCGAGCCGACCTGCTCCTCCTCGTCCTCCTCCCCCGGCCGCTGCGCTTCCCCGCCGGGGGGACCGGCGAGCGCTGGGGCGCGTTTCCTCCCCTTCTTTGCGCGGCCGGGCGCTCCGCGCTTGGCGCCGGCGGCCAGGGGGCGCCTCCTGGCGGCTCCGCGGCGGGTCCGGTGTCCCGGCGCCGGGAGCCGGTCGGGCACCACGGCCCGGCAGGAGGCGTAGCCGTACACGTCCTTGCTGCGCAGGATGACCGGGGAGAACTGGTGCTTGAGGCTGCAGAGGAAGTTCCACAGCTCCGAGTCCGAGCTCATGAACTCGGTGGAGCGGGGCATGAAGAGCTTGAAGGCGTCGCCCAGCGCCTTGGTGCCGGCGAAGGACGCCTGCGACCGGGAGTAGACAACTTTCTCCGCCTCGCCCTCCTCGCCCCACGCCGCCGCGCCGAGCCCGGCAGCAGCTCCCCGGCCGGCTCCCTCCTGCTTCATCCTCCCAGCTCCTCGCTCCAGCGCCGCCTGCCTCCGACTGCAGGGCGCGACGGCCGCAGAGTGAAGGCGGCTGGCCTCAGCGCGGGCCCCACCACGCCGCTCGCTCGGCCGTCTCCTGCCGCCGCTGAGCCAGCCACAGCCGTAGCCGTACGCGCTCCTTCGCCTGTCTCTCCTCCTCCCAGGGCGGAGAGCAGCGATCAATATCCTACCGCCCGGCTGGAGCGCCCCTCCCCTTTCGCTCCCCTCCGGCGCTGGGGCCCGCTTGGCTATTACTGAGCGTGCGCGGATAGGCTGCGCGTGCTCAGTAACAGCCCCTGAAGCCGTTCGCTGCCCTCACTCTGCCCTTACTTGGGGAGGAGGAGAGAGAGTGTGCCGGCTGTGAAAGCCGAGGGGGAGGGGTGGGCAGAATGTGTGCAGGGGCAAACTGAGTGCACTGGAGGCATGGGAAGGAGAGGGTGGGAGCCGGGATTTGGAAGGGGGGGGGTAGAAGGGGTAAATGTTACCACAGCAGAGGGGAGCAGCTGTTTGGAAAGGCGGGGGACAGAGGGGCTCCCTGCTCCTTCTGCACAGAAAGGAAATCTCCACACTCAGCCTACAGGCACACTCAGGGAGGCCACTCATCCAGTTTTGTACTGGAGGGTCTGGCTTTTTGGCTGGTTTGTCCCCTGTCCTGTACTGGGACAAAACCACATCCAGCTCTGTCTAGTATCAGACAGGGGACATCATTTTGAAGAGCACGCTGCTCTGCTCCCGCCTGCACAACCTCACATGCTGCATGCCTGGGCAGGGCAGGGCCCTTTTGAAAATGTTTTCCCTCAGCAGCATGACTTTGCACCCACCACATATGTGAGTTCATGTCCGTGGGGGCAGGGCAGCTGGCTCTTGAAAATGGTGTCCCTGGTGTGATATGACCTCGCACACATTGTGTGTGTGAGATCATGCCAGTGAGGGTGGGGCAACTTGCTTTTGAAAATGGTGTCCCCTGTGCAGGGTGACTGGCACACCCCATACATGTGAGATCACACCAGTAGGGGCAAAAGAAGCTCACTCTTGAAAATAGTGTCTACTTTGCAGCATAACTTCGTCATGATGGCAGGGGCAGGGTCATGCAGACAGGGGTGGAGTCACACAAGCATGGTCAGGCCTATGCTGTTTTGGGAAGTGCCAGAATGTCCAGTATTCTAGGAACAGTTAGTGGGAACCTTACACACAGTGTGTCCCACTGCCTAGCCAAAGCTGCTCTTCCCTATCGGAAATGACGGTTTGAACTGCTAAAGGAGACAGGATTCAGTTAAATATTTTATTCACATAACTCCTAATATATATATTCATACATTTTTAGTGTTTAAAAGAATCCCTTATCTGTTTATATGTCTGCATAAAGCCTCATATAGTAATTCACAGATTTGTCTTATGTGCTATTCTGATTTCCTAAATTGAAATCCCTTGCTTGTAAACCCCTATAAACATAGTTTCACTCCTTTTCATTATTTATTTAAAAATATATTTTTATTTTTCTTAGTACTTCATCATTTACCTTGTTAACATTATACATCTGGATGTCACTGTGCTCTGGATATTTTTAATGGCAAATAATTATTGGAAATAATAATTGCTTGTAACTTCAGCAATCACATCTCACTTAATAGGCAGCAGGTTTAACACAAACAAAAACGAAGTATTTCTTCACACAACTCACAGTCAACCTGTGGAACTCCTTGCCAGAGGATGTTGTGAAGACCAAGACTACAACAGGGTTCAAAAATGAACTAGATAAATTCATGGAGGATAGGTCCATCAATGGCTATTAGCCAGGATGGGTAGGGATGCTGGACTTAGCCTCTGTCTGCCAGAAGCTTGGAATGGATCACTTGATGATATCTTTTCTATTTATTCCCTCTGGGGCACCTGGCATTGGTCACTGTTGGAAGACAGGATACTGGGCTCGATGGACCTTTGGTCTGACCCAGTATGGCCAGTCTTATGTTCGCACTATAGCACTTCTGTGACAGCGGGACATCCCACTACCATCTTCTGCTCTGTCTACACACTTAGACTCAGAGATTTTCCGTTGTTAAACGCCAACAGTGCAGTTTTCTTTACACTTTCTCTTCCCACCACCTTATAGATGCATAGACCATATTTAAGGAGTACTTGTGGCACCTTAGAGACTAACAAATTTATTAGAGCATAAGCTTTCGTGAGCTACAGCTCACTTCATCGGATGCATTTGGTGGAAAAAACAGAGGAGAGATTTATATACACACACACAGAGAACATGAAACAATGGGTTTATCATACACACTGTAAGGAGAGTGATCACTTAAGATAAGCCATCACCAACAGCAGGGGGGGGAAAGGAGGAAACCTTCATGGTGACAAGCAGGTAGGCTAATTCCAGCAGTTAACAAGAATATCAGAGGAACAGTGGGGGGTGGGGTGGAAGGGAGAAATACCATGGGGAAATAGTTTTACTTTGTGTAATGACTCATCCATTCCCAGTCTCTATTCAAGCCTAAGTTAATTGTATCCAGTTTGCAAATTAATTCCAATTCAGCAGTCTCTCGTTGGAGTCTGTTTTTGAAGCTTTTTTGTTGAAGTATAGCCACTCTTAGGTCTGTGATCGAGTGACCAGAGAGATTGAAGTGTTCTCCAACTGGTTTTTGAATGTTATAATTCTTGACGTCTGATTTGTGTCCATTCATTCTTTTACGTAGAGACTGTCCAGTTTGGCCAATGTACATGGCAGAGGGGCATTGCTGGCACATGATGGCATATATCACATTGGTAGATGCGCAGGTGAACGAGCCTCTGATAGTGTGGCTGATGTGATTAGGCCCTATGATGGTATCTCCTGAATAGATATGTGGACAGAGTTGGCAACGGGCTTTGTTGCAAGGATAGGTTCCTGGGTTAGTGGTTCTGTTGTGTGGTGTGTGGTTGCTGGTGAGTATTTGCTTCAGATTGGGGGGCTGTCTGTAAGCAAGGACTGGTCTGTCTCCCAAGATCTGAGAGAGCGATGGCTCGTCCTTCAGGATAGGTTGTAGATCCTTGATGATGCGTTGGAGGGGTTTTAGTTGGGGGCTGAAGGTGATGGCTAGTGGCGTTCTGTTGTTTTCTTTGTTGGGCCTGTCCTGTAGTAGGTGACTTCTGGGTACTCTTCTGGCTCTGTCAATCTATTTCTTCACTTCAGCAGGTGGGTACTGTAGTTGTAGGAATGCATGATAGAGATCTTGTAGGTGTTTGTCTCTGTCTGAGGGGTTGGAGCAAATGCGGTTATATCGTAGCGCTTGGCTGTAGACAAGGGATCGAGTGGTATGATCTGGATGAAAGCTAGAGGCATGTAGGTAGGAATAGCGGTCAGTAGGTTTCCGATATAGGGTATTTCTCCCTCCCACCCCACCCCCCACTGTTCCTCTGATATTCTTGTTAACTGCTGGAATTAGCCTACCTGCTTGTCACCATGAAAGGTTTTCCTCCTTTCTCCCCCCTGCTGTTGGTGATGGCTTATCTTAAGTGATCACTCTCCTTACAGTGTGTATGATAAACCCATTGTTTCATGTTCTCTGTGTGTGTGTATATAAATCTCTCCTCTGTTTTTTCCACCAAATGCATCCGATGAAGTGAGCTGTAGCTCACGAAAGCTTATGCTCTAATAAATTTGTTAGTCTCTAAGGTGCCACAAGTACTCCTTTTCTTTTTGCGAATACAGACTAACACGGCTGCTACTCTGAGACCATATTTAGTTATGGTTTTGTTTTCTCCTCAGTTCTGTGCAGAAGAGAGGGAAGAGATCTCTCTACCCAGAGATCCATCCTGGTTACGGCTCTGCCAGTTTCCCCTCTCTCCTGCACCTCCTTCCTGTGTCTTCTTATACCTCCTGTGTTACTGGGCCAGTTTGCTCATTAGTACCCCCCTCCCCAAGCCCATTTTAATCTATTAATTTGGCCCCAACATTTCCACTTTGGGAGAATTAAAGGTATTTAAGTGACCAGAGTGCTGGCTCAGTTGTTGGTTCCCAGCACCCACTTCCCAGGACTTCAATAGGTGTTGCTTCCCAGCATTCTGTCAAAGTGGCCCAAGTTTTTATTGTGATTTTATAATTTGCAGTTTGCACCATGCAATCTTCTGGATTTCCACTTGGAAGTTGAGGTGGAGGGAGCAAAAGGGGCTTTTCCTGCTTCACAGCAATTCTTCCCAATCCCATTTGGTGTTATAGAGGCTGAAGGAGAGGTCTCACGCAATAATCATCATCTAGTACGACCAATAACAAAAAATTACCTGGTTATCACAGTAACCCTTCCATCCCACCCCTCAGCCTAGCCCTAAAAAGTAACTGCGCTCCCCATTTGCAATTCCTATCTCCCAAGATATTTCCTTCACTGAAAGCCTCACAATACCACCTGGCTTCAGCTCACTCCAAAATAATAACAATCAGAATTTCCAACCTGTATGTCAAATGTTCATGCTTCCCTCACTTTTCAGGTTGCATTTAGAGTCCCTTTACAGGGTTTTCTGGCTTCCTAGCCATTGTCTTTCTTGGGTGGAGACCCATTATCTCTCTCCTTACTGACCAGAGTATTTCCCTATCTTCACTGTGTTATCCCCAGCAAACAACGGTCAGCCTAAGCAGGCCAACTTGTTTTGTCTTCAGAGACTGATAATAATGTAATTGCCCACATTTATAAGTTATCACACAGTTCTTTATAAGCAAGCATATTTTATTCTTAAGCACTACAGAGAAAACATATTAAAAACAATAAAGAACCTACATGCATGCTAATAAGCTTACCCTCCCTTGCCATCTCCACCAGGGCTCTAGTTAGTGTAGTTCTTCCAACCCTTCCCTAAGGATTGGGGCCTTCCATGGACAGGAGGTCCTATCCCTTTGTTGGAACTGAACCAAAGCCCTGAGTCAGTTCACCACCAGGTTATTTATGGAGTGTCCTTTCTTTGTCTGCTGGTCTCTAGAGAATCCAGTTAGAACCTTTGAAGACAGCATGAATAGGTAATCAGACAGACAATGAGTCCCTTCCCCACAGGGAAGCTTCAAAGAACTGATAACAGGAGGAATTACATTAGCATACTTCCTCCTCCTAAAAGCAGTTACATACAATCTTACAATAACACAAACTATTGCATTTTAATACAATGGACCCTAAAAGTATTAGACTTAATTTAATAAGGTTTAATTTATGACAATATTCTGGATATACCTTACTGGATTATCTGTCATGGGCGCAAAGGTGGTTAACCCTTCCCCGAAGCTGCAAGTTGTGCCCATTGTATTTGCATGTATTCCTACTCACCGCCTCCTTCCAGCATTCATTAAGGAGATAAAATTTTCAATGACTTTTTTCTAGAGCTATCAAGCGATTAAAAAAATTAATCACGATTAATTGCACTGTTAAACAATAATAGAATACCATTAATTTAAATATTTTGGGATATTTTCTATATTTTCAAATATATTGATTTCAATTACAAACACAGAATACAAAGTGTACAGTGCTCACTTTGCAAATATTTGTAATAAAAAAATAAATATCATGTAAACAAACAAAAGAAATAGTATTTTTCAATTCACCTAATACAACTACTGTAATCTCTACCACGTAAGTTGAATTTACAAATGTAGAATTATGTATAAAAAACCCTGCATTCAAAAATAAAACAATGTAAAACTTTAGCGCCTACAAGTCCACTCAGTCCTACTTCTTGTTCAGCCAATTGCTAAGACAAACAAATTTGTTTACATTTGCAGGAGATAATGCTGCCGGCTTCTTGTTTACAAGGTCACCTGAAAGGGAGAACAGGTGTTCACATGGCACTGTTGTAGCTGGTGTCGCAAGATATTTACATGCCAGATGCGCTAAAGATTCATATGTCCCTTCATACTTCAACCACCATTCCAGAGAACATGCATCCATGCTGATGATGGGTTCTGCTCGATAACAATCCAAAGCAGAACGGACCGACAATGCATGTTCATTTTCATCCTCTGAGTCAGATGCCACCAGCAAAAGATTGATTTGTTTTGGTGGTTCGGGTTCTGTAGTTTCCGCATCTGAGTGTTGCTCTTTTAAGACTTCTGAAAGCATGCTCCACACCTCGTCCCTCTCAGATTTTGGACGGCACTTCAGATTCTTAAACCTTGGGTTAAGTGCTGTAGCTATCTTTAGAAATCTCACATTGGTACTTCCTTTGCGTTTTGTCAAAACTGCTATGAAAGTGTTCTTAAAATGAACATGTGCTGGGTCATCATCCAAGACTGTTATAACATGAAATATATGGTAGAATGCAGAACAGGAGACATACAATTCTCCCCCAAGGAGTTCAGTCACAAATTTAATTAACGTGTTATTTTTTTTAAACGAGCATCATCAGCATGGAAGCATGTCCTCTGGAATAATTGCCAAAACATGAAGGGGCATATGAATGTTTAGTATATCTGGTACATAAATACCTTGCAATACCGGCTACAAAAGTGCCATGCGAACACCTGTTCTCAATTTCAGGTGACATTGTAAATAAGAAGCAGGCAGCAGTATCTCCCGTAAATGTAAACAACTTGTTTGTCTTAGCGATAGGCTGAACAAGAAGTAGGACTGAGTGGACTTGTAGGCTCTAAAGTTTTACATGGCTTTGTTTTTGAGTGTAGTTATGTAACAAAAAATAAATCTACATTTGTAAGTTACACTTTCACGATAAAGAGATTGCACTACAATACCTGTACGAGGTGAATTGGAAAATACTATCTCTTTTGTTTATCATTTTTACAATGCAAATACTTGTAATCAGGAATAATAATATACAGTGAGCACTGTACACTTTGTATTGTGTTCTAATTGAAATCAATATATTTGAAAATGTAGAAAATTATCCAAAAAATGTAATAAATTTCAATTGGTATTCTATTGTTTAACAGTACAATAAATTGCAATTAATTTTTAATCACAATTAATTTTTTTTGAGTTAATCATGTGAGTTAACTGTGATTAATCTACAGCCCTACTTTTTTCTGATGGTCCCATTCTCTCGTAAATAACCTTTGGGCATTGACTACACTAAGAATTTGGGGATTTTTTGCTTCCCACTCATCAAAAGATGTGAAATGGAATGTGCTGGAGGGCACAGAGGCAAATTGACCTAACAACCAGTTTGATCTGCCTGTGCCTCAAAAAGCTAAAAAAATCTTTGAGCTAGAAGAGTTCTAACCTGTCTAACCCATAGGTAGAAATATAGTCAAATGATATGTTACTAGAAGCAGATGTGGCAAGGCACCTCCTTCATCTCACCAGACTTAGCGCTTCCCTCTCTGGCGATGGCAGGCCTGGGCTAATCAGCCCCACTCAGGGCAGGGTTTGCCTTCCCCCTTCTGTACTCCCTTGGTCATACTTTCAGGGTAGGCCTGAGGATCAGCCCACAGGGTGATCCTCCACCAAACAAAAAGGAAACAGTCTCATAAACAAAAAACCCCAGGGGGGTACCTTTTGCTGCCTCCTCACTGGTGCAGGGTGTCGCCCTGTTGGTTGCACTGGGGTATCAGTCCTTTCCCTAGCAGGCACTCAGGTTTAGCTGTCTCCCCTACGGGAGGGAAGACAGCCTCTCACCTTAGAGAAACTTATTTCTCTACTGCTATTAGCCTGGCAGTAGCTTGTGTCTCTCTTCCCCTTTTCTCTGCACCCCAGGGGGGAGGGAGGAAGGGGTTAAAGGCCTCAGGCAGCCCATAATTGGGATCAGGTGTCTTAGGTGTCCCTAACTGACCTGAGGTAAACCCTTCTCAGCTTGGGGGGGGGGGGAAGGGCCTTTAATGTTCTAGGGCTACTTTATCGGCCTTCCCAGACCCTTATGCCAGTGTAGAGCTGCTGCTGCTAGGCCCAGAGCACTTGTCTCAACTTTTGTCTGGGCCAGACCCTGTCTGCTCCCTTGCTGGCTGGTGGTTTCCCTGGTTGCTGCTGCTCCTTGGGGGTCCTGCTGGCTTGCTCCCCAGAGGGGGAGTGAGAGACCCTGCCTTTGCTACTGTCTGTGGGGTGCCGCCTGCCTGACTGTTGGTTGCTGCTGTTGCTGCTGCCTTGAGGAAGAGGAGGACTTTTGCTGCTGGTGAAGCACGCAGTAACTCTGCAGGACATTGTGGGGATTTGGGGCTGGACTGAGTCTTTTTTTCATCCTTGCACCTGTGGTGGTGCTAGCTGCTTCTGTTGTGGGGAGAAGGGGGAGAGGTGTGGAGCACTCCCCTGTCTGTCTGTCCCCCCCACTATCGCTCCACCAGCCCCACTTACCATCTGGACTTGCTCCTCACCCCTAGACTCAGCCACTTGCCTCACCCCTTTTCTCCACCATTTGGGACTGCAGCAGCAGCAGCAAGCAAAAACAGCTTTGTGCACGTGCACGTGCTTTTCCCCTCCCCTCCTCTGCTGCTTTTGTCTGGTGGACTTTCCCACCGTCTGCTTTGCCCACCAGCCTCACTGCAGCAGTTTGCCGCCTTTCCCTGTGCTCCCTGCCCCTCCCACCCCTTGCTGTCCCTTTTTTTGGCACCCCTTCTGCCCTGGTCCCCTAGTAGATTTTGTTTGCCTGCCCCACCCAGGCCCTTGCAGTTAGCCTCTGTGTTTTTCTTGTCCAGTCCCCCATCTCCTCCCAGTCATTCCTTTTTCCCTTTGCCTTCCATAGCCCCACCCTCATCCAGCAAGCCCCTTGCTCTGTGCGCCCATGTCCCCTCCCAGCGTGCTTGTGCCCTTTCCCCTCTTATGTTGAGCCACACTGTTCACTGCACCCCCTCAGATATTGTAGTCCTTCCCCTCCCCAGTGCAGCCAGAGGAGCTGATATTCCCATCTCACGTCGGTGATTGCGCCACCTCTTCCCTGCCTTGATTGGTGCTCCTGTACCCCCCTCTATCTAGGCATCCTCCTCCCTTGCCTGTAGCCTAGCGGGGAGGGGGGTTGGCCTTCCTCCCCCTCCCCTCAGTGCTCATCCGCATCCCCTCCGAGCATGGTGGGGGAAATGGTGGGTGGGTTGACCCTGCTGCCCGCCCTCCACCCCCGCCTGCTCCCCCATCTGTCCCTACCGCTACTCTCTCAACCACCACTGCTGGACCTCCTACCATCACCCCTGCTGGGGCACCGGCGATGGTGGGCATAGTTGCAGACCCAGTTGCTGCCATACCTTCTGTCTCCTCCAATTCTGGGGGAGCCCCCGCAGCCGGTAGAAAGGGCCAGGAAATGCAGCCCTGCCATCGGCCATGGCTTCCCCTGCCCCTTCCTTTGCTGTCCCTTCCAGCAGCTCTGGAGGCATCCCTCCCTCAACCCCCAGCGCATACATCCAGGTGGCTGCAGCCCCTCCACCCACCACCTTGTCATCCATCCTGGCCACTGCCTCTGGTTCCATCCCTGGTGACTGGGGACCCTTTCCCACCCTGAACAGGAAGCACGGTGTCCGTTGCCTCCTGGTGCCCATCTCGCCCCACGTAGACACCTAATGCGGGCATTGGCAAGGGTGGGTGCGGCCCACAGCCATGGTGGTGGCCTCCAAGATGTAGGGAAGGTGGTTTTCTTCCAGGCATGGGAGGCTACTGCCCAGGAGGCAGTGGAGAAGGGCCTGGCAGTGGAGGGCATGTATGTCCCCCTTGAGCCCTGGAGGACCTGGATCCCTGTCCCATGAACTTCCCTGGCTGCCCCACCCATATATCTCGAGCTGGCTGCATGACCTGCAGCAGGTTCGCTTTAGAACTGCGCCACGGGCACATCTATACATGCTCATGCTCTATACTCTCCATTTCCTCACCCTTGTGTCCCTCCCTGACACTAAATGGCAGGACCTAATGTCATTTGTTGAGGGTGAGGAATCCTGGTAGGCCAGCCTATACTCCACCTTGGCTCCATGGCCCGCCGGGGATATCGGTTGGCGGCTCTTTCACGCAGCCATGAGCACGGGTGTGTACCTAGCACTGTTCACCTCTGTTCCCGATACCTATCCCTTTTGTGGCATGAGGGAGACCCTGGTGCACACCACTCTTGAGTGCGCCAGGCTGAAGCCCCTGCTCCGGCTCTTCCTGGACCTCCTTTTACATTTTTGGCTGCACTTCTCCGCACACCTTCTTAAATATGCACACCCTGTCTGTGGCCCTACAAAGTCGTGGGACCTCTTCATCAACTTCCTCTTAGTGATAGCCAAAGCGGCCATCTGTAACACCAGGGAGAGGATGTTGGCTGAGGGGATTCTTTGTGACTGTGGGCCCTACTTCAGTTCCTCTCTCCGCTCATGTATCCAGGCAGAGTTCCTCTGGGCAGCATCTGCTGGCTTCCTTGACACCTTAGAGGAGCAGTGGGCGCTGTCTGGGGTTCTCTGCTCAGTGTCCCCTTCAGGTTCCCTACTTCTGACCCTTTGACCCACATGCCCGTCCTTGTTTTTTTTCAGTTGCCCCCTGTAATTATTTGAGTCCCAGGCTCAGTAGATCTTCCCGATAGGCTGGGGGAGGGTCCTTTCACCTCTCAAAACCCAATATGAAGACCCTCTTGCAGCCATCTGGCCTGACTTTGTCACACAGAGTTACAGGTAAGAAATTACCCCTTACTGCCAATGGAAATAAGTCAATTCTATCTATACCACGGTTCTATAAACATAACCTAAAATAGGAATGCACCTGGCAAATGACCTAGAAAATTACTGGGGTAGAATACTGTGGAATTTTCAGCAAAAGCAGTAGAGTGAGTTTTTGTAAGTATAGGTTAAAACATATTATTACACTCCTTTTATGTTCATCCACATTTATTAAGTACTTCTACTTCTTTGCTTCTAGAGTAGACAAAAGCACATAATGCAGACTTAATTTTTGCATCTTACAACATACCAATCTCCTCTGGAAAAAAAAATAGCCATCTCAAGGAAATACATGTTACTCCAAGTATCTTTCAGTAGTTTACAATAGCTCAGTACCATAACAGTAATAATCCTTAGCAAGTACATAGCTCTTCCTTTTCATCTTCCAACGTGCTTACAAACTTTAATTAAATTATCATTCACAGCACCTTTGAGTTAGGTAAGTAAATATTACTATTTTACAGAGGAGTAAAGTGAAGCACTGGATTTTAATGACTTGCCTAAAAAGGATGGGTTTGGTGATCTAATTCTGTAAGTCTTTTTAATTTCTGTGTTGATTCTAAAACTACAGTGATTGTCTGTATTGGAACTGAGATTAGAAATCAGGAATTCCTGGCTCTCAATCATTTGAATAAGTTATTAGAACATTCTTTTCGCTACAGAATTCTTGGTAAGGGGGAAAAACATCTCTTGACAAAGTATTGGATACACATTTTATGCTTTAAAATATCTCATGTTGGCTGTAAATCAATTTTCTCTTTACTAAGTCTGGTTTTATTTTTCCTTGTTCCTCCTCTTTCTCCCTTCACTCCATCTAAACTTTCTGCTTAACCATTTATCTTGGCTTTGCCTACACTAGACTGTCCCTGCATTTCCCACCATTGCTAGTGCTGGGATGGTTCCACTGGTAGGAGCTCTAGTACAGACAAGGTGCCAGTACTTTAAACACTATTTCATCTAGACCAGGTCTGTACAGTGATAGATGACATGGTGGTTAAGACACCAGGAGCCAGTCTACACTACTGTTCCCCAATTGTCTTCACTGTTGGAATTGCCTCACTGGTAGTTATGGTGGGAAACCTCACAGAAAAAGTTTAGTGTAGGTATAGACTTTGGAAGTGGATTAAACTAAACCAGAAAAAGGCACTCGTATTCTGGAATAAGTGTGTTGTGACAGAGTCAGGCTCCGACTTTTACTTTTCTTTTTTACTCTGCCCTGAATCCCCAACCCCACTCTGCCACCTCCCTGAAGCTACACCCTCACTCTGCCTCTTCCCACCCCCACTCCATCCCCTCCCCAAGGCCCCCGCCTGTCTGCCACTCACTGCTCTCCACCCTCCCCCAACTCCTCCCCCGAGCCACCAAACAGCTGTTTGGCAGCAGAACCACCTATCAGCTGTTTGGCAGCGCCCCAGATTAGCTGATCAATGCTGAGCACCCACTATTTTTTTTTCTTTGTGTGCTCCAGCCCCAGAGCACCCATGGAGTTGGTGCCTATGGAGTGGATGTTTTCAGAGAACTATCCACAATGACTCCAACATTTTGTTGAGCGAGGGTATTTTTCATGTAAGTTTGGATCATGGTTCCTGGGAGGGGCACCAGAACAAGGAGAGCCAAGGGGCCATGGCCCTTCTACTTTTTGCCACGGGCCCAGCCCCTGCCTATCTTCTCCCCCACAAAGCCCCATCCCCTGTCCAGGCAGGATGCTGGAGGTCAGCCCAGATAAGAGCGGTCCAGGGAGCCCGGGCAGCTGTGGGGAGCCACAGACCCTCCAGCTGCCGGGATGGGCGTGGGGGACTAGAGCACCCCCAGGCCCATGTCCCTGTGCCCTGGGCATCCTATCCAGGGCAGATTGAGGGTCCACGGCTCCCCATAGCTGCCTGTCTGTGGCTCTTTGGCTTCTGTAGCCCCACTCCCAGGCCAGGCTGGAAGCTGGAGTCAGATCAGGGTAAGAGCTGCACAGGCAGCTGTGGAGAGCTGCGGACCCTTCACCTGCCCTGGGCGGAGGCTTGGAGGATGGGGACACAGGCCGGGGTCTGCTCTTGGGCTCCCACACCCCAAGCAGGTGGATGGGCCTGGGCTCCACAGCCAGGCTCTGGCTTTTGTCTTGGCCAGGGGGGGCGGGACCTAGGAGGAAAAAGGCGAGGTAGGGGTGGGGCCACAGAGAGGGTGGGGCCTCATGCCCTCCCCCCCACACTTTTAGGAAGAATCCATCGCCCCTGGTTCCTGGGAAGCCAGCCCTCTCTGCAGCAGACTGCATTTTGCAGGGACACCTACTTGATTAAATAAGAAAAGTAACTATGAATAAGTGCAAGCCCCAGTTCACAATTTGTAGTGTAACCATTTGTTTCCATCACTCTCTCTTGTTTCTAATGGAATCTCTATTCTTTCTTAAATAAACCTTCTTTTGTTTTATTACAAACTGTGTTATACAGGAGCAGTGGTTCAAGGTGGAACTGGGTTATACTGCTCCTTTGGTGGCAGAGGATCTGGGATTTCTGAGAGTAGTCAGTGGGGGGAGGGAAGGGGACTGGGCATCACAGGGGAATGCTTCAAAGGGACTCCAGGACTGGGGTGGACCTATTGTTAACCTGCAATGCAAAGACAGAGCTGGCATAGTCCAGAGGAGAATGCTTGAGAGGCTGAAAGGCTGGTGTCATTATGGAGCTAACACCCAGCCACTGCAGACAAGACTCGCTGCTGGAAGCAGGTGGTAACAAGTGGATTCACAGTCCTAGGTATCCCGAGAACCATCACACTTAGCATCATTGTTGTGTTCTTGATCTCCATTGCTGATGAATGTGCCAATGTAGTGTTCTTTCACTTGACAGTACATTTTGTAAGTACACAGATGCAGGTTTTGAAGGTGCAAATATCTATGAAATATTCCTTCCATTATTCAGATAATTAGGGTAAAAAGCAACGTTAAACTAAAAAGGGTTGTGTTCATGTGGTGCAGCTTTTATGAGTTTTCTGTATTCTCATTTTGGGATTTACTATAACCTGTAGTCCTAAGGCAGAAAAAGCTATTCATTTTAATAAGCTCATAAATATTCCTAAATTACTATAGCCTGTAATGACAAATGATACTAAAATACAAATGTAAGACCAAATAGACTACTAATTATGACCTTGAATTCCATAAACACAGAACAAAATACTAAAGATTTAGGAAGGAAATCCCAGCAGATTTAGTCAACATTTTCCAGACATTTCATTCTCTGTGGGAACCTCCACTTCTAAAGATAGTATAGAATAGAAGTTGTTGAGAATGGTTCAAAAACCCTTTTATTTAGGTCAACCAGTCTAACTACCTGAATTTTGCAGGACTGCTCTTTATGTGCCTGTATAACTTGAGTCCTTACTCACTTAAATGTTGACGTCTATGGGAGATTTGAGTAAGTCAAGTCTTACTCAAAAGTCTTGTAGAACTTGGTCCTTTTCTACTGCATAATCAGGCATTAGATTGTTTCCACTCTCTCCTGATTTATTCTGTTTATGAAAATCATGTAGCAGTAGATAATCATGACCTCTTTATTCAAGTATGAAGTTGTTTTTGGTCTTGAGCCTGCATTGTGATCTATGTGGAAAGACTTGTGCTGCCATGAAGCTGTAGCAACTTCCATGCGGCTCTACATGGGTGCAGTGGTCCACCAGAGTACTACACAGTGCAGGATTTGGGGGGTTAATTGTCTACTAACACTCTTCCTAGGTCTTTCTCAGACTTCATACTGCACAATTTTTAGTTGTGCTATTTGTGACATCCTGGACAAAGCTCACTGAATTAAGTTAAACTTTATTTAATTAAGTTTAACTTCTTTGGAGTTGTTATATTAAGCATCTTTGTATTAAAAATGCAAAGGTTTATGTACTTCTGTGTGGTTGTATGGAACTTCTTTAGCAGGTAGACAAAATTAATGTAATCTCTGGAAGGTATTAGGAACTTTAAAGGGCTTTTTGGAACAATACCTGTGAAGTGGATTTCCTAGGAAGTATGTGGGGGTGAGGAGAATGCAAATTCTTCAGTCAATATTTTTAAGCAATGCCCTGAGGCAACAGACCCATTGTATACTAATTACTTGGTTTTGGAAACTTCTGATCAAAGACCCCTGAACTGTATAAAGGGTGGACTAAATATGATCTGAGTATGCTTGTTCTAATTTGAAGCTGTGATGAACTTGTGACCACAAAGGAAATCTCCTGGGTGAAGCGTCAAAGGACTGCTCCTGCCAGAGCCCATGTTAGAGTTGGGGTGATGCCTGGTAAGCTTAGGCAGGTCTACACTTAAAACACTGCAGTGGCACAGCTGCACTGGTGGTTAGGTCAGTATAACTTGCGTTGTTCAGGAGTGTGGATTTCTCGCACCCCTGAGCGAGGTAGTTATACTGATGTAAGTTTACAGCGTAGACCTGGCCTTATTAGCTTCTGTATATGTTCTTTTATTGTCTTTAATGTTTTTTCTGTAGTGCTTTTACCTTAGGAATAAAATAGAACTGTCTGGTAACTTATAACAGTTGGAAATCACTCGGTTATCACTCTTTGAAGAGAAAGCAAGCAGGTGTGCTGGGCAGCCTCTCTCTGCTGGGAATAACACAGTGAAGAGAGCAAACTGTGCAGCCTGGAAATATGTCAGTTAGAAGGGAGTGAGACCCAGGTGTCCACCCAAGAAAGGCAATAGCTGGAGAGCTGAAAGCCTGAAAGTGAGTGTGGGTGCCTTTGTTGGACCACTGAGGGGAAATACCTGTGCAATTGCCCTGAACTGTGACACAATTTCCTATCCATTGGTGTTTGAGTTTACATTTATATACTACAAGGAGTCCGGTGGCACCTTAAAGACTAACAGATTTATTTGGGCATAAGCTTTTGTGGGCTAGAACCCACTTCATCGGATGCATGGAGTAAAAATTAGAGATGCAGGCATTATTATACTGACACATGAAGAGAAGGGAGAACCAGTGTTGACAGGGCCAATTCAATCAGTGTGGATGTAGTCCACTCCCAATAATAGATAAGGAGATGTCAATTCCTGGAGAGGCAAAGCTGCTTTTGTAATGAGTCAGCCACTCCCAGTCCCTATTCAGGTCCAAATTAATGGTGTCAAATTTCCAAATGAATTTTAGTTCTGCTGTTTCTCTTTGAAATCTGTTTCTGAAGTTTTTTGTTCAAGTATAGCTACTTTTAAATCTGTTATAAAATGGCCAGGAAGATTGAAGGATTCTCCTACTAGCTTTTGTATGTTACCATTCCTGATGTCCGATTTGTGTCCATTTATTCTTTTACATAGGGACTGTTTGGTTTGGACAATGTACATGGCAGAGGGTCGTCGCTGGCACATGATGGCATATATAACATTAGTAGACGTGCAGGTGAATTAGCCTCTGATGGTGTGGCTGATGTGGTTGGGTCCTCTGATGGTGTCGCTAGAGTAGATATGGGGACAGAGTAGGCAACGGGATTTGCTACAGGGATTGGTTCCTGGGTTAGTGTTTCTGTGGTGTGGTGTGTAGTTGCTGGTAAGTATTTGCTTCAGGTTGGGGGGCTCTCTGTAAGCAAGGACTGGCTTGCCTCCCAAGGTCTGTGAGAGTGAGGGATCATTTTCCAGGATACGTTGTAGATCGTTGATAACGTGCTGAAAGGTTTTAGCTGGGGGCTGTACATGATGGCCAGTGGTGTTCTGTTATTTTCCTTGTTGGGCCTGTCCTGTAGTAGGTGATTTCTGGGTACCCATCTCGCTCAGTAAGTCTGTTTCCTCACTTCCCCAGGTGGGTATTGTAGTTGTAAGAACGCTTGATAGAGATCTTATAGGTGTTTGTCTCTGTCTGAGGGATTGGAGCAAATTCGGTTGTATCTTAGGGCTTGGCTGTAGACAATGAATCATGTGATGTGTGGATGGAAGCTGGAGGCATGTAGATAAGTATAGCGGTCAGTAAGTTTCTGGTATAGGGTGGTGTTTATGTGACCAGCACTTATTTGCACTGTGATGTCCAGGAAGTGGATTTCTTGTGTGGACTGGTCCAGGCTGAGGTTGATAGTGGGATGGAAATTGTTGAAATCCAGGTGGAATTCTTCAAGGGCCTCCTTCCCGTGGGTCCATATGATGAAGATGTCATCAATGTAGCACAAGTAGAGGAGGGGCGCTAGGGGACGAGAGCTGAGGACGCGTTGTTTTAAGTCAGCCATAAAAATGTTGGCATAATGTGGGGCCATAGCAGTGCCACTGACTTGAAGGTATAAGTTGTCCCCAAATCTGAAATGGTTGTGGGTGAAGACAAAGTCACAAAGCTCAGCCACCAGGTGTGCAGTGGCCTCATCAGGGATACTGTTCTTGACAGCTTGTAGTCCATCCTCATGTGGAATATTGGTGTAAAGAGTTTCTACATCCATGGTGGCCAGGATGGCGTTTTCAGGAAGATCACCAATACATTGTAGTTTCCTCAGGAAGTTGGTGGTGTCTCAAAGATAACTAGGAGTGCTAGTAGCGTAGGGTCTGAGGAGAGAGTCCCAATAACCAGATAATCCTGCTGTAAGAGTGCCGATGCCTGAGATAATGGGGCTTCCAGGGTTCCCAGGTTTATGGGACTTGAGTAGCAAATAGAATACCCCTGGTCGGGGCTCTGGGGGTGTGTCCATGTGGATTTGTTTCTGTGCTGTAGTAGGGAGTTTCTTGAGCAGCTGGTGTAGTTTCTTTTGGTACTCCTCAGTGGGATCAGAGGATAGTGGCCTGTAGAATGTGGTGTTGGAGAGTTGCCTGGCAGCCTCCTGTTCATAATCCAACCTGTTCATGATGACTACAGCACCTCCTTTGTCAGCTTCTTTGATTAAAATGTCAAAGTTATTTCTGAGGCTGTGGATGGCATTGCATTCTGTACAGCTGAGGCTATGGGGCAAGTGATGCTGTTTGTTCACAATTTCAGCCTGTGCATGTCTGCGGAAGCACTCTGTGTAGAAATCCAGTCTGTCATTTCGACCGTCAGGAGTCCTGTATATACTGAAACACTGCACACAGTGTATGAAATTAAATGTGTTTCAAGTCCACATCATGTGACTCTTATCATTTATATTCACTTTATGAATTAATGAACATAAGAACAGCCATACTAGGTCAGACCAAAGGTCCATTTAGCCCAGTATCCTGTCTTCCAACAGTAGCCAATGCCAGATGCCCCAGAGGGAATGAACAGAACAGGTAATCATCAAGTGATCTATCCCTTTTCGCCCATTCCCAGCTTCTGCCAAACAGAGGCTAGAGACACCATCCCTGTCAATCCTGGTTAATAGCCATTGATGGACCTATCCTACATGAACTTATTTAGTTCTGTTCTAGTCTTGGCCTTCACAACATCCTCTGGCAAGGAGTTCCACAGGTTGACCGTGCGTTGTGTGAAAAATACTTCCTTTTGTTTGTTTTAAAACTACAGCCTATTAATTTCATTAGGTGACCCTTAGTTCTTGTGTTATGAGGAGTAAATAACACTTCTTTATTTACTTTATCCATACCAGTCATGATTGTATAGATCTCTATCATATCCCTCTTAGTCGTCTCTTTTCCAAGCTGAAAAGTGGTAGTCTTATTAATCGCTCCTCATATGGAAGCCATTCCATACCCCTAATTATTTTTGTTGCCCTTTTCTAAACCTTTTCCAATTCCAATATACCTTTTTTGAGATCGGGCGACATCTGCATGCAGTAGTCAACATGTGGGCATACCATGGAGTTGTATAAAGGGAATATAATATTTTCTGACTTATTATCTATCCCTTTCTTAATGACTCCCAACATTCTATTAGCTTTTTTGACTGCTGCTGCACATTGAGCGGATGTTTTCAGACAACTATCCACAATGACTCCAAGATCGGTAACAAGAAAAGGAGTACTTGTGGCACCTTAGAGACTAACAAATTTATTAGAGCATAAGCTTTCGTGAGCTACAGCTCACTTCATCGGATGCATTTGGTGGAAAAAAACAGGAGAGATTTATATATACACACACACACACAGAGAACATGAAACAATGGGTTTATCATACACACTGTAAGGAGAGTGATCACTTAAGATAAGCCATCACCAGCAGCAGGGGGGGGAAAGGAGGAAAACCTTTCATGGTGACAAGCAAGGTAGGCTAATTCCAGCAGTTAACAAGAATATCAGAGGAACAGTGGGGGGTGGGGTGGGGGGGAGAAATACCATGGGGAAATAGTTTTACTTTGTGTAATGACTCATCCATTCCCAGTCTCTATTCAAGCCTAAGTTAATTGTATCCAGTTTGCAAATTAATTCCAATTCAGCAGTCTCTCGTTGGAGTCTGTTTTTGAAGCTTTTTTGTTGAAGGATAGCCACCCTCAGGTCTGTAATATAGTGACCGGAGAGACTGAAGTGTTCTCCAACTGGTTTTTGAATGTTATAATTCTTGACGTCTGATTTGTGTCCATTCATTCTTTTACGTAGAGGTGTCCAGTTTGGCCAATGTACATGGCAGGGGGCATTGCTGGCACATGATGGCATATATCACATTGGTAGATGCGCAGGTGAACGAGCCTCTGATAGTGTGGCTGATGTGATTAGGCCCTATGATGGTATCCCCTGAATAGATATGTGGACAGAGTTGGCAACGGGCTTTGTTGCAAGGATAGGTTCCTGGATTAGTGGTTCTGTTGTGTGGTGTGTGGTTGCTGGTGAGTATTTGCTTCAGATTGGGGGGCTGTCTGTAAGCAAGGACTGGCCTGTCTCCCAAGATCTGTGAGAGTGATGAGTCGTCCTTCAGGATAGGTTGTAGATCCTTGATGATGCGTTGGAGAGGTTTTAGTTGGGGGCTGAAGGTGATGGCTAGTGGCGTTCTGTTATTTTCTTTGTTGGGCCTGTCCTGTAGTAGGTGACTTCTGGGTACTCTTCTGGCTCTGTCAATCTGTTTCTTCACTTCAGCAGGTGGGTATTGTAGTTGTAGGAATGCATGATAGAGATCTTGTAGGTGTTTGTCTCTGTCTGAGGGGTTGGAGCAAATGCGGTTATATCGTAGCGCTTGGCTGTAGACAATGGATCGAGTGGTATGATCTGGATGAAAGCTAGAGGCATGTAGGTAGGAATAGCGGTCAGTAGGTTTCCGATATAGGGTG
The DNA here is from genome assembly GCF_009764565.3 of Dermochelys coriacea. Taxonomy (NCBI): domain Eukaryota; kingdom Metazoa; phylum Chordata; order Testudines; family Dermochelyidae; genus Dermochelys; species Dermochelys coriacea. Next base: position 326,178,243 of record NC_050068.2, on the reverse strand, counting down.
GTGTTTATGTGACCATCGCTTATTAGCATCGTAGTGTCCAGGAAGTGGATCTCTTGTGTGGACTGGTCCAGGCTGAGGTTGATGGTGGGATGGAAATTGTTGAAATCATGGTGGAATTCCTCAAGAGCTTCTTTTCCATGGGTCCAGATGATGAAGATGTCATCAATGTAGCGCAAGTAGAGTAGGGGCATTAGGGGACGAGAGCTGAGGAAGCGTTGTTCTAAGTCAGCCATAAAAATGTTGGCATACTGTGGGGCCATGCGGGTACCCATCGCAGTGCCGCTGATTTCAAGGTATACATTGTCCCCAAATGTGAAATAGTTATGGGTCAGGACAAAGTCACAAAGTTCAGCCACCAGGTTAGCCGTGACAGTATCGGGGATACTGTTCCTGACGGCTTGTAGTCCATCTTTGTGTGGAATGTTGGTGTAGAGGGCTTCTACATCCATAGTGGCTAGGATGGTGTTTTTAGGAAGATCACCAATGGACTGTAGTTTCCTCAGGAAGTCAGTGGTGTCTCGAAGATAGCTGGGAGTGCTGGTAACGAAGGGCCTGAGGAGGGAGTCTACATAGCCAGACAATCCTGCTGTCAGCGTGCCAATGCCTGAGATGATGGGGCGTCCAGGATTTCCAGGTTTATGGATCTTGGATAGCAGATAGAATACCCCAGGTCGGGGTTCTATGCGTGTGTCTGTGAGGATTTGTTCTTGTGCTTTTTCAGGGAGTTTCTTGAGCAAATGCTGTAGTTTCTTTTGGTAACTCTCAGTGGGATCAGAGGGTAATGGCTTGTAGAAAGTGGTGTTGTTCATACTCCGACCTATTCATGATGACGACAGCTATAAGCCTACCTTGCTTGTCACCATGAAAGGTTTTCCTCCTTTCCCCCCCGCTGCTGGTGATGGCTTATCTTAAGTGATCACTCTCCTTACAGTGTGTATGATAAACCCATTGTTTCATGTTCTGTGTGTGTGTGTGTGTGTGTGTGTGTGTGTGTATAAATCTCTCCTCTGTTTTTTCCACCAAATGCATCCGATGAAGTGAGCTGTAGCTCACGAAAGCTTATGCTCTAATAAATTTCTTAGTCTCTAAGATGCCACAAGTACTCCTTTTCTTTTTGCGAATACAGACTAACACGGCTGCTACTCTGAAACTTGAATGGTAACAGTTAATTTAGACCCCAACATTTTATATGTATAATTGGGATAATGTTTTCCAATGTGCATTACTTTGCATTTATCAACATTGAATTTCTTCTGTCATTTTGTTGCCCAGCTACCCAGTTTTGTGAAATCTTTTTGTATATCTTCGCAGTCTGCTTTAGACTTAAGTATCTTGAGTAGTTTTGTATCATCTGCAAATTTTGCCACCTCACTGTTTACCCCTTTTTCTAGATCATTTATAAATATGCTGAATAGGACTGGTCAAAGTACAGACCCCTGGGGGACACCACTATTTACCTCCTACCATTCTGAAAACTGACCATTTATGCCTACCCTTTGTTTCCTATCTTTTAACCAGTTACTGAGAGGACCTTCCCTCTCATCCCATGACAGCTTACTTTGCTTAAGAGTCTTTGGTGAGGGACCTTGAAAAAGGCTTGTCCACATGCTTGTTGATTGTCTCAAAGAATTCTAGTAGATTGGTGAAGCATGATTTCCCTTTACAAAACCATGTTGACTCTTCCCCAACAAATTATGTTCATCTATGTGTCTGACAGTTTTGTTCTTTACTATAGTTTCAACCAGCTTGCCCGGTACTTACCGGCTTGTAATTGCCAGGATCACCTATGGAGACCTTTTAAAAAAAAATTGGCGTCACATTAGCTATCCTCCAGTCATTGGGTACAGAAGCTGATTTGAATGATAGGTTACAAACTACAGTTAGTAGTTCTGCAATTTCACATTTGAGTTCCTTCAGAACTCTTGGGTGAATGCCATCCAGTCCTGGTAACTTATTGTTTATTTTCTCAGTTTGTTCCAAAACAGCCTCTAATGACTCCTCAATCTGGGACAGTTCCTCAGATTTGTCACCTGAAAAGAATGGCTGAGGTTTGGGAATCTCCCTCACATCTTCAGCCATGAAGAACGATGCAAAGAATTCATATAGTTTCTCCACAATGGCCTTATTGTCCTTGATTCCTTTAGCATCTTGATCGTCCAGTGGCCCCACTGGTTGCTTAGCAGGCTTCCTGCTTCTGATGTACTTACAAATTTTTTTCCTGTTACCTTTTGAGTATTTCTTCATACAACATGCAGTCAACCTGTGGAACTCTTTGATGTTGAAGGCCAAGACTATAACAGGTTTCAAAAAAGATCTAGATAAATTCATGGAGGTTAGGTCCATAAATGGCTATTAGCCAGAATGAGCAGGGATGGTGTCCCTAGCCTCTGTTTGCCAGAAGCTGGAAATGGGTGACGGGATGGATCACTTGATTACTTGTCCTGTTCATTCCCTCTGAAGCTTCTAAAATTGACCACCATCGGAAGATAGGATACTGGGCTAGATGGACCATTGTTCTGACCCAGTATGACCGTTTTTATGTACTCAGGCCAAATTCATCCTATATGTAACTGCACTGGCTCATTGTTTCCAGACTGAGTAGCTCTATCACCAGCATTTAAATACAATTGTCTTTCTGGAATTTTCTTTCTCTATTTGTTCAGCCTCACCTAGACAGATGGTAGTATCCAAGTAACCAACTAGCAATTGTGTGTAAATCTTTTTCCAAGATAGAGAGAGGCCTCCAAAGTTGTATAATAAAGGCAAGATTTATCAAGAATTTAACACCATCCAAATTTGATTCCCTTCAAGCACCTAAATTGCACTCATTTAATCTGAACTGATTTAATTAAATTGGTATAAATGCCTGTGTGAGCACTCTCATTTTGGTTACGTGTGGCTTATTTCAGTTCTGTTTTACCCATTCCTAATCAATTTAAGCTAAATTGAAATGATGGACCTTTCCATACATTGCCACTCTTAAACAGAAACGTGTGCTCACAAACGTTTGCACTGATATAATCAAAACAATTACAATCAACCTCTTCTCAAAACTTTTGTTCTCATAAATCTTCTTCCTGAGGCCAAGATTTTAAAGTTATGTTCCTAAATTCATTGACTTCAATTGGAGCTGCTGGGTGTTCAGTACTTGCAATGTATGACCCATTTTCAGAAGTACTGAACACTCACCAGTCTCTTTTCAGGCAATGAGAGCCCAAGTTGCTCAGCATCTCTGAAAATTAGAACATTATTAAGAGTTTAAATAAATATTTCAGTGGCTAACTTTAAGTTCCTATTTTTGAAAATCTTAACTAATTTATAATTTCTGGACTGTAACACAGATATACATTTATTCTACAAGTTAAAACCTTTAAGTCTGTTTCTTTTATCTTCCATTTTTCTATTTTCCTCCTGACTGTCCTTCTCCCTGACTGTGTGTTGAATCACAACAAGTCCTCCTATTGCTTCCTGCCACAATGAGTCAGTGTTTCCAGATTCAACACTTCCTTTTAATGACTAATACATTACAGTACAGATTTATTTTGTATAATATATGTCATATTATATCCTGGTATGATTACAGAGTTAAATTATTCAGTTACAAAATTAAAAGGTAATGGATATTAGCAGAAAGGAACAATGGGAGAAACAGGGAAAGCAGAAAAGATTAAAATTTGTATGTAAAACTTGTCTACTACAATAGGAATTTGAACAATTGCAGAAAATAGTTTTCAGATGCTATGTGTAATCAGATGAAATTTGAAAATAGATGTAGAGTCTTTGAGGCAGAGATTTTACAGGACGGCTGTTCTAGATGGCAGGATTTTCACGAGAGCCTTCACAGAAGGCTCTCATGCTAACAATAGTTAGAATGTGTGAAGGAGGAGAGAGAGAGAGAGAGAGCTGATGCTAGAGAAGTGGAAGGATTGGGAAGATCAGCAGAGAGAGAGAGAGAAGTTCGCTGTAAGGTTCCTGTGCACCTAACTTGACTAAGGCTATGTCTACACTACAGCAACTACCATAGCACAGCTACAATGCTGCAGCTGTGCTGCCATAGCATCGTAGTGTAGATGCTTCCTATAGCAAAGGAAAGGTTTTTTTTCCATCATTGTAGCTAATTTACCTTGCTAAGAGCTGATAGCCAAGATCAGCGATTGTCTATAAATCAAAGACCCACTTGAAGACAGCCATTTACATCTTCCAGAATAAGATTATCATAGTTTCTTGCACCATTCCCAACAACTTCTGCTCTATACTATCTTTAGAAATGGCGGTTCTCACAGAGAATGAAATGTGTGGAAAATTTTTGACTAAATCTGCTGTGATATCCTTCCTAAATCTTCAGCATTTTTTCTGTTAATAGAGTTTGAGGTCTGAGGTAAACCCAGGACAAACAGCTACAAAAGGGGGGTAGTAATTAGTCCAAGGGGATTAAAAGGCCCCTTCCTATCCACTGAGGAGAGAGAACCATGGGGCAATAAGGTTCAGCTGAAAAAGGGGTTGCTAGGGAACCAATTAGGTTCAGCTGACTCCAACTACTTGGGACCTTTTTAAACCCTCCACTGGGTGGTAGGAGAGGGGGAGTGAGAGGAGCAGGGAAGCTGCCAGTAGGCTGTTTGCAGCAAGACACCAAACCTTCCCAGTAAGGAGGCTGCACTTGCTCTCCAGAAGGGAAGGAAAATAAGCACAAGGGACTGACTGAGGAGAGGAGTAGCAGGACCCTGTGCCACCTATAAGGATTTGCCTTGCCCCAAATCTGAGTCTCCAAGGCTAAAAGGACTGAGCCTACGAGGCAAACAAGGTATTTTGCCACACATGGTATTAGCAGTGGAATGTGGTGAGTGAGTAAGGCTCTGTGGCAAGCCATCTCAGGGCAGGGTAAATCACTAAAAATAAAAATTAAAAAAAAATGGAGGATGTAGTGAAGGCGTTGGTATAGGCCACTGTGGCCCAACAAGAGGCTACCAGGGTACAGATGGCTGCCCAGCAAGAGTCAGTATGCATCCAACAGGAGACGAACCAATTACTGCTGAACCAGGCGGCCCAAGATCAAACCACCCTGAATGAAGTAGTGAACCAGTTAAAAGCCCTGACCACGCTGATGCACGGGCCCTAGGGGATCTGGCTGCTGCAGGCAAACTACTATTTACAGGTTTCAGAGTAGCAGCCATGTTAGTCTGTATTCGCAAAAAGAAAAGGAGTACTTGTGGCACCTTAGAGACTAAGAAATTTATTAGAGCATAAGCTTTCGTGAGCTACAGCTCACTTCATCGGATGATGATTATGGACGACAATACAGAGGCATATCTCCTCGCCTTTGAGAGGATGGCACTGCAGGAGCCCTGGCCCCAAGACCAGTGGGCAGGTATCCTGGCTCCATTTCTGTGTGGGGAGCCCCAGAAGGCCTATTTTGACATGACTACAGAGACAGCTATGGATTACCCACAGCTGAAGGCGAAAATCCTGGCAAGGTCAGGTGTGATGTCAGCCATACAGGCCCAGCACTTCCATGAGTGGAAATACCGGGACAGCAAACCGCCGAGGTCCCAGCTATTTGATTTAATCCACCTCGCTTGGAAGTGGCTCCGCCCTGAGACCAATGGACTGGAGAAGATAGTGGAAATCCTCGTGTGGGACAGGTACATGAAGGGATTGCTGCCGGACATACGGGGGTGGGTCCACCAAAACGATCCCTCCTCCTATGATGAACTAGTTGCCCTCGTAGAGAGACACCTAGCAGTCCAAGAACTTTCGCGGACCACCGGGGAAGGAAGGTGCCAGAATCAGAGACAAGTCTCTGCGCCAAGGCCCTGGTTTTCCCTAGCACCAGGCTGGACTATGGAGGGGAGGAAGGAGGCTGAAGAGCAGCCACAGGTCCTGGAGAGACTTGATGACTGGGGGAGAAAGGCTCAGGGGATAAAGCCCAGTAGCCCGAAAAATCGGGGGCTGTCCCGAGCAGGGTACCGATGCTATGCATGTGGCATATCGCTGCCCAATGCCCAAATCTAGAAGAGCCCATGCAATGCGAACTGGAAGATATAGGGGGACCATGTGATCTAATAAGTCTAATAGGGGTTGCAATGGCCCCTCATAGATACACTGGACCCGTTAAGATGAATGGTATAGAGACCACCACGTTAGTAGACTCGGGAAGTGCAATCACGCTGGTCTCGGGAAAGCTGGTCGGGCAGGATCAACTATCCCGGGCCAAACGCTCAGGAATATCCTATGTGCATGGGAATGTCAGTTATTACCCGACCATCCCCGTAAAAACAGAAGTTCTCGGAAACCCCACAAAGGTGACGGTGAGAGTAGTTCTGAAACTCCCCTACTCAGTTCTTATCAGATGAGACTTCCCGGGATTTGATAGCCTACTCCCTTGGGAGAAGGTGGAAGAAAATAATGGACCCAGGGATACCTAAACAGATCCTAATGGACCAAGGGACCCCCTTTGTACCTAAGTTAATGAAGGACCTATGTACAATGCTCCATATACAGACCCTCAGGACATCAGTCTATCATCCCAAGACCGATGGTCTTGTCAAACGCTTCAATAGAACATTGAAGAATGTGCTATGGAAGTGGTCAGTCATGATGGGAAAGACTGGGGCACCCTGCTGCCTTACCTGCTGTTTGCTGTAATGGAGGTTCCCCAAGCTTCCACTGGATTCTCCCCATTTGAGCTGTTATATGGTTGCCACCCCGGGGGCATATTGGACATGGCCAAAGAGGGCTGGGAAGAACAGCCAAACCCCTGGAGAAACATCGTTGAACATGTATTGCAGATGAAAGACAGGATAACCCAAGTCGCCCCCCTTGTGCACGAACATCTGGAAAAGGCCCAAGGGGCCCAATGGACATACTACAATCACCAAGCAATGACCCAGAAGTTCCAGGTGGGAGACCAGGTAATGGTGCTCATACCCACAGCAGAGAGCAAGCTCCTGGCCAGGTGGCAGGGACCATATGAGATAACAGAAGCCATAGGAGAAGTCGACTATAAGGTCCGACATCTGGGTCGCTGGCAGCTGGGGCAGATCTACCATATAAACCTGCTGAAACCATGGCAGGATAGAGAAGTACATGTGGTTGTGCTAGGGGCACCATCCCCTAAAAGCAACCAGCCTGACCAAGTGGGAATATCCCCAGAGTTGACTCCGGAGCAATGATCTGAAGTGATCAGCCTGATTAATGCAACCAGGATGTGTTCTCAGAAAAGCCAGGCAGGACTACTGAGGTTCAGCATCACATCCTCACAAAGCCTGGAGTGAAGGTGAACGTCAAGCCATACCGGATCCTGGAGACCAAAAGAGAGGAGATCAGGACAGAGCTCAGGAAAATGCTGGCCTTAGGAGTCAGTGAAGAATCTCGTAACCAATGGTCAAGTCCAGTGGTTTTAGTGCCTAAGCCGGATGACAGCGTGAGGTTCTGCAACGACTTCTGAAAGCTGAATGAGGTGTCCCAGTTTGATGCATACCCTATATCCTGGATAGATGAGCTAATTGACAGATTGGGAAAAGCACGGTTTATGTCTATCCTTGACCTGACCAAAGACTATTGGCAGATCCCCATGGCCAAGGCCGACAAAGAGAAGACGGCCTTTGCAACTCCAAAGGACTATATCAGTACGCCGTCCTCCCCTTTGGGTTGCATGGAGCGCCCGCTACTTTCCAAAGGCTCATGGACAAACTGTTGCGACCACATGGCAAGTACGTGGCAGCCTATCTCAACGACGTTATCACATATAGCCCCGACTGGGAGACACACTTAGAGAAGGTGGAGGCAGTGCTGGATACCCTGAGGAAGGTGGGGCTGATGGCAAAACCCTCCAAATGTTTGCTTGGGCTAGCTGAAGCCAAATACCTTGGGTATATAGTGGGGTGGGGCATGGTGAGGCCCCAACTCAACAAGTTAGAAGTTATAGAGAAGTGGCCCCGACCACTCTGAAAAAAACAGGTCAGGGCATTCCTGGGACTAGTGAGGTACTATAGATGGTTCATTCCCCACTTTGCCACCAGGGCATGCCCATTAACGGACCTAACGAAAGCTCGGGGCCCAGACATAGTAAGATGGATGACCATGGCTGAAGATGCTTTTTCAGATTTACGGACGGCCCTCTGCACCCATACTCGTGGCCCCAGACTAAGTGAAGGAGTTTATCCTACAAACTGATGCCTCTGATGTAGGGTTGGAGGCGGTACTTTCACAAATGGTTGGGGACGATGAACACCCCGTCCTCTTCCTCAGCAGGAAGCTCCTGCCTAGGGAACGGAAATACGCTGTTGGGGGCCTGGCGGTAAAATGGGCCATAGAAAGCCTCCTGGGACGGAGGTTTACCCTTGTCACGGACCATGCCCCTCTGCAGTGGATGCACAAAAATAAAGACAAAAATGCCAGAGTGACGAGATGGTTCCTCGCTTCAACCCTTCCACTTCAGAGTACAACATAGGTCTGGAATCCAACATGGCAATGCGGATGGCCTGTCGAGAGTGCACTGTTTGCCGACCCAAGTAGCCCAACCCTGTAGTGTTGAGCAGAGGTGAGGGGGGGATATGTTGTAAACCCAGGGCGAACAGCTACAAAAGGGGGGTAAAAAGAAAAGGAGTACTTGTGGCACCTTAGAGACTAACAAATTTATTAGAGCATAAGCTTTCGTGAGCTACAGCTCACTTCATCGGATGCATTTGGTGGAAAATGCATCCACCAAATGCATCCGATGAAGTGAGCTGTAGCTCACGAAAGCTTATGCTCTAATAAATTTGTTAGTCTCTAAGGTGCCACAAGTACTCCTTTTCTTTTTGCGAATACAGACTAACACGGCTGCTACTCTGAAACCTGTCAAAAGGGGGGTAGTAATTTAGTCCAAGGGGATTAAAAGTCCCCTCCCTATCCACTGAGGAGAGAGAACCAGGGGGCAATAAGGTTCAGCTGGAAAAGGGGTTGCTAGGGAACCAATTAGGTTCAGTTGACTCCAACTACTTGGGACCTTTTTAAACCCTCCCCTGAGTGGTTGGAGGTGGGAGAGTGAGGGGAGCAGGGAAGCTGCCAGTAGGCTGTTTGCAGCAAGACACCAAACCTTCCCAGTAGGGAGGCTACACTCACTCCCCAGAAGGGAAGGAAAACAAGCACAAGGGACTGACTGAGGAGAGGAGTAGCAGGACTCTGTGCCACCTGTAAGGATTTGCCTTGCCCCAAACCTGAATCTCCAAGGCTAAAAAGTCTGAGCCTTCTGAGGCAAACAAGGTATTTTGCCACAGGTCATAATTAGTTGTCTGTCTGACCTTATTCTTATATTTTAGTATAATTTGTCATTGTAGGCTATAGTCATTCAGGAATATTTATTATTTTATTATAATGAAATGAATGAATAGCTTTTTCTGCCCTAGGACTATATGTCATAGGAAATCCACAAAATGAGAGCGCAAAAGGCCCATAAAAGCTGCACCACATGAACTCAACCCTTTTTAGTTTAACATTTTTTTAACCCTAATTATCTGAATAACTGAAGGAATATTTCATAGATATTTGCATCTTCAAAACTTGCAGCTGTGTTCTTACAGACTGTACTTTCTAGTGAAAACACTTATTGGCATATTCTGCAGCAATGGAAATCAAGAACAAGAATATAATTGACCAAGATGACAGTGAGTGAGAGCTGGGTTCCAGAACCTTCTCTACCTCTGTTTTAAGGAAACTAAAAACAAACAGTTTGTCTAATATTACTATTAGATTTACATTTTGCATAATCTACACTAGGTAAGACATTTTCATCTTAAGTTACAGAAAGGAAAGAAAAAGCTTACGTGTCCCAAAATGCAATCCTTGGCCCTGACCCCTTTGTCAGGGTCCCAGGATCTATTCTGTTCTATATAGCAGGGGTTCTCAAATTTTTTTTACTGGGTCTCCCTTTGAAAATATTTCAGGCTGTGATACACACACCCTCCTCTCTTGGTACCAGACCTAGCTTTTGCAGCATCAGTACAGAACCCTACTGAGCTAAGTAACCATCCCATGCCACCCTTACTTCTTCACTGCTCCTGGTGGTGGTGCTGCCTTCAGAGCTGGGTGCCCAGCCAGCAACTGTTGCTCTCCAGCCATCCAGCTCTGAAGGCAGTGCCACTGCCAGTAGCAGCATAGAAGTAAGGGTGGCAATACCATACCATGCTATCCTTACTTCTTTACTGCCTTCAGAGCTGGGTGTCTGGCCAGCAGCTACAGCTCTCCGCTCTCCCAGCTCTGAGGGCAAGGAAAAAGCACAAACAGGGAAAAATAAGACGTTTGTATTTCAAAAAATCTGCCCAGAGAGAGATTGGAGGACCAAAATAAAGAGGTCATATCCAGGAAAACCTGGATGTCTGATAATCCTATTTTGAACTTGAGATTCCACTAGAATAGCCTTATGACTCCCTTTTGTCAGTACCCCCCGTTTGAGAGACACTGTTATATAGGTTCATATACCATGCTTGTCACCAGTGGTGCTGGAACAATTTTTATAATTGGGGTGCTGAAGGCGAAAACCATTGTATTTGGGTTGTTATTACTACTTCAAGATAGGGGGTGCGGCAGAAGACCCAGCACCTCTAGTTCCAGCACCTATGCTCATCATTGTAGTATCTGAGTGCCTCCCAATAGTGCAGAGGGAGAAGTGTTAACAGTGGAGTGTTTTGTTTTGGAATTTACTTTATAATATATAAACATGTTGTTTTATGTTTATGTTAGAGAATGCTAGGTCAAAGCACCTTGCTCTTAGAGCAGATGGTGAAGAGGTCTGTGATAGTCCTTAATTCCTGGGGGAGTTCATTCCAGACTTGGGCTATCCCCGTCAAAGCTCTGTCTCCTGCACAGACAACTTGTACCCTTATTGTAGATAGTTCCTTTGTGCTAGAAGAGCAAAGTGCTCCACCACAATCTTCACCCTGGGGTTTAGTGAAGAGGATTTTTTGTGGGGGGGAGGGAGGGTGTTTTCTTATATATCCTGTGTGATAGATTAGTATATATCTGTACACGTCTGAATCAAATTGCGAAAATCATCAACTGAAATTGTAACTTTTTTTAAGAATGTGACCTACATTTTGTGTCCTTAGAGATGACAAGGACAGATAAAGAGCAGCAAGCCTTATTGTAATGCCTGAAACTTCCTGAAAGACTAATACAAGAGTCATCAAATATAATTGTGATAGTGTTTTAGTCTAGTTTAGTCGAGTCTTTGTATTCCATGGGGTCCACCCTAGAATAATGGTTTTACTATAGGGAGAAGCCCAGCTGCAGGAAACTGGTTTTCCCAGTGGTAGGACTCCACCAGGTGATGCAACAAAATGATACCGGTTTCGAATGATGAGTCTTACTGGCACAGTAACAAAGTAGAATCAACAGGTTCTGGTACATCTATCCCATAGGTATATCCCCAGCGGGACACATGGGAATGGGATAACTCTGGTGCAGGGGATTCTATCACCAAGTTTACATACCCCTATGTACATACTCCTTTGCACATACCCCTAGGTATTTTATTGAGTGCTCATTAAAATCCAAGTTTTTAAATCACATCTTATTAATGTGTTTTAGAGAAATACTTTAGAGAAATAATCCTAACATTTCTGATTTACTGTAGTTCACTTTAAAGCTAGAGATTCTCTCAAACACTTGCTCCAAAAGAGCCAGTAATTTTAAAATAAACAAAACAAAAAACAGGCTGGAACTAAATAAAATTTCCCTATATTGTTACCAGCTGTGCCAATTACTTTGGGGTATGCTCATTTATTAGGGATACTCTCCTGGGCGGGGGCGTTCTGTATTTCTGTCAATGTACTGCTTGTGTCACTTGTGTTCTCCTTCTCTCTCTGCAAGTTCCCTCCCAATGGAGCTATCCTGCAGGACCTAGGTTCCCCAGGGCTGGGTTCTTTCAGCCCCAGAATCAGATGAGAACACACATATTAACAGAATGTGTCTGTGAGGACCGGATTAATCAGCACTCCCAAGTTGACCCCTTATATGTCCCTGGACTCAGTAGGCTGGGTCGAGCAGTATTTCCAAGCTGTCACCCTCATAGGCCCTTGGATTCAGCAGCCTGGGTCAAACAGCACCTCCAAGCTTCAGAGTGTTTTTGCTGATACAGACTATCATGGCTACCAATGAGGCATCCTTGTGGCACCTTAGAGACCAACAAATTTGTTTGGGCATAAGCTTTTATGAGCTAGAACACACTTCATCAGATGCATGGAGTGGAAAATACAGGAGCAAGTATAAATACATGAAAAGATGTGAGTTGCCTTACCAAGTGTGAAATCAGTCTAAGGAGACAAATCAATTAACAGCAGGATACCAAGGGAGGAAAAATAACTTTTGAAGCGGTAATGAGAGGGGCCCATCTCAGACAGTTGACAAGAAGGTGTGAGTAACAGTAGGGGGAAATTCGTATTGGGGAAATTAGGTTTAGATTTTGTAATGACCCAACCACTCCCAGTCTTTATTCAGGCCTAAGGTGATGGTGTCCAGTTTGCAAATTAATTCCAGTTCTGCAGTTTCTCATTGGAGTCTGTTTTTGAAGCTTTTTGTTGAAGAATTGCCACTTTTAGGTTTGTTATTGAGTGACCAGGGAGACTGAAGTATTCTCCTACTGGTTTTTGAATGTTATGATTCCTGATGTCAGATTTGTGTCCATTTATCCCTTTGCATAGAGACAGTCCGGTTTGGCCAATGTACATGGCAGAGCGGCATTGCTGGCACATGATAGCATATATCCAAGCTGTCACCTTCATATGCCATGAGCATCAGACCGGAATAGAGCACGTCTGAGCAGTCTGGGTCGAGCAGCACTTCCAAGCTGCCACTCTCATATGCCCAATTCAGCACCTCCCTATCCCCACTTTCATGTTACAACTGTTCTGGTAGTAACCCACTTGATGAGCAAACTCCACAGGATTTTTGGGTGCTGCAGGGATCTTTTAGCTGAGGTACAAGAAGTACAAGTGCGAATGAGGAAACAAAAAACCACATCCATGGGGGGGCAGGGGGAAGAGAGAGAGAGAAGCAACCAGCTTAATCATGAAAGTTATTTATTGCCAGGTAATAACCACAGAGGAGCCAAACAAACAAAACAGTTAAAATATTAAATCTAACTTAAATTTGATTATAAAAGTTAGGTTTAAAAAACTATAACTCATCACACAAGTCAGGGTCAGAAGGCTATACCGAGAGAGAGAGAGAGAGCTGGGTTCTCACCAATCCGTGAAGCTTGAATTGATCGGTGGTCCCAGGTGGTGGTGGTAGCTGAGGGTCGGGAGTGCTGGAGACAGGCAGAGCCCCCAGCATGATCAGTCAGGAGAAGATGAAGTCTCAGTGGAACGGATACAGATTTTGGATTCAGGCATCAGAACACTTACTTGAGCATGGATAGGGGTTTTTGCAGAGAAACAACAATGGTTCATGAGAGAACACTAGATTTGTTTCTGTGTAAGCTGATGGCTCAAGGGAGTATACCCAAGTGGTTTTGTTCAGGCTAGACAATGGGAGCTGATCATCTCACAATGCAATTAGGGAGCTTCGCTATTTTGGATACCAATAAAGGATTTATTACTAGAATTGGTCTGATAACTACTGAGCTCTATATGCTAATAGAAATGCAAATGAGACTAGGGAAGTTTCCTGAATCCTGTCATCCTTATCCCAGGGGTTTAGGTGTGTCTCCCACTGCCTTTTCATTGCTTTTTGTAAGTCTTTCTTCTGATTCAGATTTGGTTCAAGCAGAGGCGTCGGAGGCAGAGGGGTGGGAAGGTCTTTTGTGAGTCACACAGGCTGGGTACTGCGCCCTGGTTCCCCAAGAACACAGAGCTGACAGGTAATAACATGTACATAGCAATCGTATGTTGTCCTCCAGCAATAGCGACACCTTGTTTAAAAAACATTCATTACAAGTAAGTTGGGCAAGTGGTTCTCTTGATATGGTGCCTTTTTGGAGAGAGACTGTATCAGAGCTGTATTATGTCATATAAATAACAGCTTGGAGATAGGCATATAATATTTCTATCCTTTCCATGAATTGGGGTCTATTCCTAGTATCATTTTAGAATAATTCCAGTTAAGTCTATCGAAGCTTTTGCATGCAATGATAGGTGTACTAGAAGGTTCTTTTTATTTGAGCTGAATGTAATATTCCTTATACCCCTCTTATATTGACTATTAAGATACCTGTCTTTGATAAATTTTATCTGGCCTTTGTTGCTATAACTCAGTAATATCTGATATAGACTTTTTGCCAATACCTTAACTGGAATCTTTACATCTGAATTTAATAAGAAACTTGGCCTGTATGCAGTAAGATCCTTTCCAGTTTTAGAACAAACATTTAATTAGTTTGAACAGAAACGTCTATTTCTTCATCAATTCCAAAGTAAACCCATTTTTGACAGGTCATACCTGTTTTTCTTTGTGTTTCATAATATTCTATTGGCAAGCCATCTGGGTCCAGGACTTTTCTATTTTTCATATCACATATGGTTATTAAGATTTCCTCCTGTGTGATAGATGTTCAAACTTGTCTAACAATTGAAGCCTGGGTAGGTTCACTTTATTTATATGGGCCAGAATTTTCAAAAACTTGTGCATTAAAAGTTGACAGTATGGAGGATGGCTAAAAGGAGAGTTTTAGCTCTTCTGGCTACACCTGGCATTTTCAAAAGGGGTCTTCTAGTAAAAAACACAGAAAGGTCCATTCAGCCAAAGGGATAAGGCTGGGGTGAGGCTAATATCTTTGTGTGGAAAGGTAACCCATAATTCTCATCACATCTGACATCACAGATGCAGTCCCTCGTACCAGGTTGGATCATTTGAAAGATGGAGTAGGAGAAATTAAATAGATGAACAAGAGCAAATAAACTCTAGAGCACCTAGGCGCTATGCTACTGAGCCAGGGAACAGTGCAAGACACCAAGGCAACAGTAGAAAAATCCACAAGCAATGATGGGAGTGATGGGTACATAGAAAGGCAAGGTAGGGGGCGATATAATGTGGAGAATGGAGAGCAGCAGGAAGTGCAAGATCATTAACATCAGTAAGGAGCTTAGTGTTCTGTAATTACAGGACAGCAGACCTGGAGCAACTGCAACATCAGACACCATCTTTAGCACTGGCATGCTCCTCCAGGTTGTCCTTCGACCTGCCTTAGAGGATGCTTACTGATCTTCATGCTATCAGATCCCCCTACACCATTGGCCTTGTTTAGGATGTGTCAGCAAGTTAGTTAGTCCATGCATCAATGTCTGATCCAGCAATCATTCCGAGTATATCAGTATCACACTCAGCAAGGTTGCTCTTTCCTTTGTGCTCTTCCCCTCCTCATTTTTAATGCATGCTCAGAATCCACCCTAGGTTCTTATGTGGCAAGAACAGAATACATGATGGTTTAATGTGATATTTAAGCACCCATTTGGGGTGATAACTCTGTGTGGCTATCCCAAATTCCTGATGATAAAGCCTTTTGCTACATCACAGTGTACTTTCTTTGTCATTCATCTGTTACACACGTTTTATTTCTAGATCTTCCATTTTCAAATCTTGAAGTTTACAACAAGTATTAATGAATTAAACTTTACACCACCTTTCTGACGTGGGTAAATATTACCACACACGCACGCACACACAGAGGGGTAAGGAACTGAACATACAGGCTAAATGATTTGCTCAAGCTCATGGCAGAGCGGGGAAGAGATCTCGGATTGCTTGCCTCCAATGTCTGTACCTTAACTGCACAATTGTCCTTCCTCCCCCTCCCCCAAGTGGAATTAGTGAAGAAAGAAGAGGAGGGAGTCTAAGTTTATGGAGAAGAGACACCTCTCTGAGGTACTTACATGGTCCCCCACAGCATCTAAGCACATCACAATCTTTAATGTATTCATCCTCATAACACTTCTGTTAAGTAGGAAACTACTATTATCCCCCTTTTACAGCTGGGAACCATGGAAAGAGAGATTAAGTGACTTGCGCAAGATCATACACTCTGTAGCACAGCAAGGAATTGAACTGGAGTCTCCCAAGTCCTAGACTAACACCCTAACCACTGGACCACCCTTCCTTGCTAGTAAAGTGGGCCTTAGGAACTCTTTGCACTGTAGCAGAAATAAAACAAGGTCACAGAGAAAGGTACTTTATTTCCCCTTTCTTTGAAAAATACTACTAATGAGAGAAGCAGGCATTATTATTTTTCCACCTTCCCAGCAGGTGTCACTATAAGACAATGGTCTCGTATACATCCCAAATATAGTGAGAGATTTATCATTTATAGGGTGCCATAAATGTACATACCGCTTGGCAGTAAGTTAGATATATTAACAAACAAACAATTAAATTCCTGTTCCACAGAGTTTACACTCTGAAGAGTAAAGCCCTGTAAAGGAAAAGCAAAGTGAAAAATAAAAGGGTGCTCACAGAAGACAAAATTATATACCATCCTCTTAATTACATTATGAAAAAGTGAACCAGTTTAACATCTTGAGTTGAGCCATTGCTATTTATTATTTGCCTTACAGTAATACCTGGAGACCCTCAATGAGATCAGGGCCCCATTGTGCTGAGCAAATACTGAATAATTTATAACTTAAGTTACCAAGAAGGACAAAGGGTGGGAGTAATCGGCAAGATTAACACTGCCTTTTATGGAACTGTGGCACAGAGAGATTAAAGGCACAACCCCAAAGCCCATTGAAGTCAATGGGAGTCCACTCACTTCAATGAGCATTGGGATAGGATCTAAGCATCCCAAGGTCACCAAGGAAGCATGTTACAGAGCCAGAAATCAAACCCCACTCTATCAAGTTCCATTCAAGCACCTTAACCATAAGGCCCTCCCTTCTCTTAAGGCATAGGGCTGTAGTACAAAGATAGAACTTGTTTTTCTACAAAAGCTGCTGTGTTTTAATATTTGCACTTCGTTTAAATCGGATTGCCAGCCTACGCAGATGAATATAACTCGTTATTCCCCATTAGCCAGGGCAGAGGATTCTCACTTTTTGTACTCCTCCTTTTGTGAAACTCTCCGAGTATACCAGTCATTTCAGTGTGATGCCCAGTTCTTCGAGTGACAGTCTACATGCAGGTCTGAATTAACCAGTGTGCACCCACTCACAGAGGGGTCCCCTGACCACTTGGTCAGTTTTTAACCAGCCTAGCTGTTTTTTCTCCTGCATTCCCTGTTGCGATGTGCAACAGGTCGGGGTCTGTGGGTGTCTCTTTTTCCCCATTTGTCCAATTTACAAGTAGCTTGTAAAAAAAATGACACATTGCAAAATTAAACCATTGCTGTGTGCACACGGGGGAGTGCCAGCTGCTGCTTCCACATGGCCACTGGGAGCACTGTGGTGAATCACTCAGATCCTGCTTCATGTGCCAGGCCCTCAACATCCTGACATGGCAGTTCCAGCTCCTCTCAGTGCCAGAAAACAGGGGCTACTTGGAGGGCAACGTAAGTGGGGGTTCCCTGGGCTGAGGCTTTTGGGAGTAGGTGGGTGTGAGGGCTCATGGGCTGGGACTCCAGGCTCGTGGTGGTGGTGCGACACCTGGGAGGGGAAGAGGAGGGACAGGCTGGTAGTGGAGACAGTGGTGGTTTTTTCTGCTTCAGAGGTGGCAAACCTATTTGGACCCTGACAAGATGTGTCCAGGCCAAACTTCAGTGAATGGTGTCATGACCTGGTGAACAGGGTTGCAGCACCACTCAGGTCTGGAGCCCTAGGGAGAAGCACAGGTAGGTTAGGCTCCCTAGGCACCTGGGCCTCTTCTCAGCACTCTCCCAGATGGCCGTTTCAGAGTAGCAGCCGTGTTAGTCTGTATTCGCAAAAAGAAAAGGAGTACTTGTGGCATCTTAGAAATTTATTAGAGCATAAGCTTTCGTGAGCTACAGCTCACTTCATCGGATGCAGATGGCCGTGGCGATCAGAGCCACATAAGAGTAGGGGGCTTCTGGTAGGGGTCTGGTGTCCTGGGTCCCTTTTCAGGGTTCAGCTCAAGTTTGGTTCATTCTGCCTCCTGCTGGCATTGGTGTCAGGAGCCATGATGTTCTCTTCAGAAATGTGGTAGCTGGCTACCATGGCACCCAAGTCCACCCTTCTTCCTGGGGGAAAAGGACCAGCTTTTCTGCTTGCTCAGCTGCTGAAGCCCAATCCCACAGTGAGTGTCTGAATCAGTCCCTTCTTTGTATCAACTCAGATCAAACCAGTGTACAGAGCTAGCTGAGACTCAGAGACTCTTTCCCTTAGGAGCTGATAAAGTTCCTCTTAGCCCGGCCTGCTTTTCCAAAGGCAATAAAGTGTCTCCGTATCAGGAGGCTAAGAGATCCAAACACTAATGTACTTGCTCTCTTCTGATTTGTATAGTCTCCAGCAAGTTCTGCTTTAGTCAGGGACCCTTTCCCCTATAAATGGGTGCCAGCTGGGCTCAGATGAGTTCATTTCTAAGTCACATTTAATAAGTACACCCAAGTGATTAGACTCCTTAACAAATGTTTCCCAGGGCAAAAGGAAAGAGGGTACTAGATTTTTTTATAAATCGCCACATTTAAATTTAATATATTTCATATTTAAAAAGTCTTCTCTGATCTAATAAGCAAATGAAGATGTTCTCGCATTTAAACTGTGTCACAAGCTCTGCCGAGTTTGAGGAGGGTGGGGAGGGAGCCCCAAAACTCTTTAATCTGGCTCTGTCCACATGAATTCTACACTTGATGCACATGCACCCCATGTGTGCAAGATTGGATCCTTCTGGCCAGCAATGTCTATTAAGATTGCACCTGTGCCCTAGATGTCCTTGTGCTCTACTTTAGTGGAACCAACTGCACCTCAGTTCCTCCCTTCTGTAACAAGACTGAACACCTGAAATGTCCACCCTTTGCACACTGTGCTAGTATTCCTTTAGATAAGATTATTAATTAGTTTCTATGATTAATTACCCACTGGCTAATATGTATCATAGATAGTTTGTTAGGCTAGACCTCCTCCACTTCCAATACAGGTGTGATAGCAACATGTTGAAGCTAAATCTTTGGGAATGAAGACTTGTCCCTTGTGATGCTTTGATAGCTGTTAATGATGTGTATCCTGGTGCCTGCTCTGCATAGGAGAGGGACATATCCTGAAGCAATGTTCTGTATGAAACTCCTCTAAGAACATTCACAGCTAGAGAAGCCCACCTGAAGCTGTTCCTCCTTGAGAAGTCAATGCAAGCCTTCTCAGACAGCAAATGGAAAGTCATAGCCAAACCACAGTGAGTCTCTCTCCATTCATACCCCAGTAAGCCAACACCCCAACAACCCCAGCTCTTGGGCCTCATCTACTCAAAGGCTCCAATTATCCATCACTATTCAGGAGCTGACATCTTCTGACAAGAGAAGAAAGGAGCCCCTCAGGGATGAGCCAAGTCACAGATCACCACCTAGCAAGTAGAGACACAAGAGTCAGACTTCTGATGTGTCATGGGTGCAACTTAAAAAGGACAAAAGTCTGAAAAGGCCTCTGCTGGTGCCCCAGTACTGACCACTAAGAGCAGAACCAGTACCCACTAGATCTGCAAACTGTACTTCCCTTGGACCGCCCTGCAACAAGTGTCCCAGCACTCAGAACCTTGGCACCAAGTGCCACAGAAATTGGATCCCTAGTATCTACCACTTCTGTATCAGTCGCCTCAGAACTGTGCCCAATCAGTACCCACTATTCAATATCTCAATACTTAAAGCATACATGCTGTTGAGTGACTCAACTGCAGGCCCAGGACCAGAGTCTTCTCTCCTTGAGAGATTAAGGATAGCGATATGCAAACCACCAGCCTGTCAGCTTAAGGAAATATCCCCTGTACTGGCCTCTTCTCCACAGTGGCTGGGAACTCTGCTGAATCTCTCTCTCCCTCCCACTGCTCTTCCATAGCCTTCTAGCTTGGAGGGAGGTGGGAAGCTGCTACTCCTGCTGCTACTAGGCCCTAAGCTCTCCCTGCTGCTCCAGCTGCTCCCCTGGCTGGGCCAAAAACCACCCCCCCGCCGTTCTCTGCTACCTGGTAGCTGGACCCCCCACTCTTGGGTGCTGCTACTGCTGCAACTGCAGCCCCCGGGGGGGGGGCTGCTAGCCCACTCGCCAGAGAGGAGGAGTGAGGGACCCCACCCACCACCTGAGAGGGGTCCTTTCTGCCTGCCTGGACCACCACCTGGAGTTCCTGGAGCTGCTGCTGCTGCAGAGGCTACTGCCTGGAGCTGCTGAAGCCCAAGGAGGAGAAGAAGAGGATCATCTACCAGTGGGGAGCACCTAGAGACTCTGCAGACCACCGGGGAGGGGGCCCTAAGACTGAGTAATTTTCAAACTGTGCTCTTGTGGTGGGGGTCTTGAGTGTGCTTGTAGGGACACAGGGGGTGTGGCGTGGAGCTGCCCCTCGATCCATCTGTGTGTCCCCCCCAACCCCCACCACTACTACCACCACCGCTGCCCCCTGCAACACCCCCACTGGCTGTATACCATCTGCCTCAGCTCCTGCCTCTAGACTCAGCTGCTTGCTTGGCTTGCCACGCCCTATTTCCACCCTTTGGGCCAGAAGCAGCAGCCAGCCTAAACAGACATTGTGCAAGCGCACATGGGTGCATGTGCCCCCCCCCCCCCGGACTGCCCACCCCCAGCTTTGCCCTTGCAACCTGCCCCATTTGCTACTTGAAGCTTTGCCCCCCCCCTTTTGCCCCAGCCCTTGCTTACTACCTTCAGTTTGTTTGCCTGCCCCGCCCATTTCCTCCTGCAGCCTTTGTTTGTTTGCCCTGCCCCAGCCTCTGAGGCTAGCCCCTTGGTTTCCCTGCCCTACCTCCAGCCTGCTTAGCCCCTTGCTCCATGTGCCCATGTCCCCTCCCATGCACTTGTGCAACTCCCCATTTTAGTTTGAACCCTCTTCACTGCACCCCCAATGTTGTTGTATCCCACCCTCCCCTAGTGCACCAAGAGGAGCTGGAATTCCACCCTGTGTCAGCGATTGAACCCTAACCCCTGATTGCCCCCCATCCAAACCACCCCTTTTGGCGCCCTCCTCCCCTGCCTGCAGCCTAGTGGGGAGGAATGGTCGACCTGCTTCCCCTTTCCCCTTCTCCTTCTGGTGTCTCTCCTTCCCTCCCTGCTCATGATGGAGGGGGATGAGACGGGTGGGGCTCCTCCAGCAGCCCCAGCTACCCCTCCCCCACCTACCCCTCTGTCACCCCCCCAAGCCTCTACCTCCGCCGCCGAACCATCTGCCACTGCCCCCGCTGGGGCACCAGCAGCAACGAGCACCGAGGTGACCTCCACTGCTGCCACGTCTCTCACCCCCTCACATTCGGGGGGAGTCCCCCCAGCCGGCGGGAAGGGCCAGGGGAAGAAGAAGGGGAAAGGCCCCGCTAAAAAGACCAGGCCCTCCAGGGCAGGGGCTGCCCCCAATGCCCCGGCCCCATCTCCGGCTGGGGTGCCCCTCCCCGCTGTTCCCTCCACCAGCTCTGCGGGTGTCCCTCCCCCAGCCCACAGAGCATACGCCCAGGTGGCGGCAGCCCCCCCGCTTGCCGCTACGTCATCTCTCCAGCCCACCGCCTCCGCTACCATCTATAGAGGCCAGGGCCCCTTCCCAACATGACCAGGAAGCATGGCGTTCGTTGCCTCCTGGTGCCCGCCTCGCCCCACGTGGAGACCTATGTGCGGGCGTTGGTGAGAGTGGTGGGCCCACAGCCATTGTGGCGGCCTCCAAAATGTATGGCAAGGTCGTCTTCTTCTTAACATCGGAGGCCGCCGTGCAGGAGGCGGTGGAGAAGGGCCTGGCAGTGGGGGGCGTTTTTGTCCCCTTAGAGCCGCTAGAGGACCTGGGCGTCCGCCTGGTCCTGACCTCCATCCCTCCCTTTCTCCCCAATGCCGCCCTGTTACTCGCCCTTTTTACCTTGGGGAAGCCCATCTCTGTCATCAGCCCTCTCCCGTTGGGCTGCAAAGACCCTGCCCTCCATCACGTCCTCTCGTTCCGCTGGCAAGTGCAGCTTCAACTGCCGCCGGCGGCGCGTGACGGAGAGGCGCTGGAGGGGTCGTTCCTAGCCCCCCACCAGGGGGCCCGTTACCGGGTGCATTATTCCACGGGGGAGGCCCAGTGCTACCTCTGCCGGGCAATGGGGCACATCCGGAGGGACTGCCCCCTGGCCCGGCAAGGAGGGGCATCCAGGACCCCTGAGCCCCGGCAGGGCACCGGCCCCATCATCGCCGGCACCCCGGCTGCCCAGCACCCGAAACTACCCCTCCTCCTTCCCAGTCCACCATTGCTCCTGCTCGGGCCCAAGGGGCACCTCCCCAACTATGCCCAGGCGAGCAGGAGAGCCCCGCCCCCGCTGTTTGCAATCTGGCGGGGCCTGTGGAGGAGGGTGCAGCAGGGACACCGCTGGGCATGGGGGAGGCCCGCCCCAAGAGGAATCTTCCCTCCCTTGTGCTGCCCCACCGTTACCCCCTTGAGTCCCTGAGCCATCGCTTCTGCCCCCTGACACAACCCCTGCTAGCCAGCCCCCAGATGATGCCATGGAGGGCTGGGCCCTAGTCCAGGGGAAGTGGGGCACGCGGAAGGCTCGAGCTCCGCTCCTCCCATCTGATGCGGAGGCCCCCCGGAAGACCAGGAAAGGGGGCACTGATGCCGAGCCTTCTGCTTTACCCACGGGTGTGTTCCATCCACCGGTGCCGGCTGGGCAACGTAGCAGCACTGGAAGGTGGCATCTCCCCTCCATGGGAGTCCCTCCCCTCTGAGGCCCCCGAGGCACCATCTGAAACTTCAGTGTGCCCCGAGGCAACAGTCGCGTCAGGTGGCAGCGGGGAGAATCCCGGGGTGGCGGAAACTGATCTCCCATCAATATACGAGGAGATCGAGGCCCTGGGTCTGACCCCGGTCACGCAGGGGGAGGACGACCCTATGCCAGAGGGCCTCGATATAGGCGACTTCACTCCAGCCCCCCTTTCCCCATGCTCTCTCCCCCTAACCGTTGCTTCCGCTCCCACCTCTGAGGGGCCCCTGGACTCCTCCATCAACCCGGCTGCAGATGGCACCCCACTGAGGGCCGCCGAACCTGTTGAGGCGACAGCCAGTGCCATGCGGCTGGGACCTGAGCCACCAGGGGCACCCCTCGTTGGTAAGGAGCATTCAACTTCCTTCCCGGGAGAGGGTCCTACAGGAGAGAGTCCACCCCCTGATGCCGTGGCTGCCAAATCCACCATACAGCCTGCGCCTGGCATCACTAAGAGCCGTCTCCCCACGCAAAATCTCACCTCTGACCTTGCCCCTGTCCCTATCCCGTCCACATCCCGAGATGTTATTGCCGCTCCTGGGGCTGTCTCCTTCACCTTGCCAACAGATGACCCCCAGGGAGCAGCCTTTGTTTTTACCCGTCCCGACCTACCAGGGGCTGCTATCCTCCCTCTGCCACCCCCTATCGCCCCAGCATTTAAGCCAACTTATCAGGAGCCCCGTCGGGGGTCCACACCCTGTCTGCCCGTCTCGGTGGGCCACGGGGCTGTACCAAGGGCCCCGTCGGGGAGTAACCAGACCATAACCCCAGCCCCCCATGCGCAGCGAGAGGAATTGTGGAAGTTTCTAGAAGACGTCCGTGGCTCCCGCAACAAAGTACAGCTTGTTCTCCAGCGATGGGGGGACTTTAATCAAATCCTCCTGGCAGCAAGGGCCCTCATGGGAGAGGGTAAAAGGACCGGGAGGCAGGGCGCCGCGGCCTACCAGTGAGTCCGCCTCTTCCGTGACTCCTTACTCACCTACGGGGCCAATCGGGAGCCGCGAGCGTCCCTGCCAACGAGGATCCCCCTCAGCCCTCCTCATGGCACCTCTTACCATCGCAACATTGAACACCCGTGGCTGTAGGATGGCTCTGCAGGTCCCAGGTGCTCTCCTTCCTCCGGGAGGGGAGGTACTCTGATTTTCCTGCAGGAGACCCATACAGATCCAACCACCGAAGACAGCTGGCGGCTGGATTGGGGGGACAGGGTCTACTTTAGCCATCTCACAGTTCGTACGGCTGGAGTGGCGACCTTGTTCTCCCCCAACCTACGGCCCGAGGTGCTGGGGGTCGCCGAGGCTGTGCCGGGTCGCCTGCTGCACCTCCGGGTCTGCATGGAGGGGCTTGTAGTCAAACTCGTCAACATCTATGCCCCGGCAGCGAGCCCGGAGCGGCTGCAATTCTATCAGCAGACGTCCGCCTTCCTTGGCACCTTGGATCCTCAGGAGTGCCTGGTCCTGGGAAGGGACTTTAACATCACCCTCAAGGAGCAGGACCGCTCGGGGACTGAGCAGAGCCAGGCCGCCGTTGCCGTCCTCCAGGAGATAGTCGAACACCACTCCCTGGTGGACATCTGGCACGACCACCACCTGGATGACACTTCCACGTTCACCTTTGTCCGGGTGGAGGCCCATCGGTCGCGCCACTCCTGGTTGGACTGCATTTATTTATCACGCTTTCATCTTTCACGAGCCCACTCCTCCAGCATCCGGCCGGCCCCATTTTCTGACCATCATATAGCCACCATGACAGCCGTCCTCTGCACGGAGAGGCCGGGGCCGGCCTATTGGCATTTTAACAACAGCTTGCTGGAAGATGCGGGCTTTGTGGCATCCTTCCGGGAGTTCTGGCTGGCCTGGCAAGGGCAACGACGTGCCTTTCCTTCGGCGCGGCGGTGGTGGGACCTGGGGAAGGTGCGCGCCAGGCTCTTCTGCCGTGACTACATCCGGGGCACCAGCTAACGGAGGGATGCGGCGATAGAGCAGTTGGAACAGGAGGTCTTACAGCTGGAGAGGCGTCTGGCCGCCAGCCCCGAGGATCCACCCCTCTGCCGAGCATGCCGGGAGAAACGGGAGGAGCTCCGGATCCTCGAGGACCATCGGGGCCGGGGTGCCTTTGTTCGATCCCGCATCCGTCTCCTTCGGGAGATGGATCGCGGCTCCCGCTTCTTCTACGCCCTGGAGAAAAAGAGGGGAGCTAAGAAACATGTCATCTGCCTACTGGCAGAAGATGGCATCCCCCTCACGGATCCGGTGGAGATGTGCGGGAGGGCGAGAGCCTTCTACGCAAGCCTTTTCTCCCCGGATCCGACCGATCCTAACGCTTGCAGAGTGCTTTGGGAGGAGCTCCCGACGGTCAGCGCGGGCGACCGAGACCGGCTAGAGCTGCCTCTCACTCTGGCCAAGTTCTCGGAAGCCCTCCGTCACATGCCCAGCAATAAATCTCCGGGCATGGATGGGCTGACCGTGGAGTTCTACCGCGTGTTCTGGGACGTCCTGGGCTCAGACCTAGTTACCATCTGCGCCGAGTCTTTGCAGAGCGGGGTCCTCCCTCTTTCGTGCAGGCGAGCCGTGCTCGCCTTATTGCCGAAGAAGGGGAACCTCCGCAACTTACGAAATTGGCGTCCCATCTCGCTCCTCAGCATGGACTACAAAGTCGTGGCAAAAGCCATCTCGCTGCGGCTAGGGTCCGTGCTGGCGGATGTGGTCCACCCAGACCACACCTATACCATCCCGGGCCGCAGCATCTTCGACAACCTATATCTGGTCCGGGACCTTTTGGAACTCGGTGTAGGGACTGTCTGTCGTTCGCCCTCCTGTCCTTGGATCAGGAGAAGGCGTTCGACAGGGTGGATCACGGGTATCTCCTGAGCACTCTGCAAGCATTTGGCTTCGGACCCCAGTTTGTGGGTTTTCTCCGGGTGCTTAACGCCTCCACAGAGTGTTTGGTCAGGCTCAACTGGACCCTGACCGAACCGGTCAGCTTCGGGCAAGGAGTATGGTTGGGGTGCCCCCTCTCGGGCCAGCTGTACGCTCTGGCGATCAAGCCCTTCCTCTGTCTTCTCTGAAGGAGGCTGACAGGGTTGGTGCTGCGGGAGCCGGAGCTGCGGCTGGTCGTGTTGGCGTACGCTGATGACATGCTCCTCGTGGTCCAGGACCCGGGCGATTTGGCGTGGGTGGAGGCTTGCCAGGCCATCTATTCGGCAGCCTCCTCTGCGCGGGTCAACTGGGTCAAGAGCTCTGGCTTGGTGGTAGGGGACTGGCGGCAGGCGAGCTCCCTCCCACCCGCGCTTCAGGCCATCTGGCAGAGCACGGGTCCGCTGTTCTATCTGGGCGTTTACCTTTCTGCCACGCAGCCCTCTCTGCTGGAGAACTGGCAGAATTTAGAGGGCGGGGTGATAGAGCGGCTCCGGAAATGGACAGGACTACTCCGGTGCTTCTCCCTTCGAGGGAGAGCACTGGTGTTTAATCAACTAGTCCTGTCCATGCTCTGGTACCAGCTCAACACCCTGGTCCCGGCCCCGGGTTTCCTGGCCTACCTCCGGACATCGATTCTGGAGTTCTTTTGGTCAGCACTGCACTGGGTCCCTGCAGGGGTTCTCCATCTACCTCTGGAGGAGGGAGGGCAGGGCCTAAAATGTCTGCTTACTCAGGTCCATGTCTTCCGCCTCCAGACCCTGCAGAGGCTCCTTTATGGTGCAGGTAGTCCGGCGTGGAGCATACTGGCGCACGCCTTCCTGCGCCGCTTCCAAGGGCTCCGATACGACCGGCAGCTCCTTTATCTCCATCCAAGAGGTCTTCCGCGAGACCTCTCCGGGCTGCCGGTCTTCTACCAAGACCTCCTCAGGACCTGGAAACTCTTTTCAATGACGAGGTCCGTGGTGGCCACCGAGGGGGCAGATCTCCTCGCGGAGCCCCTGCTACACAACCCCCAGCGGCGTGTGCAAGTGGCGGAGTCCCGCTCGGTGCGCCAGAGGTTGGTCCTGGCAGAGGTCATAAGAGTCGGAGACCTCCTGGACTATAACCGGGGAGACTGGCTGGATCCCCTGACGCTCGCTCAGCGCATGGGGCTTTCCAGACCTTTACTCCCCGGCGCATACTTCAGGAGGTGAAGGCCGCTTTGCCGACCGCTGCTCGGGTTTATCTCGACCGGGTCCTGCACGAGGGCACGCCCCGCCCACCCGCTACCCGAAGCCTGCCGGACCTTTTAATTGGACCCCTGCCCCGTGGACCCAACCGACCCCCTCACCTCTTCACTGTAAGCCGGCTGCACGAGATGCAGCCGGTCTGCTTTCAAACCGCGCCAAGAAAACATCTATATACGCTCGTGCGCCACACCTTTCACGCCCTCACCCTTGTGTCGCGCCCCGATACAAAATGGCGGGACCTCCTGCCACCTTTGGAGGGTGAGGAGCCCTGGTGGTCCAGCCTATATTCCACCTTAGTCCCGAGACCCGCCGGGGATGTCAGTTGGGGGCTCCTTCACAGAGCCATGAGTACGGGCGCGTACTTGGCGCGGTTCACCTCAATCCCAGACACCTGCCCCTTTTGCGGCGGGGTTCTCTGCTCGGTGTCCCCATCCGGTTCCCTTCATTTGACCCTTTGACCACACTCCTGTCCCTGTTATTTCATTAGTTGTCCCCCAGAATTTTTTGGGTATCTAGGTCCTGTGGATCCCCCTTTTAGGCTGGGGGGGATCCTTTATCGGTGGATGGGCTTCGCCTGCCCACTTTCCAGATCCCAATAAGACTACTTTTCTATAGCCATCTGGCCTTGCCCTGTCATATTGGGGCTGAACTGAGTTGATTATTTGTTCCTTTTTTAACAGTATCATTAAAAAGCAAACAAGTATTATGTTGCAAGTTTAGTTAGGTAGGAGGATGCCTAAAACTCTTGTGTAGGATTTTTTTAGGGGGGCGAGGATTTACATTACCTAAATCTAAAGACATAAACACAGTAGTTTAAAATAGTTTAACATTACCAGAAAATGCATCACAAATCCCCTAATAAAATTCTTACCTAAGGTAACCCATTGTATTACTCCAATATACACATGCACTCATACAGATACACACACATAGCATCATCATACATACTTACACATACAGAGCAGTTCATCTTACAAGGACTAAGAATAAGAAAAATCTAGTTAGTAAGCTAAAAGCAAGGGGTATTAGTGTAAACAGTAAAGAAAGCTGAATAACGAGTTTTTCATTGTGTTCTATATATAGCCAGTTTAGACTCAGAGCATTTTTGGTGAGAATATTCCAGAGGCTACTGCGACCTCTCCTATCTGTATCTTAGATTTTAAAATGTCACAAAATGCTTTTTCTCTGATTGAAGGTCTGCTTGGGCATATGAACTTTCTATACATTTCTCCTTTTTGTTTCCATTTACTTCCTCTTTCAGAGTCCCAGCACCACAAGATGATGCAATATTGCATCACTACATAATAGTGAGACCTTTCACGATGCCTAAAAACTAGCGAGTTCCTCTCTTGATTTACTTCCTAAAAGACGCATTTACGATCCTGAGCAATAATACCTCTCGGTATATATCTTATGCGGACTAAAAATGCAGATAAAATCTGTTCTTAATGCATTAAAATTAATTCAGTTTTACACAAGTTTATCCACTGTTTCATATTTTAATTGTGCATGTACCATGCAGAGCTGTGCAGGGGTATGTACTCATAGTATAAGAGTTTGAGACATTTAGAAAGATTTATGCAAAATCTATGTATTTTCCTTTTTGCTCAGAGGGAAGGCAGGGCTGGCAGTGGGAAAAAGAGAGAAACAGATCTTCCTTTGACGACAAAGAGGTGGATGGATACAGGCAAGACCACTTCTGCCTCCATCAGGAGTTGCTGCTGCTACGCCTGCTGCTAAGAATCCAATCTTATTTCAACAGCTTTGCCTTCTGTGGCAATCAGGGTCCAGACAACCCAAGGGGAGAACAGGGGGTCTGCACCCCCAAAGAATAAGCTATCAAACCAACTGGTTGTATACAATGGTATTGTGTATAAAATATGTTGAGTAAGATCTTTTATGAAAGCTTGAAATGTTCTGAACTTGATGGTCATTATGAAATGTGTATATAGACTGTGCTTATGAGTTTATGTATTTGTGTACGTGTAAAGCTGCACTCATGATTTGTGCTGCAACAGTCTGCTCTATCTCACAGCAGGGACATGAACCAGTCAGGCAGAGAAGGGCGGCCTCCCCCACTAGATGAGATTAGCTCCAGGTATTTAGAGTTGCACAACCCAGGAAAAGACAAATGATGAACCACTGAGGTTAATGGGAAAACATTAAGACAGCTTGGCTAGAATTTCTCCATCCTAAATGAACCACCATGCCAGGAGAGAGAAAAAGAAAGTAGGGGAGGGACCTTTTAAATAGAAGGCTTGAAACCATGGGCAGTGGATGAAGCTTCCCCTGGGAGTGGTTAGCTCCCTGTCCTGCCTCTTCCACCCGTGGCCCTGCCCACATTTCATCCCCACTCCACCCCAGACCCTCTGCCACTCACCTCCTCACCTCCCCCGGCCTGCTGCGAGACCCCCCTCACCTGCCATGTCCCTCCTCTCCCCCCTGCCCCTATGGGGGGGTGCAGCAAGCAGTGGGGACCTCTGGGGTACGTGTGGAGTGAAGGAGAGGAGGAAGAAGCAGCAGGCGGCAGTGGGGGCTTTCAGAAAGGGGTGGAGCAGGGAGAGAAAGAGGTGAGGCCAGGATGGCCCAGTGTCCGGTGGCGGGTCCACAGTGGCTGCTCCAGGTGGAGACTTGTGAATAGGCCTTTGCAGGGTCTTGGAGGGGATATGCTGTGACACTGGCAAACCAGGTGCCAGCTCAGGTCAGAGACCCAGGCCGATTCACTTGTGTGTTAGTATAGCTCAGGGATTCTCACACTGTGGGTCAGGACCAGGTTTTAATGGGGTCACCAGGGCTGGTGTTAGACTTGCTGGGGCCCAGGGCCAAAACCTGAACCCTGGGTGGCAGGGCTCAGGCTTCAGCTTCAGCCCTGGGCAGCGGGGCTCAGGTTATGGGCCCTTCTGCCTGGGACTGAAGCAGCTTTGGCCCCCCCGCCCAGGGTGGCGGGGCTCAGGCTTCGGACCCTTCCCACCCCGGGGTCGTGTAGTAATTTTTGTTCTCAGAAGGGGGTCGCGGTGCAATGAAGTTTGAGAACCTCTGGTATAGATCAAAGTGTTAAATGTATAAGTGTGCGTATTCAGATGTTTCAATTTAATGAAAACTTGTTAAATATTAC
The DNA here is from genome assembly GCF_009764565.3 of Dermochelys coriacea. Classification (NCBI taxonomy): domain Eukaryota; kingdom Metazoa; phylum Chordata; order Testudines; family Dermochelyidae; genus Dermochelys; species Dermochelys coriacea. The sequence continues at coordinate 326,148,198 of NC_050068.2, read as the reverse complement.
TTGTATTGTTTTCACTTATTTGTTCCCGTTATAATGTAACCGCAAACATTTACATGGTACCCTGTGACAAAATAACTCATCAAAGAACTTTTGTGAAACACTAATGAAGGACTTACGGGATTTAACAGAAAAGGCTAATTCCAAAGCAAATGCCAGGTTTCAGAGTAGCAGCCGTGTTAGTCTGTATCCGCAAAAAGAACAGGAGTACTTGTGGCACTTAGAGACTAACAAACTTGTTAGTCTCGAAGGTGCCACAAGTACTCCTGTTCTTTTTCCAAAGCAAATGACCACTGTGGTGATGACCCGAGGTCAGAAACTCAAAGTGGATCCCTTGCTCATTGTCAAAAGAAAAGCCCACAAAGGTAGAGACCCTGTCAGCTTGCTTTTTGTGTGAAGATATTATAAATATGGATTCAAAAAAGATCCTTCATCTCTGGACTCTAAAAGGGGAGAATAACTGAATGAGAAGACAGAGATCCCCAGAGTTATTCCTGGTAGCCCTGAAAGACTTTGAGGGAAACTGGCAGATTACTACATCTCTGCTACCATTTGGAATTATAAACTGTAAATCACCTGTACATATAGTTTAACTGTTTTAACTAAGGTTGCAGAGCGTCTGGTTTTTGACCAGAATGGCTGGTCAAAAAGGGACCCTGATGGCTCTGATCAGGACTAAAAGTCCGGTCAGCAGTGCGGCAGGGCTAAGGCAGGCTCCCTGCCTGCCCTGGCTCCACGTGGCTCCCGGAAGTGGCCTGCATGTCCAGCTCCTAGGCACAGGGGACTCTGCGTGCTGCCCCCGCCCCGAGTGCTGGCTCCACAGCTCCCATTGGCAGGTGCGGGCAGCACACAGAGCCCCCTGCCCCCTCCGCCTAGGAGCCAGACATACCAGCTGCTTCTGTGAGCTGCCTGAGGTAATCGCTGTCTTGAGCTGCACCCCCAAACCCCTTCCTGACCCCAACCCCCCGCCCCAGCCCTGAGCCCTCTCCCACACACAAACCCCTCATCCCTGGCCCCACCCCAGAGCCCACACCCCCAGCTGGAGCCCTCAACTCCCGCACAACACATCCCAACCCTCTGCCCCAGCCCAGAGTCCCCTTCCACACTCTGAACCCCTCGGACCCACACCCCAGGCAGGAGCCCTCTCCTGCTCCCCAAACCCTTCATCCCTGGACCCACCCTAGGGCCTGCACCCCAACCCCTGTCAAAGCCCAGAGCCCCCTCCCACACCCTGAACCCCTCATTTCTGGTCCAACCCCAGAGCCCACACCCCCAGCCAGAGCCCTCACCCCCTCCCGCACCCCAACCTTGCCCCAGCCCGTTGAAAATGATTGACAGAAGGATGGGGGATGGAGTGAGCGGGGTGTGGGGCCTCAGAGAAGGGGCAGGGCAGAGGACAGGGTAAGGGTGTTCGGTTTTGTGTGATTAGAAATTTGGCAACCCTAATTTAACCTCTCAATAACTCTCATTCATTTTTCTTAGCTAATAAACTATTTTCTTAGCTAATAAATTACTATAGAATTGGCTAACAATGTTGTCTTTGGTGTAAGATCCAGAGTACCAATTGATCTGGGGTAAGTGACTGATCTCTTGGGACTGGAAGGAACCTGATGTGGTGTGATTTTAGGTTTAAGTGATCTTTTATCACAAAGGTCAGTTGTCTGGGTGGCAAGATAGACTGAAAAGTCTAAGGGAACTCCATGGTAGGACAGGTAACAGTGATCCAGGAGTTCACATTTATTATTGGCTTGGTGAAATCTAATTATAGAACATACAACCAGTTTGGGGTTTCTGCCCTATTTCTGACAGTCTTCCCTCCTGAGTTAGGCACTCTCAGTTGTGAGCCATTCCAGACAGTGTGACACCTACTACCGTGCAGTAGATCTGTGAATGGAGCATGGAGGGTCCCCTCTGTGGATCTTGGGGATTGGGGGATGATCTGGGCCTTAGTTTCTGCAGGCAATATTCTGCTCTTAGGTACACCAGTGCAGCTCAATTATTTTCAGTGGAGTTACACAGGTGTAACAAGACAACATTGTCTCTGTCATTGGAGCATAGTAAACAATTCTGTTCATGATGCACAAGCCAAAATAAAATCCAATTTGCTCTACCATAGCTGTTTGGTTCTGAGGTCCTAACAGGAATACACAAAACTATGTTTGAATAATGACAGTTACAGTCAATTTTCAGAGCAGAGCTGCAATTGAAAGGGATACTGTCAGTATTAGGCCCCAAATTTGGATTTGCCATAAAGTGATTATAATCTGATTGGGAAGTACAACATTCTAAATCTTTTTTTTTTCCTATCTACCATTCCATCAAGAAAGTAAGAATTTGGCCCATACTGGTTCTTATTCTCTTTACTCATATTAGTAGACCTATTGCAAGCAAGAATTACTACAAAGCAAGCAGGCTTTCATCCTATTTTTGAAGGGACCATAAAATCTTTTATTTTCCCTCTGCTGGCCCTGTAGAAAGTTTAAAAAAAATCGAAGACACTAGATACTATTCCTGAGCTGTAATGAAACCAGGCAGTCAATGATGCTACAAAACACACACAATGTTCTGACATAGGTTGGTATGTAAAGTTAGGTTATTGTATGTTTAATATGGCTGTTATTTCATTTTCTTTCTAAAGAATACAAAATTAGATGTGCAAAGATTAGATTTTTAATCAGTAAATGCTTATTTTGCTGTTCACACAAAACAAAAATATTTCCATCAATAATTAAAATTTACAGACAGGAAAAAAAAATGCTGCTTGGGAACTCAGTTTGATTTAAGGAAATTTAGTTTGTATATTTTGACATGTGATATTGACAACACGTATCTAATGGTTATAAAGCTTTAACTTTTTGAATCTCAACATCTACTGTCATTAAATAACTATTGTCTGACCCCCCGACCCGTAACTGCCTGCAGCAGTCAAAATTCAAATCCATAAAAATGGAGGGAAATGCTTAAACATCTATATTATCCATGAAAATTATTAAAAAATTAAAATTAAAATCTGCCAAATATATAAAACTAATTTTTGCTAATGCAAAAGGTAGAAAAGATATAATCATCCGTTTCTTGCCCCCTCAAACCTTTAATATAATGACAGCACGTCTTTTGCAGTATTTTCAAAGCTGAAACATAAAACAAGTAAATGCATTTTGTCTGCATTCTAGATTACATTAGCAAAATGAAGGCTTCTTTGCATGAGAATTTTGATTGAGCCAGCTTCATTTAAATACCAAATTGGGTTCTTCATCTTCCTGCAGTAAGCTGTGGTACTATTGCTTAGGTAGAACTCCTGTGGTGAAATGTGGATTTCATTTTAATGCCCAATCCTGACTGACAAAAGGAATATAGATGGAGAAATTATGGGAAAGGGTTTAAGTAATTTTCAGAAATCAACTGTTAAAGTGCTAATTTAAAAAATATTTTCCAGAGCCAATGCAACCTATAGACATTGTATCCACTTACAGTATTCTCTTTACTACTACATCTCTCACATGAAGTAGTAAAGAAAGATATGTTTTATGTGTAGAAGCTACAATTAATTGTGGTATAATGCTGAATATATTATGTATACTCTTCCTAGACCTATATGTAGCCTAAATCTACTTCAACTATGTCTTTCAGTGACGCCTTAGGAAAATTCTTCTCTACCTTTTCAGCAATTATAATAATGAATTTCTTCATGTATTTCATTGCAAATCACATTATGCTGATTTATACCTATTTTTAAAAGTCTATTCATATATAATTATGGCTCAAGTCAACAAGAAACGTAAGTGTGTCATTCATACTGTAAATTATTCCTACTGCTGTTATCATATTATTTTTGACAAATGAAAGTCTTTAAAATCATTATTGGCTAGAAAGATCTTGCAAATAGATCTGCCTGCATGTACCCTGCCCCCACATAAAGTTCCACTGACTCAGCCTGGCTCCCTGTGGGTGCAGTGATGCTCCTGGAAGGATCCATTTGCAAGACCTATACTTTAAAATATTAAGAACAAAGGGGGTTTAATAGCTATTTTATCTATTCTTAAATTATTTCATAATGTATGTATTGTGCAAGGCTGGGCTTGTCACAGTTATTACTAGTGACACCATTGCAAATTAACTCACATGACAGCCAGCACAAAGCTGAGGGCTCTTCACTGTGTTTTCATTTTTTCCACAGAAAGTTCCTTGTTCTGCTCCCATTTTTGCAAGAAGGGGAACTTGCTTCTGGGAAGAGTTATGCTTTCATTTGGCTCCAGTGCAGTGCAATGTTTCAGAATTATGATACTTGTTCATCCAATTTATAGTTCCTCCGTTACTTTTATGACCTGAGCCACTCTGCTTCAGACTGATTAAAAATGAATATTTAATGACCTGTAACATTGTCAGAGAAATTTTTTAAAAGGTCAAATGAGTGAATTACTTTATTACAAGCAAAAATAAAATGTTTAATAACGACAATTGGAATTTTAAAGGAAAACAGATAGCATTGATGACATGGATGAGTTATGGTAGCTAGTTCTGATATATTAGTATCTATGGATTTTAGTAATGCATGGATTATGCCTGTTATTTTGTCTCTAAAAGTAAATTTAAAAGGCATATCTAGAAAGGTCATGGTCATTTTGATATACATTAAGGCCTAGATCCTGCAAGCTTTTCCTTATAGAAAGACTCCTTCACCCATACACAATTTAATGCACGCCACTGGGCTCCATGCAAGTACAGGGGTTCACATGTGCAAGCTCATTGCAAAATCCTGATTGCATCCTGCTCCCATTAGCATTATGGAGAGTTTTGTCATTGCTTTCAATTGAAGGCCTACACAGGGAGCTGCAGGTGCTCAGCTCCCCTCAAGAGTAAATATTTGGTAGCTCATTCAGCAAGTATGTATCAAGAATTCCCTCCAAGTATTTTACAATTTGGGGTGCATACTAACAGCCACACAGACTTAACAGGTAGAGCCCAGGATATGGCTTGCTAAGAACATGAATTGCAAAAAACTCAGGCTATGCAAAACACAAGCATTTTATCCACTACTTCACAGTCAAACACTAAACTAAGATTGCTTCAGTTCAGATCACAGTATAATTTCTTTATCCACCCAGAATCTCAGAATTTCTAGTAGATATTCTATACTAGTTGTTGGTATTAAACATTAATTCCAAAACCAAGTCACATTCAAAAGCTAGTTAAGGTAGCTAAGTGACAACAATGTACTTACTGATCACATTTCCAAAACCCAAGCATTTAAATCAAGGAAATGAATAATGGGGACAACATAGATCAGTCACGTACTACTCATAGAATCATCCCAGCCAGGGCTTTGTCAAGCGGGTCCTTAAAAACCTCTAAGCATTCCAGTGCTTCACCACCCTCCTAATGAAACAGTTTTTCCTAATATCCAACCTAGACCTCCCCCAATGCAACCTGAGACCATTGCTCCTTGTTCTCTCATCCGCCACCACTGAGAACAGCCTCTGCTCCATCGTCTTTGGAACCCCTCTTCAGGCAGTTGAAGGCTGCTATCAAATCCTCCCTCTCCCCCCCACTCTTCTCTTCTGCAGACTAAATAAGCCCAGTTCCCTCAGCCTCTCCTCATAACTCACGTACCCCAGCCCCCTAATCATTTTCTTTGCCCTCCGCTGGACTCTCTCCAATTTGTCCACATCCTTTCTGTAATGGGGGCCCCAAAACTGGAAGCAATACTCCAGATACGACCTCACGAGTGCTGAATAGAGGGGAATAATCACTTCCTTTCATCTGCTTGCAATGCTCCTATTAATGCAGCCCAATATGCCGTTAGCCTTCTTGGCAACAAGGGCACACTGTTGACTAATATCCAGCTTCTCATCCACCATAATCCCCAGTCCTTTTCTGTAGAACTGCCGCTTAGCCAGTCAGTCCCCAATCTGTAGCAGTGCATGGGATTCTTCCATCTTAAGTGCAGGACTCTGCACTTGTCCTTGTTGAGCCCAATCAATCAGATTTCTTTTAGTCCAATCCTCCAATTTGTGTAGGTCACTCTAGACCCTATTCCTACCGTTGAGCATATTTACCTCTCCCCCCAGCTTAGTGTCATCTGCGAACTTGCTGAGGGTGCAATCCATCCCGTCATCCACATCATTAGTGAAGATGTTGAACAAAATTGGCCTCAGGACCTATGCCTAGGGCACTCTGCTTCATACCGGCTGCCAACTAGACAGCGAGCCGTTGATCACTACCCACTGAGCCCGACGATCTAGCCAGCTTTCTATCTACTGTGACGGGGCAAGGCCAGATGGCTATAGAAAAGTAGTCTTATTGAGATCCGGGAAGTGGGCGGGCGAAGCCCCCAGCCTAAAAGGGGGATCCACAGGACCTAGATACCCAAAGGATTCCGGGGGACAACTAATGAAATAAACAGGGACAGGAGTGCGGTCAAAGGGTCAAACGAAGGGAACTGGACGGGGACACCGAGCAGAGAACCCTGGACAGTGCCCACTGCTCCTCAAAGGCATCAAGAGAGTCAGAGGACAGCGCCCAGAGGAACTCTGCCCGGATACGTGAACGGACCGAGGATCGGAAATAGGCCCCACAGTCACAGGAGACTCCATCGGCCAACCTCCTCACTCTGGTTTTCTAGATGGCCATTTTAGCTAGGGCCAGGAGGAGCTTGACCAGGAGATCCCGTGACTTTGTGGGGCCACGGATAGGGAGTGCATAAATGAGAAGGTGAGGGGAGAAGTGCAACCAAAAACGTAATAAAATATTGGTGAGGAGCTGGAATAGGGGCTGCAGCCTGGCACACTCCAAGTATACATGTGCCAGGGTATCCCTCACGCTGCAAAAGGGGCAGGTGTCTGGGATTGAAGTACACGCCCGTGCTCACGGCTCCATGAAGGAGCTGCCAACTGACATCCCCGGCGGGCCTTGGCACTAAGGTGGTATATAGGCTGGCCCACCGGGGCTCCTCACCCTCCAAAGGTGACAGGAGATCCCGCCATTTTGTATCGGGGCGGGACACAAGGGTGCGGGCGTGAAGGGTGTGGAGCACGAGCATGTAGAGATGTTTTCTTGGCGCGGTTTGAAAGCAGACCGGCTGCATCTTGTGCAGCCGGCTTCCGGTGAAGGGGTCGGTTGGGTCCACGGGGCAGGGGTCCAATTAAAAGGTCCGGCAGGCTTCGGGTAGCGAGTAGGCGGGGCGTGCCCTCGTGCAGGACCCGGTCGAGATAAACCCGAGCAGCAGGTGGCAAAGCGGCCTTCACCTCCTGAAGTATGCGCCGGGGAGTACAAGGTCTGGAAAGCCCCATGTGTTGAGCGAAGGTCGGAGGATCCACCCAGTCTCCCCGGTCATAGTCTCCAACTCTTGTGACCTCTGCCAGGACCAACCTCTGGCGCACCAAGCGGGACTCCGCCACTTGCACACGGAGCTGGGGGTTGTGCAGCAGGGGCTCTGCGAGGAGATCTGCCCCCTCGGTGGCCGCCACGGACCTGGTCATTGAAAAGAGTTTCCAGGTCCTGAGAAGGTCCTGGTAGAAGACCGGCAGCCCGGAGAGGTCTCGCGGAAGACCTCTTGGATGGAGATAAAGGAGCTGCCAGTCGTATCGGAGCCCTCGGAAGTGGCGCAGGAAGGCGTGTGCCATTATGCTCCACGCTGAACTACCTGCACCGTAAAGGAGCCTCTGCAGGGTCTGGAGGCAGAAGACATGGACCTGAGTAAGCAGACATTTTAGGCCCTGCCCTCCCTCCTCCAGAGGTAGATGGAGAACCCCTGCAGGGACCCAGTGCAGTCCTGACCAAAAGAACTCCAGAATCGATGTCCGGAGGTTGGCCAGAAAACCCGGGGCCAGGACCAGGGTGTTGAGCCGGTACCAGAGCATGGACAGGACTAGTTGATTAAGCACCAGCGCTCTCCCTCGAAGGGAGAGGCACCGGAGTAGTCCTGTCCATTTCCGGAGCCGCTCATCACCCCGCCCTCTAAATTCTGCCAGTTTTCTGGTGGAGAGGGATACGTGGCAGAAAGGTAAACGCCCAGATAGAGCAGCGGACCTGTGCTCCACCAGATGGCCTGAAGCGCGGGTGGGAGGGAGCTCGCCTGCTGCCAGTCCCCTACCACCAAGCCAGAGCTCTTGACCCAGTTGACCCGCGCGGAGGAGGCTACCGAGTAGATGGCCTGGCAAGCCTCGATCAGCACCAAGTCGCCCGGGTCCTGGACCACGAGGGGTCATCAGAGTACGCCGACAGGACCAGCTGCAGCTCCGGCTCCCGCAGAACTAACCCTGTCAACCTCCTTCGGAGGAGACAGAGGAAGGGCTCGATCGCCAGAGCATACAGCTGGCCCGAGAGGGGGCACCCCTGCCATACTCCTCGCCCGAAGCTGACCAGTTCGGTCAGGATCCAGTTGAGCCAGACCAAACACTCTGCGGAGGCATACAGCACCCGGAGAAACCTCACAAACTGGGGTCCGAAGCCAAAAGCTTGCAGAGTGCTCAGGAGATACCCGTGATCCACCCTGTCGAACGCCTTCTCCTTATCTAAGTACATGAGGGCGAACGACACACCATCCCTACACCCAAGTTCCAATAGGTCCCGGAGCAGATATAGGTTGTCGAAGATGCTGCGGCCCGGGACGGTGTAGGTCTGGTCTGGGTGGACCACGTCCGCCAGCACGGACCCTAGCTGCAGCGAGATGGCTTTTGCCACGACTTTGTAGTCCGTGCTGAGGAGCGAGACGGGACGCCAATTTCGTAAATCGCGGAAATCCCCCATCTTCGGCAATAAGGTGAGCATGGCTCGCCTGCACGAAAGAGGGAGGACCCCACTCTTCAAAGACTCGGCCCAGACGGTGACTAGGTCTGGGCCCAGGACATCCCAGAACACGCGGTAGAACTCCACGGTCAGCCCATCTATGCCTGGAGATTTATTGGTGGGCATGCGACGGAGGGCTTCCGAGAACTCGGCCAGAGTGAGAGGCAGCTCTAGCCGGTCTCAGTCGCCCGCGCTGACCGTCGGGAGCTCCTCCCACAGCACGATGCAAGCGTTAGGATCGGTTGGATCCGGGGAGAAAAGGCTTGCGTAGAAGACTCTCGCCCTCCCGCACATCTCCACCGGATCCGTGAGGGGGGTGCCATCTTCTGCCAGTAGGCAGATGACATGTTTTTTAGCCCCCCTCTTTTTCTCCAGGTCATAAGAGAAGCGGGAGCCGCGATCCATCTCCCGAAGGAGACGGATGCGAGATCGAACAAAGGCACCCCGGGCCCGATGGTCCTCGAGGGTCTGGAGCTCCTCCCGCTTCTCCCGGCACGCTCCGCAGAGGGGTGGATCCTCGGGGCTGGCGGCCAGACGCCTCTCCAGCTCTAAGACCTCCCGTTCCAACTGCTCTATTGCCGCATCCCTCCGTCGGCTGGCGCCCCGGATGTAGTCACGGCAGAAGAGCTGGGTGCACACCTTCCCTAGGTCCCACCACCGTCGCGCCGAGGGAAAGGCACGCCGATGCCCTCGCCAGGCCAGCCAGAACTCCCGGAAGGATGCCACGAAGCCCGCATCCTCCAGCAAGCTGTTGTTACAATGCCAATAGGCCGGCCCCGGCCTCTCCGCGCAGAGGGAGGCTGTCACGGTGGCTATATAATGGTCAGAAAATGGGGCTGGCCGGATGCTGGAGGAGTGGGCTCGTGAAAGATGAAAGCCTGATAAATAAATGCGGTCCAACCGGGAGTGGCGCGACCGATGGGCCTCCACCCGGACAAAGGTGAACGTGAAAGTGTCATCCGGGTGGTGGTCGTGCCAGATGTCCACCAGGGAGTGGTGTTCGACTATCTCCTGGAGGACGGCGAAGGCAGCCGGGCTCTGCTCGGTCCCCGAGCGGTCCCACTCCTCGAGGGTGATGTTAAAGTCCCCTCCCAGGACCAGGCACTCCGGAGGATCCAAGGTGCCGAGAAAGGCGGACGCCTGATCATAGAATTGCAGCCACTCCAGGCTCGCTGCTGGAGCATAGATGTTGACGAGGTTGACTACAAGCCCCTCCATGCGGACCCGGAGGTGCAGCAGGCGACCCAGCACAGCCTCGGCGACCCCCAGCACCTCGGGCCGTAGATCGGGGGAGAACAGGGTCGCCACTCCAGCCATATGAACTGTGAGGTGGCTAAAGTAGACCCTGTCCCCCCAATCCAGCCGCCAGCTGTCTTCAGCGGTTGGATCCGTATGGGTCTCCTGCAGGAAAACCACAGAGTACCTCCCCTCCCGAAGGAAGGAGAGCACCTGGGACCTGCGGAGACCCATCCTACAGCCGCGGGTGTTCAATGTTGCGATGGTAAAGGGTGCCATGAGGAGGGCTGGGGGGGTTCCTCGCCGACAGGGACGCTCGTGGCTCCCGGCGGGCCGTGCAGCAGTCCGTGACCCACCCCGTAGGTGAGTAAGGAGTCATGGAAGAGGCGGACTCACTGGTAGGCCGCGGCGCCCTGCCTCCCGGTCCTTTTACCCTCCCCCATGAGGGCCCTTGCGGCCCAGAGGATTTGATTAAAGTCCCCCCGTCGCTGGAGGGCAAGCTGGACTTTGTTGCGGGAGCCACGGACGTCTTCTAGAAACTCCTGCAACTCCTCTCGCAGCGCATGGGGGGCTGGGGTTATGGTCTGGTTACTCCCCGACGGGGCCCTTGGTACAGCCCCGTGGCCCACCGAGACGGGCAGACAGGGTGCGGACCCCCGACGGGTGTCCTGATGGGTTGACTTGAATGCTGGGGCGATAGGGGGCGGTGGAGGGAGGATAGCAGCCCCTGGTAGGTCGGGACGGGTAAACACAAAGGCCGCTCTCTGGGTGTCATCTGTTGGCAAGGGGAAGTAGACAGCCCCAGGGGCGGCAATAACATCTTGGGATGTGGACGGGATAGGGACAGGGGCAGGGGCAAGGTTAGAGATGAGATTTTGGGTGGGGAGAGGGCTCTCAGTGATGTCGGGCGCAGGCTTTATGTTGGATTTGGCAGTCACGGCATCAGGGGGTGGACTCTCTTCTGTTATGCCCTCTCCCAGGAAGGAGGTCAAATGCTCCTTACCAATGACGGTTGCCCCTGGTGGCTCAGGTCCTGGCCGCGTGGCCCTGGCCATCGCCTCAACAGGTTCGGTGGCTTTCAGTGGGGTGCCCTCTGCAGCCGGGTTTATGGAGGAATCCAGGGGCCCCTCGGAGGTGGGAGCGGAAGCAACGGTTAGGGGGAGGGAGGATGGGGAAAGGGAGACTGGAGTGAAGTCACTTATATCGAGGCCCGCTGGCATAGGGTCATCCTCCCCCTGGGTGACCGGGGTCAGACCCACGGCCTTGATCTCCTCGTATATTGATGGGAGATCAGTTTCCGCCACCCCGGGATTCTCCCCGCTGCCACCTGACGCGACTGTTGCCTCGGGGCACACTGAAGTTTCAGATGGTGCCTCGGGGGCCTCAGAGGGGAGGGACTCCCGTGGAGGGGAGATGCCACCTTCCAGTGCTGCTACGTCTTGCCCAGCCGGCACCGGTGGATGGAACACACCCGTGGGTAAAGCAGAAGGCTCGGCATCAGTACCTCCTTTCCTGGTCTTCCGGGGGGCCTCCGCATCAGATGGGAGGAGCGGAGCTCGAGCCTTCTGCTTGCCCCACTTCCCCTGGACTAGGGCCCAGCCCTCCATGGCATCATCCGGGGGCTGACTAGCGGGGGTTGTGTGAGGGGGCAGAGGCGATGGCTCAGGGAGTCCAGGGGTAACGGTGGGGCAGCACAAGGGAGGGAAGATTCCCCTTGGGGCGGGCCCTCTCCCAGGCCTGGCCGTGGCTCTGCCACACCCTCCTCCACAGGCCCCGCCAGATTGCAAACAGAGGCGGCGGGGCTCTCCCACTCGTCTGGGCATAGTTGGGGAGGTGCCCCTTGGGCCCGAGCAGGAGTAATGGTGGACTGGGAAGGAGGAGAGGTGGTTTCGGGCGCCGGGCAGCCAGGGGTGCCGTCGATGATGGGACCGGTGCCCTGCCGGGGCTCGGGGGTCCTGGATGCCCCTCCTTGCCAGGCCAAGGGGCTGTCCCTCCGAACGTGCCCCATCGCCCGGCAGAGGTAGCACCGGGCCTCCCCCGTGGAATAATGCACCCAGTAATGGGCCCCCTGGTAGGGGACTAGGAAGGACCCCTCCAGCGCCTCTCCGTCACGCGCCGCCAGCGGCAGTTGAAGCTGCACTTGCCGGCAGAACGAGAGGATGTGACGGAGGACGGGGTCTTTGCAGCCCAACGGGAGAGGGCTGATGACAGAGATGGGCTTCCCCAAGTAGAAAGGGCGGGTAACAGGGTGGCATTGGGGAGAAAGGGAGGGACGGAGGTCAGGACCAGGCGGACGCCCAGGTCCTCTAGCGGCTCTAAGGGGACAAAAACACCCCCCACCGCCAGGCCCTTCTCCACAGCCTCCTGGGCGGCGGCCTCCCATGTTAAGAAGAAGACGACCTTGCCATACATTTTGGAGGCCGCCACAATGGCCGTGGACCCCACCTCCCTCGCTAACGCCCGCACATAGGTCTCCACGTGGGGCGAGGTGGGCACCAGGATGCAACGGACGCCGTGCTTCCTGGTCATGGTGGGAAAGGGGCCCCGGCCGCTATAGATGGTAGCGGAGGCGGTGGGCTGGAGAGATGACGTAGCGGCAGGCGGGGGGGCTGCCGCCACCTGGGCATACGCCCTGGTGGCCAGGGGAGGGACACCCGCAGAGCTGGTGGAGGGAACAGCGGGGAGGGACGCCCTAGCTGGCCGTGGGGCCGGGGCATTGGAGACAGGCCCTGCCATGGAGGGCCTGGTCTTCTTAGCAGGGCCCTTCCCTTTCTTCTTCCCCTGGCCCTTCCCGCCGGCTGGGGGGGCTCCCCCTGAATCCTAGGGGGTGAGAGACGTGGCAGCAGTGGAGGTCACCCCCGTGCCCGTCGCTGCTGGTGCCCCAGCAGGGGGGGTGGCAGATGGTTCGGCAGCGGAGGTAGAAGCTTGGGGGGGTGACGGAGGGGTAGGCGGGGGAGGGGTAGCTGGGGCTGCTGGAGGGGTCCCACCCGTCTCATCCCCCGCCAGGATGAACAAGGAGGGAAGGGGGGACACCAGAAGGAGGAGGGGAGAGGGGAAGCAGGTCGACCACTCCTCCCCGCTAGGCTGCAGGCAAGGGAGGAGGGCGCTAAAAGGGGGGGGCTGGACGGGGGCAATTAGGGGTTAGGGTCAGTCACCAACACAAGGTGGAATTCCGGCTCCTCTTGGTGCACTAGGGGAGGGGGGGGATACAACAACATTCGGGGTGCAGTGAAAGGGGTTGCAACTAAAATGGGGAATTGCACAAGCGCATGGGAGGGGGCATGGGCACACGGAGCGAGGGGCTAAGCGGTCTGGAGGTAGAACAGGGAAACCAAAGGGCTAGCTTCAGAGGCTGGGGCGGGGCAAACAAACAAAGGCTGCAAAAGGAAATGGGCGGGGCAGGCAAAGAAACTGAAGCTAGTAAGGGGGGCTGGGGCAAAAGAGGGGGCAGAGCTACAAGTGGCAAATGGGGCAGGTAGTAAAGGACAAAGCTGGGGTGTAGGCAGTCCGGGGGGGCGCATGTGCCCATGTGAACTTGCACAAGTCTTTTTTTAAGCTGGCTGCTGCTTCTGGCCCAAAGGGTGGAAATAGGGCGTGGCAAGCCAAGCAATCAGCTGAGTCCAGAGGCAGGAGCTGAGGCAGATGGTATACAGCCAGTGGGGGTGGTGGAGGGGGCAGCGGTGGTGGTAGTAGTGGTGGAGGTTGGGGGGCCACACAGATGGATTGGGGGCAGCTCCACGCCACATCCCCTGTGTCCCTGGCAACACAGTCAAGACCCCCACCACAAGAGCACAGTTTGAAAATTACTCAGTCTTAGGCCCCCTCCATGGTGGTTTGCAAAGTCTCTAGGTGCTCCCCCACTTGCAGATGGTCCTCTTCTTCTCCTCCTCGGGCTTCAGCAGCTCCAGGCAGCAGACTCCACAGCAGCAGTAGCAGCTCCAGGAACTCCAGGTGGTGATCCAGGCAGGCAGAAAGGACCCCTCTCAGGTGGTGGTGGTGTCCACAACAGCAGTGGTTGGGGTCCCTCACTCCTCCTCTCTGGGAAGTGGGCTAGCAGCCCCCCCCGGGGCTGCAGTTGGAGTAGTAGCAGCACCCGAGAGTGGGGGGTCCAGCAACCAGGTAGCAGAGAACAGGGGCAGGGTGTGTGGCCCAGCCATGGGAGCAGCTAGAGCAGCAGGGAGAGCTTAGGGCCTAGCAGCAGGAGTAGCAGCTTCCCACCTCCCTCCACACTAGAAGGCTTTGGAAGAGCAGTCTTATTGGGATCCGGGAAGTGGGCGGGCAAAGCCCGTCCACTGCTAAAGGATCCCCCCCAGCCTAAAAGGGGGATCCACAGGACCTAGATACCCAAAAAATTCCGGGGGACAACTAATAAAATAACAGGGACAGGAGTGCGGTCAAAGGGTCAAACGAAGGAGTCAGCAGTGTGCCCTTGTTGCCAAGAAGGCCAATGGCATTTTGGGTTGTATAAGTAGGGGCATAGCGAGCAGATCGAGGGACGTGATCGTTCCCCTCTATTCGACACTGGTGAGGCCTCATCTGGAGTACTGTGTCCAGTTTTGGGCCCCACACTACAGGAAGGATGTGGATAAATTGGAAAGAGTACAACGAAGGGCAACGAAAATGATTAGGGGTCTAGAGCACATGACTTATGAGGAGAGGCTGAGGGAGCTGGGATTGTTTAGTCTGCAGAAGAGAAGAATGAGGGGGGATTTGATAGCTGCTTTCAACTACCTGAAAGGGGGTTTCAAAGAGGATGGCTCTAGACTGTTCTCAATGGTAGCAGATGACAGAACGAGGAGTAATGGTCTCAAGTTGCAATGGGGGAGGTTTAGATTGGATATTAGGAAAAACTTTTTCACTAAGAGGGTGGTGAAACACTGGAATGCGTTACCTAGGGAGGTGGTAGAATCTCCTTCCTTAGAGGTTTTTAAGGTCAGGCTTGACAAAGCCCTGGCTGGGATGATTTAACTGGGACTTGGTCCTGCTTTGAGCAGGGGGTTGGACTAGATGACCTTCTGGGGTCCCTTCCAACCCTGATATTCTATGATTCTATGAAGGGAACCGGACGGGGACACCGAGCAGAGAACCCCGGACAGCGCCCACTGCTCCTCAAAGGCGTCAAGGGAGTTTGGAAGAGCAGTGGTAGGGAGAGAGATTCGCTCCAGGCTAAACAAATCCCTGCTACCAGGATCAGTGAAATGGCAGCTGCTCCAGGTCAATTAAGACACCTGGGGCCAACTAAGAACTTTCCAGAAGGCAGGGAGAAGGCTAGGTTGATTGGGACACCTGAAGCCATTCAGGGGCTGGCTGAAACTAGTTAAAAGGCTCCCAGTTAGTCAGGTGGATGTGCATGTCAGGAGCTGTGGGAGGAAGTTGCGCTGTTGGAGAGACAGAGTAGTATATACCATATCAGGCACAAGGAAGGAGGCCCTCAAGTAAGGGTGAAGTGGAGCTTGAGAAAGTGAGGGCTGCTGTGGGGGAAGTAGCCCAGGGAATTGTACATGTCATGTTTCTAAAAGATCAGCTACCATAGCTGATACTATTAGGGTCCCTGGGCTGGAGCCTGGAGTAGAGGGTGGGCCGAGGCTCTCCCCCCTGCCACCTTTGCCCCCTGTTTAATCAATGAGACTGGGAGACAACAAAGACTGTGCAAGGAAGGATAACTTCTCCTCACCTCCCTCGCTGGCTTATGATGAAAATGGCTCAGTAGACCGTGACCCTTGTCTCTAGAGAGAGAAGGATTACGTGGAGGGCCACAGTGAGCCTCTGAGGGTAGCAAAATCCGCCAGGAAATGCAGGACCCACGGAGGCAAGGACAGAGCTTTGTCACACCACCTTATAGTCCATTCATCCAATCCATACTTTTTTAACTTGCTGGCAAGAATACTGTGAGAGATCGTATCAAAAGCTTTTATAAAGTCAAGATATATCATGTCCACTGCTTTTTCCATATCTACAGAGCCAGTTATCTCATCATAGAAGGCAATCAGGTTGGTCAGTGATGACTTGCCCTTGGTGAATCCATGTTGACTGTTCCTGATCACCTTCCTCTACTCCAAGTGCTTCAAAATGGATTCCTTGAGGATCTGCTCCATGATTTTCCTGGGGACTGAGGTGAGGCTCCAGTCTGCAGTTCCCCTGATTCTCCTTCATATAAAGTGCAAGGAACATGCATGTTTCATCACAGCACAACTACTTTAACTCTGAACAAGGGTGTAACTGGACTCCACCACCCAAGCACTGGCTTGTGGCTAGGAGTGGCTCTGCAGAACTCTGCCTCAGTTTTCCATCTCACAGGGTTCCTCAGTCACTCACCATCTCAGTCCAAAGTAATTAGAATGCTCCTCTCTTGGGGTCCAAATTATTTAGTCTTTATACGCAGTCCCTCCAGTCCCTACCCCCAGTTCAGCATCTCTCTCCTTGAATCAGAAGCCCCAAGCACACCTTCACAGGAGTGGGTTCATAGATCCCAAGGCCAGAAGGGACCACTGTGGCCATCTAATCCAGTGATTCTCAACCTGTGGCCTGTGGGCTGCTTGCAGCCCAATCAGCACACAGCTGCAGCCCATATGACCACCTCAGGGCCATAAAGGTAGTATTGGATATGGCCCACATAACAGATTGTGGGCTGCACATAGGGGCTGACTTGTTTTTGCCAGTGGGTGCTTTTGAAGAGATGTGTGTGTTTGAGGGGGGCACTCTGCCAGTTTTGGGGGAGGCTATTTTCAGAATATTTATTCACTTCTTTCATATTCTAGTTGTTGAATGTGTCTATCATTGGTATCTTTACTATGTTAATAATTCATTCAATGGTTATGAACTACATAATTACATTATCATGAATTACAGTATATTAAAATCATTGCAATCACCTACAAGCTGTTTACACTAATATCTCAGTTTAAAGACATTATGTCTTACTGTAGCTTTCTGGATGAAACTATCAGCAATCTTATTTACATTAGGTTCTCTGGTATTGTTCTGATGTACGTTAAGGACAACTACGTTATTCACTTGCGTCTGTACCACTGATGACTAGAGATAATTTTTAAGTCTTCTGAAGCTGGAGAATGAGTTCAGGATGATACAGGCACAGTGAGAAGGATACCTGTGAATTTGCAGTACTCTGGAAACATAGTGCTTCCAGGTTACAGAGTAGCAGCCGTGTTAGTCTGTATTCTGTGTTAGTCTGCAAAAAAGAAAAGGAGTACTTGTGGCACCTTAGAGGCTAACAAATTTATTTGAGCATAAGCTTTCATGAGCTACAAAAATGACTCCAAGATCTTTCTTGATGAGTAACAGCTAATTTAGGCACCATCATTTTGTATGTATACTTGGGATTAAATTCTGCCAGGTACAATACTTTGCATTTAACATTGAATTTCATTTGCCATTTTGTTGCCAAGTCACCCAGTTTTGTGAGATCCTTTTGTAACTCTTTGCAGTCTGTTCTGGACTTAACGATCTTGAGTAATTTTGTATCATCTGCAAACTTTGCCACCTTAGTTTACCCTTTTTTGCAGATCATTTATGAATATGTTGAACAGCCCAGTACAAGCCCCACTATTTACTTCTCTCCATTCTGAAAATGGACCATTTATCCCTACCCTTTGTTTCCTATCTTTTAACTGGAGTGCCTGGGAATGCTTTCAGGATCATCTAAGGATTCTTAATTTAATTTAATGACAAGCCTTTTGTTATCTTAATCACCCTGCCTAGTCTGTTCATAAACAAACTCCCTGCCCCAAGGGCAGAATTTGTTAGCAGCACAGAACTCATCATATTCCACACTCAAGCTCTGAGTTCCGTATGTTGAGCACCCACTATTTTTTTCCCCCATAGGTGCTTGAGCCCTGGAGCACCCACAGAGCATATGAGATCCACAATGGTAAATAGGTTGAGAACCACTGATCTAATCTAACACGTGTGTAACACAGGCCATGGAAGTTCTCCAAAATAATTCCTAGACCATATCTTTTAGAAAAATATCAGATCCAGATTTAAAACTTGACAAGGATGGAAAATCCACCATGACCCTTAATAAATTGCTCTAATTACAATTTATGTCTTATTTCCAGTCTGAATTCATCTAGCTTAGTGCGGCCCACAGTGTAGTTATGTGGGCCGCATCCAAAACTACCTGTATGGCCCTGTGGATGTCACATGGCCCGCAGGCGTGTGCTGATTGGGCCGCAAGAGGCCCAAGGGCCGCAGGTTGAGAAACACTGGTTAACTTCCAGCCTTCGGAAGTTGTACCCTTTTCTAGTAGACTGAAGAGCCCATTATTAAATATTTGTTTCTATACAAAAAGAAAAGGAATACTTGTGGCACCTTAGAGACTAACAAATTTAAGGTGCCACAAGTACTCCTTTTCTTTTTGCGAATACAGACTGACACGGTTGCTATTCTGAAACCTGTTTCTATACAGGTACTGATAGATTGTAACCAAGTCACCCCTTAACTTTCTCTTTGTTAAACTAAATAGATTGAGCTTTTTGAGTCGGTCACTATAAGGCATGTTTTCTAATCCTTGAATGATTCTCATGTCTCTTCCTGAACCCTCTTCAATTTATCAACATCCTTTTTAAACTGCAGGCACCAGAACTGGACACAGTATTCCAGCAGTGATTGCACCAGTGTCACACAAAGCAAAAAATCCTCTGTACTCCAGAATCGCATTAGTTCTTTTGGCCAAGTGTCACACTGGGAGCTCATTTTCAGCTAATCATCCACCACAACCCCCAAATCTTTTTCAGAGTTTCTGCTTCCCAGGATAAACTCTTTAATCCTGTAATTATGGCTACATTCTTTGTTCCTAGATATATACATTTACCCATATGAAAATGCATACTGTTTGATTGTGCCCAGTTTACCAAGCAATCCAGATCACTCTTCATTATTTACCACTCCCCCAATATTTTTTTCATCTGCAAAATTTATTGGTGATGATTTTATGTTTTCTTCCAGGTCATTGATAAAAATGTTAAATAGCGTGGGGCCAAGAATCTATCCATCAGATCTACTAGAAATAAACCCACTGGATGATGATTCCCCATTTACAAGTATATTTTGAGACCTGTTAGCCAGTTTTTAATTGATTTAATGTATGCCATGTTAATTTTAGATCATTCTAATTTTGTAATCAAGATGTCATACCTTACAGAAGTCTATTACATCAATACTAATACCTTTACTAAACAAACTTTTAATTTCAATAAAAAAAATACCAAGTTAGTTTGATAGGATCTATTTTCCATAAACCCATGTTTATTTGTATTAATTACAATACCGTAATTCTTTATTGATCAAGTCCCATATCAGTTGCTCCATTATCTTGCCCAGGATTGATATCAGGCTGATAGGCCTATAATTACCATGGTCATTCTGTTTACCTTTTAAAAAAACTGGCACGACATTAGCTTTCTTTTGGAACTTTGCTAATGTTTTAAGACTTTTTGAATGTCAACATTAATGGTCAAGCAAGCTCCTCAGGCAGCTCTTTTAAAACTCTGTAAGCCAAGAAATCTGCTGATTTTAAAAATCTGACTTCAGTAGCTACCGTATAACATCCTCCAGAGATACTAGTGAAATGGAAAGAGTTTTATCACCATACGATGGACAATATCATCTATATTTTCCCTAAATGCAGAAAGAAATATTTATTGAACACTTCTGCCTTTTCTGCATTATTGCTGATAATTCTATCATTTCAGTCTAGTAATGGACTGATACCATTGTCAGGATTCTTTTTGTTCCTATATATTCAGAAAATTCCTTCTTATTGTCCTTTACTCTGCTGCCCATAGATTTTTTCCTTGTGTCCCAGGCTTCCCTTATCAATTTTCTACAATTCCTAGCTTCTGATTTATATTCATTACTATCAATTTCCCCTTTCTCCCATTTGTTTTTATATAATATTATAACTGGGTGCTCCAGGGCGGGAGCTCCCCCGCTGGCAGCCCCACTGGGCAGGACAGGAAGAGGCGGCGTGGCGGTAGGGGCTTTGGTGGAGTGGGGGGGTGTCTAGCACTCCCCAGGTAGAGGGGAAGTCAATGCGTATGATTGTGGTTCCTGGGAAGCCAGCCAGCTCTGCAACAAATTGACCTTTGTGGGGAAGAGAGGACCTACTTTGTTATCTAAGAAAAGTATGGTAACCGTTAATAAATGTAAGTCCTAGTTTGCATTTTATGATGTTTTGTAGTATAATCATTTGTTTCTATCACTCTCTCATTTCCAGTGGAATCTCTATTCTTTCTTAAATAAACTTTGTTTCATTATGAACTGTGTGTGTTATACAGAAGCAGTATATTGCTCCTTTGGGAGCAGACAATCTGGGATTTCCATGAGTAGCTAGCATGAAGGGCTGGATATCATAGGGGAAAGCTTCAAGGGGACTTGGGGACTGGGTTGCACCTCTTGTTAACTTGCAAAAGAAAGACAGGGCTGGTATAGCTGGGAGGCAACTACTTCACTGGCTGAAAGGTTGGTGGTGTGAGGGAGCTAACACTCAACTACCTCAAACAAGACTCCCTCACACTGGAGGCAGGAGTAACAAGTTTATTCACAATGCTGGGTGTCATAAGATCCATCAAAGAGTCCCCTGACTTCCTCCATGGAGCTGGGTTCTGTTCCTTTACTCCCTACAGGAGCCAGTCTCACTCCCTGCAGCACTCATCTGCAACTGCTTTTTCAGTCCAGCTACAGCTTCCCAGCCTTGTCCTGCCTGCTAATCCCATCCCTCCTACCTAGAGTGTTACCAGCTCCCATTTGAGTGCTCTCTCCCAGGGGTCTCACCTTTCCTCTTTTATCTCCCCCAGACCTTGCCTGAGTTAATCACATGACCTAATTACCCACCTGGAGAGGTGAACAGATCTTGTCAGCTGAGCAAGTGGGAGGGGCAAAGTCCTTGTGATTTGTACTGGCTAGATATACAAATATTGGCTAGAAATACAAAGCTAGCTAGTGAGAGATCCTAGAGAAAGTGACCCCTGGTAACATGGCACAGGAGTAGGCATCTTAATTAGTTGTTAGTGCACTAACATAGAGAGATACTGTTAAATAACCTAGTCACAGAACAAAAATCCTAGTTAAACTATGGAAATAGAGGACCCAGCACCAACGCTGACACAAGAACAAATGAATATAAAGTGGTCATCAACAAGTTAGGTTAGAAATTAGAAGGTTTCTAATCAGCAGAGGGGTGAGGTTCTGGAATAGCTGTCCAAGGGGAATAATAGGGGCAAGAAAATTTAACTTGTTCCGAGACTGAGCTTGATATATTTATGAAGGGGATTGTATGATGAGACTCCCTACAATGGCACATGACCCATTTGCTTTTAGCAAATATGTCCAACAGCTGGAGATGGAACACTAGATGAGGAGGGCTGTTAATTACTACAGAGAATTCCCAAGCGTCTTTTCCACATGCTCAGGGTCTGATGGACAGATTTGTAGTTGGGAAGGAATTTTCCCCTAGGTCAGATTGGCAGAGAGCTTGGGGTTTTTTTTGCCTTCCTCTGCAGTGTAGGGCACAGGTCATTTGCTGGTTTGAACTAGAGTAGTGATTCTCAAACTGTGGGTCACAACCCCAAAGTGGGTTCTGACCCCATTTTAATATGGTCACAGGACTGATATTAGACTCACTGCAGTCTTGGGCTGAAGCTAAAGCCCAAGGACTTCAGCTCAGGGCAACGGAGCTCAGGCATCAGCTTCTGCCCCCACTCGCCAGGGTCATGAGGTAATTTTTGTTGTCAGAAGTACGGATGTAAATATCATTTAAAAAGTGAACCAGTTAAATGATTAAGATTATATCGTTTAACTGGTTAACTGAGGTTGCTCCGACCGACCTGGTGCAGCCAGGGCTGGAAACCCTCTGGTTGGCTGGCTGTTGCAGCCACGGCTGGGGTCCTTTCAGCTGGCCAGCAGGCACAGCTGGGGCCACTATGGCCCACCTGGGGCTGGGCTTCTCTGGCTGGCTGGCCTGGCATGGCTGAGGTCCCTCCAGCTGGCTGGGCCAGCACGGCCAGGTCTGCACCGGCTGGCAGACAGGGGGTTAATGGTTAAGGTCAGTTTACCGGTAAGCCTAATGCTTACCGATTAACCGGTTAACCTTTTACATCCCCAGTCAGAAGGGGGTCACAGTGCAATGAAGTTTGAGAACTGCTGAACTAGAGTAAATGGTGGGCTCTCTGTAACTTGAAGTCTTTAAATCAAGCTTTGAGGATTTCATTAGCTCAGCCAAAGATTATGGGATTACAGGAGTGGGTGGGTGAGGATCTTTGGTTTGCAATGTGCAGGAGGTCAGACTAGATGATCATAATGGTTCCTTCTGGCCTTATAGTCTAAGAGTATGTCTATACTTGCCAGTAGATCAGCACTGCTGCAATCGATGCAGCAAGTGCCGATTTAGTGGGTCTGGTGAAGATGGTGAAGAGTACTCTCCCATCGATTTATGTACTCCACCTCCCAGAGAAGGGTAAGGGAAGTCGACGGGAGATGCTCCCCCGTCGACACAGCATAGCGTAGCCACCACAGTAAGTGGATCTAACAAGGTCAACTTCAGTTATGTTATTCATGTAACTGAAGTTGCGTAAGTTAGATCAATTTACTGCGGTAGCGTAGACCAGCCTTTAGAGTTGTCTAATGAGAGTGGGAGTTACTCAGTTTACTGCAGTAGAGTGCAGAATGTACAACTACTTGCCTTGTGTCTATGTGCCATAATATGCACCTGGGGTGAAATTTATCCCTCTGTAGAGGACCAGCACAAGGCCTATATACCACTCATGTTCAACATAAGCCCTACTTTGAGGGGGTAAAGTGGTGTACAGGTCTCGTGCTGGTCCACTACAGAGGAGGGAATTTCATAATCATTGCCTGCAGTTTGTGATCTACAGCACCTTGCAGCCACAGCTATTGAACTATAGGAGCAGAGGGGAGTTAAATTATATATATATAGACAGAATATTGTAGAATCTGCATTGGCTGTTCATTCTTCCTGTTGAAGAAACCAGTCCCATGATGGGAGGGAACCAAGCTGGAATTGACAGACAAACTCCCTTATGTAGGACTTGCCCTCCAATGCAAGTAGAGGAAGCTGATAATTTCTCATGCATTGAAGGTGTCACTCCTGGAATGGTGTTGCAGGAAGATGCAGACAGGCTGTGGTGATATTGGATTTGATCATTAAAAATATTGATAGTCTGAGTATGTGGTAATCATGAGAACTGTTCAGTGACTTAGCTATTGAGTGCAAAGGTAGTTGGATCTCAGAAGACATCTAGAAAAACTTCTGGTGACTGCTATGGAGGACTCAGGCCTGGTCTGCACAAAGTTATATTAGTAATTAGTACATAAACTATTTCAATTAGGGCTATGAGTTTTACATAATAATTAGGCCAGTACAATCCTCAATATAGATACAGTTACACTGGTTCAAAGGTGCATTATATCTGGGTAACTTAT
Source organism: Dermochelys coriacea (assembly GCF_009764565.3). Lineage (NCBI taxonomy): Eukaryota > Metazoa > Chordata > Testudines > Dermochelyidae > Dermochelys > Dermochelys coriacea. The sequence continues at coordinate 326,124,717 of NC_050068.2, read as the reverse complement.
TCCCATAAGGGAAGGGGAATAAGTTATACTGGTACATGTACATCTGTAGTGCTGCACCTGCACAAGGAAAGTTATATTGCTTTAACTATACTTGTATTATTAACAATAATAATAGAAATCTGATGAGATTCAACAAGGACAAGTGCAGAGTCCTGCATTTAGGATGGAAGACTCCCATGCACTGCTACAGACTAGGGACTGAATAGCTAGGCAGCAGTTCTGCAGAAAAGGACCTATGGGTTACAGTGGACGAGAAGCTGGATATGAGTCAACAGTGTGCTCTTGTTGTCAAGAAGGCCAATGGCATTTTGGGTTGTATAAGTAGAGGCATTACCAGCAGATCGAGGGATGTGATCATTCCCCTCTATTCAAATTGGTGAGGCTCATCTGGAGTACTGGGTACAGTTTTGGGCCCCACACTACAAGAAGAGTGTGAAAAAATTGGAAAGTGTCCAGCAGAGGGCAACAAAAATGATTAGGGGACTAATGGAACATATGACTTACGAGGAGAGGCTGAGGGAACTGGGATTGTTTAGCCTGCGGAAGAGAAGAATGAGGGGGGATTTGATAGCTGCCTTCAACTATCTGAAAGGGGGTTCTAAAGAGGATGGATCTAGACTGTTCTGAGTGGTACCAGATGACAGAACAAGGAGTAATGGTCTCAAGTTGCAGTGGGGGAGGTTTAGGTTGGATATTAGGAAAAACTTTTTAACTATGAGGGTGGTGAAGTATTGGAATGCGTTTCCTAGAGAGGTGGTAGAATCTCTTTCCTTTGAGGTTTTTAAGGTCCGGTTTGACAAAGCCCTGGCTCGGATGATTTAGTTGGGGATTGGGCCTGCTTTGAGCAGGGGATTGGACTAGATGACCTGAGGTCCCTTCCAACCCTGATATTCTATGAAAGCTATACAACTTTTGTGTGTAGGCAAGCCCGCAATGTTTGTACTATGTACTGATAGCTATGACATACAGAGGTGCAGGAGTAATGACCTGGGAGCTAAATTTAAATTACTGCAAAAAAGTCTTAAGTCACACATGAGTCAAACAGAAACATTTGCTAGGGTTACAAAACAAAAGTTTCTGTATCCCTTAAAAAATAGGACAGAAGTCACAGCTGTACTGGAGGAGGGACAGGCTCAAGCCACAAAGATTCATGTTTATAAACTTACTAAGGTGTCAGACAAACTAGTCCAACTGAGGTATCAGACAAACTAGAATTAAAGATGGGCACATGACCAAAAATAATCACTACAAGTATCTAAATACCAAATCATAATACAAATATAAATATAGCAGTAGGGCTATATTGGTGGCCTTCAGATCACAAGCAGGCTATTGAGTGCATAATATTGAGAGAAATCAAAAAGGCATCTAAATCTAATAAACCAGTAATTACCCATATATAATCTGGTCAAATACCACAGAGGGTGTAGGGAAGCAATTTCTCAACACCTCAAACAGTTACATCTTGCAACAGCTAGTTCTAGAAGATAGTAATCAGAGTAGCAGCCGTGTTAGTCTGTATTTGCAAAAAGAAAAGGAGTACCCGTGGCACCTTAGAGACTAACAAATTTATTAGAGCATAAGCTTTCCTGAATGCATCCGATGAAGTGAGCTGTAGCTCACGAAAGCTTATGCTCTAATAAATTTGTTAGTCTCTAAGGTGCCACGGGTACTCCTTTTCTTTTTGAGAAGATAGTAACTATTTCTCCACTGAGGTCTTGCGTAGTCGCGGGAGATTTGCACCAGTCCCACTATTTACAACAGTCCCAATCCCTAATGCGCATTAGCAAAAATAAATAAATAAATAAAATCAACCCGTGGCTTGCACCAGCGTGACTTACCTCAGCAGGTGAACTAGCACTGGTGCAAGCCCCGTCTCGCAGGGGTGCAGGCAGCACCTCCATGGCGGTGGGGGGAATTGCACTGGTGTAGGGGCACCCACACAAAACCTGCAGTACAGACTGCGCCTCACGCCGAGGTCACACACCGGCTGTGTTTCAGCCAGGAGGCAGACCGGGCCATACCAAACCTACCGCTGCCACGGCGCCTGAGAAAGGGGGATTTAAAACTCCAGCGCGCCCTCCCCCCCCTTCCTCAGCGGCTGCCCTGGGCTCTGCCCTCCCCCCTGCGCTGCCCCACTCACAGAGCAGCCCCCGCCTGCCCTCCCCCGGGGGATGCCCTGGGCTTCCCCCCGTGCTGTCCTTCCGCCGGGCGTGGCCGCTGCTGCCCCGGCCCCGGCCCCGGCCCCAGGCCCCGGCCCAGGCCCAGGCCCGTGCGCGGCGCTCGCAGTAGCTGCCAGGTGCTAGGCCGGGCACCACAGGGCCGCTCCCGCCCGCAGGCTCGGCGCCGAGCTGGACCGAGCGGCAGCAGCCGCCCGCCGCGGCTCCAGGGGGCGGTTCCGCAGCCGGCTGCCCAGCACGCCGGGAGCGGGAGAGGCGGCGGCCGAAGCTCCGGGTCTGCCGGCGCCAGGCTCCCCTCCGCCCGCGGGTCCTGCCCGCCTCCCGGCTGGGGAAACCACCTGCGCGGAGCCGGTGAGTAGCGAGAAGCCGGGCTCGCCCCGGCTCCAGCGGAACAGGCTCGTTTGTTTCCTCCCTGCCTCTCCGGGCTACAGGCAGCTGCTGGGACACGCACCCCTCCCCCTGCGGTCCGGGGGCGCTGGGTGCCGAGGCGAGGCTGCGGGTGCGGGGCAGTAGGAGGAGGCGGGTTGTTGTAACAGCAGGACTCGGGGGGCAGCAGCCCTGGAGCGGGCGGGGGGGGGGGGCGCTTGGGTGCCAGTGATACCCCGGGGGGGGGCAGGTGTGGGCCTTGGAGAAAATGGGGTTTGCAGCTGTTGTGCGGCTCCAACACACGCTTCCCACACAACTTGGCTTAAGGGGCTTCAAGGCTTGTTTGACACACTTTTCCTCAGCGAAAGCTATGGCATAGGCCCGCTACTTTTACCTTCTGGGAGTTCCCAGTTCTCAGGCCCTGATCTTGCAATGAGCTCTGTGCAGGTGGACCACTTGCCCGTGCAGAGCCCCCCTGAAGGTGAGAGAGGGGTCAGATCACAGTGCAGAAGCCTCCCTTACTTTGCCACTGACCTAAGCAACCCTGAAAAAAAAAAATTAATGTAGACAAAGCCAACAGAAACACACTAACCAGTGGGTACAGCTCTGACAGTTGTAACATTAATGTATTGTACACAAAGACTGGGTGGGGTCAGGGATTTTTGGCCCCTAATTTTCTAATGCCGGTGTAGTTCAATCCTATGAGATTGATTTATTGTTAGTTCACAAGACCGGAACTGTATCCTGCGCACAGGTTGGCCGTTCTTACAGGTGGCAGGTGGATGTGCTTTTAAACTCCAGAATGACTGCTGTAGATTTTAGAACCTAAGGAATTTCTGCTAAATCTGCATAGTGACCATTGTAGAATTTGAGTTGTGATTTGACTGCTATGGTGTTCTAAATTCTGTAGCAGTAAATACAGACCTTCTAAGCGTTGGAAGAATTAATATGGAAGCATATGTAAATATTTCTTAATGTAAATGATAAAATAGGTGAGACTGTTTAAAACCTAGGAAAATTCATTGCCTAATATGTTAATTACAATAGAGTTAAGGTTAACTATTAATTTAATGTGTCATTATCAGTGTTTTAAGTTTAAATTTATTTTCAATTTTTTTCTTGCAGTTTTCTTTTCCTGTAACAATTTAAATTCTGTTTTATTACTCTAAATTTATTTAAGCCCTAATCCTGCAAATGCTTACACATGCAAGTAATTTCACCCAAAGGGACTATCCATTTGCATAACTGGGAGTGTAGATTAAATTCTTCAAATCAGGGACTATTTGAAGTAAGTGTGTGTGTGTGTGTGTGTGTATGTATGTATATATATGTGTGTGTGTGTATATGTGTGTGTATGTATACGGCCCTATGCTATTTGGCACTATTTTTTATATATATATATAAGTGCCAAATAGCATAGGGCCGTAATCCTGATATCCTATAGCTCAAACAGAAGTTATGGGCTTGATGCAGAAATTATTGAGTAAAGTTCTTTGGCCTATGTTATGCAGGAGGTCATACTGGCTGATCATAATGGTCCCTTCTTGCCTTAAAATCTATTAACCTGATCTACTGCAGTATAAACATTAAACACTAATAAATGGATTTTCTCATCTAACAGATAATGTCTGTTGTGTCGTTCCTATACATACAGGCCATAAATCTTCTGTACCTGGCATAAGAGAAGAGTATTGGTGCAGACTAAATCGCCATGCGACTAAAGACCAGAGTGTTGTAAATAAAATACACAATAGGAAGTAGGCAGTAAGAGGAATGCTGCAGGGACCTTCATTGTTAATTTCCTTACTTTCAAACTTTTGTTTGCTTTTGTGGAATATTACTGTATTGTTAAAAGAAAAGGAGTACTTGTGGCACCTTAGAGACTAACAAGTTTATTTGAGTATAAGCTTTTGTGAGCTACAGCTCACTTCATCGGATGCATTCAGTGGAAAATACAGTGGGTAGATTTATATACACAGAGAACATGAAACAATGAGTGTTACCATACACACTGTAAGGAGAGTGATCAAATAAGGTGAGCTATTATCAGCAGGAGAGGGGGTGGGGGGAATCTTTTGCCGTGATAATCAAGGTGGGCCATTTCCAGGAGTTGACAAGACTGGATACAATTAACTTAGGCTTGAATAAAGATTGGGAGTGGATGGGTCATTACACAAAGTAAAACTATTTCCGATGCATCCGATGGAAAACTGCACGCATCCGATGAAGTGAGCTGTATAGCTCACGAAAGCTTATGCTCAAATAAATGTGTTAGTCTCTAAGGTGCCACAAGTACTCCTTTTCTATTTCCCCATGTTTATTTCCTCCCCCCCCCCTTCCTCAGATGTTCTTGTCAATTGCTGGAAATGGCCCACCTTGATTATCACTATAAAAGGTCCCCCACCCCCTGCTCTCCTGCTGGTAATAGCTCATTTTACCTGATCACTCTCCTTGCAGTCGGTATGGTAACACCCATTGTTTCATATTCTCTGTGTATATAAATCTCCCCACTGTATTTTCCACTGCATGCATCTGATGAAGTGGGCTGTAGCTCACGAAAGCTTATCAAATAAATTTTAGTCTCTAAGGTGCCACAAGTACTCCTGTTCTTTTTGCAGATACAGACTAACACAGCTGCTACTCTGAAACCTCTATTGTTAAAGTTATGTATAATTATTTATAACCTTGCTATATCTTAGTCAAGATTACTGTTTGAATTTATGGAGGTAGCTAAAAGTTTTAGATCACTTCAGAATCTGCCACCCAACCTCTCCTTTGACTCGAGATCTAAACATATTTAAATCTCCAGTGAGCACAAACATGCTGAGAAATTACAGGAGCTGTTAGAGCATTTTGATTCGCTGAAAATCCTGTTGATAGGAAGCATGAACGTGCACATGCCAGTTGTGTAGCATACTTTCTAGTGGGTACCAACATTCACCTGGTTCATCTGAGAGTTATTAACATTCTAATGGGTTTGACGTACTGGGAATGGCTACATACAGTTTTGTTTTTTACAATATCTTGTTTGCATAATACAGCACTGGATTATAACCAATGTAAAAAAGTCAATACCCCTGCAAGGAAAGGATACATTCCCTAATACAGAATGTATTGGATATTAAATTTCCGTGTTTACATGGGAAAGGTTATACTGAAGACAACCTAAGATGTCTATTTAAACCAATATACAGGTTTCAGAGTAGCAGCCGTGTTAGTCTGTATTCGCAAAAAGAAAAGCAGTACTTGTGGCACCTTAGAGACTAACAAATTTATTAGAGCATAAGCTTTCGTGAGCTACAGCTCACTTCATCGGATGCATTTGGTGGAAAAACTAAGGTGCCACAAGTACTGCTTTTCTTTAAACCAATATAGTTACAGCAGTATAACCCTCCATGTAGACATCCTTATTCTGCTTCAGAGTGCCTTTTTTTTTTTTTAAGTTTAGTTTAGTTTGTTGTTTTGGAAAGTAAACTGAAAAAGCCACTCCTATACCAAAACAAAAGTTTTTCATATGGTGGGTTATGCCAGTCTGACTATATCAGTATAACTGGTAAAACATTCCCACCTGGACAAGGTCTAATAGTTGCACTTAATCTTATTTAAAAAAAACTAAGTTCAAAAGATGATATTGTGACTATTTCATAGTACAAAATATAAAATTAAAGCCATAATGATAATACTACATTGTCCTTCTATATAATCTTTCATCAGCTCTTCTCAAAACGCTTTACAAATGCTGATTATGAATTAAACCTCACAACATCATTACAAACTAGATTAGTAGTATGCCTCTATTGGGTAAACTGCAGCGCTAAGAGATTAAGTAACTTGCCCAAGGCATATCTATATTTCTAGTGACTAGAACTAGATTTATCCCTAGTATAAATAGTTTGGTCTGAGGAGTCCATGTTTCCAGTCCCTGCCACTAAAATTATAAATAGTTGCTAGCTATGGTTGGTGCCTCAATATTGGACTGTTTATCTTTTTTCTTCTGCAAGAATCCCTATTTGTTTAATCAAAGCTTATAAATTACATTTTAAAATGGTCCTACTTCAGAAGTTTCAGTTTGGATAAGGACTCAAAAGTTTGAATGGCTCAACTGTAAAATTGTACTGGAAATCTTTTGAAAACTGATCCTCTCACCATATTTTCAATACTTCATAGTAGCGTCAAAAATATCAAAAGAAACATCATTTTCGTAGTGTTTGGGTATTTCCAGTGCCAAAGAAAACCAGGAAGTACAGAGATTTGCAGAAATTAAATCTAACACAGAACAAGAATTCACCTACTCTTTTTGAAATGCCAAAAAGGGTTTGGCTTCTTTCTTATTTTACCTGAACCTGGCTGTTAATCCCTAATAACAGAAAATGTGATCTTAAAAGAACTGTTTGTATTTTTGGCTTTCTGTAACTTTGCCATTAAAATGTAGATATGGAAATGTGTATTTTCTTTAAAAAGGGGGGGGGGAAGTGTGTGGGGGGGAAAATAGGCTTCCCAAGTGACTCGATTTGCAGGAAACTTCTTTAGTGGTATTAGATGCCACTATCAGAGGTTCTATGATTTTTGTCAGATGCTGGGACTGGGCGACAGGGGATGGCTTACTTGATGATTACCTGTTCTGTTCGTTCCCTCTGAAGCACCAGGCTAGATGTACCTTTGGTCTGACCCAGTATGGTGGTTCTTATGTACATGGGTCAATACACGTGCCCCCACATCCAAACCGGATTACTATTAAATATTATACTGTGATATCACTCTTAAGATCCCAGTCATGACTGGGACTCCATTGAGCTCTTCACTGTACATAGAAAAGAGACAATCCCCATCCAAAGGGCTCACAGTCTAAAGATATAGTATGGCATCTGAACTGGAGTGGACCAGAAGGTGGGGGTCAAGGCTTAAATGGAGCTGGGAAAGAGGAACTCTAAGGCCCAGACAGTTGGCAATGATGTCCTAATACCATGTACTATATCTGAAGCAATGGATGGCAGGATCATTAGATTATCACACAATACCGCCACCACTGTCCTTTGCAAATGGATGAGTCCAAAACATTTTTTTAATGGCTGGGCAGTGTATAGGTTTACTGTCTATTATGCAAGATGACAACCAGTCTGATCAGCTGGTTGATGTTTATCGGAATAGTTGACCAGGAAATGAAGTGTGTTTGTTTTGGAGGAATTGATCTTTAAACATATGCCAGCCAACCGTAACAATGTTAGGACTGGTTCTTGCTGGCTTCTGCCAGATCTAAGGAGGCACAGCCATTGAGATCTTAATGAATCCAAGTATATTTAATAATGTCAAGTCAATAGGATTCCATTAGATCCAAAAATGTTCAGGTAAAACATATATGGGTCCATTGACATAAAAACTCACAGCTAGTAGCTTGTGGTTAGGACACATTCTTTCATTTTATGAATTTTCATCTATGGGCAGGTCTGCGCTACAGGGCTCAGTTGACCTAAGTTATGCAACTCCAGCTAGGTCAACGTTTTGCAGTGTCTACACTGTGCTGGGTCCAAGGGAGGAACTCTCCTGTCGACTTACCTTATGCTTCTCGTTCTGGTGGAGCATCGTAATTGACGTGAGAGTGATCGGCAGTTGATTTATCAGGTCTTACTCCCAGTAAGTGGAGACAAGCCCTATGATATGTAGAGACAGATTTTTTTTTTCTATAACCCCAACTCCGCAGGGTGTGGGAGGGGCTCATGGGTGCAGGCTCTGGGCAGTACTTTACCTCAAGCAGCTCCTGGAAGTAGCGGCATGTCTCGCTGCTGGGTCCTACGCGGATGCACAGCCAGCTGGCTCTACAGGCTGCCCTGTCCGCAGGCACCAACTCTGCAGCTCCCATTGGCTGGGAACTGTGGCCAATGGGAGCTGCGGGGATGGTACTTGGGATGGGGACGGCACACGGAGCCCTCTGGCTGCCCCTAAACATAGGAGCCGGACGGGGGCCATGCTGCTGCTTCTGGTAGCTGCGCGGAATGGCCGCCAACCCCGCTCCCCAGCTAGGGCGCAGGAGTGGGATAAGCCCCAGACCCCGCTCCCCAGCGGAAGCTCGAGGGCCGGATTAAATCAACGGGTAGGCCAGATGTGGCCTGCGAGCCATAGTTTGCCCACTCCTGACCTACACCAATGTGAGAATTCCTCTCATTGGCGTAGGTCAGTGGTGGGCAACCTGCAGGCCGAATGTGGCCTATCAGTAATCCGTTGGCGGGCCACGAGACAGTTTGTTTACATTGACCGTCTACAGGCACAGCCGCCCACAGCTCCCAGTGGCTGTGGTTTGCTGTTCCTGGCCAGTGGGAGCTGCAGGAAGCAGCGGCCCCCACATCCCTGGATGCCGCAGATTGTCATGCTTCAGTGTGGACACTACCTATGCAGTGGTTGGCAGTTTATAGACGTGAAGCAATTTAAGAGTAGATAAGCCCTAGATTGACATAGCTACAGCCCTCAAGGGAGTAAAAAATCCACAACCCTGAATGCTGAACTAACTCCTGGTGTAGACACAACTAGATCAATGGAGGAATGCTTTTGTTGACGTAGCTACCGTTGCTCAGGGAGGTGGTGTTCCTACAGCAACAGAAAAACCCCTTTCGTCACAGTAAACTGCGTCGCCACTACAGGTTATGCCTGCATAGCTATAGTACCATAGCTATGCTGCTATAGTCCCCCTCCCCATATTACAGACATAGCATAGGCCTGGATGTCTAAGGGCTGATCTACACTAGGAACTTACATCAGTATAGCTACATCTCTCAGGGTATGTCTATACTACGAAATTAGGTCGAATTTATAGAAGTCGATTTTTTAGAAAGCTATTTTATACAGTTGATTGTGTGTGTCCCCACTTAAGACCATTAAGTCGGCGGAGTGTGTCCACGGTACCAAGGCTAGCATCGACTTCCAGACCGTTGAACTGTGAGTAGCTATCCCACAGTTCCCACAGTCTCCGCTGCCCATTGGAATTCTGGGTTGAGATCCCAATGCCTGATGGGGCAAAAAACATTGTCGTGGGTGGTTCTGGGTACATGTCGTCAGGCCCCCCCCTCCCAGCCCGGGAGGGGTGGGGGAGGAAGGGAGGATGGAAGGACAAGGCCACACTGCACTTCAAAACTTGTTGAATGCCAGCTTTCTGTTGCTTGGGCAGTCCTCTGGGGTGGAGTGGTTGGGTGCCCGGAGGCCCGCCCCACTGCGTTTTTGGGCATCTGGGTGAGGAGGCTATGGAACTTGGGGAGGAGGGGGCTTGGTTACCCAGGGGCCACAGCGGTGGTCTGTGCCTTTCCTGCACCTCAACCATACACCGGAGCATATCAGTTTGATCCTCCAGAAGCCTCAGCATTGCATCCTGCCTCCTGTCATCACACTGACGCTACCTCTCCTCTTGCTCGTGCCTCCTGTCCTCACGTTCATTTTGTGCTTTCCTGGACTCCGACACTGTCTCTCTCCACGCACTGTGCTGGGTTCTTTCAGCGTAGGAGGACTGCATGAGTTCAGAGAACATTTCATCGTGAGTGTGGTTTTTTTTTTTTTTTTTCAGCTTCTAATCTTTGATAGCTTCTGGGACGGAGATGATACATGGAGCGATGAAACATTTGCAGCTGCGGGAGGGAAAAAAGGGAGATTAGTCTTTAAAAAGAGACATTTTAGAGAACAATGGGTAGACTCTTTCACGATGAACCAAGCTGTTAACATTACATAGCACGTGTGCTTTCTTTACAAGGTCGCATTTTGCCTCTTCTATCGCGGGCCTGCCGGTATGGTGTGAGAGATCACACACGCAAGGTCGGCGGGCAACAGAATTCGGGTTGCAGGCAGCCATGGTAAGCCACAGTCTTTTGGCTTCTTTAACCTTCATAATGTGGGAATGGTTTTAAACAGCAGTGCCCTCATTTCACATACCAAGAACCCATTGGGTTGGCCCTTTAAAATGGGTTGGCCATTTAAAAGGAGGGGCTGTGGTTTTTGGGTTAACATGCAGCACAAACCCAACTAAACACACACACTCAATTCTCTGGGATGATCGCTTCACCCCTCCCCCCACCACGTGGCTAACAGCGGGGATGATTTCTGTTCAACCACAGGCAAACAGCCCAACAGGAACAGCCATCTCTGAATGTCCCCTGAATAAAATTCCCCTATCTCAACCAGGTGACCATGAATGATATCACTCTTCTGAGGATAACGCAGAGAGATAAAGAATGGATGTTGCTTGAATGCCAGCAAACACCGGGACCATATGCTGCCATGCTTTGTTATGCAATAATTCCAGACTATGTGCTGCTGGCCTGCCGTGGTAAAGTGTCCTACCATGGTGGACAGAATAAGGCTGCCCTCCCCAGAAACCTTTTGCAAAGGCTTTGGGAGTACCTCCAGAAGAGCTTGATTGAGATGTCCCTGGAGGATTTCCGCTCCATCCCCATACACGTTAACAGACTTTTCCAGTAGCTGTACTGGCCACGAATGCATCCCAAGTCTTCAGGGCAAATTAATTATTAAACATGCTCGCTTTTAAACCATGTATTATGTTTACAAAGGTACACTCATCGGAGGTCCCTTCTCCACCTTCTAGGTCCGGGAGCCTGCCTTCAGTGGGTTGGGAGAGTATTGGATCCAGGGTGAGAAACAGTTCCTGGCTGTGGGGGAAAAAGGTTTCTCCGCTTGCTTGCTGTGCTTCAACCTCCTCCCTCCTTCTCATCTTCCTCGTCCCCAAAATCCGCATCTCTGTTGCGTGAGAGTCCATTGACAGAGTCCATGCACAGGACTGGGGTAGTTGTAGGGGCACCCCCTAGAATGGCATGCAGCTCATCATAGAAGCGACATGTCTGGGGCTCTGACCCGGAGCAGCTGTTTGCCTCTCTGGTTCTTTGGTAGGCTTGCCTGAGCTCCATAAGTGTCACGCGGCACTGCTGCGGGTCCCTGTTATAACCTCTGTCCTTCATGCCCTTGGAGATTTTTTTCAAATATTTTAGCATTTCGTCTTTTTGAATGATAGCACGGATTCATCTCCCCATACAGCGATCAGATCCAGTACCTCCCATTCAGTCCATGCTGGAGCTCTTTTGCGATTCTGGGACTGCATGGTCACCTGTGCTGATCAACTTGCCACGCTGGCCAAACAGGAAATGAAATTCAAAAGTTCATGGGGCTTTTCCTGTCTACCTGGCTAGTGCATCTGAGTTGAGAGAGCTGTTCAGAGTGGTCACAATGGAGCACTCTGGGATAGCTCCCAGAGGCCAATCCCATTGAATTGCATCCACACTACCCCAAATTTGTCCCAGCAAGGTCGATTTCAGTGCTAATCCACTTGTTGGGGAGGAGTACAGAAACCGTTTTTAAGAGCCCTTAAAGTTGGAAAAAATGGCTTCATAGTGTGAATGGGTGCAGGGCTAAACCGATCTAACGCTGCTAAATCCAACCTAAACTCGTAGTGTAGACCAGGGCTCAGGAGTGTGAAAAATCCACTCCTCTGAGAGACATAGCTATACTGACCTAACCCCTGGTGTATACAGCATTAGAGTGATGGAAGAATTCTTCTGTCATCCTAGCTACCGCTTCTTGGGAAAGTGGATTACTTATGCCAGTGGGAGAACCCCTCTTGTCAGCATAGGTAGTGTCCACACTAAAGCGCTACAGCAGTGTCGTGGTAATGTTCTTAGTGTATACATACCCTCTGTACAAAACACTCTGCTGGGGTTTGAACACCTTTATATTTGTCTGTTGTATATTTTCTTTCCTTCTCACAGCCACCATTTTTCCAGAATGGGTTCTACCTGCTGTTCTTCAAAATAGCCAGCCTGTTACTAATAAAGTTCTATGCCGGAAAAAGATTAAAATGTCTCCTGTCCCTTCATTTTGATTTTTAATTTTTGTTTTCCCACGTTCCCCTTCCCGTATGGCATTTTCCATTAACTCCAACCTGAAGGATGTGCATATCTCATAGCTCCTTTAACTTGTGGTGTAAGTGGCTGCACAAATTACTAGGGTTAAAAGTGCTTCCTTCAAATTCTTCCTGAATCTCAGGCCATCATTCACAGTAGATTTCAGTATGTGGAGGAGTGTTTGTAAATACATTACATATCATATGTATTTATTTATATATAATGGAGCAGTAGCAATACCTACAGTTAAGGTTCCCTAACACTTGTCCAATTATATTTGTGACAAATTTTAACCATTCAAACTGAAATTCAGAAAATGAAAAATATATGTAATACAAATGATTGATTTATATTTTAAACATTCATACATATTATATATAATTAAAAGTATAGCTGCTAGGTAGCAAATGGTAAATACGGTATGAGAAGCTCATGTATTATGAGATGCCAATTTATATCTTATGTATGTTTTTTCTATATGTATATTTTAAAATAATTAATTGTGTTTTAAATTAAGCAGTTGATTTATTCTACAAGCTCACCTGAACTATATTTTCAAACAACAAAAACAGCTTACTGAGGATACATCCTGTTTTATAGGACAATCCTGAGTTCTATCCTACAAACCCTTATGCATTTAGGCCCATTGATTTCAGTGTAGCAAAATTTTCTTGAGACAACTTTTTAAAATGTTGCCATCAGGATAGAAGAGTTTGGAATAATGTGTGAAGATGGGAATCTAGAAATCATTCACTGTTCATAATTTATGTCATGTAAAAATGTATGTTATGCAAACTCTCAAATCTTGAAATGCTCTTCCTTTTTACAACACTCTCTCAGAAATATTGAGATCCCAAAACCATACACTTAGTGATCATTTGTAGCACATACATTAGCAGGAAATAAGATGGATACCTCAATCTAGTCTTTCAAGAAAGCCAGCTCCATATGGCATCTATACTGAGACCACATTGAAAAACTGTAGTCAACAGTGTTTTCCTCAGCAATTAAAGTTGGGGGGGGTGTTAAAAATACAGGGGTGGGTAGGCGAGGACCAATGAGGGGTGAGACTATCAGGGTAAAGGTGGGCTGTATGGCACCATAGTAAAAACTGAAAAATGTTTCATGACCATTTTATTAGATTTAACTCATGTTTTTAAATCCTCACACAAATTAAAGTTGGCTACACAAGCCTACAATGAAGCACTACATCTACATTCTTCTTGGTTTCTTGGTGTAATTTTGCACAACTCTGTTAATGAACTTCTCAAATGAAGTGCATTCTTTTTTGGTGGCTTCTCGTGTGTCCGGTACTTCCAGTCCTTCATGATATGCTCATGATCACTCAGATGGTGACTTCTTTCAAAACACAAAATTCTATTCAATGAGGAAAAAGAACTCTCAGCTGTAGCTGTTGAGACTGGGAGTAGAAAGAGATGAATTCCTACTTCTTTCATCCCAGGAAACATAGCACAGAGATTGGGTCAAACCACTAGTGATGATAAAGAAGTTGAAGCCATATCTTCATTCATTCATTCATTCATTATATGATATTTCCACGCTGTGTTCAAATTCTCTATTCTGTCCTGATCACATTAGCAGCCCCATTGAGGGAGTGCCTCACTCCACTCAACTGTTGGTTTTTTATAGACTGTATCTGTAAAAGCTACGTAGAAGTTGATACAATCCAAAAGTTGTTGTAGAGATGTAGAATCAAGTCTGTGTACTTTTACTTTTTCAGCTGGCTTAACAAACACTTCTTGTCCTCTTCATTTAAAGAATCTATATAAGTGCCCTAACTAGTCAACTTCTGAAGTGAAGTCTTTGCTTCTTCTAGTACGTTTTAAATGGGTCTCTTTCTGATCCTAGTGTAGCTTCCATTGCTGGACAAAGATCTACTACTGTTGTAGCAGATGCCTGGATGGCATTGTTTAATGACCCAAGTGATTTCAATGGTAGACTTACAAGAGAGAATGGTGCTTGTCTTTTTTGAACTTATTTGCAAAAGTAGTCCACCAATCTCACTACTTAGATCCGTCCCATCTCGGTAGATATTTTCCCAAGCCAATAATAATGGTTGCAGTAATTTTAAGACAACAGCCAAGGATCGTTCATGAGAAAGCTAGCGGGTTTTCCCAGGTTGGACCAATTTGAACTTCAGTCCTCATGTATCTCCTATATTTTCCAAGACACTCAGTCCTTTTGGACTCTTGCTGAAAAAAGAGTATAATGAAGACATTAAATGTATAACTTTTTAAATGCCTTTTGAAGATTCTACAGCTCATACTAGTGCTAGTTGGAGTAGATGGCCTCTGCAGTGTGTATAGGAGAGTTTAGAGTCACACTTTTCTCTGAGTAAACTTGTACTCCACTATGTCTTCCAGAGAAGTTGGCAGCTCCATCAACTGCACAAGCAGCCATCTGTCTGGGGTTCAATTTACAAGCATTTAACTCTTCTAAAGACATGGGTTGTCAGAGATGCGGCCAATGTGTCCTCTATAACTTGAACATCTAGAAATTCATCTATTGGGCTACCACTGACATGAAGATAATGTAAGCAGTGACTTAATACTTGACATCCATTTGCATCAGTTCATTCATGAGCTATGTATGCACATTTTCTGAATGCAGTGAGAGAGTTCTTCACTTTTTCAACTGCTGAGTCTTTCACTGTTCCACTGCATGCTTCTAACCACTCAGTTGAGTTTCTTGCAGAAAGATAGTGAGCATGTGCTGGTCTTGGTCGGAACCACTGTCCAACTTCAGGATTAACAAATGATAATGCACTTAACATTGGCCTCCAGTTTGTAGTGTGTGGTATCTCTTGCTTAAAGAGAAAGTATGATGTGACCGTCATGTTTGTTTGAATAAACTGTGTTGTGTCTCGAGCATTTTTACAGCCTCATTAAGTACTTCTAAAATTGACTTTGACAATGACTGTTTTTTTGCATGTCAATACAGTCCAGAGGATTGGTGTTTTGATTCATATGTCTCCATGCTTCAACCACCATTAAAGAGGACATGCGTCCATGCTGATGACGGGTTCTGCTCGATAACAATCCAAAGTAGTGTGGACTGATGCATGTTCATTTTCATTATCTGAGTCAGATGCCACCAGCAGAAGATTGATTTTCTTTTTTGGTGGTTTGGGTTCTGTAGTTTCCGCATGCGAGTGTTGGTCTTTTAAGACTTCTGAAAGCATGCTCCACACCTTGTCCCTCTAAGATTTTGGAAGGCACTTCAGATTCTTAAACCTTGGGTTGAGTGCTGTAGCTATCTTTAGAAATCTCACATTGGTACCTTCTTTGTGTTTTGTGAAATCTGCAGTGAAAGTGTTCTTAAAATGAACAGCTTGTGCTGGCTCATCATCCAAGACTGCTATAACAAGAAAAATACGGCGGAATTCAGGTAAAAGAGAGCAGGGAACATACAATTATTCCCCAAGGAGTTCAGTCACAAATTTAATTAATGTGTTAACGAGCGTCATCTGCTATGGAAGCATGTCCTCTGGAATGGTGGCCAAAACATGAAGGGGCATATGAATGTTTAGCATATCTGGCATGTAAATACCTTGCAATGCCGACTACAAAAGTGCCATGTGAATGCCTGTTCAAACTTTCAGGTGATATTGTAAATAAGAAGAGGGCAGCATTATCTCCTGTAAATATAAATAAACTTATTTCTTTTAGTGACTGGCTGAACAAGAAGTAGTACTGAGTGGACTTGCAGGCTCTAAAGTTTTACATTTTGTTTTTGAGTGCGGTTATGTAACAAAAATCTACGTTTGTAAGTTGCACTTTCATCATAAGGAAATTGCACTACAGTACTTATGAGGTGAATTGAAAAATACTATTTCTTTTGTTGTTTTTACAGTGCAAATATTTGTAATAAAAAGAACATACACTTTGATTTCAATTACAACACAATACAATATATATGAAAATGTAAAGAAACATCCATAATATTTAATAAATTTTAATTGGTATTCTATTGTTTAACAGTGCGATTAAAACTGTGATTAATTGCGATTAATTTTTTTGAGTTAACTCACATAATTAACTGTGATTAATCAACAGTCCTAGTTCTTATGTAAAAATTAATTATAATAAAAATGTTTAGTACAGAAACTCCCCAAGATGTTAACTCCTCGAGATAGCAAGAATACGAGATAATGACCTTGGCAACAAAGTGTTTTAAAAATCTTGGCCTACTAGGAAATGTATACTTATATAAGTTTGTCACAGATCTAGCATTTTGGAGCAAAGTCACTAAAATGTAATCCAACAAACAAACATTCCTTTAACGTGCCCCTCCCTTCTCTCTGCTTCACCCCACTCATAGTTATTGTTTTGGGTCAGTGAAAACCAAGAGTTCAGAGGTGCTTTCACACAAGTTCACCTCCCACCCTGCGGGGGGGAGGGTGTGGGGGAGAAGGTGTCTTGTTCTTTCCGCCAGCTGCTCATCACTCGCTCTGGCCATTCACTCTGGTTGCTGTAGTTTGTTGTACCACCATTCCATCGCCAATGGCCCTGTGACATCACCTTCTGCTGCCACCTGCC
The DNA here is from genome assembly GCF_009764565.3 of Dermochelys coriacea. Lineage (NCBI taxonomy): Eukaryota > Metazoa > Chordata > Testudines > Dermochelyidae > Dermochelys > Dermochelys coriacea. The sequence continues at coordinate 326,107,725 of NC_050068.2, read as the reverse complement.
ACTGTGACCTCTGCAAGTCGGTCTCTTGACGTTCCACACAGCATTCAGTGATTTCAGCTCTCATTTGGGGAACCTCACAGCGAGTGCAGGCTGGGCTGTCTTTTCCACAGAAATGCCGTCCTGCAGCAGGTCTAAGCACTTAGACCTGATTATTAGTGATTTCAGCTCTAATAATCACTTAACAAAACAAAATACTCTCTATGGAGCCTAATAAGCTCTATCTTTAAATAGAGAAGAGGGGCAGGTCAAATAGTGCCTGTGAGTCTTAGGCACAGCCCACACTACCAAGCCAAACCCCTGTCTCTCCCTCCCTCCCACTCCACTGGGCTCTGCCATCCAAACCCCTTGCTCAGCGAGTGCTGTTCTGTTGAGAGTGACCAGTGCTTAATTTGTAATGAAAGAGGTACCGGGGCTCAAGCAAGTTTTTTTACTTTCATAATCGACGTGGCAAGCCCAGAGGTCCTGGGGCTATGAACTGCCAAGCCTAGAGATGTTGGGGCTCAGCCCTCGCAAAAATTAAGCACTGAGGGTGACCCCCTTGGTCAGGACAGGCTCAATATAGTTCTGCTGCTCTTTACTCAGACAATAAGGATAACATCATTTCATGACCCCCATATTCAATGCTCACGAAAGCTTATGCTCAAATAAATTTGTTAGTCTCTAAGGTGCCACAAGTACTCCTTCTCTTTTTGCGAATACAGACTAACATGGCTGCTACTCTGAAACCTGTCCCTAGGTAGAGTAGTTGAGTTCATGTAAGTACAATCTGGTCCTGAAGCCTTCCCCCTGCCCTGGCTGTCAGGGGAGAGCTCATTCAGACCTAGCTTACAAATCATATATTGAAATTATAAGGTTGGCCAACATTGCTGAAATGAATGTGCCAACATTATCGAAAAAACAACAGCTGTGTGAAGAAGCTAGTCTTTGTTCATACTTTTCAAACCCATTATACTTTTTCCGATACAAGTATTTTATTATATACTGTATATGCTTTCAAAGAGTGTATTAATGTTTCAATTTCAATTCAAATTTCCAACCAATGACTAAATTGGCAACACTGTGTAAATAGTTGACCACTGTCAGGGTGTTGGGGAAATTCAGGGGGTGAAGGTAGGGAAATCCCTGGTAGTCAATCTAGGTCAAAGGTCCTAAGGACTACCATACAGGCAGCATTAGAGCCTTAATTGTGTCTTGTTTAATTTGTTCTTCTTTTTTTGTAGCCAAGCATCTATAATTTGGCTCTTTCAGATACAGTTCATCTTTATACAGAGCATTTCTTCTAGTTTTATGCATATGTCATTGTTTTAATTTTTATTAATGTTTTTATCGAAGTGAGTAATTTTTAGCACAACCCTTCTACCCATGAGTTTTAAAATTAAGTTCAGGTTTTTGTGGTTGCCGGTACTGTAAATATATTTGTTCTGCTCTAACAGGAAAAGCATTCTGACTTTTTTAAAATGAGCAATCATATGTATAATCAACTCGGTTAAAACTTCCTTCCTGGTAAGTGCAGCACTTCCTTTGCATCTGGACGTGAAGGCAAGCAAGAAAAGCAGAACAACTTAAACAATCAACTTTCTTGATCCTCATTTAAAAAAAATACTTTAAAATTAAACAAATGAGTCTTATTCAGCGACTCATCCTGTGCTTTGTAATCAGGTAATGTTTCAATTTGATTTGGTAATTATAAATATGGTGCCCAGAGTTATTTGCTTTCCGAAACATTAAGAACGAATTGTAGTCACCGTGTGTTCTGTTGTTACAACAAAACTAACCTGAATGTTCTTACCTTTTGTTCTAATATTTGCAAGGACACGATGAGATTCCTGGGGCTTTTTGTAAGCAAATAGAGGGAGGCTTTGTGTATATTTTTCTAAAAGTTTTTTCTAAAAAAATGTTGAAATTAAGCAATCTAACAGCATAATTTGTGAAGGAGACATTGAAGGGGAACAAATGTAAGTACATCCAGTCTACTTTGCTTTCCTCAGCTGAATACTCTGTAAATAACTTCCACTTTGATATGGTAGAACAGAGACTAATTGTGAGTGATAACATTTTTGCTTTCTTAAAATCAGTAAGATTGTCTTAAAATTTCTTTCTAATTTTGTTTGTTTTAGATATTTTCACTTGCTATAAAATGTACTAGAGTGTCATTGGCTTGCAAACATTTTCATCATATTAGGCTAAAATTTAGATGTACATTATATACGGGATTTTTAAAATAAAAATATCCTAATGCTTCATCACGGAGGGGGGAAACAATCAACAGTTTCGCTTTCTGTGGGGTCCACATAGAAACAATATTTGTTTCCTCTGCTACAATTAACATATTTTTCTCCGGAGCTTACTGTGACATCATTCTGTGATACTGGATCACTAACAGCAAAATGTTTTTTAATTGTTAAAATCCATTTGTGTTAATTTCAGCATCATCCAAAATACAGGAGGGGGGAAAAAAAACAATGTTTGCCAAATTCAAAAGAGAAAATTAGTCGGAGCAAAAAAACATTGTCAAGCTTCTAGAGATCAGTTTCTACTGAAGTCTGGGAGTTTAGGCCCCCGAGGCCCTAACAGGATCAGGTTCACAATTCATAAAATGGGTTTGGGTGAATAGTGTTCTATAAATGCACAATTTTAATTAGTTATTGCTGTACCTAATATTTGGGTTTAAAATTAATAAGTTGATTCAAATAAGCTATCCTGAACAAAAATAGTTTTATATTCAGAAACTTCTGGAATATATATTGTATATGTAAAGGTTATGATTAAAGTTAAACTTTATTTAAACTTAACAAAAAGAGCTAATGTGTCTGTAGAAGTATACACACAGAAATTAAATGAGAAAGTGATCAAACATTTGTATGTTTTGCTAGATTTCTTCTGGCATGGAGTTGAGGAATTATGAACAGCCTGTTGTAATGAGAGAGGAAAACAAACGAAGGAGAAGAAGAATGAAGCCATACAGTGCAGCAAGTAATTTGTCTTCAATGGAACTGATATCCATTGAGTTCATTCTGCCTACAAACAATAAACACACTAAAATGTCGGAAACAATGTTAGTCGAAATAGCTGGCAACTGTACTGTTGAGCAAATGAAAACACAGATTTGGATGCGTGCAATAGAGATGAGCCAAACCACAGACTTTTACCATAAATTCACCCCAGATCAATTTATTCTTCAATATCAAAAGAAAGGGCAGTGGTATGAAATTTATGACAAACATCAAGTAATACAGACGCTGGACTGCATACTGTATTGGAAAGTGTTACAGAAAAAGGTAGGCAAAATTCATGTTGTCCAAAAGCAAAAACCACCAGAGGCGGTTCAGGAATTTCAGATGCAGCTTAATGATTTAATTGGCTATGATGTCACTGATGTTAGTAATGTTCATGATGATGAGCTAGAATTTACTCGTCGCAGGTTAGTCACACCACGAATGATTGAAGTAGCCTGCAGAGATCCAAAATTGTATTCAATGCATCCATGGATTACATCCAAGCCACTCCCAGAATATGTGTTTAAAAAGATTACTAATAACAATATTTTTATAATCATACATAGAGGAACAACTAGCCAGAAAATTAAAGTATCAATTGATGACACTCCAGATATGATCCTTCAGAGCTTTTTCACAAAAATGGCAAAGAAGAAATCTTTGATGGATATTCCTGAGGATCACAGTGAACTGGATTTTGTTCTCAGGGTTTGTGGCAGAGATGAGTATATCACAGGAGAGACGCCAATCAAAGATTTTCACTGGATAAGACAGTGCTTGAAGAATGGGGAAGAGATCCACCTAGTACTAGATGACCCTCCTGACCCCAAGGAGGATGAGGTTCAGAAAGAAGAATGGCCCTTAGTGGATGACTGCACAGGTGTTACAGGATATCATGAACAGCTGACAATAGATGGAAAAGATCATGAGAGGGTGTTCATTATCTCTTTGTGGGACTGTAATAGAAAATTCAGGGTCAAGATAGTTGGCATTGATATCCCAGTGCTACCAAGAAATACTGAACTTACTGTGTTTGTTGAGGCTAATATTCAACATGGGCAACAACTTCTTTCACAGAGAAGGACCACATCTAAGCCTTTTACTGAGGAGGTTCTGTGGAATACTTGGGTTGAATTTGATATTAAAATTAAAGATTTGCCTAAAGGAGCGCTACTAAATCTACAGATATATTGTGGCAAAGCACAGGCATTATCCACAAAGGTTAGCCTTCAGTCACATGATTCCCCCAACTCCGATTCTAAATGCAAAACTCAGCTACTCTATTATGTAAATATTTTGTTGATTGATCACCGTTCATTGCTACGTAGTGGGGAGTATGTGCTTCATATGTGGAAGATTTCAGGTAAAGGGGAAGAGCAGGGAAGCATCAATGCTGACAAACTTACATCAGCAACCAATCCTGATAAAGAAAACTCAATGGCTATCTCTATTGTTTTGGATAAATATTGCCACCCAATAGCTTTGCCCAAACATAGGATAACATCTGACCCCCAAGGGGATAGGACAAGAGCTGAAATGCCCAACCAGCTTCGCAAACAACTTGAAGCGATCGTAGATACTGACCCACTTAATCCACTTACTCCTGAGGACAAAGAATTATTGTGGCATTTTAGATATGAAAGCATAAAGCACCCCAAGGCATATCCTAAGCTGCTTAGCTCAGTGAAGTGGGGACAGCAAGAAATAGTGGCTAAAACATACCAATTGTTAGCTAAAAGAGAAGCTTGGGATCATAGCACTTTGGATGTTGGACTAACAATGCAACTTTTGGACTGTAACTTTTCGGATGAAAATGTAAGAGCAATGGCAGTCCAAAAGCTGGAGAGTTTAGAAGACGACGATGTTCTGCATTACCTTTTGCAACTAGTGCAGGTAAGGTATATTTGCATTCCTGAACATTAGTTTCCTTGAATATTTGCATGATCATAGAAATGTTCCAGTGTTAAGAATGACCTACTGTTTGAAGTCTTCAATGTTAATCAAAACAGTGCTAGTGAAAGGAATTAACTTAATAATATTCTTAATACATTTACTTTGATACCATTTACAGGTTGTGTCTATGTTAACAGTCTTCTTCAAATTTCCCACAGTCAACTTACCACCAGTGTAGCTCTAATGATAGAAGCACATCCTAACCACTGGGTTTTCTAATCCTGCTCAGAGCAGGTCTAGATCACATGATAATTAAAGCACCAGTTGTATAATGATCAGTGGCACTGCAGTCAGAGAGCCCATGTTTACCCGAGGTAGGGGGACCAGATGTCCCAATTTTATACGGACAGTCCAGATGTTTGGGGCTTTTGCTTCATAGGTGCCTATTACCCCCTACCCCCATCCTGATTTTTCACACTTGCTGTCTGGTCACCCTACCCTGAGGGACTTTTATTGACAGGACACCAGGGAATATGGGGAGTTTGGCTGGAAGCAACACAGCCACATGGTCAGAGCAATGTGCAGGATTTAATAAAGTTACGTCTTCAATTTTAACTTGTATTCAGCTTTACACTAAGTGACTGAAACACCAGTGCTCCTGCTATTGCTGCCACTGTTGGTAATGAAACAATGAAAAATTTAAAGAAAATGCTAGTTTAGACAAGGCCTGACACAAAAGTTTTGGGCTGTGTTTAAGGTCTCCTTGCAGAGTTGTGTGAAGAATCTTTCATGCTGCTGTGCATGCATCTTATCTGGCAATGCTATCAATCTTGTACTGTCATGTAATTGTACTTCTCCCTAAAATTTAAAAAGTATAAAACAGTAAAATAAAAAATAAAAGGCATGGCAAGGAACAATGGTCCATACTTAGGATTTATTCATTCATAGAAAGTTAGAAAGATCAAAATCAGGGTTTTAATGGAAAGTGAGTTACAATCCTATTTGCTTGAAATATCTTGTATATGGTCTCTTGCTAGCTGTTGTTGCTGAAAGCTTGAGATCAGTTATACGACAAAGCATTTCAGAGGTCTGAGTTTGAAAAGGGAAGTTTCTTTCACTTTCGCAATAGTTTTCTTTGGGGTGGGAACACTGCACCATTGCAACTTGCAGAACTGAGGGTATTACTGATTGCAGATGAAATTTGTAATAGTGCAATTCAGTTGTGTAAATGCATATCGAGTTTCTCTGGTCCTATTCTGCACCTTTCAATATCTGGCAGCTCTTTCTCTGTAAAGGTTATAAACTCCAAAGCAGCAGAGACAACTAAATATCAAGGAACCTATGAGCAAGTTCTGCAGTAACATTGGGCACCTCTGTGGCAAGGGAGCCTGTGGATCTTGTAAGCCGCACAGGTCTAGAGATAGTTGCTGATTCCTAAGAAAGTGAAGTTAGCGCTTCCAAATTTGCAGGAGCAGGGCTTCTGACAAAGCCTCTATGTACTCTCCAGCCCCATCTTCACCCATCTGGAAGTTGGGCTCCCCAGACAGGACATATGCAATTCAAGGTTTGTAAATTTTAAGGCCAAAAGTTACCACTAAGATTATCTAGTCTGACCTCCCACATAACTGCTACTATGTAACTCTCCTTCAAGATAGCAGACCTTACAGACAAGTTATTGTTTATTTTTAACACATTTTGGCACCCAAATTAGAGGTTCAGTTAATATGCAGGCTCGTGGATACACAAGTGCATACAATGCAGGATGCTAACATTTTTCTGTGTGCATTTTCTAAAAGAATTTGTTTCAAGACAATATACATTAAAATGATTTTAGGAAGAAATAAACTACTGAGGTATTTTTAGTTTCTTTTCAAAACAAAAGGAAAGACTCTGGGTTAAAACTTTTATTAAATTATAACATACACAATAGTTTAATGTAAAACAATATCAGAATGTTTTATTTTATTGCCACCTCCTCATCTAAATGCCTGAGTACTGTCACTATAGTGCATCAAGATTCATGAGTGTGAAGTTAGACTGGATGGCTACTTCTCCATGTGGCTTTTGTTTGTTAATCATCTGTCACAATAATAATGTGGTTTTGGGTTTTGTTTTTTGAGACAGCTAGCATAGAATCATAGAATGCAGTGATCAAATCACATGAAAAGAAACATCAGTGCTTTTTCCAACTTTTTTTTCTCTAAAGACCTATGCTTTTCCATAACATTTTTCCTTTGACAGCTCTATTCTATTGATGTCATCTGTAAATTACAGATATAAGAAAATGCAACAAGGTATTATAAATATTTTAAATAAAATTTGTATGTCTTTGATTTTTATATGCATTTTTTAGGCTGTGAAATTTGAACCATATCATGACAGCGCACTAGCCAGATTTCTACTAAAACGAGGTTTGAGAGTAAGTACTTCAAAATTAAGTAACATTAAAGTTACAGGCATTGTTAAAATTGACTGTTTCTCAGGCGAATGTCATGTATATTAATGTTAGCCTTTTCTCTGCCTTTAGAACAAAAGAATTGGTCACTTTTTGTTTTGGTTTTTAAGAAGTGAGATTGCTCAGTCCATGCACTACCAGCAGAGGTTTGCTGTGATCCTAGAAGCCTATCTTAGGGGCTGTGGAAAAGCCATGCTACATGATTTCATGAAACAGGTTCAGATAATTAAGTTGCTGCATAAAGTCACAATGGATATAAAATCAGTTTCTGCTGAAAAGTACGATGTCACCTCTCAAGGTATTTATTCATAGGTATTGCTTCATTTGTTATGTGATGTGTGTGTCTTTTTGCTCCATGTGTATTAAAACCAAATCAGCAAACAGTATGTTTCTCTGTAATGTCCATAAGAGTAAATTACTACCTCAGCCACTGAGCATCACAATTAATTCTTCTAAATAGCCATAGAAGTTGTGGGTGTCAAAGAAGCCAATAATATATTCACTTGTGGAAAACTGCATTAATGCGGAGTTAAAGTTGGAGGCACTTAATGGTGTGCTGTGTTCCTGGGTGTCTTCCAGAACTCAAACATTGTAAAACCAGGAAATGCAGAATTCAGGTACTCTAATATTCTTCTAATCTAAAGAGTATGTAATGTGACAAGAAAAAACAAAAGACATGCTACCATGAAATGAAGAGGTAAGATGACACCACACAATACAATCTTAACTACTGTCTCCTTTGTGTTTTACTGCAACACTGGTGCAGGTTCAAGTTCATGCACCTCTCCTGGTATAAAGAAGAAGAAGTATGTTCTCAGTGAGGGGTCCTGGGCTCTGAAATTAATTTTCCTTCTTGGTTCATCTGAGCCATGGATGTGGTGTGACCTGATGTTTATGCAGACTTTTCCTAGAGAAGTGGAAGGTTAATTGTACGGATTAATTAAGGAGCTGACTGGTAGGCTCTTGGGAGATGTTGCTTGGGGTTGGGAAAATTACTGGAGGTCTCACTTTCTCTTTTCATGTATTTATTTTTGAGAGAAATGATCAGTGGGTATGAGCCTGGTTAAGTGCCTGGTTTTAATTACAATTTGTATTAAAGTTGTGTATATGTTTTATTCATAGATTCATAGATACTAAGGTCAGAAGGGACCATTCTGATCATCTAGTCCGACCTCCTGCACAGCGCAGGCCACTGAATCTCACCCACCCACTCCTATGAAAAACCTCACCCATGTCTGAGCTATTGAAGTCCTTAAATCATGGTTCAAAGACTTCAAGGAGCAGAGAAGCCTCCCTCAAGTCAACCATGCCCCATGCTACAGAGGAAGGCGAAAAACCGCCAGGGCCTCTCCAATCTGCCCTGGAGGAAAATTCCTTCCCGACCCCAAATATGGCAATCAGCTAAACCCTGAGCATATGGGCAAGATTCACCAGCCAGATACCCAGGAAAGAATTTTCTATAGTAACTCAGATCATGTGCCTAGCACCTGAGATAGGCACAGTGGACAAATTTGAGTGAAACCTTACTTTTTTATCTCAATTAAAAGTGAATGGATGTTTAATCCAGCTCATTGATTTTATAAAGGATGACACCTTTCTTCAGATTTATGGTATATTTTGCATATGCTGAAGAAGCACCCATAATAAAACTTAATGTCAAGTCATATTTTTCATTAAACCACTTTCTCAAAATATCTCATAAACCAGTTTATGCTCCAGGCTAAAAGTCCTTAAACAGTGTTTTGAATTGTAGTAAGTGCGAGGCTTCATTTCAAAAGTCTTGGAGCATTCTTACCCAGGATGAAAGAAATGTTTACTTCATTTATGAATATGCCTCCTGTTTTTTGAACAACTTTCCAGATGCTTCATTCCTAGAAGCGAGAATTGCTCTCACTACTATACCTGCACCATACATCTTACCAGTTTCTTTTCAGCATTTACCATGCTGAATCAACCACCAATAGGAGCTTGTAACATGACTGGTTCCAGCAGTTGGAAAATCCATTGTGAATAGTGCAACTTCATATCAACACCAGAAAGAGTTCCTTCAATCCAAAATGTTGTTAATTGAAAAGTAAATTCCAAGTTCTTTTTCTTTGTGAATATCAGCTTTGAAATCCCAGTCCAACTCACCATCCACTAATTCCATGGTGTAAATCGATGTTTCCAAGATAAGCCATTATTGGGACAGTGTGAGTAGACCTGAAAAAATGCATAGTATTCAACTTGGATCACCCAGGTATTTTTTCAGATCCTGCTATGTTTTCACTTTTATCCTGCACTCCTAAATTCAGGAGAAGTTTTGTTGTTTTAAAGACTGTAGGATTGGGGCCATAGTATTTAATAACCTAGACAAACCCTCCTGTGTTATGCCCAGTGTTCAACATGGTGTTTGTTTGGTTTGTGATGCTGACAAACCCCATTTAAAAATTCTACATTTTAGAAGAAATTTACTTTTAATTATTTTACAAAACACATAGGGGGGCTTCCCCAGACTTCCTTGATCAGAATATCTACCTTTTAGGAGGAAACTTGAAGCTACTGCAGCTCTAGAGAGAGAGAGATTCTGAAATTTCAATCACAGCAATCAGCTTTATGTCCAGCAAGTTGTCTGTCTTATGTGATTTTTTTCTTTTCTTTCTTCTCTTTCGCTCTCTCCAAAAATAGTGTAATATATAACAGGACCTGAAAAGAGTACTTGGGTGATCAAGTGTGACTGCTCTGCATTTTTCAGGTCTACTCACATGACTGACTGTTCCACTAATGACTTATCTAACTTTGTTTTGAAAATACTGGATATGTTGCTTTAACTACTGCCTTTAGAAGTGTGTCACTGCCTAGTTACTCTTACTTGTTAACTTTTTCTTCCTTTAACTTCAGCCTGTTGCGCCTTTTGCCCACCATCTCCATTGACTTTCTTTATTTATATTGTCAGTCTGAATGTGTTGGATCACATCTTCTCTTTTCTAGTCTTATCAGTCTTTCAATCTTACCTCCTAATTATTTTATCTCTTTTTTCATCCTTCTCAGTACTTTTAGTTGGTCCACAGTATTCCAGATGCAGTATCACCATGGTTATATAGGGTAATATTTCCCTCACTTTTCATGCCAGAATCCCTATGTTTACATCCAATTTTTTTTCTACAAGGGCAATACACTTCAATCTTATACTTGTTTTGCTATCTGCTTTCGTCCCTGGGTCTGCATAATTGTTTTCTAAATATCTTCAAAATAGATATCTATGCAATTGTTTCCTCTCTCTAGGTTCCAGTTCTGAGTTCTTAAACTAGATCAGCTGGGAAATCTTATTATTTATAAATACTTTTGTTTGTTTTTGTTTTTAAATCAGCTAGTTCCAAACCTTTACTGTGATCACTTTAAGTAATTGGTATTCAGTTTCTTAATTATGTGGTTTTATATCAGATAGCTCATTGAAATTGAGATGCTATATCCTGAGCACCTTTGTGTAGTAAATCAATAATTACATTGTAGAAAACTATTAGATTTATTTGAGAAGGCCTATTTTAATAAACCCTAGTTTCTCCTTAAAGAAAGGTGTCTAATTATAACGTTCACATATTGACTCCTTTATCTTGCACTCAGATATTTTTCCCAGAATAGGTTTCACACTAGTCATCTGGTATTTTCTAGGTCCTTCTTTCCTAAAAGCCTCAAAGATAGGTGTCATTTGTTTTTTGTTTTTTTCAATTCCTGGGTGATTCTTAATTCACTGAACTTTATAGCAAAGATTTTGAGATTTTTCTCTGTTAATATTTTAAAAATTCTAGGTGCATAAATGCTGTGTCTAGCTTCTTCATTTTCCAGTGCTCCTTTGTTTCCCTTCTAATTTTCTTCCTTTTTTTGAGCGTATAATTATTTATATAGTGCCATCAATATGGGGAGCGCTTGAATAGCTAGAACTTGTGCATATAGAAATCCCTATCTTATTTTCTTTTTCTTTTAACTTGGTGTCTTGTTCGTTTAATATACAAGAGGAATACTTCCCAGCATATTGCAGAGAGGGATTGTGATTGGCTAGCTAAGATGGAGCAATATGTATTTCGGATAGAATTAATCATTCCTATTTAAACTGAAGGATCAGAAATCTGGAGAGGCTATGAATGGATTTCATAATTTACATATATGCATATAATGCCTTATTTACATAATCAGCAGATGTTCTGTTTGCTAGAATTTAAAACGGACAGAGCTACAGTATGGAACATTCTTTAAGAATATAGTAATTGCTTTGCCCCTGGCTGGTCCTTGTGGCTCTGCCCCCCTGGTTGCTTCTTGCTCTGGACTGGATATAGGGCTGTGGTCGGTTGCTTACTCCTGGTGCTGGCTGTTGCCCTGGACTGGGTGAGGGATTTGCTGCTGCCTGCTATCAGTTTGGGGGATACTCTGACTGAGCTGCTAGCCCTTAGTTGTAACTATTCCTTGCATCCTGGCTTGTGAGGATGGGAGCTCTAGCTGCAACTGCCTGGCTGCAGCTGGAAAGCCCTTGAGGTCACAGAGCAGGAGCTAGAGCACTGCCCAATATCACTATAGCTGTAGCTCCAAATCTATGGCCAGGTGTGAGTTGGGGGAACTATGCTCTAGGGAGGCTATGTCTCTGGTTAGAGTCTTCATGGCTTCAGTATTATTCACACTAAGCATCCAAAAATCATGAGATGGGCTTAAAAACAATGAGATTTGTTTAAAAAGTTGTGCTCTTGTATTTGTCTTCTAGTTTTGAGCCTTTAGTGGGTCATGTTTTCAGGCTTTTTTGATAATGATGCAGGCTAGAAACTTTTTTTAAATGAAAGATGAGATTCTCATATAATCACCCGAGTCCAAGAGTTGGAGCTTTAAGAAAAACACCAAATTCCACAAGACTTGTGGTAACATCATGAGAGTTGGTAACACTGTGACTGGCTCTCTATGGTTAGACACCTGAGAACATTTAACCAGAGAGAGCCTCTATACTATAGAATCTCCTTGGATTTCCAAATCAGGAGAACCTGCTAGAAGGTCTTAGGCATAAGCAGTTCAAAAAGGTAGCTAAAAATAAGAGCCTTGCATCCAAATTCTGAGACTTAAAAGGTCTAATTAACTGTAACTTTCTGCTTCTAACTTTTGAACCCAATAATGGTGATTTCTTTTTTGCAATTACAGTTATCACACAGCTGAAACAAAAGCTTGAAAAACTGCAGAACAGCAAACTTCCGGAAAGCTTTAGAGTTCCATATGACCCTGGGCTGAGAGCAGGAGCACTAGTGGTAAATATATTTGATTATTTACACATTCTTCATAGTTTGAAAATCTCTTATCTGCAAATGTGTGTGATTTACAAATCTGCCTCTTGATTTACAAATCATGTACCCAAAAGTCTTGACTTCACTTCTGCGATAAATATCCTCATTTATGGTTTTACCTCAGTTCACTTTGACAGCCCTATCTTTTCTGTGGTCTTTATGATTCTTCGCTCTCACCTTAAGCAAGTATAAGCGGAAGGCTGCTGCTTACCTCATATTCAAGGAAAAAACATGACAAAACACTAATCCTCAAACAGCAATTCTGGCTCCCCATTAATTTCAGGATCTAGTTAGAAACTGGCTTTCTTGTATCTAAAAACTTCTATAGACTTATTCCAGTCTTCTTCACTTGCTTTGTATCTGACTAGTCCTCCAGTTACTTCCCTTACCTGTGACGTATCACAGGCATCAAACCTGGGTCCATGGGTCCCCAGACAGCACTCAGGCCATGACTGCCCCCCCACAGCTCACCTGAGTAACTAGGGACAGGTTCAAGGAAGGTCTAGCTTGCAGAGGGCCCTGCCCCAAAACACTGGGGGAAACATCCAGACCCCCAACTGGCTAAGGAGCATAACATAAACCAGGAGGTAGCAACAGGAAGTTGTGTGAGCAAGTAGCGGAATCCTTGGCTGGCTGTGACTACCTCGGCTTACCTGAAGCCTGAGCCCTGCATTCCTTCCTGTTCCTGTTTCCTGCTTCCCTGCCTGCTCCTGGTTCCTGTCCTCCCATCCCAAACCCCTGTCTACTCCCAATTCCTGCTGTCCTGCTCTACTTTGGCCCCTGCTGCTCTGCCTTACCCCTGATGCTGTCCTCAGCTCTGATCCCTGGCCTACTACCTGACTTTGTCTCCAGCTCTGAACTTCAGCTTCATACCTGACATTGTCTTTGATTTTGACCCTCTGCTCTGACTATTAGGCCTGATTCCTGCTCCAACCACTAGGTTGGACTGCCCATACCCCAGTCATTGCATTACCCATCTTATACTGATCTGTCCCCTGTATCTCCCCATCATTGAGCCATTGTTGATACAAAAGTCTGCTCCTCTGCCATTTTAAAATAGCCTTTCTGTATCTCTTCAATATACCAAATTGCTGTTTTATTTCAAATCTCAGTTTAACAGTTCTTTTCATTGCCTTTTCCTTTCTCTCTGCCTCGAGTTATTACCTTATTTTTGTTAATATCATTTAATTCTGCAAAGCATTTTAGGATATAGTTTATGTGGTGGTGATACAGAAAATAATCTATTGCACAGTGTAGGAAAAAAAGCACTGATGGCTTTGTATATGCAGAAGTGTTACATTTATCCAAATGCAATAAAGGCAATCACAGTGTGGACCTTCCTTCTAACATAACTATTTCAGTCTCAATCTATTTTGTGTAAAATGGCCAGTGGTGTAAAAGTCTATTCATTCATACTTCATTAATGAAAAAGTTGTATACTGTAAATACCTAGATAGACAGTAAATGCCGGTCACTGCAACGTGATTACAGACACGTGTCTACCAAATTAAGAGGTTGATGTGGTATAACTATAGAATCAATTAAGCGGTTGATGCGCTATTTAGGTACTGTAGATCGGGGTCTCAAACACATGGCCCACGGGCCAGCTATTTCCTGCAGCCCACCAAGCAGCACACCCCCGGCCTAGCTCCAGGCCAGGGGTGGGCAAACTACAGCCCCTGGGCCAGATTGCCCCCCCAGTGGCCCCACGAGCCCTGTGCTGCTCCCTGAAGTGGCCGGCACAACGTCCCTGCAGCCTGGGGGATGGCAGAGGGTTCTGTGCGTTGCCATGGCTTCCAGGCACTGCATCTCCCATTGTCCGGGAACGGGGAACCGTGGCCAATGGGAGCTTCAGGGGAGGTACCTGGAGGTGCGGCAAGGGAGCGTAGGGAACTCTGTGCCCTGGCCTTCCCCCCCATGCCTCCCCCCAGGCCGCTGGGACATGGTTCCGGCTGCTTCCTGGAGTGGAGCGGCGCAGGGGCCAGGGCAGGCAGGCGGGCAGGGAACCTGCCCTGGTCCTGGTCCGCGCCGCTGCCACCCTGGATCCCACACCCCTCCTGCACCTCCTGGGGGAAGAATTGGGGTGGGGACTTTGGGGAAGGGGTTGGAATGGGGGCAGGGAAGGGGTGGGAAGAGGCAGGGCAGGGGCGGGGCCCCATGGAAGGGGTGGAGTGGGGACAGGGCCGGGGGCAGCGAGGGGGTGGGTGTCAGTGATGCGACCCTCGGGCCAATGCACTAGTCCTCATGAGTTTGAGACCCCCACTGTAGATAGAAGTCACAATTGGTTTGATGGCAAAGTGACATTTTTCTTTAGACACTTTGCTGCCATGACAGCATTTGATACTTTCCATATAGACTGTGAAGCTCACAACTCTACCAGCGCTTCACTAGATAAGGGAAATAATTGAGTTATAGGTGCAAATGGTGTGACATCAGAAGGCAGACAGACAGTTACTCATAGTCTATCCCTTTCTTTCATTCCTTGGACACTAAACTCAAAGTAATGTGTGAACAAAGAAATGTTTATTGTAGTGGTTACTTTAGTCCATTGTGAATTCCACTTTCCATTCAAACACATTTTTTCTATTTTCTCAAAAATTTAAAACCCTTTTGGGCTGAAATTTTCAATATTTAGTCTCTCATGCATTCTTAGCCATATATTGCATCATGTGTGTCATTACTGGGTTGGTTACTTTTCAGCAACCAATCCCTGTACAACATGCTCTGTCCATGTGCTATTCATGTGGGGCCTGATCTTTACATTCCAAGTTTATCTTGTCCATTGTCTAGCATCAGAGTGTTCCAGCTTATTTTAGCTAGCACAGACCACCTGATTCCAGGATACTGCTTGGTACGCCCCTATTTACAACTTAACTTTCCATTCATCTTCCCAATCATGCCCACTAAGAAATGAGGAAAGTTATGGCAAGCCAGGCCTACATTTCCACTCCTTTAATATTCTTGTTTTTTATGTCAGTATTTGTTTCATTTGTGTCCTATTCCACTTTTGTGTTCTTTTTCAAGTTTACTAACCAGCAACACATCGTCAAAACCACAGTAGTTGTAATAATTTGAACTACCATTAATATTAGGCTCAAACTATGAAGCAGGGGATTAAACTATGAAGCAGGAAACTTTTATACATTTTAAACATTATAAGCTTGCTCTGCCTTTAAAGCATCCTTTGGTAATTTTAACGTTGCTTTTATTTTAATGACATGAAAAACTGGTACAAAATGTAAAAATCTTTCCATTTATCACCACAAGAAATTTAGGTGTCAAACAGAACATAGGCCCATTAGTATAACATTCCTTGGGTCCGTACCAGAAGTGGTCCTGGTAAGCCACCACATAATACTTGTCATCACGAACATAGGCAGTTTTTACTTTACCAACATCCCAGCATCTCAGCTGTACCGTGCAATTTGAAGACTGTTCCCACAGAGTGAACCCACATGCTGACAACTCTTATACCTGCACATGTAAGTGCCCTCCAGGGGCAAGCAGAAGTACAAGTCTGGAGCTTTCTGGACTTTGCATTGTCTTGCAACAGTATTTGAGGAGGGAAAATAAAACTTCTTCCACACCGGACGAGTTGTAGTGCTTTTCACATTTAACTTCATGTTATTGGACCCTTGTTAAATTTCTTACCCTGTATCAATTAGTATTACATCTCTTGTACCAAATTTTTAACATTTCTGTGGTGATAAAATAGGGCAACCCTCTTTGTTGTCACTTAAGGCCTCTTTTACTTTATATAGTATGTCATTGTTTTTGCCTTTTATCTTTCATGATAAATTAACTTTATCTTGTACATTAAAAAAAAATTTACAACATCCTACATATAAAATAGTTAAAAATTCTTTATCAATACATTTTTTGCTTTGTTGATTTTCAAAATACAGTACTCTAGATGCTAATTCTGGCTGAAACCCTTGCTCATGTAACAGTTGCAGTACTTCTGCTGCTAGCTTCTGTTGATATGCTTGTTCATGTTCCCACAGCCTGTCTATGTCAAACATGGGCGACGTGTGAGCCACCCATTTGGGGACACTAGCCTTTGGCCCCACCCCTTGTGCCTGAGACCCACCCCTCTCCCAGCAGAGCCCCGAGTCCCCTACTGCAGCCACCTGCCCCGCAGCCTCAGGCCACCCTGCCCAAGCGCCCCCAGCCCAGGAGCACTGGGCGGCCCTGGCCCCAGCTGCCCTGAGTCCCAGCCCCAACCCACTTTTTGGGGAAAAGGAGCAGCCTGCCTGGGCTGGGGCCATGGGGGAAGTGGCAGGAAGCAGGAGGGAGCCTCGGGATGGAGCATGGGTGAGGCCACACCTGGCTGGGGAGGCTCAGCCTCCCCTGGTCTGTGATACCTGTCATTGATTATGTCATCTTGGTTTCAAAGTGATATAACCAGTCCCAAAAAGCTCAGCTCCCATGTCAGGATTCCTCCAGTTTTTGTTGTTTCCTGACCTTGGCAGGATTATGCATTTTAAAAGTTTACTTTTTTGTCCATGAAGTCCTTTCAATCATTTTAAACTATTTTTGACCAAACCCCTGTGACTGCAGATTGGTGAAATTCAGTAACACTGGGCACATTAATAAACTAAAATTTATTAAGCAATATGTCCTTAATTTAACCCTAAACCATTAGTTGGATTTTGTTTCAAATCTAGACTATTTCAATCTTTTATAAAATTGCTTAGTTTTCCATTTACAAAACACTTTCATATAGGTTTTTACTTTTTAATGACATTTATTTTACACTACAATTAAACAAAACTTTTGGATAAAAGCGTTAATGGTTAAGATTCATTTCTTATATTTACTGATCGTGCTTGGTACTGGGTTGATTTCTGCTTCCAAAGCGCACAGCCATCTGAAAAAGAGAAAACAACCTATTGTGGCTCCTATTTGGAGCCTTTATATGGTTTTAATTAAATAGCATGTCTTTACATTTGTTTTATCTCTCTTACGAGACACGCTGCATATACCATGGGAATTTTCCACAGTGCATCTCTCACCCTTTATTTGCCATAAGATCTTGTTAGCCATATTAATTTTTCACATCAAGTGTAACTATTTGTTTTGTGAATAAAAAGTTTCCATGTACCCCTATGAAAGCGATTGTCTGATTACTAGAGCCATCTTAAGGCTCAGTGTTCAAAACATTGCTACTCCTTTAACAACGCCTCCCATACACACCTTTGCTGTTACTCCAGAGGTGTCCCGTCTCTTTAATTTTTCATTTTCATCTTGCAGCTCTTTCAGCTGCTGATTCATTACAAGAGGATGCAGAGTCTCTCACTACTTTCCTGGTTCTGGCCATTCCTGCCACAGCCACATCCATGTGCTCTAGCCCTTATTTAAAAAGATGTTGAACTTCATAAAAACATTGAGGTAACAAAGCCAAATAACACAAGCTACATGTGCTTGGCTTGGGGGGGAGGGGGGAGGATTTAGCAAAGACTACCAGCAAGCCTTGACAGCTGCTCAAAAAGTGCCTGTCAGCGTTTGCAACTTTGAATCAAAGATTGAAATGGATTTTTAGTAGAATCTTTTAAAAGCCAATTCATTTTTGACATACAAAATAGGGTTTTACAAACCAGGAGTGTTTTGTTTAGGTCCTTAAAACCTTATGTAATTACACAAATATATTTGCGTTTCTTTTAAGTATTTTAATCAACACCACTTGTTTTGCTCTAATTATATTTTACAAATTGTACCCTGACTACATTCCCTATTTGTACATTTGGAGGCAGCCAAGTTCAAATGGAAACCCCTTATTTCTTTTTAGTGATTTTGACTAAATTGTCTGTCACTTTGCCTAAGGCAGTCCTTTACAATTGATTATTTATAGACCATTCAATGGCCATTCTCCTTCGGAATGACTGTAAAGATTCCTGGGGACAAAAGCATAGTGGTGCTAGTTGTCACCACCTGACATCCACTTGTGTAATTTGTTTGACTACCAGGGTTCCACCAGGCAAGACTGGACCAAGTTGTACTGCTGTAACCAGGTTTTGTTATCAAACCAAGCACTCTCTTTTCCCTTACTGAATGTTACGCCCAATACCTTTACTATACCAGCCTGCCTAATCCTTTAAGCACTCTAACATTTTTAACATCTGCATAAATATTCCCTTTAACTCCTCACTCTCTTTCCTTAAATCACTCACTTAGCTC
Source organism: Dermochelys coriacea (assembly GCF_009764565.3). Taxonomy (NCBI): domain Eukaryota; kingdom Metazoa; phylum Chordata; order Testudines; family Dermochelyidae; genus Dermochelys; species Dermochelys coriacea. The sequence continues at coordinate 326,088,907 of NC_050068.2, read as the reverse complement.
CCAAAAAAGAAAAGGAGTACTTGTGGCACCTTAGAGACTAACAGATTTATTTAAGCATAAGCTTTTGTGAGCTACAGCTCACTTCATCCGATGAAGTGAGCTGTAGCTCACGAAAGCTCAGAAGTCACCTACTACAGGACAGGCCCAACAAAGAAAATAACAGAACGCCACTAGCCATCACCTTCAGCCCCCAACTAAAACCTCTCCAATGCATCATCAAGGATCTACAACCTATCCTGAAGGACGACCCATCACTCTCACAGATCTTGGGAGACAGGCCAGTCCTTGCTTACAGACAGCCCCCCAGTCTGAAGCAAATACTCACCAGCAACCACACACCACACAACAGAACCACTAACCCAGGAACCTATCCTTGCAACAAAGCCCGTTGCCAACTCTGTCCACATATCTATTCAGGGGATACCATCATAGGGCCTAATCACATCAGCCACACTATCAGAGGCTCGTTCACCTGCGCATCTACCAATGTGATATATGCCATCATGTGCCAGCAATGCCCCTCTGCCATGTACATTGGCCAAACTGGACAGTCTCTATGTAAAAGAATGAATGGACACAAATCCAGACGTCAAGAATTATAACATTCAAAAACCAGTTGGAGAACACTTCAGTCTCTCCGGTCACTCGATTACAGACCTGAGGGTGGCTATCCTTCAACAAAAAAGCTTCAAAAACAGACTCCAACGAGAGACTGCTGAATTGGAATTAATTTGCAAACTGGATACAATTAACTTAGGCTTGAATAGAGACTGGGAATGGATGAGTCATTACACAAAGACAGGTTTCAGAGTAGCAGCCGTGTTAGTCTGTATTCGCAAAAAGAAAAGGAGTACCCGTGGCACCTTAGAGACTAACAAATTTATTAGAGCATAAGCTTTCGTGAGCTACAGCTCACTTCAGCGGATGAAGTGAGCTGTAGCTCACGAAAGCTTATGCTCTAATAAATTTGTTAGTCTCTAAGGTGCCACGGGTACTCCTTTTCTCATTACACAAAGTAAAACTATTTCCCCATGTTATTTCTCCCCCCCATCCCACCCCCCACTGTTCCTCAGATATTCTTGTTAACTGCTGGAAATAGCCTACCTTGCTTGTCACCATGAAAGGTTTTCTTCCTTTCCCCCCCTGCTGCTGGTGATGGCTTATCTTAAGTGATCACTCTCCTTACAGTGTGTATGATAAACCCATTGTTTCATGTTCTCTGTGTGTGTATATCAATCTCCCCTCTGTTTTTTCCACCAAATGCATCCGATGAAGTGAGCTGTAGCTCACGAAAGCTTATGCTCTAATAAATTTGTTAGTCTCTAAGGTGCCACAAGTACTCCTTTTCTTTTGCGAATACAGACTAACATGGCTGCTACTCTGAAACCTGTCATTAGTTCCCAAAGTGACACATTTCTCAGCCAATTTCTCTTCCTGAATCTGATCTGATCTTTGTGCTTGTTTGCATTCATTCTTTAGCTACAATTACTATTCTCTTCATGGTCTCCCATTGGTCTTATTCTTTAAAGTTTCAGTGGCATTCAACATATACCTTTGTCGTGCTCTGCCAGGCATTCCTTTCTATAGGAATCCAAAGTAGCTCCCTCTATTCCCTGTATGTTACTTAAATTCTCTTTAGGAGAGACTTCTGTATAATAATTGAATATGGTTTTTTGTTTCTTTTTCTTGCATTTCTTGTCTATTTATTGGAGTTCCTTGTCTACCTGTTTCCAGTCTCCCCTGTAATTTCTTTGCGGGAGTCCATAGGGACCTCCTTTAGATCTAATCCACTCCTCCAGTGCCCCAGAAACCTGAAATTTACATCCTCCCATGCCATTGCTAAACTTCTGGGTTGTGATCCTTGCAAGTGAAGCTACATATGTAATAAACTATACATTACCTGCTCCAGACGAATTGAATCCGAGTCACTGAACCCCTATATTGGTGTTTTCCTGAGACCTCTTCCACTCAGTTCCCCAAGAACTCAGTTCAACTCCAGTCTCTTCACTCAGGTTCCTTTCTATGGCATACAGCAAAGCTATGTTGATGACAAGTGCAGGGGGTGGGTATATTATAGGGCATACCACACATCTGAAGTTACACAGCAAAACTTTACCTTATACGTACACATTTTCACTAACACAAACTACATATGCATTCTTAGCCATACATTGCATCATATGCGTCATGATTGGCTTGATTACTTTTCAGGAACCAATCCCTGTACAAAAAGAAAAGGAGTACTTGTGGCACCTTAGAGACTAACAAATTTATTAGAGCATAAGCTTTCGTGAGCTACAGCTTACTTCATTGGATGCATTTGGTGGAAAAAACAGAGGAGAGATTTATATACACACACACAAAGAACATGAAACAATGGGTTTATCATACACACTGTAAGGAGAGTGATCACTTAAGATAAGCCATCACCAGCAGCAGGGGGGAGAAAGGAGGAAAACCTTTCATGGTGACAAGCAAGGTAGGCTAATTCCAGCAGTTAACAAGAATATCAGAGGAACAGTGGGGGGTGGGGTGGGAGGGAGAAATACCATGGGGAAATAGTTTTACTTTGTGTAATGACCCATCCACTCCCAGTCTCTATTCAAGCCTAAGTTAATTGTATCCAGTTTGCAAATTAATTCCAATTCAGCAGTCTCTCGTTGGAGTCTGTTTTTGAAGCTTTTTTGTTGAAGGATAGCCACTCTTAGGTCTGTGATCGAGTGACCAGAGAGATTGAAGTGTTCTCCAACTGGTTTTTGAATGTTATAATTCTTGACGTCTGATTTGTGTCATTTATAACATTTGTGTGTTTATAAGGTGCCACAAGTACTCCTTTTCTTTTTGCGAATACAGACTAACACGGCTGCTACTCTGAAATCTGATATTCTTGTTAACTGCTGGAATTAGCCTACCTTGCTCGTCACCATGAAAGGTTTTCCTCCTCCCCCCCCTCACCCCCCCCCCCGCTGCTGGTGATGGCTTATCTTAAGTGATCGCTCTCCTTACAGTGTGTATGATAAACCCATTGTTTCATGTTCTCTGTGTGTGTGTATATAAATCTCTCCTCTGTTTTTTCCACCAAATGCATCCGATGAAGTGAGCTGTAGCTCACGAAAGCTTATGCTCTAATAAATTTGTTAGTCTCTAAGGTGCCACAAGTACTCCTTTTCTTTTTGCGAATACAGACTAACACGGCTGCTACTCTAATCCCTGTACAGCATGCTCTGTCCATGTGGTGTTTATGTGGAGCCAGATCTTTACATCCCAGGTTTATCTTGTCCCTTGAGACTTGATACAGATGTGTCCTTACAATTGATTTAGCTTCAGATGCCCTCAAAGATGTAATTTTCTTGTTCAAAGTGTGTTCATGGTTTTTAAAATACCATGTTTCACTGATGTTTAAAATAGAATCAAACAGAATCCAGAGACATAGGACCCAGTTCACTCAGAATGAAATCCATAGGAGTCATATTTGGGGGGAGAGGGGAATTAAATTTGTGTTTCTACTCTGCAAAGTAACAGTAAAACTGCTATTGTGGGTTTCCATGCTTATTGTCTCCCTGTGATTTCAGAATCTCATATTGTTGGTTCACAGTTCAGAAGATGATGCTGTTTGTTTTTTAATGGCCAATTCTATAAATTTAGCCTGTGCTCTGAGTCAAGCTGGGTTCTTTCCAGCTCATGCACCATCACTAGTATTAAAAGTTCTGAAAGCTAAATTAGGCCTTCTCTGGCAACTGAATAACACCTTTCTCCCCCAACCTTTAAATGTGTTTCCACAGGCATAACTGATTGGAATTTTGTAAACAATGTGGTGTTGATGCATAAAAAGGAATAGAATCTGCAGCTAATTCTATGTTAGCTGTGTTGACTCTGCTGTGCCAACAGGAGTAAAAAGCTTAGACATGAATTCGTCTTTTACAGATTGAAAAATGCAAAGTAATGGCATCCAAGAAAAAGCCACTTTGGCTTGAATTTAAATGTGCAGACCCCACAGCCCTATCAAATGAAACCATAGGCATTATCTTCAAACATGGAGATGACCTTCGCCAGGATATGCTTATTTTACAGGTATGATTGCTAAACTGCTATGTGATATGTATAAGAGCCATCTGAATAAAGTATTGTTGGAAAAAAACCCAACCTTTTCCTGTCATACATGTATGTAAATTGTATTTATGGTACACTTGAAACATGAACTTATTATTTATTAAACCATACTATGGTACTGCTTAGAGACCCCAACCAGGACTAGGGCCTCATTTTTTTTAATGTCATATTGGTGCTTTATGACAGGTTTCAGAGTAGCAGCCGTGTTAGTCTGTATTCGCAAAAAGAAAAGGAGTTCCCGTGGCACCTTAGAGACTAACAAATTTATTAGAGCATAAGCTTTCGTGAGCTACAGCTCACTTCATCGGATGCATTTGGTGGATAAAGCAGAGGAGAGATTTATATACACACACACAGAGAACATGAAACAATGGGTTTATCATACACACTGTAAGGAGAGTGATCACTTAAGATAAGCCATCACCAGCAGCAGGGGGGGAAAGGAGGAAAACCTTTCATGGTGACAAGCAAGGTAGGCTAATTCCAGCAGTTAACAAGAATATCAGAGGAACAGTGGGGGGGGGGGGTGGGGGGGTGGGGGGGGAGGGAGAAATACCATGGGGAAATAGTTTTACTTTGTGTAATGACTCATCCATTCCCAGTCTCTATTCAAGCCTAAGTTAATTGTATCCAGTTTGCAAATTAATTCCAATTCAGCAGTCTCTCGTTGGAGTCTGTTTTTGAAGCTTTTTTGTTGAAGTATAGCCACTCTTAGGTCTGTGATCGAGTGACCAGAGAGATTGAAGTGTTCTCCAACTGGTTTTTGAACACTTCAATCTCTCTGGTCACTCGATCACAGACCTAAGAGTGGCTATACTTCAACAAAAAAGCTTCAAAAACAGACTCCAACGAGAGACTGCTGAATTGGAATTAATTTGCAAACTGGATACAATTAACTTAGGCTTGAATAGAGACTGGGAATGGATGAGTCATTACACAAAGTAAAACTATTTCCCCATGGTATTTCTCCCTCCCACCCCACCCCCCCACTGTTCCTCTGATATTCTTGTTAACTGCTGGAATTAGCCTACCTTGCTTGTCACCATGAAAGGTTTTCCTCCTCCTCCCCCCCCCCCCCCCCCCCCCCCCCGCTGCTGGTGATGGCTTATCTTAAGTGATCACTCTCCTTACAGTGTGTATGATAAACCCATTGTTTCATGTTCTCTGTGTGTGTGTATATAAATCTCTCCTCTGCTTTTTCCACCAAATGCATCCGATGAAGTGAGCTGTAGCTCACGAAAGCTTATGCTCTAATAAATTTGTTAGTCTCTAAGGTGCCACAGGTACTCCTTTTCTTGGTGCTTTATATCACCTTTGCACCTCGTTCCCCCTGTCCTATTCCTCCTGCATGCATTTGGCTAGATGGTAGAATTGAGACTGAGTTTCTTTCATAAATTTCACACCTTAACTATCCTACAAAATTAATCTGTCATTTTGGCCATTATGATCCATTTCCCACTAAAGGAAAAACATATTTTTTGTAAACTTACAAAGATAAAGGAGAGTGACAGATTGCATTTCTCCTGTATGACTTTGCTGGTTGGTCTAATGATGGTGTTCCAATCGACCAGTGACAGTTTACCAATATTAGCATTTTTTGAGGATTTACATAGAAGTTGGTGTTTTGTAATGTGGTCAGTTCTTTTCTGTTAAAGTATGGTATACAATAAATATGTATGTTTTATCAGGGAGAGGAGCATGATGTGAGGACAGGACTGAGAGCCAAGAAGTATAACGTTCTAATTCCAGTTCTGCCACTGACTATCTCTGTGGCCTCAGATGGATCATTTATTCTTTCTGTCTCCATTTCTCCATCTGTAAAATGAGATAATGCTACTGACTTGTCTCACAAGATTATGGACAGGGTTAATTAGTTGTTTTGTAAAGTGTTTTTTGAAGATGGAGTGCTATAAAATGTATATTGTCTTTATGACTAGATTCTTCGAATTATGGAATCCATTTGGGAAGCAGAATCTTTGGACCTGTGTTTGTTGCCATATGGTTGCATTTCTACGGGAAATAAAATAGGTACAGTACACTTGAGGAGATCAGTAGATTTCAGAATGTCATTATGGTAACAAATAACAAAAATTGTACATAAAGTTTATATTGTATGTCTCTGTGGAAGTCATGGCTCTAGGGTGAGCCTTACTTTTGACCCCTCTCTCAGTCCCTCCCTAAGCATCACTTTCAAGTTGATAGGCCCAGCACTTGCATTTCTCTGAATGGAATCACCACCCCTATTTACCCAAACTGTCTTTGGCCCCTGCTATATGCTTCCTCCCGGGAGCTGTCATCAGTATGACAATGCAATGACCAATCTGCTTCCTCAAAGCAAAGTGTTATTTATTTATCCATAGGTACACAGCAATTAGAGAAAGATGAGTTAAAACAACATGAAGCCCATACACATATTGTCTTACCGAAAGCTTCACATTTTCTCCAAGATGTTGGTTGGCCTGACTTATCCCTGGTACTCCCACTCTTCTGGGAGCCAGGTTACAATCTGTTTTTCTGCAGACCCTGTTTTTCTCCATCTCTCCTGAGCTTCAGGTGGTGTCCCTCTTTAAAACCAAACTCGCTCCTTTGTTCTTTGTTTCCATGTGCTGTCCCCCATCCCCTCATTGCCAAGGCAGTATTGTGTCCAACTTTGACAGGGACAAAACTTCAAAGGCCTTGACACCAGTATTATTTGTTAAACAATGATGATTGGGGCTGTCTAAAGCTTGATCTACACTGGTGACTTCTGCCGGTACAGCTGTGTCACTCAGGAGTGTGAAGAAGTGTGACCCCTTACTGACATAGCTATGTCAACAAAAACCCCTAGTATAGATGTAGCTATCCCAGCAAAACTGCACGTTTACTGGGATAGCTTGTTTCACTTGTCAGGATAGTTTTTACTATTTCACCACAAAATGCAGCTTCGCTGGTGTAGCTATATCCACCTTTTGCACTGGTGTAGCTTATTCCATTTGGGGAATAGGTTTAAGCTATGCTGGCAAAAGAAGTCTTTTGATGGTATAAGCTGCATCTCCACTACAGGGTTTGTCAGTATAGCTATACTGGCATTCCTTTTTAAGCATAGACAAGGACTAAAGTAATTAACTTTGGTTTCCTGGAGACATGCAGACCTTCCCAAGACTGAGTTAACTGTTTGCACCCACATAGCAGATGACACAGCATGATAGTAATCAAATAGGTAGAGGTCTATGTAATATTCACAAAAAATAATACAGGTATTTCCCACATTCTTCACAATACACATTTTTTCTTTTTTTTTTAAACTTTCCTCTTCCCCCCTGCAACAGAAACTGCTTTATAGGCAGAATAATATGAAAGCAGTACTGCTAAAATTAAGAATTCTCTAAAATATCTCTAAAGTAATTTTTCTAAAAGCTACAAATATGTGGCATAGAGAATATGTGATGTTGCAGTGGAAAGATTTCATCAAGGTTGCTTTGCGGTCACCTGCATTACTCATTCATGACTTCATGAGTTCTGAGAAATGCAGCAGTCCCAAATGCATGCTTATTAAAATGCAGGATGTTGCAATATAAAGGGTATTTCTCTTTCTTGATACATATTATGTTTTTAAAATCAGAGATTACTATTCAAATTATATAAAATGAAAATCAAAAGAAATTAAACATGAATGATATGTGAAAATATTACTTGATACATGTATTTTACCATTAACTGTTAATGTTAAAATGTTTTCAAATTTTGTGGCCTCTCCGTTAGACCCTTTTTTAAGAAAATGTAGTATTTTCCAGAAACTATAAGACTGAATTTTATTCCATATAAATTTATCTTAAAACTATCCAATAACATAAAAATAGAATTGCAGAGGGGAAAAATCTGCCAGTTATTACAAGGTCCTTAAGCTTAGTTTATAGCTCACATTACTCTCTCTTCTTTTATGGGTTTTTAATAGGCTCCCAATTTTTTATTTCCAGAAAATATATTCTTTTGTACTTCATAGATTCCCTTTTCCATGTGATGGATTTAAGAATTGTGTACCCCTCCATATCACAAAAAAAGGACAATGTTGGTCAAATGAAGGGACAGTCTCAGCTCATTATTGTATGTTTTCTCAGATTAAACTAGTGTTCTTCTATATGTGACTTTTTGGTGCACCATTTTGAGGTCTCCAGGAGGTTACATTCTCTTGGACCAAAACCAGAGGGTCATGATAGGCAAGTGGTCTGCCAGAGCATTCACTTGCAGATTTCCCCAAATCTCATTTTTCTCCCCAATGTTATTCAAATATATATGAAGCTGCTGTTTGTGAACCAACACAAATTGAAGTTCCAGCAATATGGAGACTACTCAGTTCTAAATTCCCTTAACATCAAATATAGAAAAGAACCATCTTTCAGGTTTTTCAGTACCTGGATGGGAGAGCAGCCAGCTGAAGCTGGATGCAAGCAAAATCAAGATGATTTTGGTGGGAAGAGGGAAGCACTTCATGTGTAATGCCTCAAGATGAAGTTTGCAGCCTTGCGGGCCTCTGCATTCCTAACTGCTAATGAATGCTCAAACAGTCCCTGCTCTAAAAAACACGCTCTCTGATGCATTGCTGGCCAGAATGCTGCATCTTATTGTGTCAGACTCAGATGTGACCAGGGGGATTCACATGCTTGTGACCACTGGATGTGATTATTGCTGATCATTATACCTATGAATGAAGCTGCCAGCTCTGAAGAGGCTTCATCTGTTACAGAGTGTAGAAAAGTTTCAGAGTAGCAGCCATGTTAGTCTGTGTCCACAAAAAGAAAAGGAGTACTTGTGGCACCTTAGAGACTAACAAATATATTAGAGCATAAGCTTTCATGGGCTACAGCCCACTTCATTGGATGCATAGAATGGAACATATAGTAAGAAGAAATACATATATACATACAGATAAGTTGGAAGTTGCCATACAAACTGTGAGAGGCTAATTAGGCAAGATGAGCTATTATCAGCAGGAGAAAAAAACTTTTGTAATGATAATCAAGATTGTCTATTTGGACAGTTGACAAGAAGGTGTGAGGATACTTAACTTTAGGGAAATAGATTCAATATGTGTAATGACCCAGCCACTCCCAGTTCAAACCCAAGTTAATGGTATCTAGTGTGCATATTAATTCAAGCTGAGCAGTTTCTCGTTGGAGTCTGTTTTTGAAGCTTTTCTGTTGCAAAATTGCCTCCCTTAAATCTTTTACTGAGTGGCCAGAGAGGTTGAAGGACGCACCACACGATCCATTGTCTACAGCCAAGCTCTAAGAACTACATTTGCTCCAATCCCTCAGACAGAGACAAACATCTACAAGATCTCTATCAAGCATTCTTAAAACTACAATACCCACATGCTGAAGTGAAAAAAAAGATTGACAGAGCCAGAAGAGTACCTAGAAGTCACCTACTACAGGACAGGCCCAACAAAGAAAATAACAGAACACCACTAGCTGTCACCTTCAGCCCCCAACTAAAACCTCTCGAGCGCATCATCAAAGATTTACAACCTATCCTGAAAAATGATCCCAAACTCTCACAGATCTTGGGAGACAGACCAGTCCTCGCTTACAGACAGCCCCCCAACCTGAAGCAAATACTCTCTAGCAACCACACACCGCACAACAAAAACACTAACCCAGGAACCTATCCTTGCAACAAAGCCCGATGCCAACTCTGTCCACATATTTATTCAAATGACACCATCATAGGACCTAATCACATTAGCGACGCCATCAGGGGCTCGTTCACCTGCACATCTCCTAATGTGATATATGCCATCATGTGCCAGCAATGCCCCTCTGCCATGTACATTGGCCAAACTGGACAGTCTCTACGCAAAAGAATAAATGGACACAAATCTGACATCAGGAATCATAACATTCAAAAACTGCTAGGAGAACACTTCAATCTCTCTGGCCACTCAGTAAAAGATTTAAAGGTGGCAATTTTGCAGCAGAAAAGCTTCAAAAACAGACTCCAACAAGAAACTGCTACACTTGAATTAATATGCAAACTAGATACCATTAACTTCGGTTTGAATAGAAACTGGGAGTGGCTGGGTCATTACACATATTGAATCTATTTCCCTAAAGTTAAGTATCCTCACACCTTCTTGTCAACTATCTTAATGGGCCATCTTGATTATCACTACAGAAGTTTTTTTTTTCTCCTGCTGATAATAGCTCATCTTGCCTAATTAGCCTCTCACAGTTTGTATGGCAACTTCCAACTTATCTGTATGTGTGTGTCTTCTTACTATATGTTCCATTCTGTGCATCCGATGAAGTGGGCTGTAACCCACAAAAGCTTATGCTCCAATAAATTTGTTAGTCTACAGAGTGTAAAAAGTGCCTGTTTAGCAACACAGGTTTCAGAGTAGCAGCCATGTTAGTCTGTATTCGCAAAAAGAAAAGGAGTACTTGTGGCACCTTAGAGACTAACAAATTTATTAGAGCATAAGCTTTCGTGAGCTACAGCTTCATCGGATGCATTTGGTGGAAAAAACAGAGGGGAAATTGATATACACACACAGAGAACATGAAACAATGGGTTTATCATACACACTGTAAGGAGAGTGATCACTTAAGATAAGCCATCACCAGCAGCAGGGGGGGAAAGGAGGAAAACCTTTCATGGTGACAAGCAAGGTAGGCTATTTTCAGCAGTTAACAAGAATATCTGAGGAACAGTGGGGGGTGGGGTGGGCGGGAGAAATAACATGGGGAAATAGTTTTACTTTGTGTAATGACTCATCCATTCCCAGTCTCTATTCAAGCCTAAGTTAATTGTATCCAGTTTGCAATAATTCCAATTCAGCAGTCTCTCGTTGGCAGTCTGTTTTTGAAGCTTTTTTGTTGAAGGATAGCCACCCTCAGGTCTGTAATATAGTGACCGGAGAGACTGAAGTGTTCTCCAACTGGTTTTTGAATGTTATAATTCTTGATGTCTGATTTGTGTCCATTCATTCTTTTACGTAGAGACTGTCCAGTTTGACCAATGTACACGGCAGAGGGGCATTGCTGGCACATGATGGCATATATCACATTGGTGTTTGTCTCTGTCTGAAGGGTTGGCAGAGACAAACACCTACAAGATCTCTATCATGCATTCCTACAACTACAATACCCACCTGCTGAAGTGAAGAAACAGATTGACAGAGCCGGAAGAGTACCCAGAAGTCACCTACTACAGGACAGGCCCAACAAAGAAAATAACAGAACGCCACTAGCCATCACCTTCAGCCCCCAACTAAAACCTCTCCAACGCATCATCAAGGATCTACAACCTATCCTGAAGGACGACCCATCACTCTCACAGATCTTGGGAGACAGGCCAGTCCTTGCTTACAGACAGCCCCCCAATCTGAAGCAAATACCAGCAACCACACATCACACAACAGAACCACTAATCCAGGAACCTATCCTTGCAACAAAGCCCGTTGCCAACTCTGTCCACATATCTATTCAGAGGACACCATCATAGGGCCTAATCACATCAGCCACACTATCAGAGGCTCGTTCACCTGCGCATCTACCAATGTGATATATGCCATCAAGTGCCAGCAATGCCCCACTGCCGTGTACATTGGTCAAACTGGACAGTCTGTACGTAAAAGAATGAATGGACACAAATCAGACGTCAAGAATTATAACATTCAAAAACCAGTTGGAGAACACTTCAATCTCTCTGGTCACTCAATTACAGACCTAAGAGTGGCTATCCTTCAACAAAAAAGCTTCAAAAACAGACTCCAACGAGAGACTGCTGAATTGGAATTAATTTGCAAACTTGGTACAATTAACTTAGGCTTGAATAGAGACTGGGAATGGATGAGTCATTACACAAAGTAAAACTATTTCCCCATGTTATTTCTCCCCCCCCGCACCCCCCACTGTTCCTCAGATATTCTTGTTAACTGCTGGAAATAGCCTACCTTGCTTGTCACCATGAAAGGTTTTCCTCCTTTCCCCCCTGCTGCTGGTGATGGCTTATCTTAAGTGATCACTCTCCTTACAGTGTGTATGATAAACCCATTGTTTCATGTTCTCTGTGTGTGTATATTAATCTCCCCTCTGTTTTTTCCACCAAATAGATCCGATGAAGTGAGCTGTAGCTCACGAAAGCTTATGCTCTAATAAATTTGTAGTCTCTAAGGTGCCACAAGTACTCCTTTTCTTTTAGCAACACAGGTTACCAGAAGCACATCAACCCGGTACTTTCCTCTCTGCACTGCCTCCCTGTGAAACAGAGTCAAATCCAAGTGTGTTGTCCCAGTAATCAACACCCTCAATAGGATTGGCCCTAGCAACCTAAGAGATCACCTCTCCCTCTGACTGACCTCCCAGGATAGCTGTGTTCCACTGGAACCACAAAAGAGTTGACCAACAGAGGGAGGCTTTTGTGCACAGGAGAGATAACTGTGGTAAAAGCTGGACCAAGTGACTGGAATTCACTTCCATGTGAGATAAGAGTGGCTGTGAACATCACCATGTGCAAAGCAAAATAAAAATTCATTATACTTCACTGTCTCATAATAATTGTTACTTAAAAAAAAACTACACACATGCTCAGAATTAAATAGTTATTTCCTCGCAGTAGGAGGATTTGGCAGAGAGTATGGGGGGGAGGAAGAGGATTACTATGTTGTCTTTCTCTTATTTGTGAGGCCCTCAGAGACTATGGTAACAAGTTCAGGCTAAGGACCGAGACAGATAGAAATGTGTACTCAGGAAGAGCATGCAGGATGCTGAGCACAGGAGTTCCCTATGCTGCCAGAAACTTGAGGCAGTGTAGGGAGCACAGCACAAAAGAACTGGAGCCATCAGGAATCTCTCCCAGGGATCGGAAAGGGAAAGAGAAAAGAAAAATATCCCGATATTCCTTCCTAGTAGCTATGTGTAAGAGCCTGGGAGAGGGGAGATAGTGTGTGAAATAGTAGCACAGAACCACAAAGCCATGGATGATAACCTGATATTACATTTGCAGTATTTGTACTGTAGTGTTGCTTTGAGACAAAATGACTGAGTTGTGACAATGCAACCTCCTAATGTAAATATCTCAACAGAATATAAGACCTTCACTCTGTGACTTTGTGGTTCTATGAAATAATATGCAGACAGCATTGGTTTTATATATATATAAAAATAAAACTAAAGTGTTTTAGAAAATAAAATTTTTATTTCCTCCTTGTCTTTTGTAGGAATGATTGAAATTGTGAAAGATGCTACAACAATTGCCAAAATTCAGCAAAGTACAGTTGGCAACACAGGTGCATTTAAGGATGAAATACTAAATCAGTGGCTGAAAGACAGATGTGTGATTGAAGAAAAGGTAAATTCTTACACTTTGAATTGGATTATCAAAAGCACCTAAGTGACTTAGGTGCACAAGTCCCATTGAAAGTCCCAAAAGTGTTCTGTAACACACACACTGCATCCTCTTTGTAAATTACTCTGTTTTGTTATTTTTAAATTGGTTCACAGGTTTCATTAACATAGTTTGTTTTTCTTTTAAAAATAAATGTTACTGTATGTTGTAGCAGAACAAGTACTAGGGTGCATATGATGGGGTGTCATGTAACAGGGCAAAACGAAAGCGAACAGTCATCGTCCTGAGTAACAAGGTCTTTTTTATCCCTTTTGTGGATGGTATTTTGAAGTGATGCATGGTGAGCTGATTAAAGCAAGCACTGTTAGGAAGATGGTAAAAGGCAGCATGGTTAGTGTTAAGCATGGGACTGGGAGCTGACACTGGCTTTCACACTGATTTGCTGTGTGGCTTTGGGCAAATCATTAATCTTCTGCACGTGTTTTTCCTCTATAAAATTGGGACAACAATATAAATGTAGCTCACAGGTGTGTTGTGGTAATTAATAAGGGCCTGATCCTGCAAGGTGCCACAGGGTACGGGCTCTGGGGCTGCTGCCCGGTCCCACCTAGCAGGAGTCTGGGGTACAGGGCTGCCACCCGGCCCCACAGGCTCCAGGGTCGGGTCGCCAGCCCTGCACAGTGGGGATCCAGGGTCAGAGCTGCTGCCCAGCGCTACACAACAGAGGTCTGGGGTCCAGGGTCGGGGCTGCTACCCAGCCCCGCATGGTGGGGTCCAGAGTCCCCACCCCCCTGCTTCCCACCCAGGACTCTGCTCCTGGCCCCATCTGTGGAGGGGAATCTGGGTGGGAGGAGCTGGGCATAAGGGTCTGTGGGGAGGTTTGCGGGGTCCACTGTGGTTCTCAATCTGCAGCCCAGGTACCACATTGTAGGCCGCATATGTGGTCTACAATGATAAATTGTTTGAGAAACACTGATATAAGCAATAGAATATTCTTACTTTTATTCTTGTTATTAATTAGTTTCAGGCAGCAGTGGAAAGATTTGTTTATTCTTGTTCTGGTTACTGTGTGGCAACCTTTGTACTTGGAATAGGAGACAGACACAATGACAACATTATGATTACAGAATCAGGTGAGGTTTTTTTATGAATGACATACTTCAAATAGGGACTGGGTATGTTTTATTAGATGTGTGTTTCAACAGATATTTAATTGATATTTACATCTTACTCATTATTCGTCATATCCTTGTACCTTTTATTTATTAACATTAGTATTTAAACTTACTCACGAATATGTAAGACTGCACTGACTAAAGTTAGGGTGGAAATGTTTACTCATGTAACATAAATAGGTTTGGTAACATTTGTATTGAAGTGCATGGGTTCTGTGCTACTGGTGTAGCTTTATGGACATTTATTTCAGCTGTTTTTCCTGTGTATTTTTTTTAATGTGTGTCAAACCCAAATTCAAAAAAAGTCAAACAAAATCAACAACTTTAGCACCCTAATTCTACCATCAGAAACATGGATGCAACTCTGGTTGAGTTTAATGGGTAGAATTGGGCTGTTAGTGAAATGGCTTCGTTTCCAATAAACTCGTATATACCTTTATGAAAAGATCCTGCAGAATTAATGAATACAGAATATAATGTATCTTTGTTACAGATATCTATATTGTGGTTAAAAAATAACTACAGAAAGGGTTATATTATGTATTAAATCTTAAAGGAGTAATTTCTGTGGAACCATATTGGTTTCATCTCTATTGTATTTTATGGGGGCTTTTCCACAAGGGTATATGGTGGTATGGATTTAAGGCACAAGTTTTCATGGTACAAGCACCTTATTTTATCATGTAACTTGTGATGTATATGTTATAAGGTCCCAATAGTAACAATGCCACTAACAGAAATGGATAAAAATATAGCAGTTCTGCCTGCTTATTAAGGGATAGAAAAAATAAATCTGAACAATAAATATTTTGCTCAGAGGATATGAGGATGTATAAAAAGGAGAACAGATAGTCTGTTGTAGTAAACCAGAGTTATATTATAGTAAACTAATATAAGATAAACTATTAAAAGGTTGCTATCCATAGTATTATGGATGCCAGTGGAAATATTTGTCTGCTACTTATTTATCAGCCTAATCTTGAATTCACTTTCTTATAAAGGTAATCTCTTTCATATTGACTTTGGCCATATTCTTGGGAATTACAAAAGCTTCCTTGGAATTAATAAGGAAAGAGTCCCTTTTGTGTTGACACCAGATTTTCTTTTTGTCATGGGAACTTCTGGAAAGAAGACAAGTCTGCATTTCAATAAATTTCAGGTAAGGAGTCAATCTTCTGATATAAATAAGTTAAACAGTGTTTTATTTTTTGAGACTAACATTTGGTGCCTTAGTCTTCAAAATTTAAGACTTCCCTGTTAATAAAATGTACTGAACCAAAATCAAATTCTAGGTTATTTTAGGCCCAACTAAGTTCTCAGATTACCTATATGATTATGGGAACTAGAATTCAAAAGGCACATACAGAGCTGCTTGGGGCAGCATTACCCTGCAATGGAAATGAATGGGAAGACCTGTTACTCTATTTCATGTTTTGAATGGGATCACCCAGTATGACATACCAGGATACAGTCCAGACTAATGAGCAGCTGTGTCACCCCTGCCCTGCAACCTGGGGTGCTTTACAATGCCTTGCTGAAGTAGCTCCCACTTGGGCCACTCACAAATAGCTTTCTTGCATGCAAACCACACCCTGAGTGGCTGTGTGCAACTGCAGCCTGCCAACCATTCTGGGTTACACTGTGGCTCTCCCCGGCCTTGGTTATACTGCCAGGTGACCACAACACATCCTCTTTCCCACCAGAAATGTATGTCCTGTATTGCCCAGCCTTTTCCTGGAGAGTACAAAGTATTTTAACTCTGTTACTCTTTAAAGGGAATGATACGCCATCTTATTATCTCAAATAATTATTCAGGCACTTAAATTTAAACACATTGGATTAGATGATACAATAAAACATGTTTATTAACTACAAAGAGAGATTTTAAGTAGGTACAAGTAATGAGAAATAAAAGTCAGAAAAATAACTTTCTGTTTGGGCAGGACTGTGGGGTTTGGAACATGTGTTAAGAACATCATACAGGGCATCATACAGGCCTTTACATATAATGTTGCCACACATATTTTATCAGGACGATACTGATCAACAAATTACAAGATTTCAAATGACACCTTAGAAGACATGCCTTGGGACAAAATTATTACAACAGTGTTTAGGGTATGAATACAAGTATTCTGTTATATCCAGTTAATAGAATGATTTTCACTAGACAATTTATATTTATTATTAAGTTTCGATATATATAAAATTAGAGAAGACTAATGGAATTTGCTAGAGTCAGCCATAGTGTGAGCAGGTGCTGTGCATACTTCTAACTGCTATGCCAGGGAAACTCATTCCTGATCTGCATGCCTATTTCAGTCCTGGAATTCTGTTTCTGAATAGAAATTTCCAGTTGTCCTGAACTGTGGCAGGTTTTGTAGTGTTTTTTTTTCATATGTCCTAAGTGTAGGATAGTGTTTCCTTCTCTGGAGTGCTATCACTTTAACAACGAGGCCTTCCAAAATGGCTAAGCACATGACTTTGTAGTGTTATATAGGACCTGTAGAAGAAACCAATTTAGTAGGCTTAAGAAAGATAACAAGATAATGGCTTCCAGTGCTGCTGCTCTGAGATGTTTAAAGTGGGCATTTTTTCGGGTAAAATCTTCTATATTTGAACCTATATGTATTGTTCCATCTTCAAATAAGTTTTTCTGAAATGAAATTTCCATTTCTAAACACAAGGCAGCTGCCATTTTCCAACCTGTGCTTTTAAAAGTAAGTGAGTACCCGCTGCTGGTTTTGAGCCTTTATTTTGAATCAAAAGCAATTCTAGCATCATCTTAGTGTGAAAGGATTTCATTGCTCTAGCAGTGCAGAATTCTAAATGACCTGCAGATCCATCATATTTGTAAGGTGATAGAACATTTAAAAGTCAAACTATTGCAAAGTCTTTTATAAAGCTAGGCATTTCTTGGCTGTTGAAAGGTAGGAGAGTTGAACCCCCCTTCAAAGGAGGATTTGAACCGAACATAGCTGTGTACCAGAGCAGAAGTGCTCTTGCAGACACTGTATAAGCCATGCATGAATGTGGGGTTCAAATGCGAGTGTGAATTGGCAGGTGATGTTCAGTCTGGAAGCAGTGAGTAGATAGACAGCAAGAAAATATACCCCAAGGGAACTGTGGGAAGACATGGTAGCTACACTGTACTGCCATTCCCCAGTGTTGATGCACTGAACCAGTGTAAACTGGCACATGGGACAGTATGACTTTCCCCAGGGTCTGGGAAGCTACACTACTGCAAAAATCTCTAATGTACACAAAGCTGGTGTGGGCCTTAAATCACAATCTTTCCCCCAAAATCCAAATTGCAGTCCTCTAAATCATACAGACATTGTTGCATGTAAGATGGGCAGTCTAATTTCCATTTGGGCCAATAAACAGATAAAAAGTAGTTAACCAGTTCATATTTCACATTGGTAGATGTGCTACCAATCTACCAATGTGATATATGTCATCATGTGCCAGCAATGCTCCTCTGCCATGTACATTGGCCAAACCGGACAGTCTCTACGCGAAAGAATAAATGGACACAAATCTGACATCAAGAATTAGAACATTCAAAAACCAGTAGGAGAACACTTGTCTCCCTGACGCTCAATAACAGACTTAAAAGTGACAATTCTTCAACAAAAAACCTTCAAAAACAGACTCCAACAAGAAACTACAGAACTGGAATTAATTTGCAAACTGGACACCATCAAATTAGGCCTGAATAAAGACTGAGAGTGGATGGGTCACTACAAAACCTAATTCCCCCCTTTTTGTCAACTGTTTGAAATGGGCCACCTTGATTAGGTTTAATTCATTAGCACTACAAAAGTGATTTTTTCCTCCCTTCTTGTCAACTATTGAGAACAGCCCACTTCCACCTTAATTGAATTGGCTCGTTAGCACTTACCCCCCACTTGGCAAGGCAACTCTAATCTTTTCATATGCTATGTATTTATACCTCTCTACTGTATTTTCCACTTCATGCAGCTGATGAAGTGGGTTTTAACCCACGAAAGCTTATGCCCAGATAAATTTGTTAGTCTCTAAGGTGCTACAAGGACTCGTTGTTGTTATTACAAAGTGAGTTGGTTTGGATTCTCCTATGATAAATGGAAATGTTACTGATTTTAGAGAAAGATGATAAATTAATGAGGTTTCTTTCATTGTTACTGGCAATTATTACACATTAGGAAAATTAAACTTAAATCCTCTTTTTTACTAAAAAGCTTATGTTTGATTAATTTATGTAATGCTGTTATAAAAAGCCCTTTAGTTTTTGCAACAAAACATGGATGCATGCCTCAATAGCTACCAATGCATCCAAAGCAATGGATGGGGAAGTTAGCTTAATGTTTCTGTTAAAATGAATAGTAGGGAAATTAAGTGTTAGCAATTTAACATGGTTGATTAGTATTGTGAAATTGAAATTTAAACAAGTTCCTAAATGAGCTTCCTAAAACCTTCTGTTTCAGTCTGCTTTAGTTAGTTAACAAAACTTTCTTCCCTTGTGTAGGACATTTGTGTGAAGGCTTATCTCGCTCTTCGACATCACACAAACCTGCTGATCATTCTGTTTTCCATGATGCTAATGACTGGAATGCCCCAATTAACCAGCAAAGAAGATATTGAATATATCCGGGATGCTCTAACTGTAGGTAAAAATGAGGAAGATGCTAAAAAGCATTTTCTGGATCAGATTGAGGTTTGCAGAGATAAAGGCTGGACTGTGCAGTTTAACTGGTTTTTACATCTTGTGCTTGGAATCAAACAAGGAGTAGAAAAGCATTCTGCCTAATGTTTCTGTAAAATAACTATGGATATAACTAGAACGTTAACAAGTTAGGGTGTTTATTTACAGCTTACTAGTAATTGAACCATCAAAGTTTTCTTTTAATTTGCTAACAGTTTAAATAGGACTTCTAAAAATGGAAAACTGCTTTGCCCTGAACTTCAAGAACGTCAATCTGTTTCTTACAGAAAAAGATTTTCTGGAGTTGCTAACATTGCAAATACTGTTTTTTATTTGTTAGTAGCTTTGCTGATGTGGCCTACAATTTTCCCATTTGTCTTCACGGTAGCTTCAGAAAAAGACAAAGCAAGGAGTGGAGCATGATGATAGCCTGGGAACTGAAACACGGGTGCTCTGTGACTTTCCCCTAAATTATGCATGTTTGTCAGGCCCTTCAAGAGAAGGAGGATTTTTATTTATTCATTTTAAATAATCTGATTGTAAGTTCCCCTACAGGACGTATACTTCTTCAGGAGGGCTTTATTACCAAGCGTTCTTCACCCTCATTCTTCTCCTTCATCCTTTCCTTAACTCCTTGTTCCCCCTTGACCAGGCCTGAAAGAGAGTCTACGTTTAAAAATTAGACCAACTTAGCTATGTTGCTCAGGGTTGTGAAGAATTTCATGCTCACCACCAGTGTAACCACAGCTAGGTCGACGGAAGAATTTTTCCATTGACCTATCTACCACCTCTGAGAGATGGATTAACTACATTGGTGGAAAAAACAGTGATTTAAAAAAAAAAAAAAAAAAAAAGCTCAACCCATTTATAATTTTACAGCTTGTCATGACCCAGTAAATAGTCTGGGGGTAGAGGCCCTGGGATGGTTTCAGTCAGATCCTGTCTCGAGAAGGGGTTGGGTCCTACCTGGCACTCACCCCACAATGGCGGCTCCTGCAGCTCCTGTGCTGTAGGGCTAGCTGTGCTTGGCTCTTGGCTCTGGGTGTTGCAACCTCCAAGGTTGCAGCACTGCTCAGGTGTGGCCCCGCCTCCCTGCCTGGATTAAATTTGTGTGAATGGAGTTGTGACTTGACTCATGGGGTTGCAGTGTCATTCACTCAAATTTGGCCTACCTGGACTCCTGTCCTGTTGATAGCTGGGCCAAATCTGAGTGGTGCTGGGACCCCACAGGTTGCAGAGCTAGGAGGAGGGAGTGAGCCCAGCCAGTCCAGTGGGACTAGAGCCACAGGAGCTGCCACAAAACCTTTTGAAACATTCTGGTGACCCAGTTTTGTGTCCTAACCCAAAGGTTGAGAAACTGTGGTCTAGGGAGAACCTTACATTACCATTGGTATAGCTTTCTGAACCATAAAACCAAAGGCCTAATTGGCCCTTTCACAGAAGTGCCCACAGAACATCTCCTTTACCTTAAAGTTCCTGGGTTTGCTCCGATAATTTTCTTTTAAGTTTAAGTGTTTCAATTTTCATTTTTAAGTTCCTTTTTTAAATGAATTATTTTGTTGAATATTACTGGAATTCTGTGCCTACATTAAAAGCTTTATAAAAGTAACTTCCTTGTTCCTTAAAAGAATCTTCTCTAAGAACAATTTGCCAAATGTTTAAGAAGCCCAAAGGTTATTTATTCTTCAGTGACATATTTTCAAGTTATACCAATTAGGAATGAAATGTAATCTTTGAAATTGTGTATATTTTACTATTTGTAGTGTTTGTTTTATTTTTAAAGTTCTTTTAAAATAATTGACTATTGAGAAGCTATTTATGAAAGGAATTAAATTTTTTATTTTTAATTTAAGTATAAACTAAATCTAAAGACAAGGAAATACTGGGGGCAAATATTAGGTGTATATTTTTAACTATTTCTCTAATAGCATATCTGAAAATAATTAATTGATCCTATTAATATAAGAAAAAGCAAAACATAATTTACAGCATGAAATTTGCTTCTGACTTAAATTATTAAAATACTCTCCCTGCTGATTAATTGATTTTACCAAAGAGAGAAAACAGCTTACAGTATGGCCTATTTGCACGCACTTGTGCCTATGTAATTGCTTCTTTTATTACATATTGACATGGGTTCTACGTTAAACTCAGATGATCAACTGGATTTGCTAATTTCTGTTGTTGTTTGTATCTATCATTTCGCACCGTTGCTTAGATTTTAGAAGAACTACTGAGTGTGCTCTTAAAAGATTTGGAATAAATGTACTGTAGTTGGTATCTCAATTATGAGAGATACAACGAATTTTTGGTTTTTAAATGGAGGTACTTAATTGATTGCTCTCCACAAAGGTATTTTTGATGTATATGGTAAATTCTGATGAGACGGTCCAAAATGCTTACATGTTGTTATGAAATCATTTTCCATTCTGACACATAATGACCCTGTGCAAAATGGTTTTAAAAGCATGCTGAGGTGTAATGTATGATAAGCATTGTGATATTCTTGGTTTTGTGCTCTATAGTCCTGAAATAAATTCTCTCTTATTTGATGATAAATCATGAAATAAAAGAATTTCTTTTTCAAAAATAAATAAATAGTCTTCTGTTTCTCCAATAATTCAAAAAACATGTATGGAACTTCTTGAAGAAATGTTCTTCAAAGCCCAGCTTTGAGGACATTTTTATTCTTAAGTCTAAAGCTTCACAAACAGCCCTCCCCACCCTCCTAATTCTAGGGACTTTGTCAATATGAAACAAAAGAGAAGACTCCAGTTTCATGATTTTCCACCCTGAGGGCAAACCCCCATTTTCTACTGGGATTTTATAAACCTTGGTTCTGTTGTTTAAAGCAAACTTGATTTAAATTTTGCTATGATTTTAAATTAAATTGTCGGCTGTTAATATTAGAATACTTGAGTCAGCAATATTTGAAACAATGGTCGCAGTTTTGCCAGGTAATGCCATTCATAAGCAAACCTGTTCATGTAAATAAAGATCTAACAGCAATATAGCCCTGGGAGAGAAGTTTACAATCTACTACTAAGTTTAAAGCATGTATCAGCAGTTTATTATGTGCTACAAGCTGACAGAAAAACCTTATCAATTAAAGCACTATATAGTATGAAAATAGGATTTGAGGCTAGAATTTAGTAAAAAGTTATCTGAAATCTTACAAAATCTGTTTAGGCTATCCAGAGATTATGATAATACAGGAACGCAGAACTTTGTTATACACAGACTTTTATGGGGGAGGGGAGCAGGGACCATTATAGCAGGAAGGGAGAGACAAGAGAGAACAAAGGGGAGAATCAAATCAGTATCTGAGATGTTTGTATACTGATGTGAGACGTATGGGGAATAAGCAGGAAGAATTTGAAATGCTAGTTAACATACACAACTATGACATAGTTGTCATCACAGAGACTTGGTGAGGTAATACACATGACTGGAATATTGGTATAGAAGGGTACAGTTTGCTCAGGAGGGACAGGCAAGGAAGAAAGGGAGAAGGTGTTGCTTAAAAATTAAAAATACGTATACTTGTACTGAGGTTGAGATAGAAATAGGAGACAGACTTGTTGAAAGTCTCTGGGTAAGGATAAAAGGGGTTAAAAACATGTCATGGTAGGGGTCTGCTACAGACCACTTAACCAAGAAGAAGAGGTAGGTGCGGCTTTTTTTAAACAAATAACAACATTCAAAGCATGGGACTTGGAGGTGATGGGGGACTTCAACTACCCAGACATCTGTTGTAAAAATAATACAGCAGGGCACAGATTATCCAGCAAGTTCTTGGAATGTATTGGAGACAATTTTTTATTTCAGAAGGTGGAGAAAGCTACTAGGGGAGAGGCTGTTCTACGTTTGATTTTCACGAATAGGGAGGAACTGGATGAGAATTTGAAAGTGGAAGGCAGCTTAGGTGAAAATGATCATGAAATACATTCGAATGCATTAGAAGCAAGAGGAAGACCAAGGACAGGATAGGCCCCTTACTCAATAACAGAAAAAAAAACAAAAACAGAAAATGTGGAAATGGCAGAAGTGCTAAATGACTTTTTTGTTTGTGTAAACCAAAAAGGTTAATAGCGATTGGACATCTAACATAATGAATGCCAGTGAAAATGAGGTAGTATCAGAGGCTAAAATAAGAGAAGAACAAGTTAAAAATTACTTAGACAAGTTAGATGTCTTAAAGTCACCAGGGTCTGATGGAATACATCCTAGAATGCTCAAGGAACTGACTGAGGAGATATCTGTGCCATTAGCGATTATCTTCAAAAAGTCATGGAAGATGGGAGAGACTCCAGAGGACTGGAAAGGGGCAAATATAGTGCCAATCTATAAAAAGGGAAATAAGGACAACCCTGGGAATTACAGATCAGTCACCTTAACTTCAGTACCTGAAAATATAATGAAGCAAATAATTAAGCAATCAGTTTGCAGACACCTAGAACATCACGTCCCTGCGGCCCCCCACTTCCCGCAGCTCCCATTGGCTGCGAACAGCGAACCACAGCTACTGGGAGCTGCGGGGGACCGTGCCTCCGGATGGTCAATGTAAACAAAATGTCTTGTGGCCCGCCTTTGGATTACCCTGATGGGCTGCATGCCGAAGGTTGCCGACCCCTGGTCAAGATAATACTTAGTCCTGTCTTGAGTGCAGGGGACTGGACTACATGACCTCTCGAGGTCCCTTCCAGTCCTATGATTTAATCAAAAAATACGATACTGACTTTAATGGGACTATCTATATGAGTTACGGGTTGTTAGAGCTAGCCCATTATTTGTAATAAGCATAATGTACAGTATCAATATACAATAAACATCCTATACAATGTAGTTAATATATTTCTGTATGGTATGAAGTTGCAGACAATTATTTTCCACATCCTTAAGGACACCATCCCTTCATCCAGACTTAATGTTTCATGCTGGCAGAGGGGAATACTCTGTTGGGCTCACTGTGCAGTAATGTCAGGTTTCAGAGTAGCAGCCGTGTTAGTCTATATCTGCAAAAAGAACAGGAGTATTTGTGGCACCTTAGAGTAACAAATTTATTTGAGCATAAGCTTTTGTCCTCCCTCCTCTCATGAATGGAGAACCCTGCCTCCAGAGCACTTGAAGCTTCTACCAGCCTGGACAATGAGTGACCAGGAATTGAACCCAGATCTCCTCCATACATATAGACCATAACAACTAGCTAGCTAGTTATCTGGCTGGCCTGGTAACCATCTAATTTTTAAATAGTTGTGTGTTTATTTGGTTGATTCTATGTTGCCTGCCAACCTTTAGCTTTCAGTCCCTCCAATTCAGCCATCCAGTTTGGCAAATGTAATTTTCTGTTTAGCCCTGAATGAAGATAAAATATACACTTTTGTCTTCTATGGCTTGAAGCGATTCCAACACGCTCAAAGCGATCCCACCTTCTGTTTCATTTAGGCCTCGTTGTTGGACTTCAGAAGAAGATAACACTTGCCACCCTACTTTTGAGTTCTAATTATAATCTTTTAACATCCTGTTTTATTCATCATCTTAATACATATAATTGCACTTCCATCCAATACTATGGAAGCTGTAGACTGGTAAGATTCACCACCAACCAGATGAAGACCAAAATTGGAAAATAGCAAATTCCCTCCACTGCCAGGAAACTCCACACTATGTATGTATTGTCATTTTACCAGATTTCACACACATTCCCCTTCTGAGGTTTTAAGCAGAAAAGGGAATTTTTTACATTCTTCCTGATTCTGTACTTACCAGTAACACTACATTATTACCAAAGCCATAATACTTAACACATATACAGCACTTTTCATCTTTTGGTCTCAAAGCATTATATAAATGTAGTAAGGCATTGATATGACCCCCAGTACTATAGTACCTGAGCACTTGACAATCTTTAATGTATTTCTCTTCCCAACACCCCTATGACATACGAAAGTACTATGATCCTCATACATTGTGACTGAGGCTCCAAAGGACTGAGTGACATTCACACAGGCAGCCTATGGCAGAGCATGAAGTTGAACCCAGGTCTCCTGAGTACCCAGGCCAGTGCCTTAAGTATTGGGCTACCCTTTGTTTGATAATTTTGAACATTTTTCAGATGGAGAAACTGAAGCTCTGAGAGGTTAAGTGGCATTCCCAGTGTCTCACAGCTTGATGGTGTTAGAGCTGAATATGGAACCCAGGTCTCCTGACTCTGGCTGGTAACCTATACACTGGATACATTTAAAGTAGAAAGTACTAAATTCATACACCAGAAAAAAAAGCCTGCAGAATGCTACCTGTAAACTTGAACTCAACTGCAGGAAAGAAAAAGGTAAGTATGAACCCTTGCAAGATCTTTTTTCTAATTAATGTATGCTTCTAATGTAGTACAATTCTACCAACCATCTACAAATATTATGACCATTTCATAAGGGACTATTCAAAAGGAAATGTTAATTATTCACTGATTATCTCCTCTGCAGGGTCTGATACAGGTGCTGCAAAGCTTGGTTACCTCTAACATCAGATATTCTTTTGTTCCCCCTGAGATTTTTAAAAGAATTCACTTTAGTGTCTAAGGTCACTTATTTTCTTCTGTTTCAGAGTAGCAGCCGTGTTAGTCTGTATTCGCAAAAAAAAAAGGAGTACTTGTGGCACCTTAGAGACTAACAAATTTATTAGAGCATAAGCTTTCGTGAGCTACAGCTCACTTCATCGGATGCAGTGAGCTGTAGCTCACGAAAGCTTATGCTCTAATAAATTTGTTAGTCTCTAAGGTGCCACAAGTACTCCTTTTCTTTTATTTTCTTCTAAGATTTATTGGATTCTGAATTTACATTAGTATAGAATGTAACAGTGGAAATTGGAAGCCATTCTTTTAAGGCCCCACATATAAATTCAGCCGCTACTTACCATACATTTAAGCTTCAATGGAATTGAACAGGGTGTCAGCAATGAATGTGTTCCCAAGGCTCCATCCTAACAGTTACTAAGTTCAGGGACAGGAAGAGGAGCTGGAAGAGGGTAAGTGGATATATACCATAATTAAGGCTACAATTTTGTCACAGAGGTCGCAGAAATCATGGAATTCGTGACTTCCAAAGACCTTCGTGATTTCAGCCCCGGCAGCTGGGAGCTGCAGGGTCCTGCCATGTGAGGTACCCCTGGTGCCTGAGGCAGCGGACCCCCAAGCTCCCAGCTGCCATGGGCAGTGGGTACCCTGCTGCTCCCAGCATCCACGGGGGACAGGGGAATCCCCACAGCACCCCACCAGCCACAGTGGCAGGGGGACCCCCACAGATCCCTAGCTGCCACTGTGGGGCAGGGGAACTCCAGCAGCTCCCCGCCTGCCACCACCATGGGGCAGGGGGACCCCAGTAGCTTCCCGCCTTCTGCCGCTGTGGGGCAGGAGGACCCCGGCATCTCCTCGCCACCACTGCAGGACAGGGGGATTCCAGCAGCTTCCCGCCTGCTGCTGCAGGACAAGAGGACCCCAGCATCTCCACACTGCTGCCATGGGGCAGGGGGACCCCTGCATCTTCCTGCCTGCCGCTGCCGTGTGGCAGGGCAACCCTGGCCACTCCCTGCTGCCACCCCAGGGAAGGGGGACCCCCACAGTTTGCCACTGTGGTGGTGGCAGGGGGATTTCCACAGCTCCCTGCCGCTGGGAAGGGGACAGGTGGACTCTGGAGCCCTGAGTCCCCATGGGTGATGGGGGTCCCAGAGTTCCCAGCCACTCCCACAGCTGCCCAGTCCCTTCCCAGGTTGTCATGGATATTTTTAGTAAAAGTCAGGGAGAGGTTTCCATGAATTTTTCTTTATTGCTCATGACCTGTCCATGATTTTTACTAAAAATATCCATGACAAAATCTTAGCCCTAACCATAATTATTTATATAGACCCATATTTGAAAATACACTGTGGTTGTAATTAGAAGAAGAAAAAGCAGGAGTTTTCACCTGGTTAAAAGCTATATTTTAGCAAATTTCATCTGAAATATAAGAAATAGGAGAGGAAGTTGAAGAGCTCTGCTGATAAGAATATAAAGAGAAATAATCACTGATTTAGGGTATTTTTCATGGTAAACCTTAAGAGGGGTGTATTAAATTTACTGTCCAGTGGATGTATCTTGCAAATCCACACATGAGCAGTCCCTTTGACTTTAGATTGTGAATTCTTGGTAAACTGGTTCCTTCACTGGGGTTTCTTGGTGCTATCACAGTATAAATACTAATAGTAATAATCAGGAGAGTAAAACTGCTTGCATGCTTAGGATATTTGAAGGAAGAAGTTCTTACTCAACACCAGCTGCTACAGAATTGGACAGAGAGAGCCAGCTGCTAATATGTTAAAAACTTTGCTGCAGGCTTATGGAAACAAGGCTTGTGGTACAGAGAAGAAGGCAGTTTGTCTAGGGCTCACACTGGCAGCAAAAAATGCTGCCCAAAGATGAGAACAAACTGAAAATATGAAGGCAGTTGCTATTAGCACCACATGTGCCTGAAGTATATATGCTGAACTGTTAGAGGAAAGGGGTGTTAACTGATACTAAAAATAAATAAATAGACAAACTGAAATATATGTTTTTTTTTCTTATTTCATAGCAAGAAATACCTTAAAGCAGCCCCAGGAGCACTATCTATGTTATCCAGCTTGGTGCCTTGGAAAGAGGTGCTGATGGTGAGGAATTACACACTTGTAAGGAAAACTGGTTCTTTGTGTAAAGTCATCCTAACCCCAGGAAGGAGACATTAACATTTCAGGTTTCAGAGTAGCAGCCCTGTTAGTCTGTATTCGCAAAAAGAAAAGGAGTACTTGTGGCACCTTAGCGACTAACAAATTTATTAGAGCATAAGCTTTCGTGAGCTACAGCTCACTTCATCGGATGCATCCGATGAAGTGAGCTGTAGCTCACGAAAGCTTATGCTCTAATAAATTTGTTAGTCGCTAAGGTGCCATAAGTACTCCTTTTCTTTTTATTAACATTTCAAAGAGTTTCAGAGTAGTAGCCGTGTTAGTCTGTATCTGCAAAAAAAAATGAGGAGTACTTGTGGCACCTTAGAGACTAACAAACTTATTTGGGCATAAGCTTGCATGGGCTAAAACCCACTTCATCGGATGCATTCAGTGGAAAATACAGTAGGAAAATATATATACACAGAGAACATGAAAAAATGGGTGTTGCCATACCCACTATAACGAGAGTGATCAGTTAAGGTGAGCTATTATCAGCAGGAGAAAAAAAACCTTTTGTAGTAATAATCAGGATGGCCCATTTCAAACAGTTGACAAGAAGGTGTGAGTAACAGTAGGGGAAAAATTAGCATGGGGAAATAGTTTTTACTTTGGATAATGACCCATCCACTCCCAGTCTTTATTCAAGCCTAATTTAATGGTGTCCAGTTTGCAAATTAATTCCAATTCTGCAGTTTCTCATTGAAGTCTGTTTTGAAGTTTTTTTAAAAACTATTTCCCCATGATAACCTTTGTTTGGTGAAATACAGATTTTCCTTGTCTCCTGTTTCCCCCTCTCTCTGTCTGAAGACCCACTTTACAACTTAGACGTAATCAAACATTTCTTTGTTTAAGACCTGCTTGACTAGTTCTGCCTAATTGGGGCTATTGGATTTGAACATGTGCCACCGACATCATTCAGGGGGATTCGTAACTTTATATATAATGGTGCTACATACATTTTACAATGATATTATTGACCAGGGAGTTATTAGTTTTCAAATGATACCTCACAAGGCATATTTTTACAGATTATTACAAAGGTGAGTGCGGGGAGGTTGGGGAAAGGATCGCCCCGGCTCTCACTGGCGGCGAGAAGCAGAGTGTCATGGCGGAGTAGAGTGGGCTGGGGCTGGACTGCTCTGCTTCCCACCGCCGGTGAGTGCGGGGAGGTTGGGGAAAGGATTGGCCCCTGCACTCACCAATGGCGGGAAGCAGAATGACGCGGCACAAGCCCGCTCCGCTTTCCTTGCCCCTGCCCCAGTCCCAGCCATGTCGCTGAGGGTTGGGGGGTAGGGAAAGATGTCCCCCCCCACTCACGGCAGTGGGAAGCGGAGTGCCGGGGCTGGGAGCTGGCGGAGTAGAGCTGGCTGGGGCCAGGCTGCTCCGCTTCCCACTGCAGCCAGTGAGTGCGGGCGAAATCCCTTCTCCCCAAGCCCCCTCCCCTGAGCAACACAGCTGGGACTGGGGAGAGGGAAGCGGAGCGGGCTGCTCCCAGCCCTCACTAATCCCCTGGGCCACTCTGGGCCTGTGGGCCCCCCCAAAAATGCCCCCCCACAGCTCCTGCCTCCCAGACTGAGAGGGGAGAGGTCTGGGGCCCCACACAGCCCCCTGTGGCGGGGCTGCATAGGGCACTCAAATGGCTAGGGACGACCCTGCTTTCAGCTTCCATTAGAAAGAAAAATAAGTTTCTAGCCCTGCTGGTTGTGGAGATTTTGAAAACAAGCCTGTAACCACCAAAGATCTCAGATTGAAGTAATAGCTCATGAGAGCTGTGATGGGGTCTACAGACCCCATCCTGAACCAGGGAAGGAAGTAGAGCAATACTAGACCAGGAAGGCCCTGCCCCTCAACAGTTGCAAAGCGTGTTCCCAGTGGAAAAACAGTTTAAAAGGACACTGGTCACTGGTAGATGAGGGAATGAGCTGAATGTGGTAGTGGGAAGCCAAGCTGATCCTGAGAAGTGTGCCAGGAGTGGCAACAGCTTTGTGAAGGCTACTCTATCACCAGGGTCTTGGGATTCCCCTCTTCTTTAGGAGCTGAAAGTCCTAAAAGAGATTTACTGACTGAACAGGACACTAAGATACTGAGGAGAGTCTGCTAAGTCAGTGACTACCCCACAAACTGAGGAGCTCCAGTCTGGTAGGAAGTGACTTTGGGGGTAGCCCAATAACTGGGCTGAACACTTTGATAAACTCTTCACACCCTGGGTTGGGGCCTGGTGGAGTTGGTAGGCAGGCCTGGGTCCCCCCTGCCTTGCTCCTTTGTAGTGACTGAAATCTAGGGGGTGATAGGCAGTGGAGGGGCCCTCTGGAACAGACTGGCAGAAACTGTAAGGTTGTGAGCAGACCACTAAGCCATCCGGTCATCAGACCTTCCTGCTCCAGAGGCGTAAAGAGGGGTGAAAATAACTTAAAGTACTTACCGGTACGCCGGAGTCCTGAGCTGGGGGGATGTTCTCAACCGGAAGGGGCGTGTCCTCAACCAGAAGAGGCAGGGCCTTTAAATCACCCCCGGAGCTCCAGCTGGAGAGGTGGCTGGGAGCCCCGGGGCTCAGCGGCGATTTAAAGGATCCAGGGCTCCAGCCACCGCTACCGCAGTGAGCTCCGGGCCCTTTAAATTGCTGCCTGAACCCCAGGCCCTTTAAATCACTGCTGGAGCCCTGCCACTGCTACCCCGGGGCTCAGGCAGCCGGGCTCTGGAGGCGATTTAAAGGGCCTGGGGCTCCAGCCGCAAGCAGGGAGCCCTGGGCCCTTTAAATCACCAGCCTGGGGAAGCCAGTCCAGTCTGGCATGGCATATTGGCTCTTGCTGGTACGCCGTACCAAACCGTACTGGCTTACTTTCACCTCTGGGTGTAAATGGCTCTATTCATCTCAATGAGGTGTTAACTCTAAGACCCTCTTCTCTGGTGGGCCTTACCAACAGAGGACCATGTGTGCAGCAGGGAGGGAAGAGGGCAGCAGGTCAGGCCCACCCATCCACACAGGCAGATACAATTATGATGCTGAAGTAATTACTGCCCACTGGTTGCTGCTGTACTTATGGCTTCTGAGTAGAGAATGGCTGCTGCCACTCCTGTGGGGAAGGACAAAGAAAGTCCCATGCTTCTGCTATCCCAAGTAGGGTTGCCAACCCTCTAGGATTGTCCTGGAGTCTCCAGGAATTAAAGATTAATCTTTAATTAAAGATTATGTCATGTGATGAAACTTCCAGGAATATGTCCAACCAAAATTGGCAACCCTAATTCTAAGTGATGCTATGTGGGAAGTGGGGATGGGGGGCTGTGTCATGGTGTGTCTCATGGTGTGTCAGCCATGGGCCCAGGCTGCCTTAAACCAGTCCAATTGAACTGAACTCTGCCCAATG
This sequence comes from Dermochelys coriacea, assembly GCF_009764565.3. Taxonomy (NCBI): domain Eukaryota; kingdom Metazoa; phylum Chordata; order Testudines; family Dermochelyidae; genus Dermochelys; species Dermochelys coriacea. The sequence goes on along the minus strand of NC_050068.2, from coordinate 326,057,507 downwards.
CTCATGGCTCATTGCCTTGGCCCCTCATTGCTATGTTCTCCCCTCAGGGGACACTCCTTTAGAAATAGGCAAGAAAGAGCCTGATAAGTCAGGAGAATTGTTCTGCTTTCTAGGGCCCTGTTAGGGCAGCTCCTTGTGTCACACACTACCCCTTGTGGTGAAAGCAGCACAGAAAGAGGAAGTTGTAGCCAAGTCTCAATGGTGCTGACAGAACAAAGTGTCAGACATCTGGCTGCTGCAAAATGACAGATTCTGTGGCCAGAATATAGACTTCTATAGAAATTTGCCAAAATGCCAAATTCTATGGGGGGAAATGGCATGAGTAGAAATCTGAAAGTCCATGGGACCCTGTCATAAGAAGCATTTAATATTGAACTCTTGTATGTCTGTAATAAGTAAAGACCATACATGGGAGCAGGATATGCTGTGTCCAGAGGAACAGAGGGAAACAACAAGATGCAATGTCAGAATTTGAGAAAATCCGCCTCAAGACTTCTTCTGGTTCTGGAAACCAGCCTGGATAATCTTCCAGCCTTATCATCGTGGCCATTTTCCCAACTTGTTGGCTAAACAGATTGTTAGTACTAAAAATAGTCCTCATTGGCATCCCAGCAAGAGCTTGTCAAATGAGAAGGAAAGCAATGTGTCATTTCTGAGGAGGTGGATGCAATGTTTAGGCATATGGCACCAAGCCAGAAACAATCCACCCCATTATGGCAAGCGTCCCACGATCTGCATCAATCCAATATTTAACTACGCTGACATATCACAGTTGTAAGTTGGAGGATATCTAGGAAACTTATAATAATTCCTGTAGAAAAACAAAAAAATACTACCATGTGATATAATGTTGGGTGTATATTGAAAGTTCACGTGGAACTTGCTGCAGTTACTTTTAGACCAGAGAGAAACAAGCTCAGCTAAACCGAGGAACCAGTGTAGTCCAAAAGCATGGTATAAAAGTGGCAAGAATAAAACTCTTCCTGATTTCCTTCGGGAAAATATTCTATAGCCATCTACCTGTTAAGAAAATTGTGCATCCAGCTTCTCTTAGAGTATATATGAGGTATTCTAGACGTAGCATACCAGACGATCACAGCTGTAATGGTGAGTTAGTGTGGGCCTATCCCACAAACACTTTGTAAATCAATACCAGAAACTTTAGGAGACCTATGGTGAGCAAGGCTAGGTTGTGAAGCACCAACACTATATGCTTTATATAGATCATCTTTCTCAGGAGATGGGCTTCCGCTCGTGGAACAAATTAGGTGCATCATGAATTTCTTATCTTGGTGTAAGTACTCGTAACTGAGTTACAATGTCCCAACCTAGAGGTAAGTTGGTCATTTACCAAGAAGAGGGATCTGGCCAAAGTCTTTAAAGTTCACTCAAGCACACACATTCATTCTTTTCAGAGTCCTCTAATCTTCCCCCAAATCTAATTGGTTGCTGCCTTATCCCCAGAAACAGCTAGTTTAAACAAAAACATTTACTTTTAGAAATAATACCTTGACCCAGCAGGCACATGCATGGACCTAACTGAAGGATCATGGCCTAGGACAGCAGCAAAAACAAATTAAATCAGGGGAGAGACATCGCAGTGTAATCATAGGAATACAACAAATGTATGCACAGATATCCCCCTAAAAAGGCAGATGACCCTATTGATAAAAAGGGCTATGCATTCTTCAATGAAGATTGTGTGTAGCTTCTCATGAGGGAAGTGTTGTGGTTGCATTTGGAAAATGCTTTGTTCTTATTCCAAAATAGGGAGTTCAATTGTACTGAAATAATTAGGAGTTGGGTTTTTTGTATTGTTTGTTTGTAACCTTCTCCATGAAAGAAGGTATCCAGATTCTTTTAAGATAAGAAATTGTATCTGGATTATGTTTATTTTTCCAACATGCAGCTAGGCAGCAACCTTGCTGCAAATGAGATAAAAAATAAGCTTGTCAGTAGGCCAACCCCTTTCAAAGGAAGACCCAGAATATCAGTAAGGATCCAAGGGAAGTTTGCATCTAGTGATTTCAAAAGATATCCATCTGGATTTGAAGACCACTTTTTTATTGACAACCATCCTGTTTTTGATGGATACAGAATTATGGCTGTAGCAGTCCTGCTAGTGTAACTCTGACAGACCCTCCCATTGATGGGGTGGGATCAAACCAGGGATCTCTAAAGCTTAGTGTATAAGCCTCTACTGCATGAGTTAAAAGCCATATGGCTCTTAGCCAAGACTGTAGCAGACTCATCAAACTTTAGACAGTCTAGGTGCCACTAGAGGGGAAGAGAGTGCCACACCAAGCAGGCATGGGTTACACTAGTTCTCATCTTCTGCCTCTGTTATGAAGCTCAAATGTGGAAGAATAAGAACAGCTTGGCATCCTTCTATTTTCTTTTCAGTGGTTGAAAGGACCTTAGGCGGGCTCATCCCCTGTGCTGAGGCCACTTTGCCACAAAGTGATTCTGAAGCTGGTGTATCTGGCCACTGGAGAATTCCCAAGTGAGGTGGGATGCTTAGGTGGAGATTGGTTCCTGCTTCTGGAGTGCCCCTACATTCTAGAATAGCCCTTTGGAGCTGCATTTTATAGGAACCTCAAGCTGCAGATTGGCCCAGAGAACACAAAGGGGTTAAAATCATGGAAGGCCCAGAGAATGGGGAAATGCAACTCCTTCTCAGCTGGGGCTGCTAAAAGAATAGGTAGAATTGCCCCTTCAGTTTCAATACACTTCAGTCACTGTGAGGGATATGGGCAATACTCAGCCTTAAAGCCTCCTTGGTACACCTCCAACTTGTGAGCTGAGCTAAGATGAGCTCTCCTTGGGCTGCCGTGCAGGAACTGAGCCCTTAGCCTTATCTCAAGAGCGGGATAATCAGGACTATGGCTTCTTAGTACTAGTTGCAATTAGGTGTCATATAAGCAATCTGGAACATTTGATGTAGAAGTGGACTTGTAAACCGTGTGTGTGATTGATTATGCGTGTGTGTGTGATTCCTACCATGCTACAGATTTTCTACAAGTATAAATCATCTCTCCATGGCAGAGAGACTCTTTATTAAGGCAATGTAATAAAATAACCCTTTGGACGCCACTGATTTTATCTACACAACTTTTTAGCCTGTCTACATTAGCCCATGACATTGTTAATTCTAATGGATATGGATTCAAACCTTGCTTCAGAACCATGTGATTAGTGCAATTTGTCTATTTCTATATGTAAGAACTCTAGTAACTCCGCATTAATTGAATACTACAACCTAATCTCCCAGCAGAAATGTGTTATATGCATTGAAAAACTCAGATTTCCACAGGCGTTCAGTGTTAATCCCCACTTCGTCACAGTGACCTTCTCTTGTTACATTGTATGTGAGTCTTACTATTGAGCCTATGTGATTTTTACTGTTTTGCATGAATACTGTGTGTGCCTCAGTTTCCCTGTGTGCTGCACCAATACCTCCGTGGTGGGAATAGGGGTGTGTGACTTTGGCTGAGACCTCTGGGGCAGATGAGGCTGCTCCAGCTGCTTGCACATATGCTATGACCAGAGCCCTTGTAACCTGAGACCAGAGGGGGGATGCAACAGGTGACTCTTTGCCCAGGAGGAGGAGCAACGGGGGTGTCTGAGGTCAGGTCGCTGGAACCTGGCAGTCTGCTTGGAGGGACTGGAAGAGGGGGAGTCTAGGGCTTCTGGCCATATGGATAAATACTATGAAAGCAGTGTGCTAGATATAGTGAGTTTGTCAGGCCTGCCAGGAATTGCTGCTACAAACCGAACACTTTGCCAGTTGGCACTGAGGGGTTCTTAGGGTCACATTTACATCAACAGACAAATCCCTTCCACTGATGTAGGAAGTGTCTGCGCTACAGCAGCAGCGCTGTAGCTATGTCACGGTAGCCACTGTAGTGCAGACATAACCAAAAGACAAACATCTGAATTTCTGTTGTTTGGCATCCACAGTCCATCTATTCTAAGTTTTATACTTAATGCACAAAGCTGTGGTATAGGTCAGCGTGTTAGTCCTCAAAACAACCTAGCACAGCATAAATTGGGGTTAAACTAGTAGGGTCGATGCAGTGTAGAAGAAACACATCCTTTAATAATCTATAGATTAACAGTGAAATGCTCCATCCCAATAATAAGGTTGGCAATTTTCACAGCACAGAATTCTGCAGGTATGTATCACACATCATCACTGCCCTAGTTTGGGAAACCACTTCAGAATGGGATTAAGTGTTCCGCTGAATTTAGACAAACTAAGCAGATGCTTCAGTCATTTACTGAATCAGTGTCTAAGACAGCAAGCACCAATATTAAGTTCAAGCAAATCATGTGCAGCAATTAAATTTCTAAAAAAAAAGAAAAAGTTAAATTTCCACAGAAAAAATCTGCCTTCCCTAGGGGAGCATATCCCTTAGCATATCATTGATGGCTGCATACACTTCAGCCCCCACTGGCAAGTTAGCTCCCAAGAAATCAAGAGCAATACCAGTAGTGCAATGGTTGAAGGGAATGCTGGCAGACGAGCAATTCAGAACATGCATTGCATGTTTCTCTCCAACAGCTGTTTCCCCTCCTTTGTTCCCCATGTTTGCCACACAGCAGATGACAACACGGGGAAGGACCCCAGGTAAATGTGTGCATGAAATTTCCCTTACAATGTTTAACTTTGACAATGACACCCAGCCCATCTCCAATTTAACAAGAGAAAGGTATCAACTTTTCATTGTTTTACTGATAGGAGAAGAAATACAACAAACAGGGGTAGCGCTGGGATCTGCTTTTTGTTCCCATATTGGGCTAGGAGGAGGTGGCCATGAAGAGCACTTTTTTATGTGAATAGGGGATGTCCCTTAAATCCTCCTGAGATCTCCATGAAACTTACATGGAGATACTCTTTTCAGAGTAGCAGCCGTGTTAGAGGGGAAGGGATAGCTCAGTGGTTTGAGCATTGGCCTGCTGAACCCAGGGTTGTGAGTTCAATCCTTGAGAGGGCCATTTAGGGATCTGGGGCAAAAACTGGGGCTTGGCCCTGCTTTGAGCAGGTGGTTGGACTAGATGATCTCCTGAGGTCCCTTCCAACTCTGATATTCTATGATTCTAGTCTGTATTCGCAAAAAGAAAAGCAGTACTTGTGGCACCTTAGAGACTAACAAATTTATTAGACCATAAGCTTTCGTGAGCTACCGATGAAGTGAGCATCCGATGAAGTGAGCTTTAGCTCACGAAAGCTTATGCTCTAATACATTTGTTAGTCTCTAAGGTGCCACAAGTACTGCTTTTCTTTATGGAGATACTCTGCAAGCCTCTCTCAAATGTTTCTAGGGATGGCTGCCTTATTTCTTCCTCCATGGTAGGACACTTTCCCATGCCACTCTGCAATGAGTTCAGCTGGCACCAGTGCAGTAAACATGGCATATGAGCCTGGGCAGCTTTGTGATGCCAGTAGTAGCTGTATTCTCTGCCTTTGTGACCCTCAGGAGTGATAGAGCAGCTAAAATCATAGAATCATAGAATATCAGGGTTGGAAGGGACCCCAGAAGGTCATCTAGTCCAACCCCCTGCTCAAAGCAGGACCAAGTCCCAGTTAAATCATCCTAGCCAGGGCTTTGTCAAGCCTGACCTTAAAAACCTCTAAGGAAGGAGATTCTACCACCTCCCTAGGTAACGCATTCCAGTGTTTCACCACCCTCTTAGTGAAAAAGTTTTTCCTAATATCCAATCTAAACCTCCCCCATTGCAACTTGAGACCATTACTCCTCGTTCTGTCATCTGCTACCATTGAGAACAGTCTAGAGCCATCCTCTTTGAAACCCCCTTTCAGGTCGTTGAAAGCAGCTATCAAATCCCCCCTCATTCTTCTCTTCTGCAGACTAAACAATCCCAGCTCCCTCAGCCTCTCCTCATAAGTCATGTGCTCTAGACCCCTAATCATTTTGTTGCCCTTCGCTGTACTCTTTCCAATTTATCCACATCCTTCTTGTAGTGTGGGGCCCAAAACTGGACACAGTACTCCAGATGAGGCCTCACCAGTGTCGAATAGAGGGGAACGATCACGTCCCTCGATCTGCTCGCTATGCCCCTACTTATACATCCCAAAATGCCATTGGCCTTCTTGGCAACAAGGGCACACTGCTGACTCATATCCAGCTTCTCGTCCACTGTCACCCCTAGGTCCTTTTCCGCAGAACTGCTGCCGAGCCATTCGGTCCCTAGTCTGTAGCGGTGCATTGGATTCTTCCATCCTAAGTGCAGGACCCTGCACTTATCCTTATTGAACCTCATTAGATTTCTTTTGGCCCAATCTTCCAATTTGTCTAGGTCCTTCTGTATCCTATCCCTCCCCTCCAGCGTATCTACCACTCCTCCCAGTTTAGTATCATCCGCAAATTTGCTGAGAGTGCAATCCACACCATCCTCCAGATCATTTATGAAGATATTGAACAAAACGGGCCCCAGGACCGACCCCTGGGGCACTCCACTTGACACCGGCTGCCAACTAGACATGGAGCCATTGATCACTACCCGTTGAGCCCGACAATCTAGCCAGCTTTCTACCCACCTTATAGTGCATTCATCCAGCCCATACTTCCTTAACTTGCTGACAAGAATGCTGTGGGAGACCGTGTCAAAAGCTTTGCTAAAGTCAAGAAACAATACATCCACTGCTTTCCCTTCATCCACAGAACCAGTAATCTCATCATAAAAGGCGATTAGATTAGTCAGGCATGACCTTCCCTTGGTGAATCCATGCTGACTGTTCCTGATCACTTTCCTCTCCTCTAAGTGCTTCAGGATTGATTCTTTGAGGACCTGCTCCATGATTTTTTCCAGGGACTGAGGTGAGGCTGACCGGCCTGTAGTTCCCAGGATCCTCCTTCTTCCCTTTTTTAAAGATGGGCACTACATTAGCCTTTTTCCAGTCATCCGGGACTTCCCCCGTTCGCCACGAGTTTTCAAAGATAATGGCCAAGGGCTCTGCAATCACAGCCGCCAATTCCCTCAGCACGCTCGGATGCAATTCGTCCGGCCCCATGGACTTGTGCACGTCCAGCTTTTCTAAATAGTCCCTAACCACCTCTATCTCTACAGAGGGCTGGCCATCTCTTCCCCATTTTGTGATGCCAGCACAGCAGTCTGGGAGCTGACCTTGTTAGTGAAAACAGAGGCAAAAAAAGCATTGAGTACATTAGCTTTTTCCACATCCTCTGTCACTAGCTTGCCTCCCTCATTCAGTAAGGGGCCCACACTTTCCTTGGCTTTCTTCTTGTTGCCAACATACCTGAAGAAACCCTTCTTGTTACTCTTGACATCTCTTGCTAGCTGCAGCTCCAGGTGCGATTTGGCCCTCCTGATATCTTTCCTACATGCCCGAGCAATATTTTTATACTCTTCCCTGGTCATATGTCCAACCTTCCACTTCTTGTAAGCTTCTTTTTTATGTTTAAGATCCGCTAAGATTTCACCATTAAGCCAAGCTGGTCGCCTGCCATATTTACTATTCTTTCGACTCATCGGGATGGTCTCTACTACCGGTGGAAAGCAACACCTCTATTAAGTGCCATTGTCCTATTATTAGTTTCCATGGAAGATGGACTGAAAAGCCTTCTTCTCCATAGCTGTACTCACTATGGCTGGGACTGGACAGGGGTATTGTGCAGAGACCAGGGCCGGCTCCAGCATTTTTGCTGCCCCAAGTGGCGAAAAAAAACCAGACCAAGCCTGGTTGAGCTGCCGCTGAAGTGCTGCCGAAGAGGAAGAGAGGGACTGCAGGGCCCGCCGCCGAATTGCTGCCAAAGACCCGGACGTGCTGCCCCGATGATGGACAGAGTGCCGCCCCTTTCTATTGGCTGCCCCAGCTTCCTTCGCTGGTGCCTGGAGCCAGCCCTGGCAGAGGTGCTCCAAAGCTGAAGTGTCAAGAAGGAGGGAGGTCTGAAACGTAACTTTCCCTTTCTGTTATGATTGTAAATCCAATGGCATATCTGTCTGTTCTTATCAACAGCTTTTGGTGTGACAGCCTTGAGAAGTGCCACTTCCAGGCTTGCAGAATGCCTGACCATGATGAGGGGGAGAAGTAGGGAACTAGGGAGGATATGTTCGGCAAGTCATTGCTGTGTTAGACTATGAACAAAGAGCTCGAGGAGACCAACAGCATGGAAAAGGAAAAAGAGGACAGGGACTAAGTCCCAGCAGGACAAGGAGCAGGAAATGCACTGGGACATAATGGGTTTTCTCAGGCAGAAAACCCAAATGCTGCAGTCTCTCTGGTTGACCGATAGGTCCAAAATCCCAGACTCTTCTCCCTTTGCAGTCCTTGGATACCTCGATGGTCACTGCTCCCTGCACCTCCTAATGTACAACTTGGCATCACAGAGCACACACTACCTCTACCACTCCACAGTGGTGGACAGCAAGGAGAACCCAGCTTTACATATCCTGAGCTGTGAGAACAACTGGTGTATGTGTATCCATAATTGATTAAATTTGTTTACTCAAATGGACTTTGTTTTGTTTACTCAAATGTTTACTTTCTTCTAATTTTAATTTTCACCCTATTACATTAAAAATGTATGTGGAATTTTTTGAATGGATTTTTTTGTACTGTTATTTTCCATTCAATGTTACATTTTTGAAGAATCAAATCACTTTTATCAGTTTGCAACAACTGTTTGCAACCACTACATGTAAATGTACACCAAACACCCTATAATTAATAGCTTCAGGAAAACCCCCAGCCATCTTAATAATTGTACAGCAAGAACAACACCATCCTTAGCTGCGCTCCAGGCTCAGAGAACATTCCACCGCAGAACTCTACTGTGGCTGACTGTTAAAAGTACTCTTTCAAAGCCTCCCTCAACTGCATACGCTTTCGTGGGGCTCTTGTAATAGTCTTTGGTGTCTGGCTATTCAAAGTTAACAGACAACTGCTCACCCTCTATTCTCCATCCCCGCAGCAGCTTTTGCCTTACAGATCTTATGCAGGATACAGTAGGCACCTTTGCCCATGGGGATATTTTTCTTACCACGATCCACTCCAGTGAGTAAACACTGCCAGCGTCCCTTGCTGCTGCATCTGCTGAAAGCACATTCAATGAGCTGCTGAGGTCGTAGTTGGACCTCTTATTAGTGCTATCATGGTGGTCCATGTATGGCTTCATGAGCCAGGGGAAGGCTGTGTTCTCTAGAATCACTATTAGTATTTCAATATCACCAATGGTAGTCCACTGCTCAGGAAATGTTCCTGACTGCAGCTTTCATAACAGTCCTGTGTTCTTAGAGATGTGAGTGTCATGTCCTTCTCTGACCTGCCCATTGTGATACTGATGAAGCATCCCCTGTGATCCATCAAAGCTTTCATAACCATGGAAAAGTAGCCTTTTCTATTATTGTAGTCTGTGGCAAGGTGAGCTCATGCCAAAATAGGGCTATGCATGGCCTCGCCACAGTTTGAGAACCTTATTGTAGCAAATCCATCTGCTATGTCTTGCATATTGCTGGGAGTCACAGTCCTGCATAGCAGGAGACAATTAATGACCCTATACACTTACATGATAATGACCCCTATTGTGTTTTTTCCAATCCCAAAATGATTTCCTACTGACTGGTAGCAATCCTGCTTCAAGAGTGTGATGGTCACTTACTCCTCCACTGTCAATGCAGCTCTCTGGTGTGCCAATAGTGGAACACTTGGATAAGCTGGGCACACAGATCTAGGACTGTGGCCTTTCACAGCCGCTGCTCATTTTCCCAAACCTGCATTATGATATGATCTCATCAGGCAGTACTCATTTCTCAGGCTCAAAGGTGGTACTCCACTGTTTGCAGGTAGTCTGTGAATGCCACCAGTAACCTTCTGTATTTCTCAGAAAGCTGTCCTCAAAGAAATCCTCATGTTCCCTGTTGTTGCAGTACTTCCTGAGGGCCTGCAAATATAGGTGGATGGTGGGTTCTGGATTTGTACCATTCACGAGAATAGAGGTCTGCTGGCTTCATGCTTCTCTCAGAGCTGGCAGAAACCAAAAAATGCTGCACTGGTTTGTGGAATTTTTAAAAAACAGCATGAAAATTTGGGATACGAATGACATTATGAGATGGAAAAAGGACTCAAGCTCTCAGCATGAAAGTATCAGAGATTCATAGAATCACAGAATCATAGAATATCAGGGTTGGAAGGGACCTCAGGAGGTCATCTAGTCCAAACCCCTGCTCAAAGCAGGACCAATCCCCAACTAAATCATCCCAGCCAGGACTTTGTCAAGCCTGACCTTAAAAACTTCTAAGGAAGGAGATTCCACCGCTTCCTAGGTAACGCATTCCAGTGTTTCACCACCCTCCTAGTGACAAAGTTTCTCCTAATATCCAACCTAAACCTCCCCCCACTGCAACTTGAGACCATTACTCCTTGTTCTGTCATCTGCTACTACTGAGAACAGTCTAGATCCATCCTCTTTGGAACTCCCTTTCAGGTAGTTGAAAGCAGGTATCAAATGCACCCTCATTCTTCTCTTCTGCAGACTAAACAATCCCAGTTCCCTCAGCCTTTCCTCATAAGTCATGTGTTCCAGTCCCCTAATCATTTTTGTTGCCCTCTGCTGGACGCTTTCCAATTTTTCCATATCCTTCTTTTAGTGTGCGGCCCAAAACTGGACACACTACTCCAGATGAGGCCTCACCAATGTCAAATAGAGGGGAACGATCACGTCTCTCGATCTGCTGGCAATGCCCCTACTTATACAGCCCAAAATGCCATTGGCCTTCTTGGCAACAAGGGCACACTGCTGACTCATATCCAGCTTCTCATCCACTGGAACCCCTAGGTCCTTTTCTGCAGAACTGCTGCCGAGCCATTTGGTCCCTAGTCTGTAGCGGTGCCTGGGATTCTTCCGTCCTAAGTGCAGGACTCTGCACTTGTCCTTGTTGAACCTCATCAGATTTCTTTTGGTCCAATCCTCTAATTTGTCTAAGTCCCTCTGTATCCTATCCCTACCCTCCAGCGTATCTACCTCTCTTCCCTGTTCAGTGTCATCTGCAAACTTGCTGAGGGCGCAATCCACACCATCCTCCAGATCATTTATGAAGATATTGAACAAAACCGGCCTGAGGACCAACCCTTGGGGCACTCCACTTGATACCGGCTGCCAACTAGACATGGAGCCATTGATCACTACCCGTTGAGCTCGACAATCTCGCCAACTTTCTATCCACCTTATAGTCCATTCATCCAGCCCATACTTCTTTAACTTGCTGGCAAGAATACTGTGGGAGACCGTATGAGTCATTACTATCCACAAAACATTGCAAACATTTCCCCAAATGCACTACCCTGGATGGTGGCACATGGCATGCTGAGATACCTACCCATGGCGCACCACAATTTAAGCTGAAACCGTTAAAACAAGCACCACAGTGAGTACCTCCAGCACCCCCACACAAGCAGCCCAGCGTGCATGGGCAAATTACAAACTTCAGTGGCTGCCTGCTGACCTAACGTGCATGGACCAAAGCCTGGAGCGTAGCCATGGCTTTACTATGAGAGGGAAGGTGGTAAAGGCCACCTGCCCTAGTAGCTGCACAACCCCTCCCTTTCCTTGGCGCTTTGAGTGGAAGGTGAGGCCTGCCCCCTTAAAGCCCCCCAGCATCATTGTGTGCCATGCCCAGCTCCGCGGGAGAGCAAAGCCTGGGCCCGATGTCCCAACCTCCTCGGGGAATGGGACCGCTCCAGTCCGGGCAAACCTGACTTCCCGCCTCTCCGCCCACCCCCGGGGGAGCCCCCTGCCCGCCACGCGGAGCCCGGGCCCTGGGGAAGCCCGCAGCCCGGCCCGGCCGACGCGGCGCTCCGCAGTCCCTGGCGGGAGGTTGTCATGGTTTCCCGGGTCACATGCGTGCGAGGCCCCCCCCCGGCGCTGGGGAGGAGGCGGGGGCGGGGATGGTACAGTGAACCGAGAGCAGCCGCCGCCGCCGCCCGGGCTCCCACAGAGCCGCTCCCGGCACCCTCGGCGGCCAGGGCGGGCTCGGACCCCTGCGGCTCCCACCTGCTCCGGCCTGCAGCCGCTGCAGTTCCCCGCGCGCCGCGGCCCCCCGTTCCCGCCGCCTCGCCTCGCCTCGCCCCGGCATGAGCATCTCCATCCCGGCGGGGCTGACGGAGCTGCTGCAGGGCTTCACCGTGGAGGTGCTGCGGAGCCAGCCCGGGGACCTGCTGGAGTTCGCCCTCCAGTACTTCGGGCGCCTCAAGGCGGAGGCGGCGGAGAGCGGCGCCGGAGGGGGCTCGCCCGCGCCGGGCCATGAGAGGGGCAGCCTGCCGCCCCGCCGGGCCCCCGCCAGGGGGGTCAGCTTCGCCGAGGAGCCCGTGCCGAGCGAGTCGGAGAGCGGGGACGAGGAGGAGGAATTCGCCGGTAAGGGCGGGGACCCTGGTAGCTCCGCGGTCGGGGGAGGGCCGGGCGCCCCCCCGAGACTAGGTGAGGCTGAGGGAAGGGCTGAGCCCGCTCGATACGCCGGAGGGGAGCGGGAGGGCGGCCTGTGTCCGGCCCCCAGCCTGGGGAAGCGGAGCTGGCGGCGGCCTCCGGCGGGAGGTGGTGTTTGAGGGGTGACCGGCAGACCCCGCCCGCCCCCACTCTCCGGCCTGGGGGAGCCAGTAGTTGGGGTTTCCCAGGGCTATATGTTGCTTAGCTTGCCTGACTTCTGGAGGCATGTCCCCCCCTCGTGAAGACGGGTGCGGGGCGGGGGAATGAAGCCCAGCGTCCTTGCGCACTTCTCCCTTGCTGGGCGTGAGGATGAGTGATGGGCAGAGCAAGGGAAAGGGTTCAGGACACAACTGTTACTGTGCCTTGAGCCTTGTGTGCTACGGGTGATGATGTGTATGCGTGAGTGGAGAGAGAGAGAGAGAGAGAGAGAGAAGGGGCACTAAGTGATTCCCAGCTCACTGGTGCAGCAGGACTGCATTTGAAATCATAGTTTATGAACCCTGACATGATGTACTATGGGTTTTTTTTTTTTTCCTTTTGTTTGTCAAAGCGCGTAAAGTTGATGTGGCAGGTGCCCTGTCTGTCCCTTCCTGCTTTAGCCTCCTTGTATTCCTGACACTTTCTAGGGCTGCAAATACTGAACATGGTCACAATTGTATTATTTATTGCTGTTGAACCATGTTAAAGACTACAAAAAAATCAATTTTCTTAAATGATTGGCTCAAAAAGGAAACTGGACAGGCAAGTTGTAGGGAGTCTTCTGGCGAGAAGGCTGGAGAATGAACGGAAAGAAGCATCCTGTCAAGTTACTGCTATTGGCAAGTTCCACCCCTTCTGTATTTAAACAAAATGACAGACATCTGAAGGTTAGCTTACTTTCTGTTTGTCGAACCGAACTGTAATAACATGGGTGTCTCCCAGCCACTAGATATGCTGCATGGTGTATGTAAGTGTAGCATTGCACCAGATTTTATATTTATGTTGTTTATTGTGTATAGGCCTGCATTATGCCTAAGAGAAAACATGTCATTTAAAGAGGGACTAATCTTCTTTGTAGTAGGGGTATTGGAAGGCAAAATCTGTATTTTATTGTTAATCAAATAGTATATTGCTATTTCTGTCTTATGAATAGGCAGCAAGATATAGTCAGTCTTTTGGTGCTTTCAGTGCTTTAATGCTCAAGGACATGTTGCTGTACAAATACACTTGAGTTAATTAAGCATTTTACTTAGATGTGCTCTTCGGTGTTCCATAAGGCAGACAACCAGAGGATAAAATCTTATTTCCTTTTAATAGTTACGTTCAAACTACCTGCACAGTAGGAAGGCCCAAGGAGTAAGCATAGCTGTGAGGACAGCAGAGAATGGTTGCAGTACTTCATTTCACTGCAGGCTAATACCTATCCGCCCACAGTTAAACATTCTCTTTGTATAGCTGACAGGATTTATTAGGCGACAAAGCATCTATCAAGGGGACAGACTGAAGCTGTCTCTGAAAAGGTGCAGAGCACTCAGACTTTATACTGTGAACTAGCTAACTAAAGGGTAGATTGATGGTTGTGATTTGAAGGAGGAGTGGGGGACAGGGAAACAACATAAACATATCCTTGATATCATTTTTCAGAGTAGCAGCCGTGTTAGTCTGTATTCGCAAAAAGAAAAGGAGTACCCGTGGCACCTTAGAGACTAACAAATTTATTAGAGCATAAGCTTTCGTGAGCTACAGCTCACTTCATCGGATGCATTTGATATCATTGACAGTTTTGTGAAGAACCTCATTAGCTCACTGAAGTTTTGGTTCTTCCAGTGAAGTTCAAGGTGTATTTGCATAACCGTATCCAAAAGCTTGCTGTTTACAGCTGAGCTGTGCTAGCTTTGTCAATAAATGAAATGTTTTTATATGCATTTTATCATTGAAAGCCAGATATTTAAGGAGATGGAAAAAATAAATTAGCTTAAATAATATTTACATCTAAATTGGAAAGTTATGCTGCACATTAAGATATTCAACATCCTTGTAATCTTTGCCCCTACATAAATAGGGTTTGTAATTTATAAGAATTTGTAGTGATTGATTGGTTACAGTAGATTTATGTAATAGTTTTGAATTCTGCTGAAACCATTACACCAACATCTATGAGGTGAGCAAAAATCCTAAAACCGTTAGTGTATCTATCTGCAAGCTGAGACAGAATAATAATGAGGAAAAATTAAAATATCTTAATTTCTTCATATTGAACATGACTGTCAAACCTGGCTCTTACTATGTTAAAAAGTCTGTTAGTTTAATCCATGGAAAGTGGACTGCTTTTATGTTATGTTTATGGTGGTAAATACAGCATTGTAGCTTGAATTTATTATGTGTTACACATGTAAATATTTATAGGATATTTTAAGAAGCTTTCTAAGCATTGTAGTGTATATCCACAATCAACAATAAAAACATTTTATTTATGTTCAGTGTTTTGTGGTCTTAGAGGAAGAATGTCATTGTAAATAGTTTTGCTTAAAAAAGAGATTAACCAGGAATTATTTAACTAACTAATTATGTGTAAAAATAATTTTGTAAAACAAAGCATATATGATATTTGGAGTCTTTTTAAAGCCTAGTTTGTACTAAGGTTTATAATCTGTATCAGTATTCCAAGCCTAGAGCAATGAATGTTTTGGGATCACAGGATGTAAATATATTGGGAACCACTAGGCAGGGATTAATGAATTCTAATAAATGGTTAGTGGCTGGTTATGTGCAACTTTTTTGTGTGTGAAGGTTTTACTTTTAGCATAGATGTCTGTACCTTCAAAATAGCACACATGTATCTACACATATATCTAGTGGATGCATAGAGAGATTTGTAGTTTAATAACTGTTTTATGGTCTTAAACATAAACTTAAAATCAGTTATTTTTGAATACTTTATACTTCTGTAAGTAGCACCTTTTGATTATTAATGCTAGAAATGATTAGGAAACAGTCTGTTTCAGTTTGTTTTCTTTGCCTTTTGCATCACTATTTGTATAGTTAGTCTGTTTCCCCTATTTGTGTGGGGCTTTCATACAGGAAGGAGGGAAGAAACCTATTTAAACAACTAAGAACATTTGATCGCAAAATGACAAAAATTGCAGGGGACTCGAGTAGGTGTAATACCTGAAAGTTCTGCTTTTTTTTTTTAAAAAAAAAAATCAAGTAAATGTCAAGTTGACAATGTTCCTTTTTTCATTTGGGAATTCAAACTGAACATTGTTTCAGTGTTGAGAACATGTAATTGCCATTGTCCCCCACTTCTTCTTTTGAATAAATGTTTCTAACTATCTCTGTACTTATGTGACTCTCATTAATAGTAGTATTACCCCCAATCGGGGAGATTGCAGATTATGTATTCCTTACGCCACCCGTTCCTAAACCGAATTTCGCACCCCTTGATAATCTGTACCTTATTCCCTGATAACCAGAAACTTCTATGTTTAAACTCTGTACCGTTTTCTTTTTACTTCAATGTCATCTTAATAAAATTATTAAATTTAAACACCTCACAGTCAATTAATTTTGCCCTCGCAGCACCTCTTGTGAGGTAGGAAGGCACTGTCCCATGTTATAAATGGTGAAGTAAGAAATAGGATAGATTTGCCCACTGTCAGACACAAGTCTGTGGCTGATCCAGGAACTGAATCCAGGTCTCCTGAGTCCAAGTCCAGTACTCTGTCCATTAAACCAGCCTTCTTAGTTACTGAAAATAATGAAATTTAAGGGTCTTACCTTGCAAGCTGTGGATCAGCTTGTGCCATAGGTACCTTTATTTTGAATGGATATCTGAGGTATATGTAATTTCTTTGAAAAATAAGTAATGAAAACATTAAACTGAATTCTCAAAACTTTTGTATACTTAAAGAATTGCTTTCTGAGCACACTGGCTGCTTTGCAAATTATTTTTAGATTTTATAGTAAATAGCTATATAAATATAATTCCCATCAATGTATATGAGTAAGTCCCAGTAACATTAGAAAGAATTATGTCCACGTTTAAGAGAGAATTGAGTCTTTATTTTAATACGGGTTTCAGAGTAGCAGCCATGTTAGTCTGTATTCGCAAAAAGAAAAGGAGTACTCGTGGCACCTTAGAGACTAACAAATTATTTGAGCATAAGCTTTCATGAGCTACAGCTCACTTCATCGGATGCATTTGGTGGAAAATACAGTGGGGAGATATATATACACATACAGAGAACATGAAACAATGGGTTTTATCATACACACTGTAAGGAGAGGTTTCAGAGTAGCAGCCGTGTTAGTCTGTATTCGCAAAAAGAAAAGGAGTACTTGTGGTACCTTAGAGACTAACAAATTTATTAGAGCATAAGCTTTCGTGAGCTACAGCTCACTTCATCGGATGCATTTGGTGGAAAAAACAGAGGAGAGATTTATATACACACACACAGAGAACATGAAACAATGGGTTTATCATACACACTGTAAAGAGAGTGATCACTTAAGATAAGCCATCACCAGCAGCAGGGGGGGAAAGGAAGAAAACAGTTTTACTTTGTGTAATGACTCATCCATTCCCAGTCTCTATTCAAGCCTAAGTTAATTGTATCCAGTTTGCAAATTAATTCCAATTCAGCGTATCTTAATACGTTGCTCAGATTATTTAGAGACTGAAATGCGTAGTAAATCATGTGTTATGATGTGCCTGTTGAAAAGTTTAAATTCTTCAGTAAATGTTGTTGGCTTTTACAAATGGTTACCATTTTTATTCTCTCTGAATTGTCCTGAAGTGCAAATGCCATTATGAACCTTATTTTGGTGGAAAATGATTTGCATAATTTATAGCAGCAGTTGTTAAATATTTACTTATAGCTATAGCTAAAGTTCATATTCAACCCAACCTTAATGTGATTTTCTACAGATATTTCTAGAGCCACTGTTGTTGCTTTCTTAGTATCGCAATTTACATGAGTTATATATACCACTCAATATTGTGTAGTCCTTTGGGATAATTTACTGAGGTATTTGAACAGGAAAAATTCTTAGGTTTGGATATTTTTCTTTCAAGGCTGACTTTGCATTTGCATATCTCTTATTTGCATATGTTGCTATGAACACTGTCCCTGCAAATGTGAACTATAAAATACATTTATATGTTTTAGCTATGTCCACCCACTATATCCAAACAATAACAAAATAAAACACTGTGCAAGTTGAACATTTGTACTGTACCTTACAATGTCATATGAAAGACACTCCTTTCTGTTCTGGTCGCTTTATCCATTCTAAATTATTTTTTAAAATGCATCGTGTTCCTAGAGATGCTGTTGCACTGTTTTATCTGTGGAATTCTGAGTTTCAGACAAAACTTGGTATAAATCTTGAACAAGTCCAAATATTAATATTGCCAAGGCACCGTGTATGGCACAGTGTGATAAATTAGTTCTAAATCAGTAAAATTAAAATCTGTTTCAGGTTTTCTCTTTAGACTATTTCTGAACATTTACAGATGTGAAAAGTCTGAAAACTATAATAATAAATGCATTTAATTAGTTTTCAGGTCAGTGTTGAAAATGGGATGCCTGAAACTCAAATGTGATATTCTGTTTCCTTCACGATATTACTGTTTGTAAAACTGACATCATAAAGCACTGACTTATGTCACCTTTTTGTTTAGCTTCTAGAAGTGGTTAAAGGAGGTATTTTTGTGTTTATTAAAACTTCAAGACAGAGCAATTTGGTTGCAAAAATTGCTTCAGGTCTGTTATGCAGATATAACCTAGTTGTTATATTAGTAGGCATGAGTCAGTATAATCAAGTGGGTAGTGTAAACAAAACAACAATCTTTATGTAGATAATCATAATGATATTTAATTATCAAATTGAGAACCATGTAGAAAGACTTCTGAATTTTGTTAGAGTAAACCATAAATCTAGGAAAATGCTAATACATACAAATGGTGAAATATGTATTTCTGTATATAGTTTAATTGAATTTAGTGCTTGTTAAAGCTCATTTCCTGAAGGCCATTGAACAAACATCAGAAAGTAATGTCTTTCAGTCATTGTCAACGGTGAACTAAATTTGAACTGGTGACCTAGAGGTGAAAAGCGCAGTAGCCTATTACTGATTTACTGAGCCACCTAGTCTTTTGAAATGAATTATTTTTAAGTAAACAGTTTCAGTTCCCAAAGTAGTTACAGAATACTGGTGTAAACTTATATTTTTAACTTAAATAATTAAGTTATGGTAATATCTACATGCTCCATTCAGGCCCAGGTAGGACTCCATTGGGCTAAGCCCTGCCTGTACAAACCTTAAGGCAACTGCCTGGATGTTGTCATGGGCACAGGCGCTGACTTTTATTTTTCCGGGTGGGTGCTCAACTCCTGCTCCACCCTGTGGCCATGCCCCCATTCCGCCCCTTCCCCGAGGCCCTGCTGTTGTTCAGCCACTTCCCACCCCCACTCTGCCCCATCTTCCGAGGCTGCACCCTTGCTCTGTCTCTTCCTGCCCCTGCTCCGCCTCCTCCCCCGAGGCCCTTGTCTGCCTGCCCCTCACTGCTCTCCGCCCTCCCTGGAGTGCCTCCTGCCAGCTGATGAACAGCTGATCGGTGGCCCTGGCAAACAGCTTTGGCTGGTGGGTGCTGAGCACCCTCTATTTTTTTTCCGGGAGTGCTTGAGCCCCCAGGGACCCATGGAGTTGGTGTCAGTGGTCCTGGGGGATATTGAGAGAACAGGAAAGAAAAGATCCCTACTCTCAGTTCTGGTGCCTGGACGTGCAATGGCTTGGAGCAGCTGGGAACTGCAATTGCACAGGACATCCTGCTCATTCCTAGGCTGGATCATGCTCAATATCGGTGGAATCTTTGGTGAATTAAACTCTGAATCTCTAGCAAGACTCTGAGCAGATGTGAATTGTGATTCCCTCTCCCCCAAAGGCTTATAACTTGGTCAAATTTGGGTAGATTTTCACAGGATAGCAAAAGGCACACCCCTGACACAATGGCTACCACCTTGCCAAATTTGAAGTCCCTGTTGCAAAGCATGGGGGTGGTAGAGATTTTCAAATAAATGGTTATCGGATTTTTTTAACATGGTCAAAAAATATTATTCTTTAGCCTGGCTCTTAGAAAAAACTGAGTTGTCTTCGCTGAAATTTTCCAGAAAAAATTCAGCCTGGGGCAGATATCTAGCATGGAAAATTTTAGCCATAAAGGTTAGCAAAGTTATAAGCAACTGAAAATAGGGTGTTACCATGGGAAGTGTCAGTAACCTTACTAATAGGCTATCTGCTGTGTGTGTATATATATATGTTTGTGTGTCTGTGTATGTATATGTGTGTGTATGTATATCCTTACGTTTATGGAATACATGATAATGTAGTAGAAAGATATTGGTGGCATAAGCATGGGATGACTGCGCTATTTATGAGTGGCAATGAACAAACAAGTGCCAGTACTAACATTTATGTTACACCACGCCACTAAGTATCTTGTACATACCAAATATATTACCGAGAAAATATATTTCTTTGTTAAGAAAGTTTCAGCAAGTCTTTTTTTTTTATTACTGACTCTTGTACCACCCTTCTAAAGAAACTCCGCACTCGCTGGTTCCCTGTGTTTACATTCCACTGTGTATTTATATGAATGAACAACACAATATCAGTTTTTATAACTAAACAGGAAAACAATTTGTCCTTGAAAACTAGGCAAGTCCCTGTTTTCAGGACCTGTCCCTGTTGGTTTTGCAGAAGGCAGTGCGTTGTCCTAGTTTTTGTAAACCCCAGTAGACTGGATGCCTGACGAAACTGTCAGCCAGCAGTGCTCAGCCTCAAAGGCACACCTCAGGTCTGTCATACAAAAACATTGCCACGCTCTACTCTGTGAAGCCTCTCAGTGAGCATCCTCCTTAAGCCAGCTCCCTGCACACAGTCAAATCCTTGCGAATTCTGAGACTTTAGGCACTGCTGCAAGTAGTGACCCTAAAAGCATACAGCTATACTGCAGATACCTATTAACCCAGACAGGGTCTGGTGTCTATGCTGCTTCTCATTTCCCCAGGATCCCAGATGAGCATTGTATTGCAAAGCATTGTATTGTTCTGTGGCTCCATCAATAATGTCTCATTAGTCAGACCTCTATTCATTCAATAATTCAAATGATGCTACATTGTGCAGGAAAGCATAAAATCTAAGATGAAATAGGATGTAGACTGAAATTACAAAGATGTCTGGAGTCTTCAGGGATAAAATGCAGGGCTCACTTCATAACACCTTCTTCTGCAAAGTGAATTGTACAGCAGCCATGATGAGTTTGGAAATCTGTCTATGTACCACTTATGAATTCTGGTTGATGTTATGACATTGGTGTATTTTTTTCAGTGGCGGAGTATGTGGGAATCCACCATTTGCTGAGAGGGGCTATAGTATGTATCTATCAGACCAGGTACAGTGGTTGGTCTTTAGACCTCAAGTGATTACCTGTTCAGGTGGAAACATTTTGGGACAGTGGGTTGGCTTAACCTGGGAGAAGCTAGGCCCTTCAACTTCTCTGTGGGGAGTGGAGATAAAAAATTCCTAGCAGCAGAACAAAGAAACCATCTGTTGGAAGTGAGACATGCAAACCTGAGGGACTCTCAGAGCAAGAGACAGGTTTCAGAGTAGCAGCCGTGTTAGTCTGTATTCGCAAAAAGAAAAGGAGAACTTGTGGCACCTTAGAGACTAACAAATTTATTTGAGCATAAGCTTTCATGAGCTACAGCTCACTTCTCACTTTTCTTTTTTCAGAACAAGAGAGTGATTGCTTTGGGCAGGAGAGAAGGGCATGCTTTCATAGTAGGGGGGGCCCTGTTTAACTGCAGGACTGGCCAAGGTAAAGGAAGCAAGCTAAGCTGGAGCAGTGGGAGAGAGAGAGATGCCATGATTCTGAAGAGCAGTCATTTACAGGGAGGGGAAACCTGGACTTTTCAGAGGACTCTTCCCAAAGCCCAAAGAATGCTCTAGAGTAGTGAGGAAACTGAGGCAGGGACTTGCATATAGGTATGTTTATTATTTTGTCTGTACCTGTGTATTTCATGTGCTGCTAAGTAAAGAGTAACTTGCTTTAGAATCCGGTGCAGTCTATTGGTGTGTTTGCTTTTGCTCTCTTGTGTCTGAAGAGTTAAACTGTGAACCCAGACTACCCACAAGGTGGAACACTGGGAAAAGTTGTGTGAAAGCTACTGGGGAATCTGAGGGCCTAGGTAGTTGGACCACAGGGTTTCCGCTCTCAGCAGGGAGGGAGGGGGAGGCTGGTAGATAGAGGATCTGAACTCCGAGAGTGCTCCAGGGCTAGTGCTGTGACTCTGTTCAGACTCGGGAAGCTTAAAAAGTACATATGACCCAGCAAGGTAGGCCCCAAATGCAACAGCCTGGTGAGTGCCCAGCCAGGGGGAGCTCTGCCAGGGCTGTGTGTATGTGACAGCAGACTTGTATTTATTTCCCCCACGTTGGTTGCAAGTCATCCTATTATCACTGCACCACAGAGGAATCTAGAGATTATAAGTAAAAGGAGAAAATGGTCAAGAATGAAAAAGCAGAGAAATTCTGAAACTCTTTACGTATTTTACAGTGTGCCAAACTCCTACTGTATTTTGGAAAACAATAAGGCAAAAAGCCTATTGATGGTTGGAGGTGAAGTGTTCATAAACATGCATTAATAACATTAAGTACTTTTCACTTGTGTGTTTGCATCTTAGATTGCTGTGCTTAATGATATTAATATTTACAGTAAATAGTCAGAACTAGAATTTGAGGTAATTAGTGATGAGTCTAGAGTTCTTGCACTTAATTAGGCTAGCAATGCTGGGTTAAAAGGGAAATAGCATGCAAGTTACTGTAATCATAAAAAAAAAATGAGGCGTCCTTGTGGCATCTTAGAGACTAACAAGTTTTTGTTTAATTTTTATTTTTTTTAAATATATTTCATTTAACTATTTTAGTTAAAAACAATTTTAACAAAAATAAACCTGATTTTAAAAAACTTGAATGTTTAACTAAATTCAAAAATTCATATGCTTGGTTTTTTAAAATATGCTATGGGTACCTGCATAGCCCCACAGTATGCCAACATTTTTATGGCTCACTTAGAACAACGCTTCCTCAGCTCTCGTCCCCTAATGCCCCTACTCTACTTGCGCTACACTGATGACATCTTCATTATCTGGACCCATGGAAAAGAAACCCTTGAGGAATTCCACTATGATTTCAACAATTTGCATCCCACCATCAATCTCAGCCTGGACCAGTCCACACAAGAGATCCACTTTCTGGACACTACAGTGCTAATAAGCGATGGTCACATAAGCACCACCCTATACCTGAAACCTACAGACTGCTATTCCTACCTACATGCCTCCAGCTTTCACCCAGATCACACCACAAGATCCATTGTCTACAGCCAAGCTCTACGATACAACCGCATTTGTTCCAACCCCTCAGACAGAGACAAACACCTACAAGATCTCTATCAAGCATTCTTAAAACTACAATGCACACCTGCTGAAGTGAAAAAACAGATTGACAGAGCCAGAAGAGTACCCAGAAGTCACCTACTACAGGACAGGCCCAAAAAAGAAAATAATAGAACACCACTAGCCATCACCTTCAGCCCCCAACTAAAACCTCTCCAACGCATCATCAGGATATTTTTACTCCTGCTGATAATAGCTCACCTTAACTGATCTCTCTCATTATAGTGGGTATGGCAACACCCATTTTTTCATGTTCTCTGTGTGTGTGTGTGTGTGTGTGTGTGTGTGTGTGTGTTCTCTATTTTCCGCTGCATCCATCCGATGAAGTGGGTGTTAGCCCACGAAAGCTTATGCTCAAATAAATTTGTTAGTCTCTAAGGTGCCACAAATACTCCTCGTTCTTTTTGCCAATATTTTAAGTTTCTCATGTTGACCTGGCTGACATAGTCGATTTAATTTTTGTTTTTTTTAAAAATATATTTCATTTCACTATTTTAGTTAAAAACAATTGTAACAAAAACAAACCTGATTTTAAAAAAATTGAATGTTTAACTAAAATTCATATGCTTGTTTTGTTAAAATATTATATGTTTGCTGTTGAAGAAAAAATCCAGAATACATAACATTGTTTTAGTTAAATAAAACAATTTAAAAGTTTGGCAACTGTACATGGCAGAGGGGCATTGCTGGCACATGATGGCATATATCACATTGGGAGATGTGCAGGTGAACGAGCCCCGAGCACATCAGCTACACCATCCGGGGCTCGTTCACCTGCACATCTCCCAGTGTGATATATGCCATCATGTGCCAGCAATGCCCCTCTGCCATGTACATTGGCCTTGTGCCTTGCTATTAATCATGCACCCAAAATTCCTTTTAGATTGAGGCTGAAATATTTTCATATTTTATTATCTCTGGACATTATGAAAGTGTGTGTACAACTAACATGACTAAAATTTAGGAATACACAGCTACTGCGTAGCACATACAAATGGATACATATTGATATTCCTTTTAAAAACATCACAACTTAAAAATCACACTGGCTCAATGGAATGCTGTGCTAACATCAATACAAATGGTGTTCTGGGGCCTAGTGGGAAGAGTCAATAGATGCAGTGCTATAAATGGCAAATGCTACCTCTACAAATAGCAGTAATATCCAGAAAAGCACATGATTGCTTCGAGCAGCATTAATTTGTGATGTGCAAATATAGGAAAAAGGAGGTAGAAGAACTTTTGAGTACCTTAAAACCTCAGTTACGAACACCTTGGGAATGGAGGTTGTTTGTAACTCTGAACAAAATAGTATGGTTGTTCTTTCAAAAGTTTACAACTGAACGTTCATTTAATACAGCTTTGGAACTTGATTATGGGGAAGAAAAATGCTGCTTTCCCTTTTTTTTTTTAAGTAGTTTACATTTAACACAGTACTGAGCTGTATTTGCTTTTTCTTTTGTCTTTGCTGCTGCTGCTTGATTGTGTACTTCTGGTTCCAAATGAGATGTGTGGTTGACTGGTCAGTTCATAACTCAGGTGTTTGTAAATTTGAGGTTCTTCTGTATCAGAATCTTGGATCCTCTATTCCAGGTATACAGGTGCAAGATGAATGGCATTCTGTAATTCCCATTTGATAGCTAACTGTAAAAGGGCCTTTCTGTTCCAGAATCTGAAGTGGATCATTAAAGGGAGACTGTCAGTTTAAAATCACAGTTCTGTCTGAAAATGTTTCATTTATTATTACAATAACATCTAAGATGACTGTAGCTGAAACAAAATAGATAAGGCAGACAAACAATTTTCTTGAAACCTGGTAATTCATGTTGCCATTGTGTTAGATAACTACAAAGCACTCTGTAGCTACTGGGAATTGCTCTGTTTTAGGAGTTTTATGTCTCAAGTAATGTGAAATGAACTCACCCTGTTTCCGTTGTGTAACTATTTTGTTGTCAGAGTTTAAATTAAAATATTCAGGTCAAAGATTACATGAAAACATGGCTCTTATAAAAGTCAGGAGTATAAACGTAATTGCTATAACATTTACAAAACTTTAGGCATTACCATGTGTAACTAATACACTTTAAGACTAAAATCAGTCTGGTTGCTGCTGTATAAAAATATTTCTTTTTGATTTTAGAAAGATATAATAGGTCACAATAGAAACACGTTTCATTTCAAAAATTTAAAAGCGAAGCCAAGGACATATACGCACTTGTTCCGGAAACTGTACTTTTATATTTACTTTTGGCTAGGAATTGACATGGTTTTACTTGTGTTAGAGGTTCCAAGACAAAATAGTTTATAAACCTTTTGAATTACTTTTCTTCTGTGATAGGGGAGAAGGAAACTTGTTTTTTAAAGCATTGAACTTCTCAGTAATGCATAGTAAAAGGTGACCTGAAGTTTTTCAGTTCTCTTTAACTTCAATCTCATGCTCTTTCATGTACAATTAACACATTATTGACTTTACCACTACAAATTTGTCTGATGAAGTGGGTTTTAGCGCACAAAAGCTTATGCACAAAAAAATTTGTTAGTTTCTAAGGTGCCACAAGGACTCCTCGGTGTTTATTCTTTAGGCAGTGTATCTTAATGTAGCGTAGGTTGGAGTTAACGTTGTGTGTGTGAGGAATCGGATGAGTGTAATGTAGATGACTACATGTTGGAGTTGAAAGGCTGTTTAAATTGTACATTCTGAGGCTACGTCTGCAATATATTACACACCACTGGTGGCAGCATGCAGTGCACATGTAGCAATACACCACAGTGAAAAGCATACCACATCCACTCTGCAGTCAGTGAAAGGCTCCAGCAGAGGGAAGGCAGCAGGGAAAGGCTTCAGCAGCTCCATATTGCTGGAGCCTTTCATCACAGCATGGAAAGGCTCTGGTAGGGGAGGGCGTGGTGAAGGGCTCAGCATTTCCCTGTTGCCTTCCCCCGCCAGGGCCTTTTCCGCTCGCTGCCAGAGCGTCTCCCTGCTGAGGGGGAGGGCTCTGGCAGCAAGGAGCTGGGAGAGCTTTTCTCATCTGCTGAAGTCTTCACTGTGGCGGGGAAAGGATCCAGCAGTGCAGAGCTGACAGAGCCTTTCCCCATTGCTTCCCCCCTGTGAGAGGTTTCTCTGCTGCTGGAGTGTGTTCCTGTGACAAGAAAAGGCTCCAGCAGTAGGGAGGCAGTAGGACGCGAAACTGCTAAAAATAGCAGTATAGACGAGGAGTCATTGCTTGGGCGAGTGGGGAGCCATGTGGGTTTGTACTTGAGTACACACCCATGCTTTTCAGGTGTGTCTTTACTCACCTAAGTCATGCCTCATGGTCTAGACTGCTATGTATACCCAAGCTAGGGGAGCTATAGGGTTAGGTACACCACACGTTGCCAAAAGAAGCATTCAGTGTAGATGTACCCTTAACATGTTCGAATGGTAATGCGTGAATTCTGGTTAGTCTCAATGTTAATATTGTCTTTATTGTGTAATCTTCTTTCTAAGTTGATGAAGTTTTTTGTGTGGTGAGCAATAGTTTGCATGTTAAAACAAAATTTAGTATGTGTTATGCCATAATATGTTCTTCTAGGAAGGAAAAGGGTAGTTTTAAATTGCAGGATGTGAAGTAATTTTATTTTAAAAATTACTAAAGATGTTTAGTTTAGAGAGAGAAGAAATGGTAGGCCAGCTGTTACTGAGGCTATGGCTACACTAGAGAGCTTACAGTAGTGCAGCTACACTGATGCAGCTGTGCTGCTGTAAGCTCTGTAGTGTAGCTGGTCTAAGTTGATGGGAGAGAGCTCTCCTGTCAGCTTAATTACTCAGCCCCCGTGAATGGCAGTAGCTATGTCAGCAGGAGAAGCTCTTCCGCTGACGTAGCACTGTTCACACCAGCATTTATATCGGCATAAATTGTGTGGTGCAGGAGGGTGGCGAATTCACACCCCTGAGAAATGTGACTTGTATTGACCTAAGCATTAGTGTAGCCATAGCCAGTGTTTTTCTTAGTGCCAGCTCAAGAGTGTTTTTCTTAGTGCCAGCTCCGACTATTTGGTGACGGGTTCTTTTACATACCTTAGGGGCATCATGATCAAGACCAAGTAAAATAATCACAGTTATTAAACATGGCTATTTTATTGTTAAAGAGAGGAAAAGAGAACATTAGAAGAAACAATACAAATGTCTGAACCCAGACAGTAAACTGGTTGCTTCCATTACAATCTCTTTATGTCTCCATGGAGAGCTTTTTACAGAGATTGCATCCCTGAGAGTGAATACGTCTGGAGGTGCTTTCATCTTGACAAGTAAAGATCAAAGTATACTATTTTCCAAAATTTATTGTGAATTCGGTTTTAATATCTTATTAGATATTTAAAATTGTTTATATAGGGGAAAAATAATTTGTTTAAGGGCAAATGAAGACTGTGTAGTTGTTAATAATAACCTAAACAGTTTATAGTTGAGCTAAGTAACTAATCTTAATTACATTCTATGAAATCAAAGAAGATATTAAGTAAGTTACTTAAAAGAAGCCATTTAGGGAGCTGTCTTAACACAGGGCAATTATGAATATTAGGAATCTTAAATTTTGGGCATGGCTACACTTGCAGTTGTAGAGTGCTTTGAGTTTAGCCTTGGGAGAGCGCAGCCTTCGGAGAGCGCAGTAGGGAAAGCGCTGCAATCTGTCCACACTGACAGCTTCAAGCGCACTGGCGTGGCCACATTTGCAGTACTTTCAGTGGCATTGGGAGCGGTGCATTGTGGGCAGCTATCCCAGCATGCAAGTGACTGCAACGTGCTTTTCAAATGGGGTGGGGTGGGGTAGAGTGTGACAGGGAGTGTGTTGTGTGTATGTGGTGGGGGAGAGAGTGGGTTTTTGGGGGGCTGAGAGCATGTCAGCATTCTGTCTTGTAAGTTCAGACTGCAGCAGTCCCCCCTCTTTCCCCCTGCCTCTCTCTCTCTCTCACACAGCATTCCACATTAATGGCTTGCTTTATCTCAGAGCAGGTAAGCAGCTGGCTGTCAGAAATGGAGCTTTCAAAGGGCATTTCCGCATTCCTGCAGCGATTCCAAAACAATGACAAGAGTGGCCAGTTGACTTAAGGGTATTATGGGATGTTTCCAGAGGCTGATCAGAGGGCAGTAAAGCAACACCTCATTCACACTGGTGCTGCGGCGCTCCAGTGGGGGCACAGCAAACATTATTCCATTCGCCGAGGTGGAGTACCAGCAGCACTGTAGTCACAGAGTCAGAGTGCTCTGTGTGCCTTGCCAGTGTGGATGGATAGTGAGCTGGTGTGCCCAGGGCTCCTTTATTACGCTGTAACTCACAAGTGTAGCCAAGCCCTTAGTTACATCCCACTATTTCTCTGCTTACCAGTGTTTAGTTCTAGTCTTCCCCTTAGGAATTCATGGTCTACGTGATGATCAACAAGAGAAACTGTTAGTCTTAAGTTACAATAACATTTCAATATTCCAACAAAATCATTACAAGAGTTTTAAATCTCATCCTTTGGTAGTGTCTCAGTTAACTTCCTCTCAGTAATCCATATTGAAGTCTTAGGGAAGTTCTTCTTGGATTGATTTCTTTTTGAGTTCTCTGTTTTTCTAATCTGCTTGTGAAGTGCTGTTTCTGAGCAGGGTAGCCGAAGTTGTGTGTGAGGGGTGCTCGCTTCAGAGTTTTTGTACCCTTCTCCTTCCTATTTTAATGAAATTATAGGAAAACACACCTCTTTCATAATGACAGGTTTTAGAGTAGCAGCCGTGTTAGTCTGTATCCACAAAAAGAAAAGGAGGACTTGTGGCACCTTTTTCAGGCTTGTTTAGATTCCAAGTTAGTTGCTGTCACACTTTCATTGGCTTCATGCCTTTGGGGTTGGCTTAGGTGACACATTAAGTTCCTGAATTGCAGTCTGTTTGATAATATGCAACATTTCTTTAACTGCTTTGTTCTTCTTGTGGCAGAAAAGATCCAGATAACTAATAAAGTTAATTTCAAGTTTCTTTTTATTTAGTCCAGTTTCTGCAATATTCTCTCAATTTTTAATATTAGAGTCTGACAGGAAATGAAATTTTATTTTCAAAAAGTCTCAATGCTCCTGTTCTTTATACAAAAGTTTGTAGTTCTCGGAGTAGTCTTTTTAATTAAAGAACTCTTACAAAGTATTTAGCTTAAATAATTAAAAATTATTGACTTTGGAGGAATGATTCTTGTCTTCTGGAGTTGGTTGAGGGTTTGCTTGTGCACTGCCAGTAATTTATTAATTCCCCATTAGTATACATATTCTGTACTTAATGGCTTCTCACACTAGTTTAGCAAAGTTATTAGATTCCATATTGATGCATAAAGCATTTTACCATTTGCATAACAATGATATTAGGCCTCATATTGGGAGCATTGCATTTAACTAACATATTTGCAAATATGCATTTCACAAAGGTGTTTGCTATTTCAATATTTAAGAAATAAATAAAAGTTTAAAACATCCTAACTATTATGGCAACATGGACAGAAATCAGTTTTCATTAATAACCATGTATTGTCTTTTCTATTAAAAGAGAAATAATATAACCAGAAAATAAAATGGCAAATATAGCATGCAGAATCTCCAAAACGCAGATAAGACAATTCTATATCTGTTCCATCAGAAACTAATGATGTGGTTGCCAACCATCTTCCTAGGGCTCTCCAAGGATCAAGAACTGGATGAGGGTGAGCTGCTCAGATTTAATCCAAGTAAGGCTGATTGCCAAGATTTTCACCAGTTACTAGCAATTTTGGGTGTCCAATCTGAGATCCCTGAAAGAAGAATGATTTTCAGAGGTTGGGTGCTTGGCACTTTATGAAAGCTGGGCCTCTTTAAAGTGTCTTAAATTAGACCCCCTAAAACCACTAGCGAGTAATTTTTTAAAACATTGGCTTAAGTAAATTTGGAGAAAAGATAACTGAAAGAAATTAAGCTAACATCATATCTCTCCGTTGGTTTCAGAGTAGCAGCCGTGTTAGTCTGTATTCGCAAAAAAGAAAAGGAGTACTTGTGGCACTTTAGAGACTAACAAATTTATTTGAGCATAAGCTTTCGTGAGCTACAGCTCACTTCATCGGATGCATTCGGTGCATCTCTCCATTGGGGAAGTTTGCTCACTTTTTGCTATGCAGGTTCACAAATTTTTCACAGGTTTCATAACTCTCACTGAATATTCAGACTCTTCTGGATGTCTAGACAGAAGTAGTGCTTAATAGCATATCTTCCATCTGTACTTGGCCAGGAGGATGGGTGCAATAGTGAGAAATTTCTCGGAAAAGTCTAGCATCAACAGGAGCTTGACTGCATTAGTTATTACAGAGATCTCATGGCAAGTATGATATTACAAACACACTGCAGCATCTATCTAGATAAGATGCTTATATGGCCTGATTACTGTAGTATCTGAGCACCTCACAATCTTTAATGTAGAAAGACAAGGTGGGTGAGGTAATATCTTTTATTGGACCACTTTTGTTGGTGAGAGAGAGAAGCTTTCGAGCTTCACAGAGCTCTTCTTCAGTCCCAGACCTGAAAAAGAGCTTTGTGCGGCTTGAAAGCTTGTCTCTCTCACCAGTAGAAGTTGGTCCAATAAAATATATTACCTCACCCATCTTGTCTCTCTAATATCCTGAGATCAACATGGCTATACCTACATTGCATACAATCTTTAATGTATTTATCTTCACACACCCCTTTGAGATAGGAAAGTACTATTATTCCCATTTTACAGAGGATGATCTGAAGTACAGAGAGCTAGATTTACAAAGAGGATTTAGGCATTGCAATGCTGACTGTTGCAACACCCAACTCCTAAGCACCCTGCAGTCCAGTGGAATTTACAGCCCCAGGGTACCCAACTCACAGTGATCTGGGCCCTAGGCATCTGACTGATGGGCCAGAGGGAGATGCCCATCTCCACTTGGGATTATCAGCCACAAACCCTCTCCTGGAGTTCAGTGCCTAAATCAGATCAGCCCTTCCTTCTGAAAAAACAGACAGAGAGAAACACTCACTTTGGATGGGGGAGATCTGTTTTCAAATCCCTGCTCTGCCTGATTTATAGCAGGGACTTGAACCCAGGTCTCCCATCCCAGGTGACTGCCTTCACCACTGGGCTTCTGGACATTCTGGGACACATATACACTCCTGACCTATTTGCCCCAGCTGTCTTCTGAGCAGGCTCTGCATGCTTTGAGCATGCCTATTGGATCCGGCCCTACAGGCAGAATAGGAAGGGGAATTCGACTTTGAGAATCCTACCATGGTTTACGCATAATCAAGGGCTCTGAGCCGCTCATTAGCTGTGGAGCAGTGTCAGGATTAGGCAGCTTTTACCACACCCACCAGCAGAAATTTTGGTTCCTAAATCCCCATGGGAACCTGTGGGGTTAGCTGGCAGCTGTGCAATGGTTTTGTGAATGTCAGTTGTGCCTAAGTGTTGGATTCAGGCACCTAAAAAGGCAGTGAGTTGCCTAAGTATCTTTGTGACTCTAGCCCAGAGAGATTAAGTGATTTGCCCATGCTCTCACAGGAAGTCTGTGGCAGAGCAGGGCATTGAAAACAAGGCTCCTCAGTCTCAGACTAGCACCTTAACTGCTGAAGCATCCTTCTCTCTAGGGTGGTCATCAAGGGGAAAACAGATAAATAGATTCCAAGGCCAGAAAGGACCACTATGATCATCTAGTCTGACCTCCTGAGTACTGCAGGACACACAACTTCCCCAAAAATTATTCCTAGAGGATATCTTTTAGAAAAACATCCAATCTTGATTTAAAAATTATCAGTGATGGAGAATCTACCATGATCCTTGGGTAAATTGTTCCAATGGTTAATTACTTTCATCGTTAAGAATTTACATCTTATTTCCAGTCTGAATTTGTCTAGCTTCAAATTCCAGACCCTGGATCATGTTGTACCTTTCTTGGCTAGACTCAAGAGCCCATTATTTAACATTTGATCAGTGTAATATTTATATAGTATAATCAAGTCCTCCCTTAAACTTCTCTTTGTTAAGCTAAATAGATTGAGCTTTTGAGTCTGTCACTATAAGGCATGTTTTCTAATCTTTTAATCGTTCTCGTGGCTCTTCTCTGAACCCTCTCCAATTGATCAACATCCTTCTTGAATTGTAAGCACCAGAACTGTACACAGTATTCCAGCAGTGGTCACACCAGTGCCAAATATAGAGGTAAAATAACCTCTGCTGCTACTTGAGATTCCCTCTTTATGCATCCCAGGATTGCATTAGCTCTTTTGGCTAAGCGTCACACTGGGAGCTCATGTTCAGCTACTATCCACCATGACCCACAAATCTTATTGAGAGTCACTGCTTCCCAGGAAAGAATCCCACATACATAGTTGCTGGAACTAGAGGTGCTTAGTGCTGACACACCCTATGGCTTGAAGTAGTAATAACAACCCAAATACATGATCCCCACCCCCCTCTATAAAAATAGTTCCAGCACCACTGCATTCCATTATAGCCCAAACCTGCACCTTAACTATGAGTTTCATTACTTTTGTGGATTTAATTTAGATCCACATATCACAATTTTGTTGCACATTTTGAAATATCTCTTATGACCACATGAATGTGGAAAAAGTTGCCCTAAGTCATTATGCTGTATCATGAAAACACATTTTTAAATGTTTGCATCATTGATTTGACAGTCCATGACAGCTTCTTTAGTCTGACGTAAAATATATTCATATTTTTAAATGCATATAATTTTCAGAGAATTTGTGGATGGTCATATGAGATTAATTTAAAATTTAATTTAAAAAAGCATTTTAGATGTACTATAGCTAATTTTTCAGATGTGTGTGGGTGAATTTGAATTAATGTGTCTGCCTTTTCAATTTTCCATTTAAAACACCACAAGACATCAGGCCAAATCCTGTTTATTTTATTTAAATAAGTAGTCCATTGGAAATGATAAGAGCTGGAGGCCAAGACCTCTGGAAAACCCTTGCTCAGAGGTTTATCCATTTCTTGGAAATGCAGAAAATACTATCCAGCTGGAAGGAGTCCAACACCATTTTGATGTACAAGAAGGGTGATTATGAAGGTCTAAAGAACTATTGTCCAGTGTGCCTACTCTCACATGTCTACAAGCTATTCACCAAAATAATAACAAACCAACTCTCAGAGTCTGGACGAGCAGCAGCCGAGAGAGGAGGCAGGCTTTTAAAGGAATTTCAGCACATTGGACCGTATTTTCACTATAAACCAGCTATTGGAGCACTCAAGGGAATACAAATTCCCTTTATGCATTGCCTTCGTTGACTATGAAAAGGCGTTCGACAATGTAGAGATCAATGCAGTGTTGAAAGCTCTTGCAGAGCAGGGCATCGACACAAACTACATCAAACTACTAAAGGAAGTAAACTCTGACTGCACTACGGATATAACTCTTTGACACTTCCCTTTGCATCACAATCAAAAAAAGTGTGAAGCAAGGAGACCTGGTTTCACCAAAACTCTTCACAGCCTGCCTCAAAATGGTAATGAGGCGGAAGAACTGGAAGGGCGGAATCAGCGTCAACCGAGAGCAGTTAAACTGCCTCAGATTTGCGGACAATCGATGGACTACAGCTGTCTCTAAGTGGTTCCCACAGGAACTGAAACAACCACTTGGCCAACATCCAAAGAGATGGGAAAATTTTATCATGAAAAGGCATAGCTGCCCATGGAAAAGGAAGGCCAGGATAAGAGAAGAATGGAAGACGTGTTGTGATTGGCACAATCTATATGTGAGCTGAAGGACCAATTGATTAAAGGGATCAAGGTGATGGAGATTTCACAAGCTCCCTGGGCAAGTTGTTCCAGTGCTTAATTACTCTGACAGAAAGTTTTTCCTAATGGTTTGACAGGACTTGTTCTTGACAAATCCATGCTGACTGTTACTTATCACCTTATTATCAGCTAGGTGTCTGCAAATTGATTGCTTACTTATTTGTTCCATTATCTATGTGGATACTGAAGTTAAACTGGCTGGTCTGTAATTCCCCGGGTTGTCCTTACTCCCCTTTTTATAGATAGGCACTATATTTGCTCTTTTCCAGTCCTCTGGAATCTCTCCCGTTTTCCATGACTTTTCAAAGATAATCGCTGAGGACTCGGCAATCTCCTTAAGTATTCCTAAAGTCAACTTCTTGAGTATTCTAGGATATATTTCATCAGGCCCTGGTGACTTGAAAACATCTAACTTGTCTGAGTAATTTTTAACTTGTTCTTTCCCTCAGAATCTACCTGATGTTCACTGGCGTTCACTATGTTAGAATTCTGATAGCTACCAACCTTCTGGTGGAAAATTGAAATAAAAAAGGCCTTTAGGATTTCTGCTACTTGCACATTTTCTGTTATTTTCTTTCCCCACTCATTGAGTAATGGAGCTAATATGTCCTTGGTCTTCCTGTTGCTTCTAATGTATTTGTAGAATGTTTTCTTGTTACTCTTTATGTCTCTAGCTATCTGAATATCATTTTGTGCCTTGGCCTTTCTAGTTTTGTCCCTACATGCTTGTGTTGTTTTTTTTATATTCATCCTTTGTCATTTGACCTACTTTCCACTTTTTGTAGGACTCTCTTTTGAGTTTCAGATCACTGAAGATCTCCTGGTTAAGCCAGGGTGCTCTCTTGTCATACTTCCTATCTTTCCTGTGCATATATGGATATATAGGCATAATCCCCTCAGTTGAAGCGGCCAATATAATCTCTGGCAGCATTTGGTATTGTAGTGTTGATACATATCTGGAATGCTATTGATTCAGTGCATCAAACAGGAGGAAAGCTCTTTCACTGCTTCAAGCCGTGTAGTTGCAGGTTCATTGATTTTAATAAAGATTTTAAAGGTCAGCAATACCCATGGTGAGCCCTTAGTACCCTAACAACTGAAAACTGACAGCCTGTTTTATATACATTTTCTACCCTAGGCAAGTAGTATCACTGAGACTTGAAATTAAATCTTGAAATTACAACTATCGGTCAGATGCAGAATCACTGGAAAGGGCAGAAATTGTCTGACAACAGTTGTCATTTTTCTGAATTTCTACACAGAGGAAATACATTTCTTTAAGAAGGAATAGGAAATCTTCCCCATGAACTTCTATAAAGTGGTCCATTTTGGAAATACATTTGAGGACGTGTCTTCACTGCAGAGTTTACTGGGATCCAGGAACCTGGATTAGCCAAACGCGGGTCTGTGTGTCCACACTGCTGAGCGACACTTGAGTCACACCTGCGTAGTCACTTTCACGCTTGTGCTGCACTAATCTGGGTGAGGAACTAGGATTTCTATGGGAATATCCCAGGATTATCAGCACGCATTAAACTGTACATCTCTATGAATAGTTTTGCAATGTATTACAGGAGAAACTTGCCTGTCCTTCCCAGGCCCATGTGTGAAAGTGTTCTTAGCCTGCCAGTTCATTAAACTAAAGCACTTCCGGCTTGATGTGATCTTCATTTCTGTTTTTGGCCTCTGTTCTATCTGGTAGCAAGGCACGGATCTAGTTTAGGATGATGACCTGTTCCAGCTGTTGGCATTAATGCAACTCTCATTTCAACAACAGGAGGCAAATACAGGGCATGAGACATGATGGAAGGCATTTCAGCAGCAGCTTGCAACCTTCAAAAGACTGCAGGATGCCTTGTTAAGGATAGCCTATAGGCTGAATGCAGATATGGTGGAGTCGAGAGAGCTGATGCAGGTTTTTAATAGCTGTGGAATCCCCCTATGCTGACCAGTGATTCTGAAGCACAAGCACAGAAAAGTAGGACTATATTGTCATTCAGATCTGAGATGACCAGCAGTGGCTTCAGAACTTCTGGAAGATGAAGGCCACCTTCACGGAGCTATGTGAGGAACTTGCCACAATCGTTTGGGTCCAGGACACTCAGATGAGAGGTCCTACCAGTCAAAAAGCATGTAGCTGTTGTCATATGGAAGCTGGCTACCCCAGAGTACTACAGGTTGTTGGCTAACCAGTTTGGTGTTGGCAAGTCAACTGCTGATGCTGTGTTAATGGAGGTTTATGAGGCTGCTATTGCTTTACCCCTGGGTGGTGAACATTGCTAATTTGCCTGAATTAACAGGTGGC
Organism: Dermochelys coriacea; assembly: GCF_009764565.3. Lineage (NCBI taxonomy): Eukaryota > Metazoa > Chordata > Testudines > Dermochelyidae > Dermochelys > Dermochelys coriacea. The sequence continues at coordinate 326,021,431 of NC_050068.2, read as the reverse complement.
TTTGATAGAATGAGGTTCCTAAAGTGTGCTGGGGTCATCAACACACGTGCCCATTGTTTGTCCCCACAAGCTGCGTGACTGTTATCCAGAAGAATACTACTTACTCGTTATGCAGGCCTTGGTCGACCACAGAAGAAGGTTCATGAACACCAGTGTCAGATGCACCAGCAGAGTGGATGACACTAGGGTGCTCTAGAGGTCTGGTGTTTATTTCCGGGGACAAGAAGGGACTTTATTTCCTCCCCGCAATATGGATATCAATGGGAGGTCTGTGCACATGGTTATTTTAGGAGGACCAAGCCAATTCTCTGCTGTTCTGGCTCATTAAGCTGTACCCTGATTTCAGAGCACCTGGCAGAAGAAAGCTTTAATTACACCCTGACCAGTTTTGGCAGAATGTGCATTTGGCTGACTGAAGGCAAGATGGCACTGCCTACAAACCTGTTTGGATATCCATGTGCTCAATGCTATTTGTGCTATTTGGGCATGCTGCACACATGCACAAAATATGCAAGAATGAGGGAAAGAACTTTCACTAGGAGTGGGTCAAAGACACTGCTGGTTTACAGGCCTGGTATAGGCAACAAGAAAGCGTTCCTCTCTATACTGCAGTATATAGATAGATATAGATATGCATGTGCTACATGCATCCCTACATCTACAGACATTGCTCGGCTTGTACTAAATTTCCCAGTTTTGCACTCATACAACCATGGTCACTAGAATAAATCAGGTTTCAGAGTAGCAGCCGTGTTACTCTGTATTCGCAAAAAGAAAAGGAGTTCTTGTGGCACCTTGGAGACTAACAAAATTAGAATAAATCAGTACTTGCATGTTTAAAACACACAGTCTCATCCCTGTTTGGAATCTATCTTGGATCACACGCATCTAGGTTGGGGAGTAAGGGGAGGGAAATGGCACTGCTTGCACCCTCAACTGAACAAAGGTCAACCGCAACACTTAATATCCTCCATAACAGTAATTACGTTGGTTTGAAACTGGCAAAGTCCTGTCACTTATGTTGTAATTAGCGCCCCCCTCCCCAATAATAACAAAGATGGTGATGGAGTCTTATCCAGCTGTTGCTGTGGCTCTTCTACAGTCCATTCCCCTGCCACATACCTGAATAGGTCAATGGATTCCAGGCCGAGGACATCCTCTGGTCCCTTTGCCTGCAGGGTCAGTTCTGGCTCTTTTAGTCCCTCTGGTCCCACTCCGAAAATAAGCCCATTCGGCCTCCAAAGCCAGTTCAGAACAACAGTGGGCTCCACACTCAGGGAAGTACTGAACACCCAGTCAAACTCCTTATGGTAGGAACAGGTTGACTAGGGCCGGATTAATTCTTACAATCCAGCTAATGACTGGAAGATAGCTAATGTAACGCCAATATTTTAAAAGGGCTCTAGAGGTGATCCTGGCAATTACAGACCAGCAAGTCTAACGTCAGTACCGGGCAAATTAGTTGAAACAATAGTAAAGAATAAAATTATCAGACACATAAAAGAACATACATTGTTGGGCAAAACATGGTTTTTGTAAAGGGAAATCTTGTCTTACTAATCTATTAGAGTTCTTTGAAGGGGTCAACAAACATGTGGACAAGGGGGACCCAGTGGACATAGTGAACTTAGATTTCCAGAAAGCCTTTGACAAGGTCACTCCCTGAAGGCTCTTACGTAAATTAAATTGTCTTGGGATAAGAGGGAAGATCCTTTTATGGACTGAAAACAGTTTAAAAGACAGGGAACAAAAGGTAGGAATAAATGGTAAATTTTCAGAATGGAGAGGGGTAACTAGTGTTGTTCCCCAAAGGTCAGACCTAGGACCAATCCTATTCAGCTTATTCATTAATGATCTGGAGAAAGGGGTAAACGGTGAGGTGGAAAAGTTTGCAGCTGATACTAAATTGCTCAAGATAGTTAAGACCAAAGCAGACTGTGAAGGACTTCAAAAAGATCTCACAAAATTAAGTGATTGGGCTTAATTTAGCTACATCTAATCAGGAGAAAGATCTTGGAGTCATCGTGGATAGTTCTCTGAAGATGTCCATGCACTGTGCAGTGGCAGTCAAAAAAGCAAACAGGATGTTAGGAATCATTAAAAAAGGGATAGAGAATAAGACGGAGAATATCTTATTGCCCTTATATAAATCCATGGTACGCCCACATCTTGAATACTGCGTACAGATGTGGTCCCCTCATCTCCAAAAAGATATACTGGCATTAGAAAAGATTCAGAAAAGGGCAACTAAAATGATTAGGGGTTTGGAATGGGTCCCATATGAGGAGATTCATAGATAATAAGGTCAGAAGGGACCATTATGAGCATCTAGTCTGACCTCCTGCACAATGCAGGCCACAGAATTTCACCCACCAACTCCTGCGAAAAACCTCTCACCTATGTCTGAGCTATTGAAGTCCTCAAATTGTGGTTTAAAGACTTCAAGGAGCAGAGAATCCTCCAGCAAGTGACCCATGCCCCATGCTACAGAGGAAGGCGAAAAACCTCCAGGGCCTCTTCCAATCTGCCCTGGAGGAAAATTACTTCCCGACCCCAAATATGGGGATTAGCTAAATCCTGAGCACATGGGCAAGATTCATCAGCCAGATACTACAGAAAATTCTTTCCTGGGTAACTCAGATCCCACCCCATCTAACATCCCATCGCAGGCCATTAGGCTATTTACCATGAATATTTAATTACCAAAATCATGTTATCCCATCATACCATCTCCTCTATAAACTTATCGAGTTTAATCTTAAAGCCAGATCGATCTTTTGCTCCCACTGCTTCCCTTGGAAGGCTATTCCAAAACTTCACTCCTCTAATGGTTAGAAACTTTCATCTAAATTCAAGTCTAAACTTCCTGGTGGCCATTTGTTCTTGTATCCACATTCGTACTGAGCTTAAATAATTCCTCTCCCTCTCCGGTATTTATCCCTCTGATATATTTATAGAGAGCAATCGTATCTCCCCTCAACCTTCTTTTAGTTAGGCTAAACAAGCCAAGCTCCTTGAGTCTTCTTTCATAAGACAAGTTTTCCATTCCTCAGATCATCCTAGTAGCCCTTCTCTGTACCTGTTCCAGTTTGAATTCATCCTTCTTAAACATGGGAGACTAGAACTGCACACAGTATTCCAGGTGAGCTCTCACCAGTGCCTTGTATAACGGTACTAAAACCTCCTTATCCCTACTGGAAATACTTCTCCTGAAGCATCCCAAGACCGTATTAGCTTTTTTCACAGCCATATCACATTGGCAGCTCATATGATCAACCAATACTCCAAGGTCCTTCTCCTCTTCCGTTACTTCTAATTGATGCGTCCCTAGCTTATAACTAAAATTCTTGTTATTAATCCCTAAATGCATAACCTTACACTTCTCACTATTAAATTTCATCCTATTACTATTACTCCAGTTTACAAAGTCATCCAGATCCTCCTGTATGATATCCCTGTCCTTCTCTAAATTGGCAATACCTCCCAGCTTTGTATCATCTGCAAACTTTATTAGCACACTCCCACTTTTTGTGCCAAGGTCAGTAATAAAAACATTGGTCCCAAAACTGATCCTTGAGGAACTCCACTAGTAACCTCTCTCTCTCTCTCTTGTTAACTGCTGGAATTAGCCTACCTTGCTTGTCACCATGAAAGGTTTTCCTCCTTTCCCCCCCCCCCCCCCGCTGCTGGTGATGGCTTATCTTAAGTGATCACTCTCCTTACAGTGTGTATGATAAACCCATTGTTTCATGTTCTCTGTGTGTGTGTATATAAATCTCTCCTCTGCTTTTTCCAAATGCATCCGATGAAGTGAGCTGTAGCTCACGAAAACTTATGCTCTAATAAATTTGTTAGTCTCTAAGGTGCCCCGGGTACTCCTTTTCTTTTTGCGAATACAGACTAACACGGCTGCTACTCTGAAATCTCTCTGACAGTTCACCTTTCAGTAGTACCCGTTGTAGTCTCCCCTTTAACCAATTCCTTATCCACCTTTCAATTTTCATATTGATCCCCATCTTTTCCAATTTAACTAATAATTCCCCATGTGGCTCAGTAGCAAATGCCTTACTGAAATCTGGGTAAATTAGATCCACTGTGTTTCCTTTGTCTAAAAAATCTGTTACTTTCTCAAAGAAGGAGATCAGGTTGAATTGGCACGATCTACCTTTTGTAAAACCATGTTGTATTTTGTCCCATTTACGATCGACTTCAATGTCCTTAACTACTTTCTCCTTCAAAATTTTTTCCAAGACCTTGCATACTACAGATGTCAAACTAACAGGCCTATAGTTACCCGGATCACTTTTTTTCCCTTTCTTAAAAATAGGAACTATGTTAGCAATTCTCCAATCATATGGTACAACCCCTGAGTTTACAGATTCATTAAAAATTCTTGCTAATGGGTTTGCAATTTCGTGTGCCAATTCCTTTAATATTCTTGAATGAAGATTATCTGGGCCCCCCGATTTAGTCCCATTAAGCTGTTTGAGTTTTGCTTCTACCTCAGATATGGTAATATCTACCTCCATATCTTCATTCCCATTTGTCATGCTACCATTATCCCTAAGATCCTCTTTAGCCTTATTAAAGACTGAGGCAAAGTATTTATTTAGATATTGGGACATGCCTAGATTATCCTTAACCTCCACTCCATCCTCAGTGTTTAGCGGTCCCACTTCTTCTTTCTTTGTTTTCTTCTTATTTATATGGCTATAGAACCTTTTACTATTGGTTTTAATTCCCTTTGCAAGGTCCAACTCTACTTGATTTTTAGCCCGTCTTACTTTATCCCTACATGTTCTGACCTCAATAAGATAGCTTTCCTTGCTGATCCCTCCCATCTTCCACTCCCTGTATGCTTTCTGCTTTTTCTTAATCACCTCTCTGAGATGCTTGCTCATCCAACTTAGACTACAACTCCTGCCTATGAATTTTTTCCCCTTTCTTGGGATGGAGGCTTCAGATAGCTTCTGCAGCTTTGATTTAAAGTAATCCCAGGCCTCCTCTACCTTTAGATCCATAAATTCTTCAGTCCAATCCACTTTCCTAACTAATTTCCTTAATTTTTGAAAGTCAGCCCTTTTGAAATCAAAAACCCTAGTTGCAGATTTATTTTTGTTAATCCTTCCATTCAGTTTGAACTGAATTAGCTCATGATCACTTGAACCAAGATTATCCCCTACAACCATTTCTTCTATGAGGTCCTCACTACTCACCAAAACCAAATCTAAAATGGCATCCCCTCTAGTCGGTTCAGCAACTACTTGATGAAGGAATCCATCAGCTATCGCATCTAGGAAAATCTGAGCCCTATTATTATTACTAGCACTATATCTGGGAAGTTAGTCTCCCATGATCACACAGTTTCCATTAGTATTTACTTTATTAAAAACATTAAAAAGGGCTCTATCCATATCTAAATTAGATCCTGGCGGTCTGTAGCGCACACCCCAAGCACTATCCCAGGGGAGGCTCTAATAGTTTTCTTCCCCAAAGTAGTCAGAGAAGCCCTGCCCCCTAATCCGGGCTCAGCTTCTCTCCCAGCACAAAGCCCCTACAAGCCTCTACACATACAAATACTACAAATAGAGGAGAAGGTATTTGTATTTGGTTTTCTAACAGAGCTCCCACTCAAATGCCCCTGTTTACAGCTCTTTTTGCTAGCTCCTGTGCCGCTGCAGGACTTTTCAGTTTGGAAAAGAGGAGACTAAGTGGGGATATGATAGAGGGATATAAAATCATGAGTGGTGTGGAGAAAGTGAATAAGGAAAAGTTATTTACTTGTTTACTTCGCTTCATATGTTCAGTCACTTCAACAAAACCATGGAAATTAGACAGTCCCCAGATTATATCAACTGGGAAAGTGGCCAGTTTCCTAGCATTGATTATTTGTTTTCAGTGACTATAAGAGCACCTATTCTAAGGATCTAGGGGCTTCATATATTATTAGTAAATACAGCTCATACAAATTCTTAAATAGAAGTATGGACTTCTGGTTAAGGAGCTGGAGTAGGACTTAGAAGAACCTGGCTCAGTTCCTGGTTTTCACACAAACTCTCTAAGGGTATGTCTATGCTGTGATAAAAAGCCTGTGTCACTGATCTCAGAGCTTAGGTCAGCTGACTCAGGCTCGCGGGGGCTTGGGCTGCAGAGCTATAAAATTGCATTGTAGATGCTTGGGCTCGGACTGGAACCCAGGCTCTGAGACCCTTTCCCCTGGACATACCCTAAGTCACCTTGGGGAAGTCAATCTCTCTGTGCCTCAGTTTCCAATCTGTAAAATTGAGAAAATACTTCCCTGCCTCACAGAATGTTGTGAGGATACATTTGTTTTGTGTGGAAGGTGCTCATATACTATAGGTTTAGGGCCCATGCAAGAGCTTAGATAGAAAAATATTGTAAGATAAACAAAACAAAAAACCTTCAAACAATTATGTTGGTCTGTTTTGATTTGTTTTGTTTTTTAAAAGACTCCATCCTCTCTAATGATCCCAGCCACCCCAGAATTCTCAGCCTTCCTCAAACACCTGAGAAAATTGTTGGGCCTTGTGCATGTGCTGAATGTTTGCAAATTTGATTATTTCCGATCTGTTGAGAGTAAATATTAGGTGTACAAGAGGTACTCTTAGCTATGCAGATCCCAGGCCATTGAGCACTTTAAACCATAGGTCAAGACCAAAATCTTAAATTCCACCCAAAAACTAATAGGTAGCTAATTCAAATTAAAAATCACCTGTGCATATATGTACTCTTTTTGATCTAATTTAGGTATTTATATGTAATATATTTTTGGAAAGATACTCTTAACAACTGGAGAGCAGCTTTCTATATTTAGCTAAGTTTTTGAAAGATTTTAAGGTGATAGCCATGTAGATTGCATTGTAGCATTCTGATGACAAGGTGACAAAGATGTGAATAACAATAGGGAAGCCTGCATTTAAAAGAAAAGGTTCTGACTAAACATAGATTGGTGGTGAGGGGGAAGCAGTTGTGGTCACTGCTGCTGTCTTAGGGCTTGTCTACACTTACAGTGCTGCAGTGGCACAGCTGCACTGGTGTAGATGCACTGCTGTAGTGCTTACGGCTTGGCTACACTTGCGAGTTACAGCTCATTAAAGCAGCCCCGGGCACCCTAGCTCACTACCCGTCTACACTGGCAAGGCACGTAGAGCAATCTGACTCCATGGCTAGAGCACTCCTGGTACTCCACCTCAGTGAGAAGATTAACGCTTGTTGCGCCTTGGCTGAAACTCCCGGGTATCAGTGTGAACGAGGTGTTGCATTACTGCGCTCTGATCAGCCCCCAGAAACATCCCATAATCTCCTTAAATCAAATGGCCACTCTTCTCATTGTTTTGGAATCGCTGCAGGAATGAGGATATGCCCTTTGAAAGCTCAGTTTCTGACAGCGGGCATGCTTATCTGCTCTGAGACAAAGCAACCATTACTGTGGAATGCTGTGTGTGAGAGAGAGAGGGGCAGGGAGAAGCGGGTGTCTGCTGCTGTCTGAACTTACAAGACAGCATGCTGACATGCTCCCAACCCCCCAAAAAATCCACTCTCTCTCCCGCCACATACACACAACACACTCCCTCTCACACTCCACCCCACCCCACCCCCCATTTGAAAAGCACGTTGCAGCCACTTGTTTGCTGGGATAGCTACCACAATGCACTGCTCTCTTTGGCCGTTGCAAGAGTTGCTAATGTGGCCACACCGGTGCACTTTTAGCTGTCAGTGTGGACAGCTTTCCCTACTGTGCTCTACGAAGGCTGTTTTAACTCAAAGCGCTCTACATCTTCAAGTGTAGCCATGCCCTTAGTGAAGACACCACCTACGCCCAAGTGAGAGCTTCCCCTGTTGGCATAGGTACTCCACCTCCCCGAGAGGCAGTAGCTATGTTGATGGGAGAAGCCCTCTGTCGACATAGCACTATCGACACCGGTAGTTATACCGACATAAGTTGGTCGTGTAGATAGTGACCAGATATCCAAATTTTATAGGGACAGTCCTGATATTTGGGGTTTTGTCTTAAATAGGTGCCTATTATCCCCCACCCCATCCCGATTTTTCACACTTGCCATCTGGTCACCCTAAGTGTAGACCAAGCCTTACAGAAGAGATGAGACACTAATAAAATCCCCCAGGCACTGGATGTGTGCAACAGCAGGTGCTAATGTAATAAATAAGGAGGTTCACATGTGCATCATCTTGTCCACTTACATGTCACAACTAGGTGTCATTTGTATTCTCTTTAATAAATTAAACTTGTGGCTACTGTATAAAGATTAACAAATTTATTGGAGCATAAGCTTTCGTGGGCTATGACCCACTTCTTCAGATATATGGAGGAAGTGGGTCATAGCCCATGAGAGCTTATGCTCTAATAAATGTTAGTCTTTAAGGTGCCACAAGACTCCTCATTGTTTTTGCTGAAACAGACTAACACGGCTACCCCTCTGAAACTTATTCAGAGATTATAAATTGGGGTCTAATTTTTTTTTTAAAATAGGAGCCTAAAATTAGACTGTATACTCTTAAATGCTGAGCTCCCAGTAGCTTCCACTGAAATGAAAGGGAGCTGCTGGGTGGTCAACAGGTCTGCAAGTTAGGTAATTTTTAGGCACTCATTTTCTAAAAATCTTTGCCTAAATATCTAGCTGTTAGGTTTGTGAAGGAAACCTTCCAAGTGTGGGTTTAAGCAAGTTGTTTCCTGGAGTCTGCAGATAGACAAACAATATCTGCAGGACAGGTGTGAATTGCCCAGTTTGTCTCATTAAACATTGATTCTGAACCCTGGTGATAACTAAGGCTAAGATTCTGTCATGGGGGTTGTGGAAGTCACAGACAGCAACCTCCTTGACATTGGGGATCCCGCAGCAGCCCAACCTCCATGGGTGACAGGGGACCCACCTGTGGGCGGCGGGACCCCCGCAATTGAACAACCACTGCTGGTGACTCTGAGCTACCCAGCCGCCGCTGCTGGCTGGGGTCCCCCTTGCAGCTCCCAGCCACCAGCGGCGGTGGCAGAGGGACACCGGAGCTGCTCAGTGGGAGGAGGGGACCCCTGGCGCCCCCCCACCTCGCAGCTCCCTAGCCACCGCCACTGGCAGGGGCCTCCCTGCAGCTCTCCTGCCGCAAGCAGTGGGCTACTTCCAGCTGCCAGCGGTGGCAGCAGAAGGACCCTGGAGCTGCTGAGCAACCAGGGGCCTCCCACAGCTCCCCAGACTCTGCCACTAGCAGGGTCCCCTCCCCACCACTCCAGCCCCGCAAGATGATGGTGGGGACCCTCCCAACTCCAGCCCTGCAGGGTGGTGTGGGGGACCCTTCTCAGCCACTGGGCAATGGGGTCCCTGCAGCTCCCAGCCACTGCATGGGAGATGGGTCAAGGTGCTGGATCCTTCTCCCTCCCCATTTTGTCAGGGATGTTTTTAGTAAAAGTCAGGGACTGGTCATGGCTTCTGTGACATTTGTTTATTGCCCATGACCTGTCGCTGACTTTTACTAAAAACATCCCTGACAAAATCATAGCCTTAATGATAATACTTGAATACATGGTGAATTCTCATGTACTTATTGAGCATGCTTGACAGCTCACGCATGGCAACCTCTGGAATGGCTAGTGAGTGTAGAGGGCACTAAGTTCACCAGACCAGGGTTTCCTTACAATTCAGATTTCGCAGCCTGTCTGTGAAAAATCATTTCACAGGTTAACCTGTTGCAGCCTCCGATATAGTTTAAAATTGGAAGCAGAGATTTGAATAACTTTTTTCCCCTTAGCTAAATGACTTTGAGTGGTTCTGATGAGACAAGGACTGAGTACATTGGTATAAACAGTAATACCAGGATAAACTTATAAAGCAAAAATGTCTGAAGGACTGTACATCATAATGCATGCTTCAGATAACAAGAACAATTAAATATAACAAGCATTTTCTTTAACCTACTTTTATTTTATTTTATTTTATTTTATTTTATTCTGACACAGAAAATTAATCAATCAAACAAAATTTAAGTTTCTTGTTTTTAAAAAAGGAAAAAAAATTTAGATCTGCTTATGTGGAAACAATATGCTCTCCAAGAGCAGCATTCCCTTCCTATTGTTCCGTTTGCTCCTACAGCCACTTTCAGCATGTTGGGTTATCAGTCTAATACAAATTGAAAGCTCCTTCAGGCAGGGTTCTTGTTTTTAATTTGTATGTAAAGCATTATGCGCACCAACAGTTTTATAATAGCAGAAACTGTTTTTCACAGATAAGGGATGCAAGGTGTACATGACATTTTTTTCATGATAGTCAAGGTTAAATAACTAGCCAATTTGCAGCATAATGATTAGCTGCAAATATATGTCAAAAGAAGACTACAGTGGAGCTGCTTTGTAATAGTATTTTAAAAATACAAGAATTTTAAAGTCAATATAAAATTGACTTTAATGTAAAAAATTTAAAACTGGAATATGCTGGAATCTTTGTATGGCTTAATGTTTGCTGGGACTTCATGCTAGCATTTCTTCCTGACCCATACCTACAGCATCCTAAAAACACAGCTTCTATACTACAACCACAGGGAGAGAGAGTAGGAAAGCTGAAATGGAGTGAGAGAGTCCAAAAGACCCATAAAAATGTTTAAATTAATGAGGGGAGGGAATGAGGTGCCGATCAGCTCCTGTTTTCCTGTCCGGCTAATGAGAGGCAGAGAGTCTGTGGGGAAGAAGGGGCCACCATTGCATTTCCCCAGCTTGTACTCCCTCTTCCTTCCTTCTGTTCACCACAGTGCTGGTCCTATCAAGATACCCTCCTGTTGAGCAAGGTAGCAGGTGTCTGTGCACCTTTTCTTACTCTGCTGCTTGAAGGAGCAGCTGATGTGTTGGTATGATGTCTTTAGCAATGTGAATGTTAATAAACATGGTGGTGGTGGTACGTGTTTTAAAGTTGTAGGCTGACACTTTGTTTTTTTAAAATTTGTTGTTACCCCAGCGCATTCCACATAGTAGAATTTTCCCCAACCAGCAACTGTTTGTCTTGCAAAATCCAAATCAATTCCAGCTCGATTTTGTTTTTCTTCCTCACACCGTAGCTCACAAAACCAGGGCTCCAGCACAGTCCTTAACTCAGGGGGTGGCTTTCCAACCTCTTACTGCTGGACTTTCTGAATTTTTTTTTTTTTTTTACAGGATCTCGTACAGTACCACATCCATACATGTGAATGCACATGCACATACTCTTCTTTGTCCCCAGCAGAATTAGCTCTGCTGCTGTTCGATACCTCTTTAGCAATGAAGTCTTCTTGGGGAGCCTGCCCCAGCAGTGCTTCTTGTTGTAGTAGTAAAAAGAAAAGGAGTACTTGTGGCACCTTAGAGACTAACAAATTTATTAGAGCATAAGCTTTCATGAGCTACAGCTCACTTCATCGGATGCATTTGGTGGAAAAAACAGAGGGGAGATTTATATAAACACACAGAGAACATGAAACAATGGGTTTATCATACACACTGTAAGGAGAAAAAAGAAAAGGAGTACTTGTGGCACCTTAGAGACTAACAAATTTGTTAGTCTCTAAGGTGCCACAAGTACTCCTTTTCTTTTTGCGAATACAGACTAACACGGCTGCTACTCTGAAACCTGTCATTATGCAAGGCACTGAATTTAGCCGTATAGAGTGGAAATCTGTCAACTTCATGAAAAAACTCGTACAGATACAGACAGATATCATCTTCCTCTCCAAATGCAAACAGATGGACATCATACCGAAAGGACTGAAGGTAAAAAATCCATTACAATCTACATACCACACAGACTATGCTGACAGCTTGTGCCACACACTCTCAAAGAAACTGCGGAACCACCTGATCAACATCCTCTACAGCAAACAGGGAAAGATTAAGAATGAGCTCTCAAAACTGGATACTCTCATAAAGAACCAACCTTCCACACAAACTTCCTCGTGGCTGGACTTTACAAAAAATAGACAAGCCATTTACAAAACACACTTTGCTTCTCTACAAAAGAAAAAGGACACTAAGCTATTTAAACTACTACATGCCACAAGGGGCCACAACAATGGTTCCCGTAACCCACCCAGCAATATTGTTAATCTATCCAACTATACTCTTAGCCCAGCAGAAGAATCTGTCCTATCTCGGGGCCTCTCCTTTTGCCCCTCCACCCCCACGAACGTGACACAGTTCTGTGGTGACCTAAAATCCTATTTTCGACGTCTCAGACTCAAGGAATATTTCCAACACACCTCTGACCAACATATTAACCCACAGAGACCTTCCTACCAACACTTCAAAAAGAAGGATTCCTGGTGGACTCCTCCTGAAGGTCGAAACAGCAGCCTGGATTTCTACATAGAGTGCTTCCGCCGACGTGCACGAGCTGAAATTGTGGAAAAGCAGCATCGCTTACCCCATAACCTCAGCCATGCAGAACACAGTGCCATCCACAGCCTCAGAAACAACTCTCAGAGTAGCAGCCGTGTTAGTCTGTATTCGCAAAAAGAAAAGGAGTACTTGTGGCACCTTAGAGACTAACAAATTTATTAGAGCATAAGCTTTCGTGAGCTACAGCTCACTTCATCGGAAACAACTCTGACATCATAATCAAAAAGGCTGACAAAGGAGGTGCTGTCGTCATCATGAATAGGTCGGAGTATGAACAAGAGGCTATTAGGCAGCTCTCCAACACCACTTTCTACAAGCCATTACCCTCTGATCCCACTGAGAGTTACCAAAAGAAACTACAGCATTTGCTCAAGAAACTCCCTGAAAAAGCACAAGAACAAATCCGCACAGACACACCCCTAGAACCCCGACCTGGGGTATTGTATCTGCTACCCAAGATCCATAAACCTGGAAATCCTGGACGCCCCATCATCTCAGGCATTGGCACCCTGACAGCAGGATTGTCTGGCTACGTAGACTCCCTCCTCAGGCCCTTCGTTACCAGCACTCCCAGCTATCTTCGAGACACTGACTTCCTGAGGAAACTACAGTCCATTGGTGATCTTCCTAAAAACACCATCCTAGCCACTAGAAGCCCTCTACACCAACATTCCACACAAAGATGGACTACAAGCCGTCAGGAACAGTATCCCCGATACTGTCACGGCTAACCTGGTGGCTGAACTTTGTGACTTTGTCCTGACCCATAACTATTTCACATTTGGGGACAATGTATACCTTCAAATCAGCGGCACTGCGATGGGTACCCGCATGGCCCCACAGTATGCCAACATTTTTATGGCTGACTTAGAACAACGCTTCCTCAGCTCTTGTCCCCTAATGCCCCTACTCTACTTGCGCTACATTGATGACATCTTCATCATCTGGACCCATGGAAAAGAAGCCCTTGAGGAATTCCACCATGATTTCAACAATTTCCATCCCACCATCAACCTCAGCCTGGACCAGTCCACACAAGAGATCCACTTCCTGGACACTACGGTGCTAATAAGCGATGGTCACATAAACACCACCCTATATCGGAAACCTACTGACCGCTATTCCTACCTACATGCCTCTATCTTTCATCCAGCTCATACCACTCGATCCATTGTCTACAGCCAAGCTCTGTGATATAACCGCATTTGCTCCAACCCCTCAGACAGAGACAAACACCTACAAGATCTCTATCATGCATTCCTACAACTACAATACCCACCTGCTGAAGTGAAGAAACAGATTGACAGAGCCAGAAGAGTACCCAGAAGTCACCTACTACAGGACAGGCCCAACAAAGAAAATAACAGAACGCCACTAGCCATCACCTTCAGCCCCCACTAAAACCTCTCCAACGCATCCTGAAGGATCCTGAAGGAGGATCCATCACTCTCACAGATCTTGGGAGACAGGCCAGTCCTTGCTTACAGACAGCCCCCCAATCTGAAGCAAATACTCACCAGCAACCACAAACCACACAACAGAACCACTAACCCAGGAACCTATCCTTGCAACAAAGCCCGTTGCCAACTCTGTCCACATATCTATTCAGGGGATACCATCATAGGGCCTAATCACATCAGCCACACTATCAGAGGCTCGTTCACCTGCGCATCTACCAATGTGATATATGCCATCATGTGCCAGCAATGCCCCTCTGCCATGTACATTGGCCAAACTGGACAGTCTCTACGTAAAAGAATGAATGGACACAAATCAGACGTCAAGAATTATAACATTCAAAAACCAGTTGGAGAACACTTCAATCTCTCTGGTCACTCGATTACAGACCTAAGAGTGGCTATCCTTCAACAAAAAAGCTTCAAAAACAGGCTCCAACAAGAGACTGCTGAATTGGAATTAATTTGCAAACTGGATACAATTAATTTAGGCTTGAATAGAGACTGGGAATGGATGAGTCATTACACAAAGTAAAACTATTTCCCCATCTTATTTCTCCCCCCCACCCCACCCCCCACTGTTCCTCAGATATTCTTGTTAACTGTTGGAATTAGCTTACCTTGCTTGTCACCATGAAAGGTTTTCCTCCTTCCCCCCCCCCCGCTGCTGGTGATGGCTCATCTGAAGTGATCACTCTCCTTACAGTGTGTATGATAAACCCATTGTTTCATGTTCTCTGTGTGTGTATATAAATCTCCCCTCTGTTTTTTCCACCAAATGCATCCGATGAAGTGAGCTGTAGCTCACGAAAGCTTATGCTCTAATAAATTTGTTAGTCTCTAAGGTGCCACAAGTACTCCTTTTCTTTCTGCGAATACAGACTAACACAGCTGCTACTCTGAAACCTGTTGTAGTAGTGTCTTTCTTTGTAGGGAGCCATCTGGTGGCAGTTTCTCATGGGTACATCTTATCATTTGGGGAAGATGCAGCCCCTTTCCACTTTAGTGGAGAAGTTTAAGGATTGTTTCTCTATCATGGAATCCGACAGGACATGGAATCCAAACTTTTGTCTTCAGTAGCGGAGTATTACATATACGTGCACATCAGTAGGACTGTGTTTTGCCATTAAGGGTAAAGATTGCTGAGGGCCCAAGCGATGGTTTTGTTTGTATTTTGTTGTTATTGTTTTTAATCAAAAATGTAAGCTTAAAGAACAAGAATAGAATCATCATCATCATGGTAAATCCCATCCCAAAGGGATGTATCCTCTTGGCAGATCAAGTGCCACCTGGATCAATCTCTGGGTAAGTTCTTAGGATGATCTGGCTGAATATTTAGTTTCTGTCCATCACTAGCAATCTTATCATGCCAATAAACCTTTTGGCACCCACATGATCATTGGCTGTGTAGCAGCATTCCTTGGTGTACATTCTTTAGAATTCATTGGTATTCCATTTTTAATATGTCCATACCAAGAAAGCTGCCAGAACTGAACCAGTGCTAATGGAGATGTTTAGTGGGTTCAACTTAGAATATCTTCATTTTTGATCTTGTCCTTCCACTTAATGTGGAATAGCTGACAAAGATGACAAGAATTGAAAATATCAGTCCAGTGTTCTTCACCATCCTCAGTGCCCATGTTTCACTTTTGTACAATAAAGTTAATATAACTCTGGTTCTGTAGGTCAGCAGCTTTGTGGCAAGCTTGACATCGCAGTATCCACATGGAGGCTGCTTAGAGGCCTGAAACATGACAGCAGCTTCTGATATATGAATGTCCACATCTTTTTGAGCATCCTCCAGCATTGTCTCTGAAACTGCCCTGATATTTGAGAGTTGCTCCTGTTCAGTGCCCTGCCAATCTGGAGTTGGAGGCTGATGATTTTAATAAAAAATGTAACCTTAAAGAACAGGAACAGAATCTCAGTGGTTTGAGCAATGGCTTGCTAAACCCAGGGTTGTGAGTTCAATCCTTGAGGGGGCCATCTAGGGATCTGGGGCAAAAATTGGGGATTGGTCCTGCTTTGAGCAGGGGGTTGGACTAGATGATCTCCTGAGGTCCCTTCCAACCCTGATATTCTATGATTCTATGATAGCCAGGGCATGTAGGGACCTGCCTTAACCCTGCTATGCTGCTGGACTTTTAGAGGCCTAAAATCTCCTGAATTGGCTTCAGAAGCCTCCAGGAGATTGAGCCCAATTCCAGGAGACTCCCGGCCAAACCAGGAGGATTGGCAACCCTACGCAAGAGGCAGCCATTTACAGGAAGACACTGGGACTGCCAGCTCAAGGCAGCTGGAGCCAGCAGAGCGGGAGCAGAGTTGAGATCTGTGCAGCTTTCAACCCTCCCCCCATCCTGCTGCGAGAGGGACGTGCTGTTTTTAGCCCCCCTTCCTTAGCCAGGAGGGGGACATGCTGTTCTCTCTCTCTCTTTCACAGGCACAAGCTCACCCTAGCAAATTTATGCCGGGGTTGACTAGGTTGCTCAGCTGTTACTGAATCCTGGCCTGGAGTGTCATCTGCTGGATCTGGAGCCCTAACTGCGCATTGTTCAAAGTTACAAACATTTCAGAGTTACAGATAACCTCCATTCCCAAGGTATCCATAACTCTGAGGTTCTATTCTAAGGGGCAGTTTCTAAAAAAGTAGGCCTCTGACCGATAGGAGTAACTGCAGATGGTTTTAAACTGAACAAAGAGTATCTGTCTTAAAATGAGCCAATACAGCCCTTTCCCACCCCACAGCTAGTGTTATCTCCTATGTGAACTCCGGTTCAATGAAAAAGCTGTTGGTCCTTAGAAAGGAGGGGAAGAGATACAGAGGAAAGGTCTTGCAAAGAAAGGAGGCTGTAAATCTTATCTGGGTTAAGACTGGAAATAAGGGTGAATTCTCTCAAATTGTTTTTAGCTGAAGTCAGTAATTGGAAATGACATCACTTGTTTGTTAAAGGGTATAAGAAGTCAGCTCTTAAAGGGTTCATTGCTAATACCTGCCTGACTGGGCTGGAGCCAACCAACATGCGTCCGAGTACCCTTGGTTTAGCCTGTTTGCTAGTATCTTGATCAAATGCTTATAAATGTTTTGTTACTGCTTGGGTGTAGTAAATTGCTTATTAGTTAAGCTTTTAAGGCAATTGCATGAAGTACCATTTGGCCTTTGGATTTGATAAAGAATTCATGGTTAAATTGGTGTTGGGTGATTTCCCATATTATTACTAATTTCCAATATTATTAAGCCCCTACTTGAATCGTGGGATGATTGTCAAAAAATTGCAGCTGAGTTGTGGAAAAGCCATGGAAAAGTAATAATGGATGCTATTATTTGCGGTAATTTGGAAAAGGGTTAACAGCAACAGCCTGGGGCTGAGAGCTAGGGAGACTCCCACTGTCAGCTGGCTGGGGCTGAGAGCCGGGGGAGTTCCCACCATCAAAATTGGAAGCCTAATATTGCAGGAACTGCAATTTCCTCAATGTCGCAAATTAAGTAGGGCCTTAAATATTATTAATAATTGCAACAGTGTGCCTCCGGAGGATCCCGTCTTGGAAAAATGTACTGGTCTGGAAAGTGTGTGTCACCTAACATTTCTGGAGCAGTAGTAGTTGTTGTTGTTTTCCCTAGATGCCCCAATCTGGATAAGAACCCCATTATGCCAGGTGTTGCACAAACATGTATTGATAGTTTGTCATGAGGAGCTAACAATCTAAATCAAGAAAAGGTATAACAAGTTAGTGTGACTAATAAAAGGAGGGAAGAAGGAAGGGAAGATAAGAGTAAGAAAAACACAAGCATTGGTTTCATAGATTAGCTATGACATAACCTGGAACCATCATGCAACTTCAAGTTTATTTTTGCATTATTTTTTAAGAGAGCCACAAAATTTAATTTACATTGGGCAGGTGGAGGTCTGAACCTGGCCCAGTGATGCCTGCCAAATCCATTACACCCAAGATGAGATCCACCCCTGCAAAAAGCAGTCATTAATTCATCCTCTGCCATCCACAAAGGTTTCTGCTGGGGTGGGGCTAGATTTAATATTTGCCAGTGGGAATGACTGGGAGAAGACTCTAAAACTATGGATATTGTATACACCTCTACCTGTACTGGTTGGTTCCTGACAGGCTGCTTTTCCTTGTAGTGGAATTGCGGTCCCTTTGCATCATTGCAGTCTAGCCTCCTGGTATGCTTCTGGCTACAAGGACCTTCCATTACCATGTGTGAATTTGAACCAGAATGTATAACTCTGCTCTTGTTCCCTCTCCCAACAGAGTTTGAGAGGCTGTTAGCAGCTCCATGGGATTCAGACTTTCCTATTTCTTAAGCAGTACTTAGTTCTATGTGCATATGTCTACATTCAAGAAATGCTATATAAACCCCAGTGAAATTAAGTGGAGAAAAAATGCAATATTTTCTTCATTTAATGTTCATACAGAATGATTGAGAGGGTTTTATACAGTTAACACTAATAATATAAGAAGGAATATTTATGTAAAAGTAGGTGACTCCCACACTTTAAAATAGGTCATTCTGATTATCATCTTGTTGTCTCTTTCAGTTCTGTTAAGATTTTAACAATTGATCTCTTAATCTGCTAGGGTTAGAAATAATTTATTATCATTTGAAATCAGATTCTAGGGTGCATTTAGATGGTATAATATATAAAACATTGGTTTCTAGCTCTAGCAGTACTTGAGTGTGCTGGTAACACTAGGCAGGAATTGAAGTGGAGGCAATCCCCTCTCCCACCAAGAAAGTAGTCAAAATTGTATACATCTTGCAGCCTGTCAGGGTTAGAAACAAGCTGGGAATCTCTGTTTTCTCAGTGTGTGTATAGGGCACATTTATAGGTAGTTTGTGAGACATTGGACAATCATTGGTGCCTTGGAACTACACCTGGAGCTTTTTTTTGGCATTGTTCTTGATTTATGTGAACAGTTACAGACCTGTATAACTTTTGGTTCCTCAGGGGGGTTTTCAGGGTGGTCTTTTTTTATACAAGAGCATCTTTAAGTTAACTGATATCTAGATCTATAAATTTTGTAAAAAATAAAATCCACTCTATTAAATGTCTGCATCCAAGTTTGCATCGTTTGTAGATGTTGGCTTCTTGCAGTCCTAGTTATTTAAGTAACTGATGCAAATATAAAATATTTCATAATGAGACATGGCAATAAGTTCATGCATATAGTAATGCTTAAAAAGAGAGTGAAAATGTTTTTTTAAATCTTAATTTCTTTAAATATCAGTGATAACTGACCATAACACCCATTGCGACTTTGTGTTCACATATTTAGACTGAGGACAACTAGCATGTTTCTCTGAAAATCTACAGCGAATTGTTCAACAAAATGCTATTTTTATACAGTGTTATTTTTTAAAGTTCTGTCTTTAAACTATTAATAAAATAATCTAATTATGTCTTCGTTTTTCTTTCAGCTCCAGCGATAAACCGGTTCATTAGACGGGCATCAGGTAGGTTTGATAAAGTTGCATGTTTTCATTGGCCTGTAGAACTATTGAAACATAATTATGATTATGGCTATTATGTTAAGTATGCTGTAACATTAATATGTGTTCACAGATAACTAAATTAAGTTTCTCTAAGTTAGTTATTTGGTTTGCTGAAAAAAAATACTGTATGTACAATGACTGTTGTTAAGACTTCAGGCATCCTGCAATTCCAGGGTCATGAAATTTGCCATAAAATTCTCCCATTGTTACAGAATTGGTCAAGAATCTAAGCTTACTTTTTTTTTTTTTTTTTAAGAATGTTTCTGGTGGTGATGGGTGCAAAGAAAATATCAAAGGATTGTAAACCAATGTTGTTGTGCCGAGTTGGCCTGAGTTCTGAGATGCAATATTGTCAAGCCTGAGCATTCAGAAATCATGAGTTGGCCCCCCAGAAATGATTAAATTAAAAAAAAACAACTAACTTTTGGGTTATTTTTATTTGTTGTCTGGGTTTGTAGCCTTTGGGTTTCCTGTTTTCAAAT
The DNA here is from genome assembly GCF_009764565.3 of Dermochelys coriacea. Classification (NCBI taxonomy): domain Eukaryota; kingdom Metazoa; phylum Chordata; order Testudines; family Dermochelyidae; genus Dermochelys; species Dermochelys coriacea. Next base: position 326,001,598 of record NC_050068.2, on the reverse strand, counting down.
GTTTTTCCACAGCCATGAAGTTGAGAAACTTAGCTTTCATTTAAAAAAAAAAAAAAAAGTGAATTGACAAGCTGATGCTTTAAGAAAATCTCTAGTTATCATGAGGCCTATAAAATTGTGAGCTGGCAACACTGGAGAAGTGAACTAGCTCCATTAATCTCAGTGAGTTAAATTTGAAACCTAAAGAAAACAATACTGACACTTTCAGTTGTGAACTATTTTATTGTTGATCATTTTAACCAAAACAGATAGTGTGCTTATCCCACACTCCCAAACTGACACCCATGCTCCCTATCCTGCTTCCAAAACTGCTAGGTTCTTCCCTGGCAACTTCTGCTCTGCTGTGGTCAGCACAAGTATTTGCCATATTGAAAACTGAAAATGTGGGAACAGCATAACATAAATGCAAAGTCACATGCATGTATGTTTGCAGGGCTGGTGCCTGTGGTAAGTGACACGCACATTAGAGAAGGATAATGCATCACAATACCTAGTTTATTTTATGTTTGCATTTGTAGTTTTAATTACATGAGAATATTTCATGTACTGCAATACTGTATATTTTATCAAGGTAATGAACCATTAGCAAACAGGAGCATTCACTAAAAGCGAGGAAAGATATTTTTGGGGCTACCTTTAGTGTGTGGTGATTGGCAAGGTTATACTATACCTTTTTTTTTTTTTATCAATAGTTGACTTCTTAATGAATGAAAGCTGATTAGCAAAGGAATGACAGCTTTGTATTTTAATAGATGGGTTCAATTCAATAGAAAAAAGTGAGTTAATATTGTAGAAGGAAAAATCAGCAATTACTTTTATATTATAACATTGGGAGGAAAACAATGGTTCGGGACACTTTTTTTCTGCATGCCTATGTCTGAAAAACAACACTTCAAAAAAAACAAATCAACTCTTGTGGGCCATTAATACATAGTGAGCTTTTGTCTATTATAAAGAGAGAAAATGGAGTTATGTCATTTAGAAAAGTGATAACTGACAAAAACAGCTTTTTCTCATTAAACAAATGTGACATTTAGTGCATTTGCATAGAAGCCTATTCACGTATTAGACTGTAATGACTTCACAGGGCCCAGAATGGTCTACTATGTTAATGATGTTTGCATTAACTGTCTCTAATATGTTCCTGGGAGTTTTGACTAGGTAAGGAGTTGAGAAAAGAACGGGAAGTCTTCAAGAAAATTAGGCCCGTTTAAAAAAAAAAAAAAAAAAGCACTATAACAATCCTTGTTACACTCCTATGTGGTTATTTTATAGTAACGTACAGAACATACCTACAATTTGCAGGACCAGCCTTATTATAATAATCATGGAGTAGTTATTTTTAAAACAAAAAAGTCATGAAGGGTGATATTTCTTATTTTTATTCTTAAATGCTCACTGGTGATGGAACTGGTATAGCATATTTTTAAACAGTTTATTTGTAAAATATAAGGAGACATTGTAAGAGGGCTGTTGCTGACATCCATATACTTTACAAAGACATTTTAAAATAAGTGGAGTAATCTTGAAATGCATTTTTTTTTTTTTGTTAAGGCACCTTTTGGTATATTGTGATATTCATGATGCTTTTGCAGATGGAAAAGCCAGTTGTTAATATTCCATCGGCTGCAACTTCATAGAATTCAATAATTTTAAGTTGATTCATACTTTTAGGAAATGCTAGCCTGCCCAAATGGGAAAAAATAATTATTTTTTAAAATATGGATTCCAATCACCTTGAAACATACTTTACCAGGACTAACTAATTTTAAGGTTCTGAACTCTGCAGGGTTAGTGACTTTTAAGTAAGTGCCACTGAAAGAAATCTATATTAGGCTTCTACTACTGCTTTTCAAAGCCTAGTACTCACCACTACAATGGACAAGTTGTTTGTGATGTTTCTATCATAATTATGTGATATTCCTTGCTATTTTAGTAAACTGCATAAGTTTTAGTTCCTTTGCTTAGCAGAGCTAGAAATTAAACAGCCAGAGATTAATTGTTGAAGCATCTGCTGATAACAATATAAGGCATTTATTATTTAATAGCTGTTCCATTAGCATACTGTGAATGTACTAATATGCTATCAGTGTTCCATTTGTTCATGGAGGGCAAGTATATAAGGGAAACAGGAAGATGTAATTGTTCCTGAATTTTAATACTTAAAACTCAGTGAGATAAATAATGTATCTCTGTGCATGCGCACGTGCACACAGTGTGTATATAAATGTGATATAGTGGAATGTTAGTATGGCCTGGCTTAGTTATGTTGCACAATGATGTACATTTTAAAACCTGCTTTAGGTTGTTCATAACTTTCTGAATTTTTCGCTTCTAGGCCTGGAATTTTCTATTCTTGGTCTCTGCCAGAAAGTGGATTATTTTAAAGTTCAAGAGGAAAGTGATTTAGCTGCCTTTTTTGAACAGGTGGAGAGTGAAAAATACATGTTTCCCATTCCCTCAAATTCTTCTTGACTTTTTACAAAATGGCCCTACATCTGGAACATTTGGTTGGTGCCTAGGTACTGACCAAGAATGGACCCTCTTGTGCTGTGCACTGTATAAACAAAGTAACAGACAGCCCTGGCCTTGAAGAGCTAACAGTCTAAATAGACAAGACAGACACAGTAGGGGGAAAGGATAGAGCATATGTAAGCGGGGGAATAGTCCTGGTATTGTGGGGAACTTTCCTGGCTTCTGTACTACCTGGTGAAGTGGGCTAGCGAAAGGATCTGAGTCCTCACTCCCACTTCCTTTACCCCATGGCCTCCCTGCCCTTGAGGACTCCCCTTCCATTCTCCTGCCTGGCCAGAGTCCTCGTAACCCCAACAAGGCTAGGCCCAGGATTCCTGGGGGGCTCGAACCCCAACCCTGCTGTGGTCACCTAGGACAGGGGTTAGGGTGTCCCCACTCCGGGGTACTCTCTCTGCACTGGGCACTTCTCTGACCCACTGACCATTACATACAATTTAAAGTAAATGCAAGTTATTTAATCAACAATTAATTTTAAAAAGAATAAGGAAAAATGGGAAAGGTTAAAGGAAACATATCAACCCCCTCTGTGGCAGGGAACATCACAAACAGCGTCTCTGGAATGTCAGGGCAGTTCACAGTCTGTTCCTTGTAAGTCCCAGTCCTTCTTCTCAGGCCCTGGCTCTGCTGTAGGGATGCTGTGGGTTGAACACTTGCTCTGATGGTGGCCACACGCTCTCAGGCTCTAAGTGGTAGGACCCTTCTGCCCAGTGTTGCCCCCGCCCTGTCGGGGTTACGATCCAAGCCTGGCCTGTAGAACCTCTTGGCTGAGGCATCTCCCTGTGCTGGGCCTGCTGCCCAGGGTCCCCCTCGCTCTCCCCAGCTGCTCACCACAGCTCCGGACTGCTCCAGCCCCAGCTCTACCACTCTGTCTCTGCCTCCAGCTCCCTGGGCTGCTTCTTTGGCCCCTCTGCCTCTGGTTGCTACAGCTCTGCTCCCAGGACAGGTCTGCTCTGCAGGCTGCTTCTGTGACTCTGCTCCCAGCACTGACCTGCTTCCTGGGCTGCTTTTCTGGCCCCTCTGGCTCTGGTTGCTGCAGCTCTGCTCCCAGGGCAAGTCCGCTCTCTCTGGACTGTGCCTCTAGCTTTGGGGCTGCAGCTCTGCTCCCAGGTCAGGGTCTGCTCTCTCTGGGCTGCTTTTCTGGTCCCTCTGGATCTGGCACAACTCTGCTCCCCAGCTTAGCTCGGCCCCACTCTGTCTGACCCCAGCAAATCCAGCTCACAGGGAGGACGGGACCTTCTTGGCCTCCTGACTCCCTGATTAGCCTGCCCGCCCTGTCATTCAGGCTGACCTGGAGCATTGGCCTCTCCCCATTGTTCTTGGGGACAATCAGTCTCAGGGTCCTGATTTCCCATAGACCCTTCACCTTTTAGTACTGGGAGCTAGCCAACCAAAACCATCCCACTGAATGTTAGTAAGGGGGCAACAGTCCCCTTACACATACAAGCAGAGTGAGCAGTTTAATAGCACTAAACATCATGCTACTTCCACAATTTAAAAATAAATTAATCTAATGGGGTTTTGTTAGGAGGGAATTAGAAGACAAAGATGAGGGAGCGGGGAATACTGAAAAGGACAAGGAAGGAATGAAGAGGGAGAAGGGGGAGCAGGCAAGGAAAGGGAAATGAGGCTGTGAGGAAGGGAGCTAGAGCAGGGGTTCTCAGAATTTTGTACTCGTGACCTAGGGTGACCAGACAGCAAATGTGAAAAATTGGGACAGTGGGTGGGGGGTAATAGGAGCCTATATAAGAAAAAGACCCAAAAATTGGGACCGTTCCTATAAAATCAGGACATCTGGTCACCCTATCATGACCCCTTTCACACAGCAAGCCTCTGAGTATGACCCCACTTATACATTAAAAACACATTTTTATATATTTAACACCATTATAAATGCTGGAGGCAAAGTGGGGTTTGGGGTGAAGGCTGACAGCTCATGACCCCCCATGTAATAACCTCGTGACCCCCTGAGGGGTCCCGACTCCCTGTTTGAGAACCCCTGAGCTAGAGGAAGTTGGAGTAGTCAGCCAATCAGCAAGGGGAGAGACTATCCAGAGTGAAAACTACAGAAAGCTATTTGATAGTGTCATCAGTGTCTGTCTGTCCCTACTGCAAAAGCTCTGAGGCTGCTTGCATGTTTGCTCCTGCCACCTTCAATTTCATTGGTGCCTGGAGTTGGGTCTTACTCAGAATTTTTCTTTGCCAAACCCAATTGACTTATGAGGTGGGACGAGCAGTATGAGTCCAATGACCCTGAGGGGAGTCATCCCTGCACAGTTGTGGTCTAGGCTGCTGGGAAGAAGGGTAGTCCTTTCTTGCGCCATATCCCCTCAATGCTTCTGTGCCTGCTGAGGTTAATTCTGTGTCTGCTCTTGTAAGCTTCAATGTCTTTGGACCCTGGGATTGGCTTCTCTTAGGAGATTTGAAATGTGAAATTCAGCATGGAAATAGCCCTCATTGAGGAGCAATAACTTTCCTTGTTATGGAGGTTTTGATTCATCTGGGTAGGAAACCTGGGATTGGAAGGTCTTCTGCAGGCCTTGTAAGATCTTGTGTATACCTCAGCAGATGCCTCAGGCTCTTGTGCTTCAGCCACTTGGAAAGCTAGATAAATAGGTCATCTATTGCTCTTATGTAACACATTTTTAATTCAGAAGTTGTAAAATAGGAAAATACTCTATTTAAAATGAACGTGAACTATAAAGCTCTCAAAGTTAGGTGACTTGCAGTGCTAGCAGAAAGTTTTGTTCTTTAAGATGGCATATATCTGTAAGGGTACTTCACTCTGGCAGTCTTTGAGGCTCTATAAAGAAGAAAATTAGGACAGCTGGACATGATATAAATGTATATGGCACCTCAATTTGTCACTTGGACTGTGACTAACTGAAGTTGAAATACTAGAAAAGGAAAACCAATCTTTCACAATGCTTTACTGAAAAGAAGCAATTCTTTTGGAAAGTGCCTGTTTTATTCATCAAGTAATTACTTTACTGGCCTGTATCCTGCTTAGTCATTTACATATGATGGTGAAAAAAAAATTAGTTTTTTGCTATTAAGGTAAAAAAAATATGAAACCATTTTAGTTTAAAATTTGCAAAAATGAGTTGATAATGATTATTTTCTCATTTTACTGAATTGAAAGTCAGTTATAAAAAAACTAAACACATCAAAGTAGTTCAATTTGTATTAAGATAATAGAATTAATGTTACATTGGCAAGTTAGTTCTCAGCATTTTAATGATCTGATTAGTGTTTATATGTATTGCTGCTAGTTTTCCTTCAGTGATTTCCACGATAAGTGTGCCAGGTATCCTAAGAAGCAATGAAGAATTCTTACTGAATTTAGTCTACTTGGAGAAACATGATATTAATCGAGGAAGATTTAATATAATTCATTCCTTCATGGAACTGGACAGAAGATTTAAGTTTGGAACAATACAAGTGGTATTAAATGTAGTTGCAGTGTTAAACATAAGTGAATAATGGTGAAAACTGATACTGGAAACCAACAATGGAATATGTTATTGGAGAAGAGAAGAAACCTTTGAACTCACGGAAAGTTGAAATATTCTCTGTGATGACAGCCTGTTGGAATTAGCTCCTCTTATGCAGGCGGAGCACTCACTTCTTATGCTAGTTTCAAAATAGAGAAAGAAGAGAGGATAATTGAAATAAAATGGTCATGTATTTTCATTAAAGGCAGAAGATGAAAATGTATTGGAACAATTGATAAATTAATATTGACATACTAAAGTATCTGTACACACCATGCCTAGAGCGCAGGTAGAAGGAAGAACTATTGTATATTAAGCAAATCAAATTGTGATGTCTTGGGATGGGAGAGTGAGGAGTTTATTAATGGGCCTGTGATGCTAATCGACTTATTTCAGGGGAATCATCGGATTCTTCAGGGTCTGAATTTTGTGTACCTTGGTATTTTATGAGAATTCATGTCCTAAGTCAAAGATGTCTGGGTTCATCCATGCCTCTCATATGCCTTTAGACACTACCTGGCTTAAATGCCCAATTCTTCACAATTTTATTGTTAAAGAGAGATCGAGAGAGAGAATGAACCATTCAATTAACACACACAATTATTTCATTCAAAAAACTATTAAACCCTACGGGCTTGTCTACACTGAAAATGCTGCAGTGGCATAGTTGCACCTCTGTAGTGCTTCCGTGAAGACTCTACCTACGCCAACAGGAGAGGTTCTCCCATCGGCGTAGGTACTCCATGTCCCCGAGATGTGGTAGCTAGGTCAACGGGAGAATTCTTAGTGTTGTCTGCACCAGGGGTTAGGTCAGTTTCACTGTGTCGCTCAGTGGTGTGGATTTTTCATAACCCTGAAGGATGTAGTTATACCAACCTAATTTCCTACTGTAGATCAGGCCTCAGTTTGCAAAGTCAAGCACTTAACTGTTACGGTTAACTGCACTTGCAGTTGCCTTGCAACCTTAGCTTTAGTCCCTGGTGCATATGCATGATGCAGTCTTTACTTAAATGATCAAAATTATTTTTTCCACAGTACTCTGTCTCATTCAGTGTACCGGATAGATAAAGATCAGTCTTTGAGGCAACTGTTCAAAGTTCTGGATGAATCGGTATCCCGCCCACCTCTATCTAAAATAAGAGAAGAACATAATTTAGCATTTTAGGTAGTCACCTTTCTAGTCTTGACACCTGAAACGGAACCTGACAGATCAATTCTTTAATCAATTTCCCACTTTAGTAAGGGATTTGAACAGTTTTGATAAACTGATTTGACAATCTGTTGATATAAATTTGAATCAAACTTCAGCAAAATAAATGCAGGATAGGCAAAGGCGGCTAGTTCCATAACTAATAAGTTAATAAATTCCATTAAGCAAGATTAGAGCTATCAGCTTTCGAGACAAGACTTTAAGACAAATTTTTCAAATTAATAATAAATATGGTTGGTATTTATCCATAAGCATTAGTTTGCAAATGTGAGAGTATTAGTATAACATCCAACAAATTTACTAAGATCTCCTTAGTGGATACGTAGAAGATTTTAATGCATGCTAAATTGTATGGATAGAATACATGACATTATTTTTCTCTGATATATTCTTAGTTCTCTCAGTCTAACTATGCAATTTTCCATATTGGCAACCAATCAGTTTGCTCCCATTACATTTAATACCAGGTCATCTCTCTGTGACAGAGACTCACTGGTGCCAACAGGCAACAGTTTCCGTTTTCTTAACAAGCAACTTTTGTCTTAGCCTGGGGAAACTCACTACACTGAATACATTATTTTCATGGTACTTATCCATGAAGCGTATCATGTGAGGTCCCTACTGAAAGCTTGTAACTTAATGATACTCATAAGCACTGTGAGATGTGCACGGGTACTAGTTAAGGAATAATGTACTATATTGAAAATTATACTCTTACGGTCACCATGAAAGACCAACTGTAAACATCAAAATTAATTGGAAGTGAAAAGGAATGATCTGACATCGAGGGGATCACCTTCTCTGTGAATAAAGATAAAAGACCGATTCAGTATATTGCAGGGTCGAGAGACATTCTGGGTCCATTCACTGAGGAGACATCTTGTTGAGAGGTCTTGTTTCATGAAAAATTGGATCCTGGTTCTTGGGAAGCCAGCCAGCTCTGCAACAGACTGAACATTGTGGGGGTGGAAAACATACTTCATTAGTTAGGAAAGATAGCTATTAATAAGTGTAGGAACTAGTTCGTGTTTTATATTGTAATCATTTTTTTCCATCACACTCTCTTGTTGCTAGTGAAATCTCTATTCTTTCTTAGAGAAACCTTCTTTTGTTTTATTGTAAGTGCTCAGACGTAATTTGAACTGGTAAACTGGGATACACTGCTCCTTTGGCAGCAGAGGATCTGGAATTTCCAAGTAACCAGTGTCAAGGGCTGGATATCATGGGGGGAAAGTTTGAAGGGGACTTGGACTGGGGTGCACCTTTTTAGCCTGCAAGGCAAAGACTGGTCTGGCATAGCCCAGAGGAGATTGCTTGGGTGGCTGAAGCTGGTGGTGTTAGGGAGCAAAGCTTCAGCTGCCAGAGGCAAGAATCCCTCTTACTAGAAGCAAGAGGTAACAAGGTGACTCACAGTGCTTGAGTCACACTCTTGTACACCTAGCAACCATTAGCATGTACTACTTTCCTCCTCAGATCCACCTTAGGAAGATTACTTTTACCATTAACTGGCAATATACCAGAGAACACAATAGCATTGCAGCACAGAATACAGAGGTGCTCAAAGAAGCTACCATTCTAGGAAATACCCTTTAAATCCATTTATGCAAGTGCTTGTATTTTACCATTTGAGGCTAATGAAACAAAATAGTTAATATGGATTAAATAAAGTTTGTATGTATAACATTTTCATATGTAGACTGTATTTTAAAAAACATTAAGGAGCAGATGGCTATTATCAGTTCTTGTTAAATATTTCTGATTTGCTTCCTCTAATTTATTTCAGCATCTGTAACTACTATGGTCTTAATCTCAATTTTTTTACTAACTTATTCTTTCACAAATATAGTTAATACTTTCCCCTTGATAACTAATTAGGGAGAAACTATTATCTCTATTATAGTTACAGAATAAATGAACCACCTCTTGTAAGCCTATTTGTAACATCAGTTTTGCCAGAGCGGATCCATTTTGTCTGCAGTGTCACCTGGTGTGATTTTTATGCTTTGGGGAAATTCCATAAGTGAGGGATCTCACTCTTTGAGCTCTTTCTCTTTATTGTTGAACAGTATAACTCAAATGGTTGACCCTTAAACTTAAAATTTAAATTCAGATTTGGTTTACAAGACTGGACTTAGCAAATACTGATGTCTTTGAGTAGTTCTGGGTAGGGGATGGGATATTAAATTATTTAATGTCATTCCTGCATACATTTTGAACACCATGTGCTAATTCACTCGCATTTTAGGAAATGTACCGTGGTTTGATGTTTGTTTCCTAAACACTGTGTCAGTTCCATATGCCTTATGGGAAGCATGAAGCCTTGAGCTACATATTTCTTAAATTGCACAGTGGTTTTATTAAATAACTGTCGTCTCTGTGACAGAGTGCAACTCGCCATGCAAGCGCCTTCTGCTGGCTGTCCTGGGGATTAACTTTGCTAATCAGTGCGTCTTTTCTGGTGATGTCTCGCTGCCATCACTTCTGCTACTGGACCCATGTCGTTCCAAAGACCACAGCACCTGCTCTCCCCCTTTCTGGGGGAATGTACCGCAGTCCAACAATCCAGCCACTTCCTCAGTGGCAAGTGGGGGACCCAGGCTGGCCCACTACTCTGAAGTTAAACATGAATCACCTGTAGTATCTGACCAACCCCCAAAATTGCATAACTTGTTTTTCAGTTGTGGGTATTGGGTAGTTGGCCAAAGCTTGTACTTTTGTCCTGGTTACATGTCTTGCTATTTCCAAATCTGCATTTAGCTGGGTTGGCAGTTGGGCTGGCTTTGATGATCGATTTTAATACCCTTGGTGGCTGTCACAATCTGGGCTATATAGTATATCGTCTAGATAAGCTGTGGTGTAGAGTCTATGTGGAAGTAGCACCCAATCCACTGGTCTCTGAAAGAGTGCAGCCACTCCATGAAGTCTGAATGTCATGATCAGAAAATGGTAGACTCCAAAGGGCATGGCAAAGGCCGCCTTTTCCCTGGACTCTGGAGTCAGCTGGAGCTGCCAGTTGCCTTCTGTTAGGTCATTTGTGCACAGGTATCTGGCTACCCTGAGTCATTCCAGTAGCTCGTCCACCTGTGGCATGGGATATGGATCGAACTTGGAGATTTTTGATTGTGACCTTCTAGAAGTCAATGAAAAACCTCATTGTGCTATTAGGCTTTAGGACAAGAACTATGGGGCTCCGCCATTCACTGTGGGATTCCTCTACTATGCTCAAATCTAGCATTTCATGAAGCACTTGACGATGTCCCATATCATCTTGGGTGGGGGCTGATGGTCCTCCCTCACCAACTGTCCAGGATTGGTCTCAATGCATTGATATGTCAGGTGGGTAAACTCAGGAAGGGCAGAGAATACCTGAGGGAATGCTTGTACCAGCTGATCCATCTGGGCTTTTTTTCAGCCCCAAGCACCTCCCCCAATTTGACAGCATTATCAGCTTCTGTTGTCAGAATCTTGGGTCCTAGTTCAGGGTCAGTGGCGATGGGGATGATAAGGAAAGCTTCCCTGTCACACCAGGCCTTTAGTAGGTTGACATGGTGGATTGGGGTGTCCTTTTTCTTTTTCCTGGATGTTGCATCTCATAGTTGACTGGGCCTATGAGTTGCAACACCTTGAAAGGCTCCTGCCATTTGGCCAGTAGCTTGGACTCTGTGCTCGGCAACAGCAGAAGGACTCAGTCCCCTGGCTTGAACTCTTGTAACAAGGCTGTGCGTCACTGCCTAACATTGTTGGGGCTCCTGTAGGTTCTCATGGGCAAAGACCCCCAACCTTTTAAGCTGTTTGCACAACTGACGGCCATATGGGACTAGGTTTTCTGCTCATGGTCCCTGGCTTTTCCAGGACTCTTGTAATAAGTCAAGACTGCCCCGGGAGTGTTGGCCATATAACAGCTCGAAGGGGGAGAAACCTGTGGATGCTTGGGGAACCTCCTGATTAGCAAATGGTAGTGGAGGCAACAGTTGATCCCAATGTTTGAGGTTAGTGGAGGAAAATTTCTTCAACATCCCCTTAAGGGTCTTATTAAAACATTCCAGTAAGCTGTCAGTCTGCGTATGGTAGACCAAAGTTTTTAACTTGCCTATCTTAAGGAGACTACATGAGTCCTGCCTCAGGTTGGATGTCAAGTGAGGTCCCTGGTTGGTCAAGATTTCCTGTGGCAGGCTTACCCCTGGCAAAGAGTTTCATTAACTCACTTGCTAACATGCTTGCGTTGATAGAGCACAAGGGAATGTCTTCTGCGTAACATGTCACCTAATCCACTATTACCAATATGTAGTGATGGCCTGATGATCTCTTTTCTAAGGGGCCATCTAGATCTAACCCTATCCTCTTCTCAAAGGGGGTTTCTGTTGGAGACAGTGGGACAAGAGGTACCCATTTGACCCTCCTAGCCTCAGAGTTGGCAGACTGGGCAAGATGCACAGTAGTCTGTAACATCCCGGAACACCCCAGGCCAGTAAATGCAAACCATGAGTTGTTCAACTGTTTTCTCCTGCCCTAGATGCCCTGATCAGGTAACCTCATGGGCCAAGTGGGGAGTACCTCTTGCCTATACATTTTGAGGACCAGCGGTTGGGCCCTAGTTTCCCCCAGTCTGTCTTGCTTGCTCCATGCAGTAAACCTGTTCTCCCTGTAATTTGAAACATGGCCATTGTTTCTCTCTGTGGGGGGGGGTCTATGACTTTCCCCATTTACCATGGCTAATTGGTCATAGATGCAGGAAAGGGTTGGATATGCTTGTTGTTCCCGCACAAAGCTGGTGCGTCAGGCTAGGGTCTATCTGAATGGTCATTATAGGTCTTAGCTTTGGGCTGAAGACTTGGTTGGGATGAGGGTTGGGTCCTTTGGTTTTATGGTCCCTGTCCAGGATTGTCAAGTTCGCTCACCCCCACCCACGTAGATTCTATGGTGGAGTGACTCTGGTCCGGCAGTTATGCGTTTGATTATTTCACCAGAACCTCACTGAAGCACTCCCAGGCCCTGCCTAGAATAACTGGTCAGGCCAGTGCGGATGCTGTGCCCACCTATATAGTCACTGAATGTCCCCCCACCATCGTTGTACTTGTTGTGAAGGGTAGTGCCTTATGTCCCCACGGACACACTGGAGGAGGATCCATACCTCCAGTGTCCTTCTCTGGATCTACAAGTTGCTGGCGGATCAGGGTCTGGTTACATACTGAGTCACCAACCTTACTACTTTCTTACCCTCTACCTATACCAGGACTACTTGCAATTCTTCTTATGGGCTCTAGATTCTGCGGGCCACACTTGCCCATAGTCACATTCCATATGAGGCAGTCACTTCAGAAGTAGCCCACCAGTCCACAGAAGAAGCATTTCCCAACTGATGGTGCAGATGTCAGGTGGTGGTGTAGCCCACCATTACCCGGTCTATCTGGTTTCTCTGGGGTCGTGGGGGGTATTATTGTGGGAGACTGGGGGTCCTTTATGTGTGGTAGAGGGTTCTGCCAACCTGCCTTCCTTTCTTTTTGTTCCGGATTGCGGGACTTAGCTTCTTCTTGGCAATTGGGGGTCCTTTTGAGACCCCATCAGGCCTCATATGCTGCATCACTGGTTCTCAGCGAATCTCTGTCTTTCTGAGTCCAACCTCCAGATGTCTCAGGGGATTGTAGGCAGCTTAGTAGTTTTCTATAAGGCCTACAGCATCCTTCATGGTCTCAGGTCAATGTCTTAACACTCAAGCCCATCCTCCTGCCAGTAAGATGTGTAAGAACTGCTCTATGAGTACGAGCTCTGCCAACTGTGCCCCTGTTCAGGAGTCTCGCTTCAACCACTTCCAGTAGTAATCTCTCAAGTTCTGGGCTACTGTTTGTGGGTGTGCCCCTGAAGGGTATGCCTCTTCCCGGAACTGCCACCAGTAAGTCTCCTTAGTGATGTCCAGGTAGTCAAGGATTGCCTTGTTTACCTTTGCATAATCCCTGAACGATGCTGAGTCGAGTTCTCGGTAGGTGGTTTGGGCTGGTCCTGCCAGGTGGAGCGCCACTAGCACAGCCCAGTGTTTCGGAGGCGTCGCATTGGGGGGCCAGGGTTGGTGTTCGCCTCTTCCCCGGTCACCTTTTGAGGTTGGAGTGCAGACTGCATTTGTTGCACTGAATTCTGTTGCTGCTCCTGCTGCTGTATGGCTAATTCCTCTAATTTCCTGTTGTTGCTGCAGCTGCTGCTGCTGTTGCTGTAGGGTGGCCTGCTGCTGATCCATTTCTAGATCCATTAATCAGGATGGATTTTATAACCCTGGGCCTCCTCTTGTTTTTTTCCCCCTTCACTGCTCAGCAGGGCTGACCGAATGTTACAAGTGATGGAGAATGCGGGCAGAGTCCTCAGTGGTTTCTCCCTCAGGGGGTGGGGGAATCTGACCATGCCCAGTTAGCTACAGTGGCTGGTCACAACCTGGACCCTACTCCCCCACTACTTGCAGCGGGGTGGTTCTGCCCTTGTGGGCCTCCTTAGGTCTCTCCAACTGAGGGATCAAAATGAAAGTCTCAAACCCCCATGCATTCAGGGATACTCCTTCCCTGCAATCCCAGAAAAGGAGGTGAGGGTGGATTGGTGAATCTATAGTGCGGCCAACAATCCAGCCCCAGTGTAGTGGGTTTGGAGACATCACTCTGGCTGGGTCTCTGAGACAGGCTCAGCCTGTCTGTCTTACTCTGGGAGTCTGCTGTACCCTCAGGATCAGGGTGAAAGTTTCCTGCCTAGTTGTTCCCTTCACAGCTTCAGGAGTCACTCCTGCAGTCTGCTGCTTAGGGCAATCCTGCTCCTCCTTCCCCTGCTGGCTTCAGCTTCCTCCTTTTTAAAGGGTGCCTCCCTAACATTCATGATTTACAGGGCTGTAGCGGGGGTGGGGCTAGCCCTGCAGCAGAGCCTCTCTGGCCCCTTTCTTGTTTGTGTGGGGCGTATACAGTGGTAAGCTGGAGCAGGTTCGCACTGGTTCGCTGGAACCGGTTGTTAAATTTAGAAGCCCTTTTAGAACCGGTTGTCCTGCAAGGGACAACTGGTTCTAAAAGGGCTTCTAATTTTAAAAACTGGCCAAAAGTGGCGCCTTAGGTTTCCCCGGGGCTGGAGCACCCATGGGGAAAATTTGGTGGGTGCAGAGCACCTACTGGCAGCTCCCCACCCGGCCCCAGCTCACCTCACCTCCACTCTGCGTCCTCCCCTGAATGCAGTGCCCTGCTCTGCTTCTCTGCCCCCCACTCCCTGGTTTCCCGTGAATCAGCTGTTCGCGTGGGAAGCCTGGGGGGGCTGAGAAGCAAGCAGTAACTTCGCGCTCAGGCTTAAGGAGGTGGAGTGGAGGTGAGCTGGGACGGGGTGGGGGCGAGGAGGTCCACCCGTGCCGCAGCAGGTAATCTGGGGGGCACGTAGGAGAACCGCTCCCTGCCCCAGCTCGCCTCCGCGGGCCTGAGTGTGAAGCTGCCACTTGCTTCTCAGCCCTCCTTGGTTTCCCGCGCGAACTGCTGATTCACAGAAAGCCGGGGGGGGCGTGTTCAGGGGAGGAGGCGAAAGCGGCGCAGAGGTGAGCTGGGGCTGGGTGCAGGGCGGGGAGTAGCTGGTGGGTGCTCTGCACCCACTAAATTTTCCCCGTGCGTGCTCCAGCCCCGGAGCACCCACAGAGTTGGTGCCTAAGGTGCTACTTTTGATGTGATCAGTGGGGGGAGTGGCTGCTCCCCCGCTAGCTACACTACCCTGCCCCTAGGTGCCAGAGGGACATGCCGGTGCTTCCTGGGAGCTGCCCCAGGTAAGCACTGCCGGGACTCCCCACCTCGCTCCCCGGAAGGTGCCTTTGGCTCTTAGGGGCAGGGTGGGCACCCACTACAGTGGCCCACGAGACCCTTCTGCCCCATTCTGGGAGCAGTCGGGGGACAGGGGATCCTGAGGGGAGGGCGGCGGGCATCAAGAAACACAGCGGATTGGATGGGGCAGGAGACCCGGGGGGCGGGGGAGGGCTGCGACCCCCTCGTGGGGTGAGGAGGAAACCAGTTGTTAAGATTTTGGCAGCTCATCACTGGGTGTATACACCCTGTCACAGAGGGAATAACAGAGCAATTATTGAGTGATCCATCCCCTGTCCAGTCCCAGCTTCTGGCACTCAGAGCATCAGATTGCATCCCTGACTGTCATGGCTAATAGACATTGATAGACCTATCCTCCATGAACTTATCTAATTCTTTTTCTGAACCCAGTTATACTTCAGTTATACTGAACCCAGTTGACCTTCATAACATTCCCCTGGCAATGAGTTCCACAGGTTAACTCAACACAGGTGCGTTGTGTAAAGAAGTACTTTGTTTTGTTTGTTTTAAACCTGCTGCCTATTAATTTCATCAGGTGACCCCTGGTTTGTGTGTTACATGAAGGGCTAAATAATACTTTTTTTATTCACTTTCTCCACACTATAATTTTATAGACATCTATTATATCCCCCCCTTAGTCATCTCTTTTCTATATTGAACAGTCCCAATCTTTTTAATCGCTCCTCATATGAAAGCTGTTCCATACCTGTAATCAGTTCTCTGTACTTTTTCCAATTCTAATGCATCTTTTTTGAGATGGGGCAACCAGAACTGCAAGCATTATTCAAGGTGTGGGCGTACCATGAATTTATGTAATGGTGTTATGATATTTTCTGTCTTACATATCTCTTTCCTAACGCTTCCTAACAGAATGTTAGCTTTTTTGGCTGCTGCTGCCTATCAAGAGGGAGGAAAGGGGCAGGAAATGTGGTGGGGAGCTCCAGCCATGCTGTGAGTCAGGACTTGCTCAAGACACTGCGCAGTCTTGCCTTTCCCACCAGGCAAGCACAGATGATCTGATGAAGGGGAAGGAACCTTGGGTAAGTATGTGCATGCATTTTCCCTACAATATTTAAATTTAAAGATGGATCCTGGCTCATCCCTATGTTAACAAGACAAAGTATCGACTTTTCATTGTTTTATTCATATGAGAAGAGGTCAAGGTGCAATAGCAAGAGGTAGAGTTGGCATCTGCTTTTCATTCCCTGTTGGGTTAGGTAGGGAATGGCCATGCAGAGCTCTTTGTTTACGTGAATAGGGATGTCCCTTTTTATCTTCCTGAGAAATCTCAATGAAACTGTCATGGAGATATTCTGTAGTCCTCTCCAGTAGGTTTCTAGGGATGGCTGCCGTATTTCTTTGTTTGTGTCAAGACACTTCCCCATGCCACTCTGCAACGATTTCAGCTGGCACCATTGCAGGAAACAGGCTAGTGGTGTATGGGCCCAGGCAGTTTCAGGATCCCTGTAACAAATGTGTTCTCTGTGCCTTTGGGTAAGTCTACATTCAACTAAAAACCTGCAACTAGCCCATGCCAGCTGATGGGCTTACGGGGTTCGGGTTGCAGGGCTGTTTAAATGCAGTATAGACTTCTGGACTCAGTCTGGAGCCCAGCCTCTAGAACTCTGCAAGTTGGGAGGGTCCCAGAGCTCAGACTGCAGCCCAAGCCAGAATGTCTACACCGCAATTAAATGGCTCCACAGCTCAAGCCCCACGAGCCCAAGTCAGTTGGCATAGGCTAGCCACAGGCCTCTAATTGCAGTTTAGACATACTCTCAGTGATCATCAGGAGTGAGATATCAGCTAAAATCACCACTGCCTGTGGAAAACAGTGTCAAGATACAGTTCCATTACCTACTGCTGTACCGATGGAAACAGAGACTGACATGATATAGCTTTATGCAACAGAACAACCTTCCTCACCCCAGTGGGCCATAATCTCCATCGCAGGGGCTGGAGGAGCAGTGCTATGCTGAGGCATTCTAAAGTGTCTATAAGCATTTCTTATTACGGGAATAAGGTGGAGGGAGTTTTGGAAACTTATCTTTCCCTTTCTATTGCGACTCTAAATCCAATGGCACATCTGTCTGTTTTTACCAGCAGCTTCTGCTATGGCGGCCTTGAAGGGTGTCTCCTCCACACTCACAGAAAACCTGGCTCTGAGGAGGAGGAGAAATAAGAGGAATAGGGAGGATGTGTTCTGCAAGATCCTGCAAGTTACTGCTGCATTGAACCATGAATGAAGGCCTGGAGGCTAGTATGACCGACAGCATGGAAAAAACCCGGAAGTCCAAGCAGTACAAGGAGCAGGAGATGCACCAGGATATAATGGATCTTTTTAGGTAGCAAAACCAAATGCTGCAGACACTGGTTGACCTACAGGTTCACAAATCCCAGACTCTCCACCCTTTGCAGTCCTTGGTAAACTCCATGGAAGCTATTCCCTACAGCTCCCAACATAAACTCATAGACTCAATGTACCATATGGCATCACATGTATCTGAGCAGTGAAAACCACGGATGGTGTATGTGTAGACACAGAGGACTACATTTGTGCACATTGGACTCTTTCCAATTCTGAAGTTTCACCCTGTCAATTTGTTAAAAATTTGAATAATGTTGCCTGTGATTTTTCTGCACATTGCTTTTCTGCACTGTTTCCCACTCATAAAATTTCTGCTTGTGGAGAATCAAATTATCTTTATTAGTTCATAATAAATATTGCAGAATGCATAGTGGTTGTCAGAGCAAATGGTACTTGTAAATGTACAGCAAGTGGCACAGAGTTCATAGCTTCAGGAAAATACCCAGTCATATTTATAAAAATACAGAAAATACTACACACTTCTTAGCAACACTTGGCACGAGAACACTCCATCTGAGAACACTACTGTGGCTGATTGTTAAAAGTGCTCTTTCAAAGCCTCCCTCAATCACATAGCTCTACATTAGGCTCTTGTAGTAGCCCTTGTGTCTGGCTGTTCAAAGTTAGCAGACAGCCACTCCACCCTTCTTCCTGGTGGCAGCTTTTCCCCCTTTGTCTTACATATATTATGAAGGACACTACAGGCAGCTGTAGCCACTAGGATCTTTTTTTTTTTTTTTCCACTGAGATCCAGTCTTGTGAGTAACTACCACAAGCATCCCTTCAATGTACCAAAACCACATTCAACAGTCATTCTGCACCTGCTGAGCTGGTAGTTGAATTTTTCCTTGGTTCAGTCCAGGTGGCCAGTGTACAGCTTCATGATCCAGAGGAACAAGGGTGAGCTTGGATCCCCCAGAATCACTATTAGCATTTCAACATTGCCAGTGATGATCCATCTTTCAAGAAAGAATGTCCCTGCTTGCTGCTTTCTAGACAGTCCTGTGTTCTTAAAGGTGTGAGATTTGATATCGGTGAAACATTCCCCGTGATCTTCTAACGCTTGCTTAACTATGGATAAAGTAGCCCTTTCTGTTGATGTACTCTGCGGCAAGGTGGGCTGGTGCCAAAATGGAGATTTGCGTGCCATCACCCGACTGCAGTTTAGGACCCCTAATGCTGCAAATCCATCTACTATGACCTATGCATAGCTGAGTCAGAGTGCTGCATAGCAGAAGACGATTAATGGCCCTACACACTCATGAGAATGGTCTCCACTGTGGATTTTCCAATTCTGAAATGATTTCTTACTGAGCTGTAGCAATCCTGTGTTAAGAGCTTCCAGAGTGATACTTGTTTCTTCACTGTCAAAACAGCTCTTATTCTGGTGTCTATGCACTGGAGGTGAGCTGGGGAGAGCTTGGCACACAGATCCAGGAATGTGGTCTGACATATCTGGAAGGTCCGTAGCCACCGCTCATTGTCCAAATCCTGTATTATGATGCAATCCCACCAGTCAGTGCTTGTTTATTGCAACCAGAAACAGCCCTTCACCATCTGCAACTTGTCTGTAAATGTCACCAACAATCTTGAATTGTTTTTCTTTGTCACCCAGCAAACAGTCCTCAAAGAAATCCTGCAACTACAGGAGAATTACATGTATTGTATTATCTTCATGCAAATAGAGCAGAACTGTGTGGTCTCCATGCTGCTGTCAGAGATGGTGCACATTGAAATGTGCCACTTGGGTTTGTGGGACCTTTTTTAAAAGGTACGAAAACTATGGGATATGGACAGCATTAGGGGAAGGAGAAAGTTACATGCTGGGAACTTAACTTCTAGCTCCCAAAGATCCCCAAGCAAGTCATTTGTATCCCACAACACACTGCAAAAATTTCCCCAAAGGTATTGCTTCAGATGGCAGCATGTGGTGCATCGCACTTTGCATCAACACAAATACTCCTGCTGAGATGTGCAATACCAATGCAAATCAGCCCAAGTGTGCATGCTCCTGAGCGATATACATGTGAATGCCAATGTAATTTGTGTTGACCAAGGTTTGTAGTATAGACATAGTCAAATTTGAAGATTGGAAATGCAGTTTAATGAGTGAGCCAGTATTTCTGGAATTTATATCTTGTTCTTCTGATGAATCATGCGATCACCCAAAAAGCCATTCATACTCCTGCAGACCATAGTTCATTCTTCTGCAGACCATATACCAGTCTGACGTAGTAGAGTTGTGAGGTTTCTGACCTCCCTCTGTAGCTGTAATTCTGGCCTATAGGCATAGTATGACTTCTATATTCGTGAGTGGGGGGTGAGGCAGTTCCAGTCAGGACAAGAGGGCATGCGTGGGGCAGGGGCAAATTGTGTGCCTGCCCAAGGCTTGCAGTTTGAGGGCAGAGATGACCCATATCTGCTGATAGTGGGGTGGGGGGGAAGGGGAGGAGACAATTTAAAGGTGGAGGGGTCACATGACTCTCCCACCCCATGTGTTGCCTCTGGGTGCAGAAACCTTCCAGCCCCACCTCCCTGGGCCAGGGCAGCCAATCCTGCTGGCTCCTGGGTGGCTGGGGCCACAGAAGCAGGGAGCACGTGACTCTGAGCTAGGTGGGGGAGACAGACGTCTCACCGAAAAAAAGTTTCTCCCTGGAGCTCCTGCGCCCTTGCGACACCTCAGGGGTGCAGGCAATACTCCTATTTGGCCTGAGCAGAGGGAAACCTGCTCATGGTGCTTTCCCCAGCGACATGCTGCCCTGTGCCTGGCCCAGGGCCTCCATGTTCTCCCTGCCTTGCCAAAGTTACCTGCTGCATGAGCTGCTGCTGCCGCCACCTCCCCAGCTGGGCTCTTGCTGGCAGCTGCCGTGCTGCACAGAGGCAGCGACTTGGAGTGGTCACCCTCACCCAGCAGGGGAACCTCACCCAGCCCACCCCCTCCACTCCCTGTCTGGCCCCGGCCCAGGGCTGCTGCATTTTTTACACATGATCAGGGTTACCTGCACTGCAGTTGCCACAACCATCTCCCCAGATGGACTCTCATAGGCAGTTGCCGTGCTGCACAGAGGCAACAAGCCTCATGTGGCAGGAGAAGCAGCTCCCTCCTACCCCTTCGCTCCCTGCCTGGGCCTGGCTGCTAGGGAGAAGGGCTGAGCGAGCTGGAAATGTGCCAGGTGGGAGGTGCAGCATGAGGAGAACAGAGCCCCCTTCCACTCCCCCAGCAGGCCAAGCAGAGAAAGCCCTGCAAGGGTATTTTGGCGCTCACAGAAATCAGGGAGAGGCAGTGGCACGTCACTGCATGACCCCACCATACGTTGCCTCTGCTTGCAGTGCCATGTAGAGTACAGACACTGCATGCCCAGTTAGCACAGGTAGCAGCGTAGATGTTAAGGCACTGCTTAGGTGAGTAGAGTGTCCTACACACCTGAACCGTATGTACCCTGTACAGCACTCTACATGCCCAAGCAGTGCCTCACACATCTACACGGCTCTGTTTAGCATTGTGGTGTTGCTTCCCTGCCATGGTGAAAGACTGACAGTGGGGAAAGGCTCTGGAAGAGATAGGCAGCTGGGAAAGGCTCCCCCTGACGGAGCCTTTCACTGCTGTGTGCCGCTTCACATTCCAATGAGTGTAGACACAGCCTTCCTTTCACTGTGGTATGTAGCTACATATACCCTACATGCCCACCACAGGGGCAGACAAGGTCTTACATGAACCAACAGCAGTAAGGCTCCTTAGACCTTCCCTCTACTTACATGTTCGTGTACAGATTAGGGAATAATCTATCCCAGAATACGTAACAGATTTTCTCTCTCTCTCTCTCTCTCTGTGTGTGTGTAAATATATATAAAAGCGGTACAGATATAGCTTTTGGTATGAAATCTGGAAATAGTGTATAAACTCTGAGCCTGAATATGAAGCTGTCTCCTGAGTTTTAAATCTTGACGTTTCTCTGTACGCAGATTTTCCACAATGCACTGACATAGCTTGATTTTTTTTTTGTACAGTATTCATGGACTTAATGGTTCATCACTCATTATCTATCTGAATGATGACTTATCTGCTAAAATACATTGTACTATAGTTTACAAGCAACAGCCAATATAGTTCATGACCTATATGAAAACTAGTTTTAAAGGTTTTCATATTTTTGGTCACTGTCTTTCCCTCTTCATATAATATATGTATGTAAAACATGTGCACATGCACACGCACACACACACAGTAAACAGCATCTTAATTCAAACAAAAACAAAGTCCGAAAGGGGAAACTAAAACTAAATAATACGTTACTCTTATTGTACCAGTAGACACTCGGTAGATTTTTACTGTGGCCTGTGATGTGTATCATTAACAAACAAGTGATTATTTCCTATTCTGCATCTGTGAAATCACTGTTTTGTGCAAAATAAGAAATACCGCATATGCTTTTGATATCTTGTATAGTTGTCCAGGTTTACTATGAGCATGCCAAAATGAATAATTGCCACATGCCACAGTATATATTCATTGCATAGTACATGATTTTATCATGAGGAAAAACATGCTTATTAGATACAGAACTAAGAAGAGCAATCAGATTTTGATCAAGACATGCAGCAAATAGATTTTAGAGCAGAAGGCTGCAACTTTATTAATGTTAAGCTTTTAACTGGGAGGGGGTGGAGGTGTCAAATCCCTCTTCCCTCCCAGCACTAGATGCTTACTTGGGTCCAGTGGCCTGCATACCAAATAACCAATATTCAGAGTTGACCTCCTTCAACCAACCTCTGATGCTGGCCCTTTTGAGCCTCTCACCTGCACTGGACACCAGCCATGTAATGAAATTACAAACTTACAACTTTTAATTTCCTGTCCTTTCTTCTTATTAACCTAAAAGTACACTTCCAAGATGCTGTGAGGAACGCAAAAACCAAAATAAAACTCTTGACACCTTGCCAATTTTGCCTGGGGGGGGAACCCTTCCTGATCCCATATACTAGTGGTTTGTTCAGATCCCCATACCATCTTGGAAATCTAGTTCAAACTATACCTCCATTGCAGGGCAGAGCAACACTGCAGCAAAGCCCAAGCTCCAGTCCAAGCTACAACTTCAAAGCGCTGTCTACACAGCTATTTTTAGAGCGCTAGTGTGAGCCCTGCAAAGCTCCAAGCAGCCTCCTTAGCCTGTACATTGTTTAATCCAGGGCAGTGTCATTAGCTATAATGACTTCATTGCACCAGGTCTGGTAGGTATGTGCTAAGCCTGCAGCCCGTATTAGCAGGGGGTGAAAACTACATGGAGGCATTTCCTGATTTAGTTGTTTTATAATAGCTTCATAGCATCAACCAGAATTAATAAATTGTATATACAGATTTTTCACATCATGACAAGGAGATTGTCTGGTAAAGAAGGGATAGTTTGGGGAGAACATGTGGGTTGTGCTCTGTGGTGCATGGTAGTTGTGGTAGCGGTGAGGTGTATGTCTGTGGGTAGTGTAGTAGACAGTATGTATTATAAGGTGGCTTAGCTTTTCACTTTTGTATTTTTGTCATACGTTTATCAACTTTAACTATTGCACAATAAAATGTGTGTGCACATGTGTACACGTATACATTAACGGTGTAGGATCCTTTTGTTTTACATTTGCTGATTTTTTTTTCTTACTGGTAAGAATCGAGCTCTGTATTAACATGGTCTGTCCCCTTTGGTCTAGAAAGATATTGTATATTGAACATTAAATATATTGCTTTCATGCTTTAGTAAACAAACAAATTCAAAATAGATTTAAAAAAAATACCTCTACATCGGTGCAAAGTGCTCTTCCGGTGTCACATGTTTCTCACACCGTTCCACTTCACCGGTACTGAGGAAGAAGCACAAAAAGCAACAGTCCAAGAGGGGACATTCCCTGGATCCAAGGAAGGACAAGCACGGGGAGTGCAGCAGGGTGTGACCTGCATCAGGCCATTCCTCTGCCCCCACCCCACAAAAAGCATTGTCAACTCTGCCCTGCTCACAGGTGTTGTTGAGTCCGGTGCAGGACCACCCGCTGACACTGTGGGGACATTGTGGCACCAGAGGAATTGCAGTGCCATTGACCCTGGAGACATATGCTGCAGCCAGGGATCTGATAGCATTCTGAGTACTGCTGACCCTGGTAGGGCAAGATCTGGTACTGGTGAGGATTTCAAACAGAAGGGAGCATATTGCCCTGAGTTCCTATCCAGCACTAGGTCCTCTGATACCAACCAGAGGGAAACAGACCCTGCTGAGGTTGGCAAAGGCTTCCCTGATCTGGCACCATTCCCCGAACCCTCGGTACTGGCTGGTGGAAGTGAGGGGTACTGCCCCCGCTGGTCCAGCAAGCTGACTTGTCATCGTAATCAGAGGCGGAGTCATGCACCCAGCCAAGGGGTCGATACCAGTACCCAGCTTACATTCTGTTGGATCCTGGTGTGGGTGCCCCTCCAGGAGCTTGACCCAGTGACCAGTGGCCTATGCAGGTCTAATGACCTTTTTGGAATGCAGGAATTTTTCCCGTGGTACCAGGACTGCCTTCCAGCTGTTCATACTCAGTGGCATTTGAGAAAAGGGCCCCTTTGCTGCACCGTCCGGCACCCAAACCGGACTCTGGTACTGAATCTGGAACCAATACTCAAGATTTGGGGCTATGTGAGGTGGTCGGTGCAGAAGAGGAGGAAAGCCTCTTGCTGATGCAGACTTCCTCCTCCCCAGATGAAGACTGAGTCAGGATTGAGTGGCTCGGCACCTCAGAATGACTTTAGAGCTCACCAGGAGCTATTGAAAACGGTAGCTTCTAACATAGGGCTGGAAGTGGAGGTGCTTAAAGAATCCTCCCATAGCCTGATTGATGACAAGGCTGCGGCAGCTCCATCAAAGGTGGCCCTACCCCTCAAGTAGGCTGTTATGGGTCCAGTCAGATCCCTATGGCAGACCCCATCCTCTCTGCCCCACACTTCAAAAAGAGCAGAGAAAAGTACGTTGTTCCCAATAAAGGGTAGGAATACATATATTCCCATCCTGCTCTTGGGTTCCTTGTGGTCGCAGCAGCCAACAAAAGATAGGCAAGGGCAACAGGGTGTGACCCCCAAGGCAAAGGACTCAAAGAAGCTAGACCAGTTTGGTGGAAAGATTTATTCTACTGGTGGATTATAGCTCTGCATCTCCAACCTGCAGGCCTTGTTTTGGAGGTACAATTATAACATCTGGGATTCCATGTCTAAATTCAAGGACTCACTTCCCCAGGAGTCCAGACAGGAATTCTCTGATCTGGTGGAGGAAGGAAAGACTATAGCCAGGGCCTCTCTTCAGGCTGCTCTGGATGCAGTTGACATGGTTGCCAGAATAATGGCATTGCAGTAGTCATGCAAAGGTGCTCTTGGTTCCAATCCTTGAGCCTACCACCAGAGGTTCAGCAGTCTATTCAGAATCTTCCATTTGAGGGAACTTCCCTCTTCTCAGAACAGATGGATGCAAAACTCCATGGCCTTGAGGATTCTAAGTTCCACTCACAAATCCCTGGGCCTCTATGCCCTGCTCCTTCAGGGAAGCACTTCAGACCTCATCAGCTCCACACCATGCCACGACTTGTTTAAGAAACAAAGCTGATCAAAGGCCAGTCCGAGGCCTAGGTGAGAGCCAGCATCAGTCTAGTCCAAGCTACCTTCTGAGCCCTAGGCCTATTGATAAACGAGTAGAAGTCAACTCTCATCCCCGTTCAGAGGATAGAGTTTATTGGTAGCATACTCGATTCCACCTGAGCCAGGGCCTTCCTCCTAGAGGCTTGCTTCCAGACAATGTTGCCACTGATGTCGCAGGTCAAGGCCCACCCCATCACCATAACTCATTTATGCCTCAAATTTTTAGGTCACCTGGTCACGTGCACTTACATGGTACAGTATGCGAGACTGCTTTAAGCTTCAGACCCCTTCAAGTGTGGCTGGCTTTGGTGTACTCACTGAACTGTCACCATTTGGACTCAGGGCTTACAGTTCTTGCCCTGGTCCTTGCCTCCCTCAACAGGTGGAGGGATCCCCGGTCAGTGGCCTTGGGCATTCCCTTTGTTACTCCCCAGCCATCAGAATCCCTAATCTCTGATGCATCCGATCTAGGTTGGGGAGAGGGGGTTCACCTGGAATTCCTACCATGGCCTCTGATCCCAGGAGGAGCTCTCCTTACATATAAATGTCAGTGAGCTCAGAGCACTCCACCTAGCATGCTAGTTGTTTCTACCCCAGATCGCAGGCAAGGTTGTGAGAGTACTTACAGATAACATAGCTATGTTTTACATCAATAGGCAAGGAGGAGCACGTTCGTCCATTCTGTGTCAAGAGGCTATTCATTTGTGGAATTTCTGTGTGGAGCATTCCATCCACCTCAAAGACTTCTCACTTTCCCCGAACCCGAAACACGCTGGCAGATCACCTCATCAGATCTTTCTCTTCTCACCAGGAGTGGTCCTTTCACTCCGACATAACCAGGTCCATCTTCCAGAGGCAGGGGTTTCCCCCGGTAGACCTGTTTGCAGCCAGACAGAACAGGAAATGTCAGCAGTTTTGCTTGCTGAATGGTTGCAGCCGAGGCTCGTACACAGATGCCTTCCTATTCCCATGGATAAAACACCTGTACTACACATTTTCTCCCATTCCTCTTGTACACAAGGTCCTGCTGAAAGTAAGGGTTATTCTTATAGCTCGTACATGGCTACGTCAGCACTGGTTCGGCATGTTATTGGACATGTAGGTAGCGACCCCATTGCTGCTCCCTTCCCTCCCCTCTCCTCCCAGACGTGATCTTGCAAGGTCATGACTGATTGCTCCATCCAAACCCCAGGACCTCCATCTGACCGCATGGAAGCTCCATGGTTAAATCTGGCAGAGCTAGCCTGTTCAGAACAAGTCCAACAGGTCTTGCTAGGTAGTAGGAAGCCTTCTACTAGAGCTACTTACCTCTCCAAGTGGAAGCATTTCTCGGTGTGGTCATCCCAGTGAGGCCTCTCACCTGCTCGGTCAGCTCTCCAATCCATGCTGGAGTACCTACTCCATCTAAAACAAAGTAACTTCGTCCCCACCCCATGTTCCTCCCAAAGGTGGTTTTGCAGTTTCATAGTATTTAGGCTGTTTTCCTGCCATTGTTCTTCCCCAGGTTGCACAAAAATACAGAGAAATGGCATCTCCACATGCTGGATGTTAGACATGTCCTGGCCTTCTAATAGAAAGGACCAAGCTGTTCCATAAATCTGTGCAGCTCTTGGTGGCAGGAGCAGAAGAATGAAAGGCCTATCAGTTTTGGCCTAGAGAATTTCATCCTGGATCACTTTCTGCATTCATATGTGCTATGAGCAGATAGGCGTCCCACCACCTGCCATCTTGACCACCCATTCAACGAGAGTTCAAGCTTCATGTGTGGTGTCTTCAGCCCAGGTCCGGATCCAGGACATTTGCGGAGCAGTGATCAGTCATTGGTACATATCTTCTCCCACTACACCATCACCCAGCAGACTAGAGATGATGCCAAGTTTGGTAGAGCAGTGTTGCAATCCGCATGTCCATGAACTTGGAGCCCACCTCCTCAGGTACTTCTTGGGAGTCACCTAACATGGAGTGGACATGAGCAAGCACTTGAAGAAGGAAAAATGGTTACTAACCTTTCTGTAATTCTTCTTTGAGATGTGTTGCTCATGTCCATTCCATGACCCACCCTCCTGCTCTTCTGTTAGAGTTAGCCAGTAAGAAGGAAGTGAGAGGGTGTGGGGCTGGCTAGGCTCCTCATATCAGCGTATGAGCTTTCGGCACCAGAAGGCACTAGAGCACAACAGTTACGGAAAGGTTAGTAACTGCTTTTTCTCTCGTTCAGTTTCTTTGTGTATTCCCCATTTCTCTGTCCACAAAGACATTACTCCATCTCACCTCCTATGGTAGGTGTACAAATACGTAAATTCTTTTCTCTTGATTTTATTTTTCTACTTGTTGATATTTTTGCCAAAAGTTCAGTTTGGTTTGATTTGAAATGCAGCAAGCAAATCAATTGGAAATTTTTTTTTTAAATTTTTTAAACTCTAATGTTAATTGGCTTACTGTGTGGTTTTTATTTGGGTTATCATCAATAATAGAACAGAGGAGTATTTTGATGATTTTATTGTATTTGGTGATCCAATGCAACAAAATGCTAGGAATTACAATTAGTGCATTGATTTTATTTCTTGAAAAGCGTAATGTCAACTGAATGCCTTATTAATGAGAGCCTATTGGGTTTCAGAGGCCTGGTCTACACCACGGGGTTAGGTCAAATTTAGCTGCGTTAGGTCAATTTTTAAAATGAATGCATCCACACAACCAACCCTGTTTGTCGACTTAAAGGGCTCTTAAAATTGACTTCTGTACTCCTTCCTGGTGAGGGGAGTAGCGCTAAAATTGACCTTTCTGGGTCGATTCTGGGGTAGTGCGTACACAAGTTGACGGTATTGGCCTCCAGGAGCTATCCTAGAGTGCTCCATTGTGACCACTCTGGACAGCACTTTGAACTCCGATGCACTAGCCAGGTACACAGGAAAAGCCCTAGGAACTTTTGAATTTCATTTCCTGTTTGGTCAGTGTGGCGAACTCAGCTGCACAGGTGACCGTGCAATCCCCCCTGAATCGCAAACAAGCTCCAGCATGGCCCGAAGGGGAGACACTGGATCTGATTGTTCTATGGGGAGAAGCATCTGTGCAGGCAGAATTCCGATCAAAAAGAAGAAATGCAAATTGTGATGGGGTTGGGACTTACCACTGCAGCGCCTCCTGCTGTTCACTCTGGGAAGTAGCTCAGTTCATGTGGAGCGCCCTGTGCTGGTGGTGTCCTGTCCATGTCTCACCCTAGATTGGCGTCTTGACCCACATTGCTCCCAGCTTGCGGCGTCCTCTTCAGGACAATGCCCTCCGGCAGTGCCCATTGCTTCGATCTCACCCCCTTCCGGGGGTTTGGTGTTATCAGCAGTCCTTCTCTTCGCCCCAGCCACAATGGCCAATCACACCCCAAAGTTTAACTCCTTTTGGCAGGGGTCTGGTGCAGTCCGTGATGGCCACTCTGAACGGCCAGGTGGAAGTGCAAGGGGGGGACCCAGGCCTTCCCTCTACTCTGGGTCTCGATTCAGGGACCCTTTGATGGCAGCCTTCCTGCCTGCCCTCCTTCTCTCCCTTTGTCCATCTCTCTCCCTGGGCCGTTTCTCCTTTGGCCCCTTTGCACCGGTTAGGCCCTTTTTCTCAGGGCCCGCAGCCCGGCAGGTACCGGGGGGGATTTCCCTTCTGCTCCCCCCACCTGCGCTGCGCTGTCCCTGGTGCTAGTCTCCTCACGCTGGAGACAGACCTTCACCTCTGAAGGCCTGGGAGAGAATGCCTGCTCTCTTCCTGGGCAGCCTTTATATAGGGCCTAGCCTAGCCCTGATTGGCTGGCTGTAATACTGGCCCTGATTAACTCTCTAACAGGCCCTCCCTGATTGGCTGCCACCTTGTACAGCCGCTCTGGCCTGTTGTAACCCCTCTGGCATGGGAGTGGGGCACCGCCCCACCACACAAATATATTTGCCAAAATCTCACAGGGCATGTTGGAGAGAGGCTACAAAAGGGACATGCAGCAGTGCTGCGTGAAAGATAAGGAGCTGAGACAAGCCTACCAAAAGACAAAGAAGGCAAACTGTTGCTCCAGGTCAGAGCCCCATACACGCCACTTCTACGATCAGCTGCATGCCATTCTAGGAGGGGACCCTACCACTACCCTATCACTGTCGGTGATCACCTGCAAGAGTCTCACGCAACAGGAAGGAGGATTTTGTGGATGAGGAAGAGGAGGAGGAGAATGCGCAGGAGGCAAGCTATGAATCCATTCTCCCTGGCAGCCAGGACCTTTTCATCACCCAGGAGCCAATACCCTCCGAAGGTGGGATCCCCGACCCTGAAGCTGGAGAAGGCACCTCTGGTGAGTTCACATTTGTAACTACAGTACAGAGTTTAAAAGCAATTGTGTTTAATGTTTGATTTGCCCTGAAGAATTGGCATGCATTTGCGGCCAGTACAGCTACTGGAAAAGTCTGTTCACATGTCTGGGGATGGAGCGGGAAGCCTTCAGGGACATTTCCATGAAGCTCTCCTGGAGGTACTCTGAAAGTATTCTGGAATCATTGCAGCACAAAGCATGGCAGTGAATGGTCCTGGGTTTTGGTCACATTCAAGCAACATTCGGTCTATATCTTTCTGTGTTAGCCTCAGGAGAGTGATATCATTCATGGTCACCTGGTTGAAATAGGAAAATTTTTGTTAAGGGAACAGTAAAAGGACCCTGTTCGTGATGGGCTGTTTGCACTAGGCTATCCTGGAGAATAGCCACAGGGTAGGGTGGGGGGAGGTGTGTGCTGCACATCCACCCAAAAACCACAGCCCCTCCTTTTAAATGTGAAACCCAACCCATTGCTTGCTATGTGAAAGGATGGCACTGCAGTTTGAAACCATTCCCACATGTTTTGCATAAGAAACCAACCCTGTGTACCCTTTGCCTTACCATGGCTGCATGGAAACCAAATTCTGTTGCCCAGCCGTGTGTGATGTGTCACCATACCGGCAGGCGCTCAATATAAAAGGCAAAATGCGACCTTGTACCTAAAAAGCACATGTGCTGTCTGCTGTGAATTGCTTGATTCACTGTGAAAGAGTCTCCCTTTTGTTCTCAGAAATGTATCATCTTATATTTTATTCTCCCTTTATATCTCCCCCCAGATACAAATGTTTCTAGGCTCCCTCTATCATCTCCATCCCTGAGGTTATCACAGATTAGAAGGCGAAAAAAACGCACTTGCGATGACATGCTTTCCAAGCTCATGCAGTGCTCTCGCACTGATAGGGCACAGCTGAATGCATGGAGGCAGTCAGTGTTAGAGGCTAGGAAAGCATTAAGTAAGCATGAAGAGCAGAGGCAGAAGTGCAAAGAGAGGAGGCAGAAGCACGAAGAGCGGAGGCAGGAGGTGATGCTAAGGCTAATGGGGGGGCAAATGGGCATGATGAAGCATCTGGTGCAGCTGCAGGAAAGCCAACAAGAGCACAGATCCCCGCTGCATCCATTGTACAACCGCTTGACCTCCTCCCCAGGTTCCATATCCTCCTCACCCAAATGCCCAAGAACGTGAGGGGTGGCTCCAGGCACCTAGCCACTCCACTCCAGAGGATGGCCCAAACAACAGAAGGCTGTCATTCAAACAGTTTGATTTGTAGTGTGGCTACAATAAACAATGTGGTCTTGTCCTTCCTCCTGCCCCACCCCACCCGGGCTACCTTGTCAGTTATCTCTCTTTTTTTTTAATTAATAAAGAAAGAATGCATGGTTTCAAAACAATACTTATTTTATTTCCAAGGGGGGAAGATGGTTGGCTTTCAGGGAATTAAAATTAACAAAGGGGGCAGATTTGTATCAAGGAAAAATACACACAACTGTCACACCAAAGCTTGGCCAGTCATGAAACTGGTTTTCAAAGCCTCTCTGATGTGCAGCGTGCCTTGTTGTGCTCTTCTAATTGCCCTGGTGTCAAAATCAGACACCAGGCAATTTGTCTCAACCTCCCACCGTGCCATAAACATGTCCCCCTAACTCTCACAGATATTATGGAGCACACAGCAAGCAGCAATAATGATGGGAATGTTGGTTGCGCTGAGGTCTGACCTAGTCAGCAAACAGCGCCAGCGAGCTTTTAAACATCCAAAAGCACATTCTACCACCATTCTGCACTTGTTCAGCCTATAGTTGAACTGCTCCTTACTGCTAGCCAGGCTGCCTGTATACGACTTCATGAGACATGGGAGCAAGGGGTAGGCTGGGTCTCCAAGAATAACTATTGGCATTTTAACATCCCCAGTGGTAATTTTCTGGTCTGGGAAGTTGTCAGGGTTCCTTCCCCACTCTGAACTCTAGGGTACAAATGTGGGGACCTGCATGAAAGACCCCCTAAGCTTATTCTTACCAGCTTAGGTTAAAAACTTCCCCAAGGTACAAACTTTGCCTTGTCCTTGAACTGTATGCTGCCACCACCAAGCGTTTTAAACAAAGAACAGGGGAAGAGCCCACTTGGAGACGTCTTCCCCCCAAAATATCCCCCCAAGCCCTACAACCCCCACTTTCCTGGGGAGGTTTGAGAATAATATTCTAACTAATTTGTACAGGTAAATACAGACCCAAACCCTTGGATCTTAAGAACAATGAAAAATCAGTCACACAGAGGATCCCCCTCTGGGCAAAACCTTCAAGCTACAGAAAACCTCCCTCTTAACACAGGGAAAATTCTCATAAAACAAAAGATAAACTAATCTGCCTTGCCGGCTTACCTATACTGGTTGCAATATTGGAGACTTGGATTAGGATAGGTTGGAAAAGATGGATTTCTGTCTGGCCTCTCTCAGTCCCAAGAGAGAACAATCATGTAAACAAAGAGCACAAAAAAAAAGCCTTCCCCCTCCCCCAAGATTTGAAAGTATCTTGTCCCCTTATTGGTCCTTTGGGTCAGGTGCCAGCCAGGTTAGCTGAGCTTCTTAATCCTTTACAGGTAACAGGATGTTGCCTCTGGCCAGGAGGGATTTTATAGCACTTGTGACAAAGTTCCTCCTCTACCTTGGTGGATCTTGCACTTATTAGCGGATTTGCTCGCCTTGGAGCTTCACAGCAGCCCTCAGTTTGGCCGTTTTCATGAACCCACAGTCCAGGTCAACTACTCCTCTGACCAGGAGTTGGGAGGTTTGGGGGGAACCTGGGCCCACCCTCTACTCCGGGTTCCAGCCCAGGGCTCTGTGGAATGCAGCTGTCTAGAGTGCCTCCTGGAACAGCTGTGCAACAGCAACTCCTCCCTGGGCTACTTCCCCATGGCCTCCTCCCAACACCTTCTTTAACCTCACCATAGGACCTTCCTCCTGGTGTCGGATAATGCTTGTACTCCTCAGTCCTCCAAAAGTATGCGTTCTCACTCTCAGCTCCTAGTGCCTCTTGCTCCCAGCTTCTTACACACGCACCACAAACTGAAGTGAGCACCTTTTTAAACCCAGGTGCCCTGATTAGCCTGCCTTAATTGATTCTAACAGCTTCTTGATTGGCTGCAGGTGTTCTAATCAGCCTGTCTGTCTTAATTGTCTCCAGAAGTTTCCTGATTGTTCTGGAACCTTCCCTGTTACCTTACCCAGGGAAAAGGGACCTACTTAACCAGAGGCTAATATATCTGCCTTCTATTACTCTCCTGTAGCCATCTGGCCCGACCCGTCACACATGATATACAGAAAAGTGGTTACCCTTCCCTTTATATTTATGACAGAAGTAAGTCCCTTCTTGCAGGTGCTCAAACAGCTCTGAGTTCCTAAAGATGCGGGCGTCGTGCACCTTTCCTGTCCATCCCCCATTGATGTCGGTGAAACGTCCCTTGTGATCCACCAGTGCTTGCGTATCCCTTGCGGTTTACGTGCTGGTTGGCAAGGTGGTCTGGTGCCAAGATAAGGATATGCGTTCCATCTATTGCCCCACCACAGTTAGGGAAACCCATTGCAGCAAAGCCATTCGCTATAACCTGCACGTTTCCCAGAGTCACTACCTTTGATAACGGAACGTCAATGATTGCATTGGCTACTTGGATCACAGGAGCCCGCACAGTAGATTTGTTCATTCCAAATTGATTCCTGACTGACTGGTAGCAGTTAGGCATAGTAGCAAGCTTCCAGAGGGCTATTGCCACTCGCTTCTCAACTCTCAGGGCAGCTCTCATCTTGGTATTCCTGCGTGTCAGGGCAGGGGAAAGCAACTCTCAGAGTTCCAGGAAAGAGCCCTTTTGCATGCGCAAGTTTCGCAGGCACTGTGAATCATCCCATACCTGCAACACTATGCGGTCCCACCAATCTGTGCTTGTTTGCTGGGCCCAGAATTGGCGTTCCACTTTATCAACCAGCCCCACTGCCACCATGATGTCCCATTTGCCACAGCCAGTGCTTTCAGGAACATCTGTGTCCATGTCCTCATCAAAATCATCCTTGTGCTGGCGCCTCTTAGCCCGGTTCTGCATATATTCCAGGATAATGTGCGAGGTGTTTATAATGCTCACAACAGCAGCGGTGAGCTGAGCGGGCTCCATGCTTGCCATGGTATGGAGTCTGCAGGAGAGCAGAGTTGCAGTGTAAGCCATGGATGATGACAGATGCCACGAGAATAGATATTTATAGAGAACGACAAGAGGACCTGTGAGGTGGATTCATGGCACCAGGAGAGCAGAATTGCAGCGGAAGCGGTGGATGACGACAACATGGAGAAATTTGCTATTGAGATTGAGCACATTTACAAGAGCAGGAAAGTAGAGTTGCAGCGGAAATGGTGGATGATGACAGTTAGCAGTCGTACTGCACCGTCTGCTGACAGCAGCACCCAGGACACAACAGCAGCGGTGACGGTGAGCTGAACTGAGCGGGCTCCATGCTTGCCATGGTATGGCGTCTGCATGGAAAAAAGGTGCAAAACAATTTCCTGCCGTTGCTTTCATGGAGGGAGGGGCGACTGACGACATGTACCCAAAACCACCCACGACAATGTTTTTGCCCCATTAGGAATTGGGAGCTTAACCCAGAATTCCAATGGGCGGCGGAGACTGTGGGATAGCTACCCACAGTGCACCACTCTGTAAGTCAATGCTAGCGAGGATGCATTCCACTGACTTAATGTGCTTAGTGTGGACATGCGCAATCGATGGTATAAAATTGATTTCTAAAAATTGACCTAATTTCGTAGTGTAGACATACCCATAGTCCATTTTATTGTAGCATTCTTTGGGTCATAGCTAAGATAGCAAAAGAATGCCAATGATCATCTCCAGTTTTGACATGCTCAAAACTTTGTGGGAAATAACTTTTGGGATGAAATTTTCTCTACTTCATCTCTGTCCTGAATGGAATTATTTTTGAAAGTTGGATTAAAATTCCTTCAACCACTTTGAGTTCTACCAAGAGCTGAAGCAAAATCAGTGTTTTCATTTTTTTTTTTTTAAATTGCCATGCTTCTCAGACAGTTAAATCAAAATGGCTGAATTTTGAAACTTGACACATGAAGAATCCCCCCATTAAGGAATATGGCCATAACTAAGTAGAAGAAAATTGGTTGGGCGTCGTTATAATTGAAAATCAGTTACCATGAATTCCTGGTTTAAAATTTGTGTAAGTCTCACTTAAGGCCTAATCCTGAAAAGTGTTGAGCATCTCCCATTAACTTCAGTGGGAATTGAGGTTGCCCAATATCTTTCAGGGTGAGGGCTCAAAAACTTTCATTGTGCAAGAGAGCAGTTTTAGATGTTCATCTGTTTAGTGCACATTTTTCATGTCATTAGGCACCAGGCACTATCAAGGATTTAAAGTGGCTTAGGTTCTTCATAAATGTAGACTTATCAATGTATGTTACCACTGGCTTAAGCACTTACGTTACCTTACAGACTAACTGTGACTTAAGAAACATTTACTTGTATGGTGCCAGTTAGGATTTCCCCTTTATTTTCATACACTGTTACAATGTTAGATCAACAGTAACTGGTGACTTCACCTGTGTCCTATATCTGTTAATGGGCAAATCATGACTTTCTACATTTACTAGACTCCCTTTTAATTAAGTAGTATGCAACTTGGTCTGACTCATGGATCGTCATAAAAACATTCGTGTGTGTGTGTCACTTAGTGGAATTACTTCTTTTATGTTCTAGTTGTCACCATTTCAGGCTAATGGGTCCCTCTTTGAATCTGGAGATAGGTAGTAAACAATAGGAACTACAGATTTCTAGCCAATCTAGCTATTTCCCATCCTTCCATTTTTGAGTGAATATGCTCTGTAAAACATCTCCTTTTTGCTCCTTTGTGTTAGTGTGTTGAGTGCAAAGTGAAATCTACTACATTCATGGACACTAAAGAGCAAAGATGTAACATTTTCAGTTATGAGGGTTATTCATAAATTGAACATTGCTGCTAGCATGCTGAACAGAACAAAGAAAGGTTACTCAGCAGGAAGGAACACCACAAATCTGGGACCTCCAGGCTAACTGAAGATCTGCATTCTCAGTAGACCTGTATGAAGAACTTTGGTTTTGGTTTGCTGCCAATTCCAAATAAAAAAAGGGGGGGAAGGGGGGAGGGAAATCATTTTGGGTCAACCTGAAAATGACATTTTTCAAAATTTTAGACAATCTGAAAAGTTGAAAACAGTTTCATTTTGGGTTGAACAACATGCTCATTTTGACCCGAAACAAAATATTTTGTTTAGATTTTAAGTGTTTTTTATTTTTAAATAAGATTAAAGATTTTCTAAACATTAAGTGGTTTCAGATGAAAAATTCAAAATGTTTTGTTTTTATAATGTTGAAATTAAACATTTAAACTCTTGGGTTTCTTTTTTGCTTTTTTCTACTGACAAGAACAATTAGGAAAAACTAACAAGAATTTGCTAAGTGTCTCCAGATCTGCATTTTTAACCTAAAAAAAAGTTTTGGCTGAAAAATTTTGCCCAGCTCTATATTTTATTTTGTGTTTTGTAATGTACTTGGAATGAAATAGATTGGCTCAGTTAGTTCATTTTAAATTACTGTGAAATCTTTTAGAGTCTTTGGAAGGTTTAAATAAGTGAGTGTGTGTGTGTGCATGTGAGTGTGCACGTGCACTCAGATGCCCAGAATTATTAAAACTTCATTTTATCTTTTTTTGATAATGTGTCAGTTTGTTTCTTTAAGCAATCCTATTTTATTCATGTTTATATTTATCTATTGTATTCTTATCACTATTCTAAGTGTGGAGATAAACACTAAAATAGACTGACCACAGGCCAAACAATATGGCAACACAGCAAACTGTTCTCCACTCACCACTCGTCCTCTGTCATTTAAAGACCCACATTAAAGAGAAGCATTTTGCACCATGTGGCATTAAACTCTAGAAATTTGTTCTGTATTATGGTGGATTGAAGACCCAGAGTGATTGGGTAGTGTCTAGGTGAGGGAGTGGAGACCCTGAACCATAGGCACCCTCTTCTCTTGGATCTTTAAGCACCATGTTATGCATTTTCTTTTTATTATATTCTTACAGATATAAGGAATGGCTGGGGACTGCGGGGGACAGATGCACCACTATGAAGGAGCAGAGGCTCTATATATGGTGTATCCGCCATTCTCTGGATCCCACAGGCTACCCATACTGTATGTACGGTGCTTTTATGTAGTGTGTATAATTCTATTCTTATATGATCCTACAGCTAATGTACTTGGGTTCATATTTATGGGGTTTATAACATTAACTATATGAATTAATTTCATGAGGCTGTAGAATAATTTTGAGGGCCTACTATAGTGCCTGTTTAAGTCAATGGGAATCTTTCCACTATTTTTTACCAAATATTTAGCCCTGAGGAAGTAAAGAAGTTTTGTGTTTTTTTAGGGTATTTTATATAATCTTACTGACATCTTTTAATTCATTTAAGGAGCTCAGTGCAATATCTCATTGCATTTATGTATGTCTGATATGTACGTATTTGTAGTGTGAAAAATTAAAATATAATATAGGACTAGATTATACCAATTAAAACTATTGCAAATATTGTTATGGGGAGTGATGGGCTCAGTGTAAAGATCCATTAACCAATAAGTCCATTCATTAGGTTGGCAGTTACTTTTTTAAAATTATGAAATCCAGAAGAATAACTTAAAAATAAAATAACTTTTAAATTTGGTGAGCCCTGCATTTTCTGTTTTGATAAGAGCGAAGATTACAATTGCTATCACAGACAGCAATTGGCAGAACAATTGCTATAGCTTTGGTTGACGTAATAGGTACCATTAATTAAGTTTTCTTAAATGGAGAGGGAAGGTTTAGTAGTCCAAGTGCTGGATTGAAGTAGCAGATTCTGCTTCGAGTAGAATCCCTATGGGTGCTCCACTGTAGGTGTATTTGCGTCCCCACACATCAGATTGGAGATTTTTGGTAGCAGTGTCTGTTCGGCTCCCACGTACGCTTTCCCCGTCTTGTGCTCTGCCTCAATGCTATTTAGTGTTATGCAGGCAAACCGCCCTCTGTTCCTTCTCAACTGCCTTGGTCCTGAGATGGGGCCTTAGCACAGTCTGATTTCAGAGTTCCTTATCTATATCTTACTTTTGTTCTCAGTTAATAGTATAGTTCATAGAGTTATTGTTAATTAGTGTTAATACTCCCCTCTTTTATAGCTAACTTCCTGTCTTTAGTTAGTTTTTCTTTATCTTGTCCCACTCAGGAAGTGAACCCTAGAAAGGGTATGCCTAGCTTCCCTTGGGTTAAATGTTGTCTCTCCTGCCAAGAAGTCATTCCAGGTCAGCGACAGACATTCCTGTTGCATTCACTGCCTTGGAGAGTCACAAGTGCCTCAGAAGTGCACTTTTTGCCTGACACTAAAATCAAGGGTTAGGAAGAACTCTGAACTAAAAGTAAGACTCCTTATGATGGAAAGCTCACTCAGACCAGCTTCTGACCCCAGCTCCGGGATTTCCCCCATTCAGCAGTCCCTGACGAGACCAGTTCCATCTGTGTCTTTGGCTCAATACTCTCCGGTAACTTCAAAGAGGAAATTTTTGGATTTCTCTCAAAACGTTCCAAAAAAGTGGGCTCTAAGTCCACTGAGTAGGGAACTGACCATGAAAAAGAGAGATTCCCAACAAGGTTGACCACCTCGGTACTGGCCTATTACTGCGTATCCACGAAGCTGCAAGCTCCTCAGGAACCAATTGTCATGCTGTGTGACAGGGTCAGGCCAGATGGGTACAGGAAAGTGATAGAAGGTAGATATATTAGTCCCAGATTAAGCAGGTCCCTTTTCCCTGAGTAAAATAATGGGCTGTTCCAGAACAATCAGGAAGTTGCTAGAACCAATTAAGGCAGGCTAATTTGGACACCTAGAGCCAATTAAGAAGCTACCAGAATCAGTTAGGGCAGGCAGGCTAATTAGGGCACCTGGTTTTAAAAAGGACCTCACTTCAATTAGTGAGGTGCATGCGAGGAGCTGGGAGCAAGAGGCACGCAAGAAGCTGAGAGTGAGTAGGTATATTGCTGGAGGACTGAGAAGTACAAGCGTTATCAGACATCAGGAGGAAGGTCCTGTGGTGAGGATAAAGAAGGTGTTGGGAGGAGGCCATGGGGAAGTAGCCCAGGGAGTTGTAGCTGTCATGCAGCTGTTACTGGGGACACTGGAGACAGCTGCAATCTACAGGGCCCGGGGCTGAAACTCGGAGTAGAGGGCAGGCCCGGGTTCCCCCCATACCCCTCCAACTCCCTATTTGATATAAGAGGAGTTGACTTGGACTGTGTGTCCCACCAGAGGGGAAGGTCTCTGGCCTGCCCCCGACCCATTAGATGGTCCAGCAGAGACTGCGGGGATTGTTCTCCTTTTCCCCATGCTGGCGAGTGATGAGGTTAGCTGAGCAAACAGCAGATTTGTGCCACTAACAAAAGGAGCCAAACTGAGGACTGCCATGAACCTCTGAGGCGAGCAAATCTGCCAGAAACCACAGAACCCACCAAGGCAGAGGAGAAACTTTGTCACAGCTGTCTGGAGGGGCTCAGAACTATAAATACCTAATTAAGGGCAAACTGTCAGAAAACAGGGCAGATACCTGAAACTGGTGGTATGTTCTATAATTAGATTTTACCAAGCCAGTAACAAATATGAACTCCTGGATCACTATACCAGTTTTAGCGTGGAGTCACAGACAGTCCCCTTAGACTCTCTAGTCTATCTTGCCACCCAGACAAACTGAACTTTGTGATAAAAGGTCAATCAAACCTAAAAATCACACCACATTAGCTTTCTCACAGTCCCAAGAGACAACACTGGCAGCCAATTCTGTAGTAAACTAACTATAGGTTTATTAGCTAAGAAAAATAGAATCTCAATTATTGAGAGATTAAAGCAGGTAAAATATATGTATAGGTGAGTCACAGTCTATAATTCCAAATGGTAGCAGAGATGCAGTAATCTGCCAGTTTCCCAAAAATCTCTCAGAGCTACCCAGAATAACTCTGGGATCTCAGTCTTCTTGTTCAGTTATTCTGCCCTGTTAGAATCCAAACAGTCCAGAGATAAAGGATCCTTCTTTGAATCCATATTTATCATATCTTCACACAGAAAGCAAGCTGATAGTGTCTCTATGCACATGGACTTTTCCTTTGGTGACAGTGAGTGAGGAATGCACTTAGAGTCCTTGACCTCACAATGATCACTTGCTTTGAAATTAGCATTTTCTGTTTAAGTCCTTCATTAGTATTTCACAAGATTTCTTTGATGGGCTATTTAGTTACAGGGTATAGACAGTGTAAATATTTGCTATTACATTATAACAGGAACAGATAAGTGAAAACAATACAAATAACATTCCATTAGTTTTCATTAAGTTTAAACATCTGAATACATACTTATACATTTAACGCTTTGATCTGTATTAACACACAAGTAAATTGGGCTGTGGCCCTGAATTGATCTGGTCTGGCCAATGTCACACCGGTATTGCCAATAAATCTAAAGAACCTAAGGGCACAGTCTCAGGAAGATCACTACCATTGGGGGAAAGGAGTGGTGGAGTGCGATCTAGCTCCTCTAAAGTGGCCCTGATTGGAGTCACCTAAGACTCGGTAGAGAATACTTAGCCCTGTAGAAGACCAGAATGACCTCTACTGGCCATTCATTGGAGTGCAGAAGACTCCCGGTACCACTGACTCTCTCTACATCAGCCGCTCACACTGAGCTTGCCTCAGTAGTACTGTCCACTACTCCAGTACCACAGGAATTTTGTTTCTGTAAAGACGTACTAGACTCAGACACACCTGACTTGTCTCTACTCGGCACTGACATAATCTCTGTACTGGCCACATCTTGGTCCCCTGACTTATGTGTGGTATTGAGGCAATCTCGTCCAGTGTTAATGACTGCTCCACCTCTGTCAAGCAACGATGAAGAGGATGATGATGACGATTTATATACAGTTTCAGTGGAAGGCTCTCTGTTACAGTATCAAGGAGACAGCCAACCAGAAATCGCTACAGCCCCAGTTTACTGCCATTTGGTATGGACACCAATGCCATTGCACCACCTCAGTGACCCTACTGGACCCATGGGTGGCCTATAGACAGCAATTCTTGAGGACCTCTAGTATCACCCAAAAGGACAGAGGAAGACAGTCTTCTTCATCTTTTCTATCCAAACCCCCATCCATTTGAAAAACAGGAAATGAGACTAGACAAGGAGGTTACTCCTATGACCAACATCTCTTCGTCTTCTCCTGATGAACCCTTTATGCCTCCCGCTCCAACCCTGGCAGATGACTTCAACAGTTTCAAGATCTCATTAAGAGAGTAGCAAACTAGCTAAAAATTCTGCTTGAAGAAGTGAAGGAGTCACAACACAAACTGCTGGACATCCTACATACCTCAACATCAGCTCATACTGCGCTCCCCATCAACGAGGCCTTGTTTGACCCAGCAAAACCCATATGGCAGCCACCAGCCACAATACTTCTCACATACAAGAGAGTAGACAAAAAATACGTTCCCTCTAAAGACATGAATTTTTTTATTTTCTCAACATTCTTCAAATTCCCTTGATGTTGACACTGTAAATGAACATGACAAACAGCACCACACTAAATCGATACCCTATGACAAGACTGGAAACGGCTGGATTTATTTGGATGAAAATCATATTCGTCAGTGATCCTACAATTTAGGATCATTAATTATCAAGCCGTTATGGCAAAATACAATCATATCAACTACTATAAGTTAAATGCCTTCATCAAACATCTCTTAACTGATCAAAGAATAGTTTCAACCAGTCATTCCTGAGGGTCAGCTCCTTGTGAGAACATTGTTGCGGGCCTCTCTGGATGCTGCTGATAACAGCTGCTCACTCCATCTCAACAGCAATGGTCATGCAAAGAACCTCATGGCTTCACCTTTTTGGCTTTCAAAAGGATGTACGATCCATTGTGGAAGACCTTCCATTTGAAGGATCCAAGTTGGTTTTAAAAAAACTGAGATCTCTCCACACATTAAAAGATTCTAGGGCCACATTTCATTCCCTGGGAATTTACACATCCACACAAAAAAGAAGATATAATAAGTCACAGATGGCACAGAGATCCCGGCCTGCTCTGTTCCCTCCTCCCCAGAGCCATTATGAATCCGAACGGAAAGGATGATGACTACAGAAGCGAAGACCAGCTGCCCCACAATCTTCAAAATCACAGCCATCTACATCTAAACACCAATTTTGATGTATTGGTCAAGGCCCCGAGTTACCATCCTCACCTTTATTTGCTGCAACAACCCAAACATCTCCACTCCTTCAGTGACCATCTTACAATTTTTCGTCAAAACTGGGAGCGTATAACCACCAAGTGGATACTGGAGATCATTTCCATGGGATATTTGATCCCCTTTACCTACCTCCCTCCCTCCTACTTACACTCCCTCCCTAGCCTCCTTCGGGATCTTTCTCGCAAGCACCTTTTACATCAGGGAAAAAAAAAATCTTCTGAACTGAGGTGCTACAGAATCAATTCTCACTCAACACAGAGGAGAGGGGCTTTTATTCCAAATACTTCCTGATACTGAAAAAAAATGGTGGTTGGAGATCCATTCTGGATCTAAGGTCACTCAATAGATTCAGAAAGATACAGTTCAAGATGAGAAGCAATAATCCCATCTCTGAACCAGGAAGACTGGTTCTCTTCCCTTGACCTACAAGATGCTTACTTTCATATCACAATCCACCCATTGCAAAGGAGGTTTCTAAGATTCACTCTGGGTCAAGAATATTTTCAATACAAAGTGCTCTCATTTGGTCCATCATTTGCACCCAGCATGTTCTTGAAAGTCCTTGCTGCGGCAGCAGCACATCTTTGCAAACTAGGAATTATGATACTCCCATATCTAGATGATTGCCTGCTCAAAGCGCTTTCTTTCAATGATGCTCTGAGACCCACACGAAAGACTATGGATTTATTCCTACAGCTAGGACTACAACTAACTGTCCGAAAGTCCACTTTAATCCCAGCACAACATCTGAAATTCATAGTGGCTTACCTAGATGCAGTGTAGAAGCCAAAACTTTTCCTTCCATCGCACAGCTTCAACATCTTAACCAACTTAATCTCGACAGTTCAGGCCAGCCCTCAGACTTTGGCCAGAAAAGGTCTTCAACCATTGGGGCACACTGGGGCAAGTACCTTTGTAATAAGTCATGTGAGACTCCACATGCATTGCCTTCAACAGTGATTCAGAATGGTATATGTTCCAAGCAAACACAGTTTAAATAAACTTCTTTTGATGCCCTTGACAGTCAAAAACTCGCTCGGCTGCCGGAAAGATCCTCACAATATCTGCACCGGGGTTCCCTTCACTCAACCACTCCCATCATTAATACTGATGATAGATGCACACATATTGGGATGGGGAGCTCACCTGGAGACCCACATCATTCAAGGCAAATGGTCCCCTTTTGAATCCACACTGCATATCAACTTACTAGAGCTCAGAGAAGGCAGGAATGCCTGCTTACCTTTCCTACCACTGATCAGAGGCAAGCATATAAAGATTATGACAGACAATATCTCTTATATGTTTTACATAAATTGCCAGGGAGGAGCAGGATCGCTTTCCCTTTGTTCTGCGGCAGTGAAACTCTTGAACTGGTGTATTCATCACCACATCAACATCTCAGCAGCCTACCTCCCAGGCATACAGAACACTACAGTGGATACTCTCAGCAGAAATTTTTCTCATGATCACAAATGGGAAATAGACCCCTCCATCCTTTACAACCTATTTATACACTGGGGAGTCCCAAATATAGACTTTGTGCCACAGCTAGAAACAAGAAATGATACCAGTTCTGCTCCAGGGCTGGTCTGGGTCACCACTTTCTTGGAGATGTCTTTCTCGTCCAATGGAACAGAATTCTCTTGTATGCATTTCCACCAATTCCTC
This sequence comes from Dermochelys coriacea, assembly GCF_009764565.3. NCBI lineage: Eukaryota > Metazoa > Chordata > Testudines > Dermochelyidae > Dermochelys > Dermochelys coriacea. Next base: position 325,958,154 of record NC_050068.2, on the reverse strand, counting down.
TAATATCCAAGGTCCAGCTCAAGATAAGAAAAGAAAAAGCCAGTGTTATTCTTATAGTTCCACTATGGCAAGACAGACATGCATGCCAATCACTCTACTGCCCATACCTCACCTCCTCTCTCAGGAAACTGGACAGATCCACCACCTCAATCTGCAGGTTCTCTGCCTCAAGGCATGGCTCCTTGATCCAAATCTTAGAAATTAACTGCTCTGAGGATGTAAACAAGGTGCTGTTACTCCTCACTGAAACTACTTCTCACACGTACATTCAGAAGTGGAAGAGATTCCAACTCTGGTGTGACTAAAAACATGTTACCTCTACATCATCTCCACTACCACTAGTGCTAGATTACATCCTAGAGCTAAAAAAGTCAGGATTATCTCTAAAAACCGTAAAGGTGCATCTCACAGCCATCGCTGCCTTCCTTCGTAAGATAGACGGTTATTCTGTGTTCGCTCATCCAACAAGAAAGAGGTTTTTCAAGGATAGGGGTAACCTCTTTCCACAAATCAGGTGTCCTACGTTAGTATGGGACCTTGTTCTCAAGTGCCTTATAAGGTCTCCCTTTGAATTTATGGCCACTTGTTCTCTTCTGTACCTCTCTATAAAACCGCATTCCTAGTTCCCATCACGTCTGCTGTGAGAGTGAGAGGTGCTCTAATGGCATACCCCCCTTTACAATCTTTTTCAAAGACAAGATTACATTATGACCACAACCCAAATTCCTACCAAAAATACCTTCACACTTCCTCATGAATCAGCTTATATACCTCCCAGCCTTTGTACCCAAACCACACCGGGAAAAAAGGGAGGCAACAGTGCACACATTTGATGTCAGGAGAGTATTAGCCTTCTATCTGGATGGGACTAAACCTTTCAGAAAATCTCCCAGACTATTTCTTTCCATTGCAGACATATTTAAGGGATACCCAGTCTCTAAGCAGAGATGGATATCAGACTGACCTATTGCTATCGTGCTTATGAGCTTCGACCTCGTTCTAGAGTATGAACTCACTCCATGAGATCCCTCTCCACTCTAATAACCTTCAAGATCACAGAAAATGCAGAGCAGCAACTTGAACATCTGCTCATACATTTGCTGACCGTTATGCAGTCACTCGCTGTAGCAGGAAGAGAGCCTGAGACATAAGCTCTTGTATTAGAGGCCTGGCCTGAGGCCTTAGCTAAAGTAGTGGTCAAAAGTTTGCTAATATAAAGCAATGTCAGTAAGAGACAGGCTCTAAGCAGGAGTCAGGCTCTGCCTGTATACACGCTCACAGAGCCTGGCAAGAACAGGGCTGGTATCGCAAAAACACACACATTCTTAAGAAAGTCTAGGCACAGGACACTCACGCAAACACATTCCAGGAGGATGGTACCAGAACACCCCAATGCCAAGTCTGGTACAAACACCTCCCCAAATATGACAGGAACACATTGGCCTCTCTTAAAGATAAGGTCAGGATGACAGTATGATGGATAGAGATGTTGTGATTGAACCAACATGTACAATATGTACATGTAATGGGTGGTAACAACCTACGTCAGGGGGCAGTAACTAACTATGTCAGAGGGGCAATATGTAATTGGTTTGTATCGGTGTATAAAGAGGTATCTCAGAGGGAATGTCTTTGGTTAGCCCCAGGGGGGTAACGGAAAGTCCTAGAACTCACTGAGCTGCATCCATTGTCACAGGCATACATGTGTTAGTGTAACTGTAGACATTAATCCGGGGAGTTAAGACTGTGCGTCGTCAATAAACCCGTGCGGGTGCCTTCGTACCTTAACGGATCTTGTCATTGGGTGGTTCATTTGAGGTCAGCTGTTCCAGGTGTCTGCACAGAGCTGGGACAGCACACAGGGAGAACACACACACAGTGCCAAACATCTAACTATACTCACAACTCAGCAGCTGATGCCATATTTAGCTGCACTGTATTATCTTCAATATTGAATTTGATTCCAAAACCCCACCCCTCCATTAGGGGATACTGCTGTAGAGTTAACTAGAGTGGAGCACCCATAGGGACACCACTCGAAGAAGAAGAAAAGGTTACTCACCTTGTGCAGTAACTGTGGTTCTTCAAGATGTGTCCCCCTATGGGTGCTCTTCTACCTGCCCTGCTCTCATCTGCTTTGGAGTTCTTATTAATGAGCTCTGTGGTAGAGAAGAAACTGAGGACAGTTCACCTGCATAGTGCTATATAGCACCAAGGCAGAGTGCGAGACAGGGAGAGCGCATGTGCTGGACAAATGCAGGACCTAAAAATCTCCAATCTGAGGCGCAGGGACAAGAACATACCTAGAGTGGAGCATCCATAGTGACACACATATCGAAGAACTACAGTTATTGCACAAGATGAGCAAACCTTTCTTAATCTCAACCACAGGGTTTAGGCAGGATTGAGTGAATCTTTCATCTTCTGCGGTAGATAACATTTGTTATATCTAACTATTCATTCTCCTGAACATTTTACCTGATTTGTGTGGACAATTGGAAATACATATTTACACATGGACCTGAGCCTCTGCTTCTTTAAAACATAGCCCTCTGGTGGACAGAAGAAATAGGAGGCCTGAATCATTTGACCTAAGCCAGGGAAAGTGGACATTAAAAGGAAGAAGAAGGAGGTAATATGAAAGGGAAGAGAAAAACAGAGAGAGGACAGTCATAGTTTTTTTCCCATTTAAATGCTTCCAGATTGTACTTTCACTTTTGGTTTGAAAACAATACAATTTCCTGGAGGAGCTTCAGGTACCTAGAATAAATAAGAGCTATAAAACTTTCAAGTAAGTTTATCTCCTTTCGTAGCCTCTCTGCATTATAAAAAGCTGCTTTATTCTTTTTCTTGCATTGTGCTTGGATACCTTTAAATGTGTTCAATAGATGTATAAAAATGGTTGGCTTTGCTTCAGTAATATATGTGGTTTATTGGTGAACACATAATTGGCTGAAACTGTTGGATGGAATTGGCTATATGATCTGGAAGTTTGCAAAACTTCTTTTGGCAGTTTTGCTGAATTACATTTCTCTTATGTAACATACAGAATTACTGTTAAGACATTAATCCTTTTGCATGGCAAAGGTATAATAGTGAATCTTTTATCCTGGACTTTTCCTGAAAGAAAGTGCAGAAAATATGAAGGGATCTTTTTATTCTCACGTTTAGTGATCTTTTTATTTTAGGCAGTTTTATTATTATTGAAATAGAGTTTCCTTTCACAGTTTGGCAAGTTGCCTGAAAAAGAGTACACTTCTGAGAGAGTGAAAAATTTTTTTGCAAGTAGTTGTACTATATACAGCATTTATATTCAGATTAATTTCTGTTCACAATATTCCAATCCTGTTGTTGTGTTTAACACCAGCAGTGTTTTATTTTTTCACATTCTTTAGGATTAGCACAATTTTTAGATGTAAATCTAGCACCAAGTACATCCATCATTGAGTACAATCTGGCTCATTCAGCTGGAACATTTTTATTACTGTACAGCACTATGTTGCAGTATTGGTAACTTTTACATTGAATGATTATGTAATTGTTAATCCTGAAATTTCCAGAATTGTATTTGGAACTGAAGGCAAATTAAAAGCAAGCTGTACTTCAGCACTAATAATTGAATTGCAAGATATACATGGAGGGAGACATTTTCCTTAGGGTTCCTTGAAGTAGCTCTTGGAGCCTTGAATATTCATCTTACTTCCTCTTTGTTTCTGTCCTTGAGAACCTCTAACTCTCGTTGAGAAGGCTGGACGTGACTCCATCAAGGCTTAGTTGTGTTTCTTTAGTTGTTGCTGAAGAACACGAGGGTATTCTTCCCTCAGGGCAAAAGGGCTAAACTCTTTAGCTTACAAAGAAGGATGTTCTATTGTTAGAGTTCTAGGCCAATTTTCTTGGAGAATGACCTGCTGGTTTCAATCAGGCATGGTTTCAGTCAGTCATTAATCTCTAGGAAATAGTGGTGCTTGTATCTACTTTAAGCTATCTGTCTGTGTATATTTAAATATTAAAAAGGACCTTAGGGTTTTTTTCTGTTGTATATGTGATATCACATGAATGTCATTTACCTGATCTCTGTCTTTATTGGGACCCCTTTACCATAATGTTTCTCTGTTGTATTAATTTAAATGGAAGATATGGACCAAAGGTTTTAACATAACCCAGCCACTGTCCAACTTTAAACAATGTTAATCCAGGTTCGGAGTTTGGAATACAGAGACCTCAGCCTGCTTAATACCATAGCAAACACCATTAAAATCCTTTTAACCTTTTATTAAAGAAACAGAAAAAGAAAAAGTTAAAGCATTTGAAGTGTAAAGTATTAAGTAAGGCTTTCATTTGTAGCCAATTAGTTTAATACAAAATCACTAAATTCGATTTAAATTTAAAAAAAGCTATACATTTTAATATTTCATGTTCCCTTTCCTTTAGCTGGAGAGAGGTTTTAGAAGGAAAAAAAACCCACGTTGTTTGATAGTCTCTTAGGCCTTCTCTACACTAAAGGGAAAAGTCGATCTAAGCTACACAATTTGAGTTACGTGAATAGCGTAACTCAAATCATTATAGCTTTGATCTATTTACCGCGGGGTCCACACTATGCGACGTCGATGGGAGACGCTGTCCGGTCGACTCCCCTTACTGTTCTCGATCAGGTGGAGTTCAGGAGTCAACAGGAGAGCGATCAGCAGTCAATTTAGCGGGTCTTCACTAGACCCACTAAATCAACCGCTGATGCATCGATCACCACAGCGTCAATCCTCCGGTAAGTGTAGACAAGCCCTAAGATGGTATCAAAGACTGTAATAACTGCCCTTTTTGGTAAAAGAGAAGAAACTACTTGAGATGAGCTGGAGTTGTTACTGCTGGCTATTACAGTGTGATCTTGTTTTATCTCAGATGGTGGTTGAGTTTCAACCAGAGCGGATAACAGTGGTGATGTAATCTGGCTACCTTTCTCTGGCTCAGTCTGGTCAGGACATCTCTCAGGATCAGGATGAAGGTGGTCAAGGAAACAGTGGGGGTGGCAACAATGATGTTGAAGCTTGCTCCCGTAGCCTCTGTATTCCCTCCCCACAAAAAGCTCTCTTTAATGACCCACAAAGGGGATGATGGGTGGAATAGCCCATCCCCTCATTATTTTGTCTACCAATTAGACCTAGTATCAAACACACCAGTTTGGTTCATTAATTTCTGGTTCTGCATCTTGTGTTTTTGCCAAGCAAGATTTCAGTATAGTCCTGGAATCATAGCAATGTGGCCTTTTTTGTTTGGAGTTATTTAGTCTGGCTGGCTGGCTCTTGGCACTTATTTATAAATTCACTACTGAAAGCAACTTGGCCTACTTTATATCAACGTTTGTTATTTTAGGTTATTGTAACATTTTTACAAATTTTCATATACTTCTTACAATTGGAGTAAAATTGTAGGAGCAGTTATTACAATGCCTCCCAAGTACAGTATTCAAAAATAGAAATAACTATATCTCTTTCTTCCTTTCCAGTCAGTAGAAGAAATGATTGGATTCATTTATATGTAGTTTTATTTTTAAATAAATGCATGTGTGTGTGAGCATATGTATGTAAAGAATTCACTGAGGGATAGCTGAGGTGAATAAGTGAGTTTTGTGTTCTGAAAGTGGTGAGTCTGTTTATTCATATCTTTTGGTTGAGTGAGTTCCATGGCCCAGGTCCAGCTCCTGTGAAAGTTCTGCCTCTCACGTTCATTTGCCTCCCCCTGTTGGCGGATATTTTCATTGTTCTGGTGAAATGTAGCCATCCTGGAAGGTCATGTTTATGGGAGGGAGAGGCAGTCCCTCAAGTAGCAATGGGCAATCCCCTGTAGGCTTTGAATTTGAGATAGAGACCATGAATTGGACTTTGTATTCAATGAGGATCTGGTGCAGAGAGTGGAGCACTGAAGTGATGTATTTGTGGTGACTTGTGTTGCTAAACAGAAATATTTCTATGTTTTGTACCTGTTAGATCTTTTCCAGGGTGTATGGTTTCATTACTAGTTGGGAGCTGCAATAATTAAGCCTAGAGATGCTTGTGCATGGATCACAACTACCAGGTCTTTGCTCAACAGGAGACGGTGCACTCTCTTTGGTCAGTTTCAGATGGAAGTGGGTACTATTTTCACCTCATCTGCTAGGCACCCAGTAGCACTGGGAAGTCCAAAAGGATCACAAGGCTGCAGACTGTCTTGACAACTTGAGGCTATATGCCCTCAGTAGTAGAAGATGCTCTTTAAAGTGTTCTCCTTTTCCTACTGACATTGTTTCAGGCTTTCCTCAGTTAATCCTTAGCCAGCTTCTCTTCAATCACATGGTGATTTTGAGTAGACACAGAGAGCTGAGAGATGGTGCAGTTGATGACTGGTGAAAAAGAGCCTTAGAACTGTCTGTCACTTGCATATTGCTGGCACTTCACCTGGTGTTATCTCACCAGCCTCCTCCTTACAACTTCATGTAGAGACTGGAAAATATGGGAGAGGGGAATTGAGCATTGTGGGACTCTGCAAGATTTGGAGGTGGAGGAACAATTTCCCCTAGTATCCCTCAAGCTCTGTTCTGAGAGGAATAGCTAATACCAGTTAAGGACATTTCTCCTGTAGGCTCTTGAGGCAGGACAAGAGTACTTAGTGATTAACTGTATCAAATGCAGTGGAGAGGTCTAGCAGGTTGAGTATGGCTGTACTTCCTTTGTTTATGGATAGAAGGAGGTAATTCATCAGCGCAACAAGTATTCTATCTGTACTGTGCCCTGGCCTGAAGACTTACTGAGAGGAATTTATTTGGGGTACTGGTAACTTAACAGGTGGTGTTTGAGACTTCTTTTTTCTCGTTTCTTGATTAGCTTGCTTTAAAAAGGGTGGTTAGACACTGGGCAGTGACTTGTGAGGTCTTGAGTACTGAGTAATTATTTCTTGCATATTTTAGGGTGAGTGGCGCTCAAAACAAAAGTGGATAATTTCTGTTATAGGGATCCTAAGATCTCTCTCTTTTCTTGCTCTCTTTGAGAAGAACAGGTATCAAATTGGCATGTGGATGCTCTGAATATTGTAAATGTCTCCATGACTATTTAGCGAATAGACCATACTCTTGGAAGGATTGCAATTTGTTTCTGGTCCAGCTCTTGGCTTGTTGGTGGCTTAAAAGGCCATTCCAGAAATGGGTGAGCATGTCATATGTTTGCCTGTATTGGGTAGTTCGGATTAATGCCTGATGTGGTAGATTAGCCAACTGGTTTATCAAAATTCCAATTAGTTTATAATAAGAGTTACTTACATTATTTTACCTTCATATGTGTTACCAACATTATCTCATAACGTTAATTTATATTGTGATTATGGATGAGTAAAATAACATGTATTAGTTAACTAAGAAAAAACACAGTTGTTCTCAAATTCCTTCAGTTAAAAATAAAGAAAATCTGTCAGAAAAAAGTCTTAACTGGGTTTTCTGGAAATGTGGAGGAAACAGATGTTGAATATCAACCTGTCTAAATGTCTGGTGGAAATGTTTTTCTCAGAATGAATTTTGGCTATGTGTCTTAATTGCCTCTTTAGTTGGGAGCTATTTACAGAATTTGTGGTCTATTGTTTGGAAGTGTTCCAATGTGTCTGTTCAATGTAGGTGCCCAAAAATTCAATATTCTAAAATTCTAGTGATACTGTCAACAAATGTGTAAATGGAGAAAAATTCTTATTCCCTTTCCATGCCCCTATTTTAGTGAGGGTTGATCTCTATCTCTCTCTGCTATCCTAGGGAGCCACATTATTCCATTTTTTCCCCCTATACTTATACTAGGTGTGCAGCAATTCTCAAAAATGGGCAATATTTTTGGAGTTAAATGTACCCTGCACATATTCACATAATATATCACTTATTTCATGTGTGTTTAGATGAGATATGAGGTGGAGCTGTCAAGAGGTGCCATAAGCCTATAAGCAAGGTGAAACAATGGTACTCCAAATGAGAGAGTCATTTTTTGCACAGTTCCAGATACACTGCAACATGATTATGATTATAGTTTTTACTTTTTAAGTTAATTTCTACACCTTAATGTGAAAGGTACCAGATGGTTAAAGCTACCAAATGATAATATATTAAAAGATTTTTGTTGGTTTTACATGGGCAAGTCTTTTTTTCAGAAATAATGAAGTTGCTTTGCCATTTTCGCCACATGCTAATATCAATGTTTTGCAAAATACTATCATGAAATGTTTTCACATTGCATATTCCTAATTGTCAAAGCATTTCAAGTGATAATAGTTTTTCTACATTTTCAACTGAAATTTGCTGATCACATCAGGCTCACACTGAAGGCTGTGCACCAATAACAGTAGAATTCACTTCAGTGACACTTATGCACAGGTCAGTATTAGTGTTAGGGATGACAGTACACAGATTCTTATTTCAAATATACAAAACCTATGAGAGAAGAAGTGGGTTAACAAGAAGTAGTGAAGACAAACTCCACAAACAAATGCTTGCCTTTGCACTGAAGAGGGATGAAGAGTATGTGACAGCTCTTACTAGCCAGATCATCAACAATATGACAAACCCATCTGACTCTGAACCCATGCAGAGGTGCTTATTAACATATCTACTAGACTGCATGTAACATAAGTTGCACAAGAGTCTCTTCTGAAAATAGCAGATGTTGGTGAACAAATGGGGAGATTTATGAGACGAGCACTTGATTCTGATGGGACACAGTTTCTTCAGTCCAGTCAAGAAATCTAACATCAAAACGTTTGCTGACGTGACCAGTAAGACCAAATTTAAGTTTGGCAAGGGAGGGACAAATCATAGCAGCTATCAGTCCAGAATTTGTTTTTTGCAGAGCCCTGTCCTTAGCAAGATGAAATGATCTTTCAATGGCAACAGTTCTTAGTCACCCAATAGGACCAATCAGAAGAACAGACAAATTTGAACAAGGTCATCAGCTGGAATCTCAATCTGAAAGAATCCATGAACTAAGAGCATGCAACAAAGAAACCACAGTGTACATCAGAGATACCATGACTATCATATAAATGATGGCTAAGACAAATTCCATACCTTTGATGAATTGGCTGATGAATACTGAGGCAGGTCCTAAGAGGATTTGACAAAGCTAATCCTATTATCAAAATCTTTGATAGATATAACAAGAGTAGCTCTGGGAAAACTTGTAACAAGACAGGGCTGGAAAGGATTTAAGATTGGATGCAAGAAATACCAGGTGATTGGTGATTGCCCTGTTGCTTCAATGCAAAAAAGTTTCTGAACATGGCATCTAACAAGTCACTTGTAAAATTCTTCTGTGAATATATGGATGCACCTGAGAGTGTAAGAATACACCCAACACACACACTCCTTGCTGGAGGCTTTTCCGGTGGTGAGGTCCATAAACAGTAAAGGTGTTGAAGAAGCCCAAGACTTCTACAGTACTCAGGAGGAAGCAGACACAAGGAAGCTTCTGTGTGCTTTATGTGCCAGTATGGCTTTTGGTGTCAAAGGAACCATAATAATTAGGACACCTGATATAGATGTTTTGGTCCTTGCTGTTCAGTATTTCCCCAAAATGGAACACATTAGATAACCGCTTCAGAAATCTTGCCAAATTGGGAGAGCATGAAGGACAAGCCACAATTTCTGCAGCAAGAAAGTTGGTAGCAATGCTGTATGACCAAGGCAAAAAAGAAGAGGAGACCCACAGAGACCTGAATTGTTGCGCCTCAATTTAGCCATTAAAAAGGACACACAGGCTGAACTCCCACCATGTGAAGACAGTTTGAAGAGCGTGTCAGAAGAGCATCTTGGCAAACAAAGATTTGGATATCTTCACACACAGGTAAACCAGATATTCGATCACCATTGCAATATGGATGAAAAACGAGAACAGTGAACTAATTCCTGTATTCTTCAAGGGCCCAATGGCACCTGAATTTCTGCAAGACCTTATTTGTGCATGTAACAGTAGGGGTCACTGCACAGTCAACTGTGTCTATAGTCAGAATAATCTTCCCTGCATAGAACTCTGTGTTTGCTAAGGCAATGAAGACTCTGGTAACCCGTGTACTCGTGACAGGGATAATGATGAACAAAATGATGATAATGGCATTGACTAGAGATGTCATGAGCACTACTACATTTCAGTGATACTTGTACAAATTTCTTATTAGATTTTTTTTAACCCTTTAAGTTGTTGATATGATGGTTTGAGAAATCCACAAAGATATCCACTTTTATGTCTTGAAATAATACATAGTCATTGAGCTAATAGAAACAAATGCAAATATTTCCAAGTGGTCATCTTCATGTGTTGATGGTGTCATTGTTTATCACTTTTTCTGTGATAATGGAACCATTTGATAGCTCCACATCATACTTCATTGTTAAAATAGACACAAGAAGCTTTCAAATGATGTATGAGGTGCATGTGTGTAGAGAGCATACACTGTGAACCAAATCAGTGGTGTCTACCACTCACTTATACTCCTCTATCCTTGCTGCTGTATTTCAGAATTACTGAACTTCAGTATTGTGACCCTCTTTTAGGGATGGTGGGACCCTCTCCTTTTGCGTGTTTCTTAGTCCTAGCTATATAGGAATGGTGATATAATTGTGATATAAAACAGGTTCAGAACTCCTGCTCTGAATAATGGTTCCCATCCTCCCATGTGAGGAAAACATGGATTACACTGTCTGGAATCTATCAATGTTGTTGCTCAATTGGGAAGAGAAATGATTGTGGAGCAGTATGAGACATAGAAGGGCCAAAAATACCAGTGGAAAGCTAATTGTAAACAATTTAAGGTACAAAACACACAAAAATTACTGTCTGAAAGAATGCCCACAATTTAATCAAGTTTTAAGTAAATTAAAGCAAATTAATATTATAATGAAAAATATTAGACAAATTTAACTATAGGTCTTGCTGAGCCACTTATAATATAAACAACCATGCATTGCAAGATTGCTTATAAATGTACTTTTTTCATCCTTCTTCCTCCCCAAATAAAAGGTTCCATTCTATTCCGAAGAAGTGCGCACATATTATTCCTTTTATTGTTAAGGGATTTGTCATGGTTACATGACTAACTGTTCCTGCCTCCTTTCTGTTTTTTGTGAGTGCAGGCCCATAGGTGTTAGCTCCTTACCTGTCATAGGGTGGAATCACACAAGACTTCCCCTCTTAGACTGGGACCTGGCTGCTGTACCTTGTATATACTGTGGCAAGGCACCTGTTTTCTCTCACCAGCCTTAGTGCTTCCCTCTCAGGCGATGGTGGATCTGGGGTAATCAGCCCCACTCAGGAAGGGTTTGCCTTCCCCCTTCTGTGCTCCCTTGGTTGTATTTTCAGGGTAGGCCTGAGGGTGATCCCACACCAAACAAAAAAAAGGAAACAGTCTCAAACAAAACCCCAGGGGGCAGGGTACCTTTCGCTGCCCCCCTCGCTGGGACAAGGTGTCATCCGGTTGATTGCCCTGGGGTGTCAGTCCTTCCCCTAGCAGGCACTCAGTTTTGACTGTCTCCCCTATGGGAAGGAACATAGTCTCTCACCCTGAAGCAGTTCATTTCCCTGTTGCCACTAGCCTGGCAGCAGCTCATATCTCTCTCTCTTCCTCCCTCCCCGCCCCCCCCAGAGGTTTTTTAAAGGCCTCAGGCAGCCCTTAATTGAATTCAGCTATCCGTAATTGACCCGAGGTAACCCCTTCTCAGCTTGTAGGAAAAAGGGCCTTTAACATTCTAGGACTAATATATTGGCCTTCCAGGACCCCCTTGCAGCCATCCAGCCTGACTTTGCCACAATACCAACTGCTTGTGTCCCCGAGTGTCTGAATTGGATTTTGAAGCACCTGCATTTCTTCCTTTCAGGAACCTGTAACCAGTGATATAATGATCAACAGCCTTCTTAAATCAGAGTATTTTATTAAGTAGTTTGAACAAAGCATTAAAGAACAAATTATTTTAAAACAACAAACTGCCTGAACATATCTGTCCTACATAACGTTCTCCCTTCCCATAATGACAACCTAGGGAGGCCTATCTTCTTGAGACACTCCCCATGGATACCTGTGTCTGACTGTCTTTTTCAGTCTGCTTCTCCCCGTAACTCCATGAGAGTGTGCTTGTAAATCCATCTTCTTTGTTTTAAATTAGGCTTATTCAAGTGTTGGTGGGCTTTTGTCTTTAACTGGTCAAAACATTTAAGCTGTCTGGTAGGAGACTGAGCCGGAGTTGTTATAGCCAATAGTTCTGGGGTTGTCCCAAACAACTCTGAAGTGGCAACTGATAGGTGGCCATCTTGAGCTATCTTCTCCTTCCTTTCTGATAGACTTTTGATGAGAAATGCTTAAAACAAAATACTCATGCAGAAAACATCATCCCAATAACCAGGCCAACATACATTATTCGTAAATATTACAGAGCAGCTTCAAATTCATTGCAGCCTTCTTTGCTAAGACCACCTTCAGTTATCTCTCAAACTTCTTACACAGCCCCTGCCGCCTTAACCCTCTCTTGCCACAAAAACAAAATTTGACAATAGTTGGCAAGTTCTCTCATCTCCTTCCTTCCCATTTTCCACCTTGCTCATTCTTCACATTGGTCTCTGACTATGAGGCTTCCTTTTATCATCTGCATCTGATCTCTGTTCCCTTGAACTCATCACTTTTCATCTCCTGTCATCCTTGGCTGCTACCTTCAGCCTTACCTTTAGCTGCTTTCTGTCCTCTGACTACTTCCCTCAGCTTTCAAGCATGTGCTTGTGTCGGATTTTTAAAAAAACAAAAAAAAACACCTCAATTTCTTTCTGTCCCTCTAGCCTCTCTAACTGCTGTTTCCCTTTTGTCTCGAAAATCCTTCTAGATAAGTTAAAATGGCACTTGTCTATCCTAATTGTTAACCTGTTTGCTGACTTAGTTCTGCTGTTAGCTGTTGTCTTTCTTTTCTTGACTTCTGTGACTCCTGTACTTTCTAGGTTCTTCTCCTACCTTGCTGACTGCTCCTTCATTTAGCATCTTTAGTGGATCATCTGCCTGTTCTCTCCCCCTGCTTGTCAGAACCCTGTAAGTTCTTTCTTGATCTCTTCTTCTACCTCTACATGTTCTAGATGACTTCATCTGCTCTCTTAGTTCTAGCTGTCCCTTTTATGCAAATAATTCCCAAATTTACTTTAGTTCCATCTTACTGTCTCTGACTTCTCTTGGTTGTCTTGCCATGATCTCACACGTTCTCTCCAAAAACAAATGTTTTATCTTCAATTACTTGTCCTCCACCTCTTTTTCTCTCTCTTAATTTCACTGTCCTTACTGTCTGTCAGGCTTGTAAACTCAGTATAATATTTTAATCTTCTTTGGGCATAAGCTTTTGTGGGCTAGAATCTTCTGTCACAAGGGTGGCCAAACTTACTGACCGTACGAGCAGCATACAGTAATCTTCAAATGTTCAAGAATTGCAAGATACGCACAACCTTCCCTACGGGGCAGTGCCTGCTGGGGCCTGGGGCTTCTGCCCTGAAGGGTGGCGCCTACCGCAGTACAGGGCTTCTGCCTCAACACCCCTTCTCCATGGGGCTAAAACCCTTAGTCCCACCACCCTGCTGAAGGTCAGACACCTGAAGGTCCCACCCCCAGCCTGGTAGGCAGAAAAAGGGGGAGCGTGGGGGGTTCTGTGGACTGCACTTTAACTGCAAAAAAGAATTGCATGCAGTTCACAAGCCATGGTTTGGCCATGCCTGTTCTATCATGTCCCCTATATCCAGTCTCTCATTAAATCTTGTTGTTCTATGCACACACACACACACACACACAGAGTATATCTGGTTTAATGACAAAAAACAATGCGCTACACTCCAGATAGTTTACAGTCTAGGTTCAGACATGACATGAGTAGAGATGATAGGAAGCACTGGTGGGATTAAGGGGAAGTAAGGATAGGTGCAACAGAAAAACACATGGTTGCTTTGGTTATTAATGTGAATGTCAATTTCTACTTCCTCTTTAATGTAACAATATTTACCATTTTCTCACTCTCTTCTCTCCTGACATCCTTGTCAGCAATGGAGATATCCACAACTAACTCCCTCTTGAGTCAATTGTGGGTGCTTAGCTCCTCTGAAAATCAGATCACTCTTACTTAGGTTTGAAAATTTTGGCTGTAGTAGTTTTGTAGTAAGTGGTTAGATTAGTTTTCTGTTCTATTTATTATAATATATTTGGTCATTAAATATAGTGGAAATTATCTACATAGTTTGTAACGAACGTTTACATTGTTCATTAATGACAGGTTTCAGAGTAGCAGCCGTGTTAGTCTGTATTCGCAAAAAGAAAAGGAGTACTTGTGGCACTTTAGAGACTAACAAATTTATTTGAGCATAAGCTTTCGTGAGCTACAGCTCACTTCGTTGGATGCATTATGATGAAGTGAGCTGTAGCTCACGAAAGCTTATGCTCAAATAAATTTGTTAGTCTCTAAGGTGCCATAAGTACTCCTTTTCTTTTTTATTGTTCATTAAATCGTCATTGTGGCAAATCCCAAAGAGACATGACCTACTTGCAAATCAAGCACCACCTTGTGCAATCTTAAGGTGGCCTGGTTGTATATACAGCTTATGTCCATCACTGGCAATCTTATTGCGTCACCAAAGCTTTTGACACCCACGTGATAGTTCAGAAAAAATCAACTGTCAATATTTTAGTACTTTTTGGCTTTCAATTATTGCAACCATTTTATGGTATATAGTATTACTCCTGAGGGAATTCTGCGCCAAAAAATTAAAAATTCTGAGCACAATATTTTAAAATTCTGGATATTTTATTTGTCAAAACAACAATATAATAAGACCAGTTTCAATTATTTTGGTAATTTATTTCAAAATACCTGTCAGCAATTATGTCTGTAACAATACAGACAACGGAAAAGATTCAGAAAATGTTTTTTGACAAATAGACTCTTTACTAGCATATTAATACAGAATTCTGAGTACTAATTCATTTAAACTACCATATAGAAACTTATTTACCACACCCTTCAGAAGCAGTGCAAAGACTTGGGGGAGTCAGGGGTAATAGAGTAGCCGAGGGAGAGGGAAGTCATTGCTGGGAAGGAGCCTGGGAGTGAACTTGGAGGACTGTTGGGTTGGTGGGAGAAGTATGGAACAGGGGTTTTTTTTGAGCAGGGAGAGATTGTTAGGGAACCTCCCCCATGCAGAACCTAGCTGACCTCTAGCTGTCATTCAGAAACATCTGCCCCATTCCCATGTGTCCCTGTACCCCCCCACTCAGCCACCTCTTTTCTCCCCATCTGGCTCTGCATCCTCTACTCCCATCCCCATATGTCCCTGCACTCCCGCTCCCATTCAGCCCCTGCCCCAGTCTGTTCCCCCACTAGTCTTTCTGAATCCCAGTCTAACCCTGCCCCCCAGCAGCCCCATGTGCCCCACACTGTCCATGCCCCTTCCCATCCCATTCCTCCTGACCTGGCCCAACAGGCAGGGCACTGTGAGGAAGGCAGCCTCTTTCTCTTCCCTATCCACAGCTGGTCTGCTCCTGCCTGGGAGAGGCTGCTCTGTTGTGACCTCACAGCAGCCCTGGATGGGTGAAAAACATAATTGTAGCACCTTTTTGGCAGAATGAATTGTCTGCTGGAGAAAAAAAATTCTGTGTGTCACATGAATTCTGCATATATGCAGTGGTGTAGAATTCCCCCAGGAATAATAGTATAAAAGTCAGTGATTCTCAATTTATTAGACATTGTGGGCTGCGTATGAAAAAATCACCCCCCCACCCTGAGTGATGTAACTTACATTGACTTAAAGCGGTATCTACACTGTGCTATGTTGATGGGAGATGCTGTCCCGTCGACTTAGCGTCTGCGTCTTGCAGAGATGGAATACTGAAGTCGACCGGAAAGTGCTCTGCCATAGACTTATCGTGTCTTTACCAGACCTGCTAAATGGACGCTGCTACATTGATCGCAGTGGTGCTGATTTAGCATGCCAGTGTAGACAAGCCCCTAGTATACCGTGATGGGGCAATTAATAAGACTGATGTTTAATTCTGCAAGTGTTAATTAAATTATAATTTTGCTATGGAATGAATATCTGCTTATCCTGTTGAGAGAAAGCAAAATGTATACTGCTAGTTGTCTATTTCAAAAAAAAAAAAAACTTTTGGCAGTAAATTGAGCCAAAAGCACCTCGGGAGCCAAATCTGTTGAATAGAAAGGTGTTGTGTTTGCTGTTCTTTCTGACCATAACTGCATTTCAAGGCCACTGCCCATGGTGTGTATACACACACACTATCTTGTGTGAGGAGACTTGGATCACTTAGTGCTGTTATACACCAATAATCAGTTGGAACTTTTATATGATAATGTTGCTGCCTTAAATGCATGTTACATAGCACTACTCAAGCTTTATCTTATAGAATTATTTATTGTTAATCACTTGATACAGGAAAATGAGTGATTCCTTTAGTAAGTGATAGCTCTTCCATTACACTAATGAGTTTCTGGAAGTGTGAAATATGCTTTAATGGTTACTGTTACAGTTTTTATTCCATAATGAAGACATGATTGAGTCTTTCCTGTGCAATTAATTTATTGTAACTAATTCATGTATCAAAATGTCTAGAATCAGTAAATAAATTGACAGATTTCAGAGTGACTTCTGGGTACTTTTCTGGTACACCACACGATCCATCGTCTACAGCCAAGCTCTAAGATACAACTGCATTTGCTTCAACCCCTCAGACAGAGACAAACACCTAGAAGATCTCTATCAAGCATTCTTACAACTACAATACCCACCTGCTGAAGTGAAAAAACAGATTGACAGAGCCAGAAGAGTATCCAGAAGTCACCTACTACAGGACAGGCCCAACAAAGAAAATAACAGAACATCATTGGCTGTCACCTTCATCCCCCAACTAAAACCTCTCCAGCACATCAAAGATTTACAACCTATCCTGAAAAATGATCCCTCACTCTCACAGATCTTGGGAGACAGACCAGTCCTCGCTTACAGACCGCCCCCCCAACCTGAAACAAATACTCTCCAGCAACCACACAACAAAATCACTAACCCAGGAACCTATCCTTGCAACAAAGCCCGATGCCAACTCTGTCCACATATTTATTCAAGTGACACCATCATAGGATCTAATCGCATTAGCCACGCCATCAGGGGCTCGTTCACCTGCACATCTACCAATGTGATATATGCCATCATGTATGTGCTAGCAATGCCCCATTGGCCAAACCGGACAGTCTCTACGCAAAAGAATAAATGGACACAAATCTGACATCAGGAATCATAACATTCAAAAACTGGTAGGAGAACACTTCAGCCTCTCTGGCCACTCAGTAAAAGATTTAAGGGTGGTAATTTTGCAACAGAAAAGCTTCAAAAACAGACTCCAAGGAGAAACTGCTGAGCTTGAATTAATATGCAAACTAGATAACCATTAACTTGGATTTGAATAGAGACTGGGAGTGGCTGGGTCATTACACATACTGAATCTATTTCCCTAAAGTTAAGTATCCTCACATCATCTTGTCAACTGTCTAAATGGGCCATCTTGATTATCAATACAATTTTTTTTTTCCTCCTGCTGATAATAGCTTATCTTACCTAATTAGCCTCTCACAGTTTGTATGGTAACTTCCAACTTATCTGTATGTATATATCTATCTTCTTACTTTATGATCCATTCTATGCATCCGATGAAGTGGGCTGTAGCCCACGAAAGCTTATGCTCTAATAAATTTGTTAGTCTCTAAGGTGCGACAAGTACTCCTGTTCTTTTTAAATAAATTATGTTCGTAGTACTGTGAGGTGCAACTAACCACATATTTCTGAATAGGTTAAGGACAAAAGTATGTAAAGAGAATGGTGTGTGTGTGTGTGTAAATTAAAAAAAATTCAATCTTGACAAAGTGGAAGTCAGAAACTGATAATAAATTTTGCAAGGATTAATTGTACACTATAAAAGGAAGTATATTCCCTACGCACAGCATCGAGTAGAAAAGTTATTTAAAACTATCAGCATGGTACACCATGATTTCTTTATAATAATATTTTCTTGTGTATGCAAAGCATACATAAATTTAGTGCTTACCAATGGTGAAAGCATGTTGACTTTTCTCTCTCCATATGTTTAGTGTAATGAATTACATATAGTCTCAATTATTTAGTTATTGAAGTCCTCTTAATTTTTCAGTATAGCAAGGGGATGGATAGCTACCATATAAATAATATTACCTTTTCTATGTTCTGAGTGTGAGTGAGCTATATATTTATTTTAATTTAGAAATTGATTCATTTCTGAAGTAATTTTATTTCCATTTGTTTTTATAAGCTAGAACATACTGTATATAGTGATCAGTGAAATACTTTCTGGATTTCACCTTGAATGAATAGATGAACCATAATTTACAAAGGCCAAATCCTCCTCCTGGCAAAGCAATATATTTCACTTGTATGCAATTTCCAGTATATGTGGTATTGGCAATGTAATGCACTTTAGTAATTCATATTTTTCTTTGAAATTTTTCTGTAATTCTAGTCTTCTTGATTTATTCAGGGTTCTATGTGTTCGAATGTCCATCTCAGTGAATGAGCTAAGAGATACAAGATGGTACACAATTAGAAGTTTTAAATAAACAGTTCTACTTTGTAAAACTAAGCAATGGGGGAAAATAGTGGCTGTCTATATTATGTTGCCTTTTAGTACTTGCATGATAATTATAAATACTATACTGTATCACATGAAACTAGGGATGCTTTATAGAATAGAATGGCTAACGATGGTGACTGTTACATAAATGATGATCTGGAGTGAGCAGTAGCAGTGAATGTGAGTATGATAAAAGCTTCATGTGCTTTCTAACAGGAATGTGGGATGAGCTAGAAAGGAAAAATATGATGGATGAAATATCACAAGTAATACAAGCTGTCTGCCATGAATGGAATGAAAGATACCTAAGTATGACTTGGTCAAAAAAGAGCTCTAGAAGTGTATTCTGATCACAGATGAATAGTTGTATTGGAGTAATAGTGAGGAAGTGTGTAACTTGTCTGGAGTTCAGAAATGCACAACTCAGAGAACCTTTAATACTGCACGGACAACCTGTAATCCCATAGGACATAGTCGGATTTGTTTGTATTGGGAAAACATGAACTCCTGATCATAATGGACTATTCCAGCAACTTTTCAGTAGTGACATTTTATGATACCTCAGCATCAACTGTGTTCAGGAATGTTAAAACAATGTTTGCACATCATGACATTTCAAGGACTATAATAACGCAATGGACCACAGTTCAAAAATAAATAGAGTATAAAATTTATAAATTTCAGCATAAGAACGGCTATACTGGATCAGACCAAAGGTCCATCCAGCCCAGTATCCTGTCTACCGACAGTGGCCAATGCCACATGACCCAGAGGGAGTGAACCGAACAGGTAATAATCAAGTGATCTCTCTCCTTCCATCCATCTCCACCCTCTGAGAAACAGAGGCTAGGGACACCATTCCTTACCCATCCTGACTAATAGCCATTAATGGACTTAACTGGATAAATTCATGGAGGTTCTCTTTTAAACCCTGTTATAGTCCTAGCCTTCACAACCTCCTCAGGCAAGGAGTTCCACAGGTTGACTGTGTGCTGAGTGAAGAAGAACTTCCTTTTATTTATTTTAAACCTG
Source organism: Dermochelys coriacea (assembly GCF_009764565.3). Taxonomy (NCBI): domain Eukaryota; kingdom Metazoa; phylum Chordata; order Testudines; family Dermochelyidae; genus Dermochelys; species Dermochelys coriacea. The sequence continues at coordinate 325,938,453 of NC_050068.2, read as the reverse complement.
CTACCCATTAATTTCATTTGGTGGCCCCTAGTTCTTATATTATGGGAACAAGTAAATAACTTTTCCTTATTCACTTTTTCCACACCACTCATGATTTTATATACCTCTGTCATATCCCCACTTAGTCTCCTCTTTTCCAAGCTGAAAAGTCCTAGCCTCTTTAATCTCTCCTCATATGGGACCCGTTCCAAACCCCTAATCATTTTAGTTGCTCTTCTCTGAACCTTTTCTAGGTTTTGTCTTGAAATACCCACAAGCAAATGAATTAGTAGATTGTGGAGTCTATAGAGTGAAGTAGTAGCTCCAATAAGCAATTGATGGAAAAGAAATTGCACATTTAGTGTCATTCAACTACAGAGCAATGCTTCTGCAATGTTGAAAACCACTGGCTGAACAGTTATAAAATAAACATATACATACTCAATTACAAGATACAAGACCTAACCAAAGGAATGACAGATAACTAGTCCTGGCAAAAAGATTGACCGATCAAAATTATAACAGAAGAACAAGGCCTTTATCAATTAGTATACCATAGATTCTGCATTAGCCAGAACAAACTACAGTGATTAAAGAAACATAATATCATAAGAATTCAGTTATGATAAAAAATGGAAACCATTTTTTGAGGTTTCAGAGTAGCAGCCGTGTTAGTCTGTATTCGCAAAAAGAAAAGGAGTACTTGTGGCACCTTAGAGACTAACAAATTTATTAGAGCATAAGCTTTCGTGAGCTATCCGATGAAGTGAGCTGTAGCTTACGAAAGCTTATGCTCTAATAAATTTGTTAGTCTCTAAGGTGCCACAAGTACTCCTTTTCATTTTTTGAGGGAATCTGCTAATGACCTAAGAATGAGACAGAGTGAGAATGAACATATATCAAGGAAGAGTGAAGGGAGAACAGATATACTAAAAGGACAAAAATACCTTAATGGACTGATCCAGCTTCCAGTTGTGTGAAGAGACTAAAAAGATTTAAGACAGATAAGCCTAAATTCAGTTTTCTCCTCAATAGATCCTGGCTGTTAAAACGTCTGACAAGACTAACTGAGACCTGTTGATACTGTGATAACATAAAAGATAACAAGTTAAAGAAATGTTTTTGTTAGAATCTTAGTGTAGAGAATTGGAGGTGGGGGTGGGGAAATGGGAAATATGCTATACTTTCTCAGGGAGTATATTGTGTTTATACATGCTGCAAGACACTATGCAGTACTGCACTATGCTTCCTCTTGACACTCTTAAGTCTCTCACACAAACAGACAGAAACCAGTTGCAGAGTGTGAGACAGAGCATACAGCCATGCTAGATTTACAGTATGTCAGTACTGTTTACTTTGAGTTATTTTTAAGTAAACAGATTACCCTAAAACCTGACTCAGTCATCACTAAAATATGACAGCTACCATAATACTGTTTAAGAATATTTTGTTTATTTTGAAATACAGTACTGTAGCTGTTAAACAGATTTAATGTTTCCTTTTTATGGGCATATTTCCACTTACTTTGGACCTAATCCAAGTCTAGTAAAATCAGCAGGAGGCTTTCCATAGATTACATAGAGAGTTGTATCAGGCTTGTTAAATTATTGAAACTGTAAAGTTTTATAAAATGGACATTGTAGGGTGCCTAGCACAGTGGAGCTCCACACCTAGTTTGGATCTCTGGATGCTAGTGTAATATAAATATTTAACAACAATAATATGCTTCATGAAAAGAAAAGAAAGAGAAATTATCGGTTACAATTCAGTATTGCATGTGGTGCGTTTCCTATTATTATTTCTGTAGATGCTTATATTATATGTTGCCTTTTGAGAAACAGCTTAAACTCTTCATTTTTATTTTAGTATGTGCAGAAGCTTACAATCCTGATGAAGAAGAGGATGACACAGAGTCAAGGGTATGTAACTCAATGGGTGAAATGCTTACCTCTCAGTTTTCAGACATTAGAAATAAAAAAAATAAAAAAAAGTCACTGATGATAATAGTTATGGATCCAATGTAATTATTCTTTGACAGTGTATGAGACTTTGTTCCAAAGAACTGTCATCCCTTTAATTCCTATACTAGGTCCCTGTGTAGGGCCCAATTTTTAAAATATTAAAAAATGTTTTGAGTGATGTCCCCTGTGATACCTAGTCTTTTGATGAGACCTTTCTTGTTCAATAATATGTGTGCCTAAAGGGCCCTGTGCTCTTAAATTGTCACTTAACATCCTTATAATTTTGCTGCAGTATCAATATCTTTCCAGGGGGAAAAAGATAAAATTGCATAGATATTTTCTAATTTAGAAAGGCAATAGTTATTTGTTTGGATTAACAAAACTAATATTTTAACAATTCAGTAAGTCACCCCTTCAAAAGATAGTACATTAACTTTGAGGATAAAGTAGTGCAAGTATGATTTTGAGGCAATTTTTAAAGCTGTGCCTCATTTCAGTTGATTGCAATATTTTAAAAGTAATTTAAAAGTGATACCTTACATATGGTGTTATAGCTATGATGCTTCATTACACCTTCTTAAGACTGAACAAAACAAACAATTTGGTTGTCAATCAAACTGGGATGTTTCAGATGTGTTAGTCTGTATTCACAAAAAGAAAAGGAGTACTTGTGGCACCTTAGAGACTAACAAATTTATTAGAGCATAAGCTTTCGTGGATCTGTCAGTCTTCTAATTTAGGACATTTGTACCTCACTTGGATGCTATGAAGTTTGTTATTTACTGTGTGAAAATTTTGATGAAAATTAACCCACATCTGATGTACAAAGTGTTGGAAAATGATATGGGAAATACTTATGGCAAATAAAAGACATTTTGAATGGGACACGTGACTTTGGTGTTACATATTACACCAATATGTTTGAAATGTAAACTGAGAACAATAATAAGTTGTTTTCGATAACAAAATTTGAACTCTCAAGATATTCCACAAAATGAATTGGATGTTAGTGGTATAGTGGCTGGATAAGCACAAACAGATTAGTGTTGCTCTCCCTAATACTGTGGTGCAGTGCTTAATTTGTGCCAGGGTTTGTCAGGGCTGAGCCCTGGCACCCTTAGGCTTGGCAGTCCATACTTCTGGCACCTCTGGGCTTGGTACATCAGTTATGAATGTAAAAAATTGCTTGAGCCTTGGCACCTTTCTCCTTACAAATTAAGCACTGCTGTGATGTAATGTCTTTATTGAGTATGTCCCCAAGTCCTTAGGGTTTTGAGACAAGAATGCTGCCAAAGGTGTCATACTGTTATGTAAACTTTCTTAGCAGGGATAATTTAGAGTTTCAGCTATGAGCTCTTTTATGATGATCATTTTTAAGGTTCTGCATTGAGAAAAGAAAATTAAACCAGGAGTTTCTATTATATCTTTCAGATTATTTACCCCAAAACAGATGATCAACGAAACAGATTGCAAGAGGCTTGCAAGGACATTCTTCTTTTTAAGAATTTAGATCCGGTAAGAGATTCTTTACAGTGAGCAATATTTAGTAGTGCTAATAAGATTGAATTCAGTTAGAGTTTGGTATAGACATTCTTGCAACAAACTTGCATCTTGTAAGGTAATAATACATTTGCTGCTGCTTGTCTTGAGCTTTTTGTAAACTGCATAGATGCCCATTTCACAAAAAGAAAAGTATTATGAAAATTTGTGAGGTATATACAGCACAATTCTTTCCTTTAGTAGCAAGTAACATAACACTAATAGTGGGGAAAGCGAAATACATTAACATGATTGTAAAATGTTTTGCTCTTTCAGAGGCTTACTTAAAAGCTATTTTAAGAGATTAAAAAAAGTATTGATACATATAAATGCACATCAATTCATTAAAAAAACTGTCTTAAAGTTGCTTCTGATGTTTTTTTGTTTTATAGCATCCAAAAGTGTGCTAAATGCCTCTCAGAAATCTCATAAGGCAAGCAAGGTCCCTGCCCCAAACAGTAGACAATCTAAGGCCTGATCTACGCTATAAAGTTAGGTTGGCATGAGTTGCCTTACAATGACCTAGTTATTCCTGTGTCCACGCTCAAATTTGTCTCCTGCCAATGTAAGCGCCCTGTTACAGTAGCAGTGATGCCACCTCCCTGAATGGTGTTGAGCCATGGTTGATGCAGTGTGACAGATTACACAGGGTCTACATTGAACCCTAACAGTCCTCCAGCAGCTTTTCCACAATGCCTGACACTGACCACTGATCACAATTGTGAACTCCACTGGACAGGGGTCATGGAGAGTGGAAGCACTACCCACCCTTTTAAAATGCCCATGTATTTTTGAAATGCCTTTTCCTGATTGCCCAGTTTGACAAGCACACCTAGCAGCTCTCCCTTGTTGTGTGCAGCTCACCAGGCCGTCTACACATTCCAGATATGCTCCTGCCTAAAAGAGGCAGGCGGTGTTGATCTCCTGGGCCTGTGGGGAGAAGAGGCTGTGCAGGAACAGCTACAGACCAGGCATAGAAATATGGACATTATGAAAAGATTGCACAGGGAATATAGGCAAAGGGGTATGATGGGGATCAGCAGCGGTGCTGCATGAGAGCAAAGGCACTGCAGCAGGCATACCGTTAGGCCAGGGAGGTCAACAGTCTTAATTAAAAACTATCTTTAGAAAGGTTTTTTCCTCAAACAGCATTTGATCAAAAAAATCTGATCTAAATTAAAAAATACCCATTTTTTTTTTAAATTGATTTTTATCCACCCAGGTGTGTGAGAGAGACACACTCTGTGTGTTTGCGTGCGTGCTGCTAGGGAAGTTTCTGAGAAACATCGTATGCGGTCTCTTTAAGGCACTCATTGAAAGCTCTCCTGAGCCCTGTCTCCCCTACCCCGCTCTTCAGAAATGGGGAACGTGGGCAGGGGGGAGGAGAAGAAGGAGAGACGGACAGAGACTGTGTGAGCTAGCTGCTGGGGAAGTCTCAGAAACCATGCACTGTCTCTTTAAGAAAGGCATTTACTCACTCATCCTTCAGACCTCAGAAGCTCTGAGTTCTCCTGAGCCAGGTTGTCCCCTCACCCCTGCTCTGCGGAGATGGGATACAGGGGCGGGGGGGGCAGAGACACCCTGACATCAGCACCCTCTCTCCCCTTCTCCCCTGCTTTGCACAGCCAGCAGGAGGATTCTGGAAACAGCTGGAGGATGGGCAACATGGTTGCAAAGCAGCAGGGGGACAGGCATCTGAACACACACTGCCAGATGTGCATGCTCTGCTAATCAACTGGGCAGCACTTGAATCTCTCCTGGGTGGCTGCCCAACCACACAGCTTACAGGGAACACAAGTGGAGACCCTACCAACACCCTGCAGGCCACCATGGATGCCTCCAAGACAGAAACCTGCTGTGAACAACGAGGTGGAAGAGAAGGAGGGACACATGGGTGGGTGGGGTAGGGAGGATGTGTTCCCTGAGATCCTGCAAGACAGTGCTGCACTAGACCATGAACAGGGGGCCTGGAAGATGACTAGAGCTGACAGCCTTGAGAAAGAAAAAGTGGAGAAGAGAAAGGCACAGAAATCCCAGCAGGAAAAAGAGAGAAAGATGCACCAGGACAGAATGGGGCTTCTCAGGCAGCAAACACAAGTGCTGCACTCTTGTCGACGTACACGTCCAATAGTTGTGAGTCCCTCTGCAGTCAATGGAGAACTCCATTTCAACAGCTCCCTATACCTCCCAATATTCCACATTGCATCATGGACCACATCCTTACCCCTACCACTCCACACTGGGAGACAGTTAGGAAAACAACAGCTTCAATAGACCAATTTGTGAGAGCCATGGCTGGTGTATGTTTGGCAGAAATGGATTTAAATGGACAGTACTGTTCTACTTTTCAAGTTTTATTTATTGATTTTATAAGTTAGTACTGGTTTTTAATTGCATATTATTGTTTTGCACTGTTTTTGGTGGGCAAAACATTTTTATATTTTGGAACAAAATAATCTTTATTACTTCATAATGTATACTACAAAATGCCTAGTGCTACTAAAAGCACACCTTACTTGTAATACAACACCACCACAGAACTCATTAGTTCAGTTAAAAACAGTGTACTAATTATGAATGTATAGGAAGCACTGCATAATTCATAGGTTCATTAAAAGACAGTGTGATATTCATAAATATACACCACTACACAATTCCTAACAATTCCCAAAATTTCAGGGCCAGGCAGATCACTGTCCAGCACAGCACATTACTATAGCTGACCTTTAGAGTTCATCGCAGAGCTATGCAGCTGAGGGAGGCCTTAAAAGAGCACTTTAATGGCCCTTGTGTCTGGCTATTCAAACTCAGACAGCTGTTCCACCTCCACCCCAGTGGCAACTTTTTTGCTTTCGCCTCACAGATATTATGCAGGATACAGCAGGCAGCTATAACCATTGGGATATTTTTTCCCTCACTGAGCTCTAATCTAGTGAGTAAACACCACCGGCATCCCTTTAATTTGCAAAAGGGCATTCAGCAGTCATTCTCATCTGCCGAGTCGGTTGTTGAATCTTTCCTTGGCTCTGTCAAGGTGGCCAGGGTACAGCTTCATGAGCAAGGAGTAGGCTGAGTCCCCCAAGATCACTATTGGCACTTCAACATCACCAATGGTAATCCGCAAGTTGGGAAAAAATGTTCTCTGCTTGCAGCTTCCTAAACACTCCTGTGTCCTTAAAGATGTGAGCATCATGTTCCTTCCTTGACCAGCCCACACTGATATCAGTGAAGTATCCCTGGTGATCGACCAGTGCTTGTATAACCAAAGAAAATAGCTCCTTCTGTTGATGTAGCCCCTTCTGTAGTAAGGTGGGGCTGGGGCCAAAATAGGGATGTGCATGCTATCACCCCACCACAGTTTGGGAACCCCATAGCTGCAGATCAGTCCACAATATCTGCCATGTGCAGGACAATCAATCACTCTCCTGTGTAGCAGGATTAATGACCCTACATGTTTGCATAACATGGGCCTCCCTGGATTTTCCAACTCCAAAATGATTTCCAGCTAAGCTTCAATACTGCAACTGCCACTGGCTTTTTAACCCTCAGTGCAGCTCTCATTCATTCTGGTGTCCATATGCTGGAAGGCTGGGGTGATCTCAGCACACAAATCCAGAAATGTGGCCTTTCCCATCCGAAATTTCTGCAGTCACTGCTCGTCATCCTGAGCCTGCATTATGATGTAATCCCAGCAGTCAGTGCTTGTTTCTTGGGCCCAGAAGCATCACTCCACTATCTGAAGCTGCTCCATGAATGCCAGCAACAACCTTGAATTGTTTATCACTTTGTATTTCCTGGTTTTTTGAGGACAGATTACTAAGTAAAGGTATAGCCCTCCCCTACTCCCACACAACAATCTTAATTCTGCCCTCTGAATGATGCCTTGACACATGCACATGCTAGCATTCTTCCCTTACAGATACTACAGAACACTTTAGGAACAGACCATCTGAACCCTGTAAGGCAGGGGTAGGCAACCTATGGCACGCGTGCCAAAGGCGGCACGTGAGCTGATTTTCAGTGGCACTCACACTGTCCAGGTCCTGACCACTGGTCAGTGGGGGCTCTGCATTTTAGTTTAATTTTAAATGAAGCTTCTTAAACATTTATAAACCTTATTTACTTTACATACAACAATAGTTGAGTTATAGACTTATAGAAAGACTTTCTAAAAACGTTAAAATGTATTACTGGCATGCGAAACCTTAAATTAAAGTGAATAAATGAAGACTCGGCACACCACTTCTGAAAAGCTGCCGACCCCTGCTGTAGGGCAAAGTGTAAAACTTTCTCTTTCCTAAGGCAAAGCTGAGGGTTAGGTCTGACATAGCTGACTATACCTGGCCTACTCTCAAATACTGAGCCTGTTCCACACAAACCATCCCAGACTTGCTAAATGTTACCACTCCTTCACCTTTGCCCTGAGGATTCTCTTTGAGACATTGCCTTCACCCACCCCTCACTAAGCCTTGGAAGCCACCATGTCACAAGACTACTGACAACCTTCATGGCAAGAGGACAGCCTTGTGCACATACTGCAAATACAGCCTAATAAAATGAGGCATAGTTGATCCTTCAAAGTATGCATGTACATCTTGTCATATCACAGTAAGAGCACTGCTAAGCTGCTCCAACTGATCCCCCACCATTCAATAAAGCTACACCTAACAGTAAAGGCAGCTGGAGTTACACACAGATTAATGCTGAAATTTGAATCTGTGGATTACAATACAAATAGTAGTACATTCTCTTAGAACTTCCTCATATCTACTTATTATGGCAGCCCCCTTACTGAACCATTCCCAGTGGCTATTGCCAGCTCCAGAGGGCAGAGCTTAAACTGCATTGTGGAGATGGCATGTACCGTAACACTTCATTTCCTGTTTTTCCGAGGTTTATATTTGCATTACTTTAACTCTTCCTTTCCTGGTGTTCAGAGGTTTAAGTTTAGCCGTTCTTCACATTCTGGAAGGATACTATGCACCACTGGACAACCTTCCTTCTGTGTTAACCAAGATTTTGGACATTTAATTTTACACACATACAGGTATAATGCTTTGATATCTGTAGCCAGTTTGTATAGACAAGATGAACATCTAAAGGGCACAATCTTGTGACACAGTTAGCTTTATGTACTTGTATGACTTATTTTATATTAAATTTATTAGGCTGTTTGATGTCAAAATATACCAGATATGCCTCTTTGAGTTGACATTCAGTACTGTGCTGTAGGGGGCTGTCTGGGTCTTCCAGGAGCTCCTTGTTAAAATTCTGTTGCCACCAAAATGCAAGGAAGGTCATGACTATTTCCATGCCAGTGGATGCAGTTTATCCCTCCCTGGATATAATTATGTTATCTTTGTCAGGGATGACTCAGCTCATTATATATACACACACGTTTTACTTTAGGAGTGGACTGGATTATATTAAATGACAAAAAACAAAAAATTCCCACTCTCACTAGATTGTCACTGTCATGCTGTCTGGACACCCAAAAGTGGTGGTATGTTCTGTAATTATATTTCAGCAACCTAGTAACAAATGTGAATTCCTGAAGTACTTTAACAGTCTGACCATGGAGTCACAGACTGTCACCCTTGGGCACACAAGTCTATCTTGTCACTTGGGCAAGCTGGAGTTAGTGATAAATGGTCACTTACAACAAAGATCACAAAATATTAAAAAAAAATTGCTCTCAGACCCAAAAAACCAGTCAGTCACTTACCTCCCATCAATGTGTACCTTGGATTTCACACCAAAGACAACATTTGTAGCTAATCTTATAGTAAACTAAGGATTTATTAACTAGGAAAAATAAATGAATTATTTACAGGTTAAAGCAGGCAATATACATACATAAGTTACAACCTATGGTTCCAAAAGGTGACAGAGAGATAGTAGTCTGTCAGCTCTGAATGTCTTTTAGGGCTAACCCAGGTTGACCCTGGGGATCTGCTCTTTTTTCCTGGTTCCAGCCCTGGGAGAGTCCAACAGCAAAGAGATGAAAAATATTCATGTCAGCTATCTTTATTTCCCTCTTGACAAGCACTTATGCATATAGCTTGTGTAGGGACAATGAGCAAAGTCTTTGTATAGTGATGCTTCACAATGGCCCACTTAGTTCTGAAAGTCCTCTTTGCTGAGTGAGGGAATCACTCCTGCCTGAGTTCACAAGTTCAGAGCAGGCCTTTTTACAGTTATAAAGTAAAACGTACGTTATTCCTTATAACATGGGATACAGAGATAAGTAAGATTAATGCATACAGCAACTTACAAGCATTTTATAAAGTCTAAACACATCTTTACAAATTCAACCGCTAATTGAACAATATCAACATATAGGTGAGCTGGTCTGGATTACAGCTGTGCATTTGTCAGTACTCAGATTATGCCTACAGCCTTGGCAATAGCTGAAACCTGGTCTGCCAGCATCACAATCACTCCATCCCTAACTTTAAATTACACAGAGTGAACACTGTCTTATGCCAACATTTTTCAGAAACAAAGTATAACTGCCAGCAAAGTGTAGTTTATTATGTTTCTTTGCCAATTGCTGGTATCTCTTCCTTGTATAAAGTTCTGGAAGAGCATTTCTGATTAAATGAGAAAGCAAATGAATAGTTATATTAGCCCATTCTGTCTGCAAGTACTGTTGGTATGCAACTAGAGCGACAACTTTGGTGAAGACCCTTGTTAAAATATATATATTTGTAGCATATCACTGCTGCTGTTCTATATCTAAAGAATGCTTTACCATTATTCTGAGAGGAAACAATTATTTAGTTTACACAGTGTTGGAAACTGCTGGGAGGAGCCAACTGTTTTGGCTTGCTTACACAGGTTGACTTCAAAGATATTTGAAGTATCATTAAGCCTGCTTGATGGAGATGTGCAGTTATTTGAGAGGCAGAGTTGCAGCTATCTGGGAACAAAGGTAAACTATGTGCTTAAGAGGGTTGCTTAAGGAGAATATTGATTAATATTCAAGCATATTTAGGAGTACAAGTCGGCTGCAATTGGTATTTAAAAAGGAATGTCTTTTGTTTTGCTTATAAGTAGATGTCAGAGGAGGGAACTAACAATCTTGGACTGGATTAAAGTGCTCCGTCAGGGGTAATAAGAAACAAATGGGTAATAGAGGCTTTTGACATGTGAACCTTAAAGTCCCAAGTGGACTATAAGGGCATAGGGTTTATGCTTAATTGTTTTGTGTATAAAATGGGGGTGGGGTACTGTGGGGAGTCACCCTGCTGCTGTGGTAGGTGGGGAGCTGCAGGGGTCCCCCCGTTGCCCACGGTGGCTGACAAGCTCAATTTAAGAGCAACACAGATTTCACAGATCCATGTGTTGTCTGAGTTAGAGTCCAGGATTACAGCACACTGCTTTCGTCTTTCTTGCTTTGCATCCATCCTCTGGATCAAAGCTGCTTCATGTTCAGCTGTACAGATATTCCCTCCAAACTGGACGGGATTCTGCATGCTCCTCCCAGCTTTCTACATATGATATGAAGTCATCCATCATCAATCATATCTATATATAAAATAGGTCAGACAAAGAACTTTGTGCTATGTGAAATTTTCAGGCATCTTAAACTCTTCTTTGTAACTGTTCTGTGCCACCCTTGTAACACTTTGTATTATATTCAACGTTTAACCTATTTTTATTGTAGTATTTTTTCTGTTTCTGTAAAACAGCCAGTGAATGTTACTTCATTTAAGACTACCTGAACTGAATTTTTTCCTGTACTATGATTAGGTGGTGAGATATATGAATGTTTTATTAAAAAGAAAAAGGAATACTTGTGGCACTTTAGAGACTAACAAATTTATTTGAGCATACGCTTTTGTGAGCTACAGCTCACTTCATCGGATGCATTCAGTGGAAAATACAGTGTGGAGATTTATATACAGAGAACATGAAACAATGGGTGTTATACACACTGTAACCAGAGTGATCACTTAAGATGAGCCATTACCAGCGGGGGGGGGGGGGGGAGGAGAGTAAGAAAACCTTTAGTAGTGATAATCAAGGTGGGCCATTTCCAGCAGTTGACAATGTCTGAGAACAGTGGGGGGTGGGGTGGAGGGGGAGAAATAACATGGGGAAATAGTTTTACTTTGTGTAATGACCCATCCTCTCCCAGTCTTTATTCAAGCCTAAAGTTAATTGTATCCAGTTTGCAAATTAATTCCAATTCAGCAGTCTCTCGTTGGAGTCTGTTTTTGAAGTTTTTTTGTTGAATAGCCACTCTTAGATCTGTAATTGAGTGACCAGAGAGATTGCAGTGTTCTCCGACTGGTTTTTGAATGTTACTCTTAGCCCAGCAGAAGAATCTGTCCTATCTCGGGGCCTCTCCTTCTGCCCCTTCACTCCCATGAACATGATACAGTTCTGTGGTGACCTAGAATCCTATTTTCGACGTCTCCGACACCTCTGAACAACATACTAACCCACAGAATCCTTCCTACCAACACTACAAAAAGGAGGATTCTGGGTGGACTCCTCCTGAAGGTCAAAACAACAGACTGGACTTCTACATAGAGTGCTTCCGCCGACATGCACAGGCTGAAATTTTGGAAAAGCAGCATCACCTGCCCCATAACCTCAGCCGTGCAGAACACAATGCCATCCACAGCCTCAGAAACAAATCTGACATCATAATCAAAAAGGCTGACAAAGGAGGTGCTGTCGTCATCATGAATAGGTCGGAATACGAACAAGAGGCTGCTAGGCAGCTCTCCAACACCACTTTCTACAAGCCATTACCCTCTAATCCCACTGAGGGCTACCAAAAGAAACTACAGCATTTGCTCAAGAAACTTCCTGAAAAAGCACAAGAACAAATCTGCACAGACACAACCCTGGAACCCCGACCTGGGGTATTCTATCTGCTACCCAAAATCCATAAACCTGGAAATCCTGGGCGCCCCATCATCTCAGGCATTGGCACCCTGACAGCAGGATTGTCTGGCTATGTAGACTCCCTCCTCAGGCCCTATGCTACCAGCACTCCCAGCTATCTTCGAGAAACCACTGACTCACCACAGGAGTCCACCCAGAATCCTTCTTTTTGTAGTCTTGTTAGGAAGGTCTCTGTGGGTTAGTATGTTGTTCAGAGGTGTGTTGGAAATATTCCTTGAGTCGGAGACGTCGAAAATAGAATGTTTTATTGTGAACTACTTGGTGAATGAAGGACGATCTGGCTATGAGACAGTAACTCTGAGATTTGTATGCACAGTATGCAACGAGAGGTTTGTGGTTATAGATGAGGTATTGTGTATAAGAAGAAGGGAGTTTTTGGTGGCTAGTAATGTTTTTTATTTAATTAATATCTATTCAGCTCTTAATCTATTTTAAATAGATTTTTGTCTGGGAATTTCCTTTGTTTTTAGGAAATATTTAAAAGCAATGATTCAGATTCTAAGGGATGAGTATAATCATCTGTCTGATCTCCAGTGTAACACAGGCCATAAAACTTTCCCCAAAATAATTGCTAGATCATATATCTTTCAGAAAAACATCCAATGTTGATGTAAAAATGGTCAGTGATGGAGAATCCACCATGAACCTTGTAAATTGTTCCAATGGTTAATTACTATCACTGTTAAAAATGTATGCCTTATTTCCAGTCTGAATTTGTTTAGCTTGAACTTCCAGCGATTGGATCATGTTATACCTTTCTCGACTACCACTCCCCCAATTTTTGAGTCATCTGCAAATGTTGAGTGATGGTTTTATGTTTTCTTCCAGATCATTGGAAAAACATTAAAACGTAGGGCCAAGAACTGATCTCTGTGGGACTCCACTAGGAACAGACCCGCTCAATGACAATTCCCCATTTACAGTTGCATTTTGAGAACTATCACTTAGCCAATTTTTGATCCAATTAATTTGTTTCATATTATTTTTATAATGTCCTAATTTTTAAATCAAAATGTCTTGTGGTACCCAGTCAAATGCCTTACAGTGTAGATATGTTAAAGATAATAGTGTTGATGTATCTATCAAACTTGTAATCTCATCAAAAACATATCAAGTTAGTTTGACAGGATCTATTTTCTATAAACCCATGTTGATTTGTATTAATTACATTACCCTCCTTTAGTTCTTTATCAGTCAAGATCAATATCAGTCGCTCCATTATCGTGACCGAGATGGTTATCAGGCTGATTACCCAGCTCATCCTCTTTACCCTTTTAAATAAATTGACATTAGCTTTCTTCCAGTCTCCTAGAACTTCCCCAGTGCTTCAAGACTTATAGAAAAAGCAAATCAACAGTCCATCAAACTCCTCAGCCAGCTCTTAAAACTTTTGAATAAAACTCCTTTGGACCTGCTGATTTAAAAAATGTCTGACTTTAGTAGCTTCTGTTTAACATCCTCCAGAGATATCATCACCATATGATGACACTATATCATCTGGGTTTTTTTGACTGCCTTCATTTCCCTTCTATACCAGGGGAAATGATTTTAACCAGCACAGATTTCTCTCACAACTGTGGAATTGTGGCTTTTGGGGTATCATAAATGACTCCCAATTATCATTCATATTCTTCTGATTAAATTCTTCCTCCCCTGATTAGGCTCATAATTGTTTTTCAGCTTTGTAAAATTGGCCCCATTAAAGCTGCAAGTATGTATACTACTGGTCTGAACTTTTTTCAGAGTAGCAGCTATGTTAGTCTGTATCCGCAAAAAGAAGAGGAGGACTTGTGGCACCTTAGAGACTAAAATTTATTTGAGCACAAGTTTTTGTGAGCTACAGCTCACTTCATCAGATGCAACTTGATTCTGCTTGCACATTATAAATGTGATCAAACCATGATCACTTATACCTAAGCTGTTGTTCATTTTTAGTTCTGTGATCAGTTCCTGTTTATCTGCTAAGACAAAAGTAGCTGTTGGCTTCAACACTTCGAACTAGGAAATTGTCATCTATAATGTTTAGAAATTCCAAGGATGTTTTAGGACGGGTACCATGGCAGCTCCAGAACATGTCATTTACATTGAAGTCCCCCAGGATCACACAGCTTTTTTTCCCTACACATTGTAGATAGGTGCATAAGGAAGCAATCTGTCAGCCAACTGGGATGAGGGTGGTCTAGCCTCTGATACTCTCCTGTTAGCTTCCTCTGTTTGTGGCTCTCAGGTTCATTAGAATGGCCATACTGGCTCAAACCATAGGACACTGTATTAGATGGACCAGTCTTCTGATATTGGCCATTGCCAGATACTTCAGAGGGATTGAAAAGAACAGGACAATTATTGTGATCCATCCAGCGATGAGCTGCCAAAATCTTAACAACCGGTTCCCTGCTCACCCCATGAGGGGGTCGTGGCCAAACCCCACCCCCTGGGACTCCTGCCCCATCCAACCCCCTGCCTTTCTTGATGCCCCCCCGAGACCCCTGCCCCATCCAACCCCCTCCCCTGTCCACTGACTGCCCCCAGAACCGGGCAGGAGAGTCTCGTGGGCCACCGTAGTGGGTACCCACCCGGCCCCGCTCCTAAGAGCCAGAAGGACCTGCCAGGGGGTGAGGTGGGGAGTCCCGGCAGTGCTTACCTGGGGCAGCTCCCAGGAAGCATCTGGCATGTCCCTCTGGCTCCTGGGACGGGGTAGCGTAGCTGGGGGGGAGCAGTTGCTCTCCGCACTTATCGCATCAAAAGTGGCGCCTTAGGCACGGACTCCGTGGATGCTCTGGGGCTGGAGCACACATGGGGAAAATTTGATGGGTGCAGAGCACCCACCGGCAGCTCCCCACCCCCGCGCCCACCCCCAGCTCACTTCTGCTCCGCCTCCTCCCCTGAATGTGCCACCCCACTTTGCTTCTCCACCCCACGCCTCCCCCGGCTTCCAGCGAATTAGCTGTTCATGCGGGAAACCTGAGAAGCAAGCAGCGGCGGCAAGCTGGGCCTGGGAGCAGTTCCCCTGCATACTCCCCAGGTTACCTGCTGCGGTGCAGGTGGCCCTCCTCGCGCCCCAGCTCACCTCCACTCCGCCTCCTTGGGCCTGAGCACGAAGCCGCTGCCTGCTTCTCAGCCCTCCCAGGCTTCCCGCGCAAACAGCTGATTTGTGGGAAACTGGGGTGGGGGGAGGGGGCAGAGAAGAAAAGCGGGACGGTGCGTTCAGGGGAGGAGGTAGAGCAGAGGTGAGCTGGGGCTGGGCAGGGAGGGGAGCTGCCGATGGGTGTTCTGCACCCACCAAATTTTCCCTGTGGGTGCTCCAGCCCCGGAGCACCCACGGAGTCAGCACCCAAGGTGCCACTTTTGGCTAGTTAAATTTAGAAGCCCTTTTAGAACCCGTTGTCCCTCACAGGACAACCAGTTCTAAAAGGGCTTCTAAATTTGACAGCCGGTTCCAGCGAACCAGTGCGAACCCGCTCCAGCTCACCACTGGATCCATCCCTTGTTGTCCAGTCTCAGCTTCTGTCAATCTGAGTTTAGGGACACCCAGAGCATGGTGTTGTGTCCCTGACCATCTTGGACCTATCCTCCAAGAATTGATCTAATTATTTTTTGGATCCAGTTATACTTTTGGCCTTCATAACATCCCAAGACAATGAGTTCCACAGGTTGACTGTGTGTTATGTGAAGAAGTACTACTTTGTTTGTGAAAACTATTTATTCCTATCCTTCATTTCCTATCTTTTAACCAGTTGCTGATGCATGAGAGGACTGTCTCTTTTATTCCATGACTGCTTTACTTTGCTTGAGCCTTTGGGGTGGGATCTTGTCAAAGGCTTTCTGAAAGTCCAAGTATAGCATACATTATATCCACTTGATATCCATGTATACCGTGTCCACTTGCTTGTTGACGCCTTCAAAGAATTCATATACATTGGGATTGGGGAGGCATTATTTCCCTTATAAAAACTGTGTTGACTTTTCCCCAACACACTGTTTTATTTATTTGTCTGTTATTTACTGTAGTTTCAACGAGTGTGCCTTGTAATTGCCACGATGGCCTCTGGGGCCTTTTTTTAAAATTGGCATCACATTAGTTTCCCTCCAGTCATCTGATACAGAGGCTGATTTAACTGATAGGTTATATACCATACTTATTAGATCTGCAATTTCATATTTGAATTCCCTCAAAACTCTTGGATGAATACTGTCTGTTCCCAGTGATTTACTACTGTTTAATTTATCAATTTGATACCTCAATCTAGGACAGTTCTTCAGATATGCAACCTAAAAAGAATGGCTTCGGCATGGGGAATCTCCCCCATAACCTCTGCGGTGAAGACTGATGCTAAATGAATTCTTTGCATCTCCACAATGGCCTTGTCTTCCTTGAGAGCTTCTTAGCACCTTGATCATCCAGAGGCCCCACTGATTGTTTGGCAGGCTTCCCGCTGCTGATGTACTTAAACAATTTGCTGTTAGTTTGTGTGTTTTGCGCTCGTTGCCCTTCAAATTAGTTTTTGGCCTGCTTAACTCTACTTTTACACTTAAGTTGCCTGAGTTTATGCTCCTTTCTATTTTCCTCAGTAGTATTTGAGTTGCAGTTTTTAAGTGATGTCTTTTTGCTACTAATTGCTTCTTTTAGTCTGTTGTTGAGCCAATGGTGGGGATTTTTTTGATCCTCTTAAAAATTATTTGGGGTATACATTTAGTTTGAGCCTCTAACAGTGTTTTTAAAGTTTCCATGAAGCTTGTTGGCATTTCACTCTTGTAAGTGTTCCTTTTATGTTCCCTTTAAGTAACTTCCTCATTTTTGTGTAGTTCCCCTTTTTGAAGTTAAATGCTACTGTGGTGCGTTTCTTTGGTATTTCTCCCCCTACAAGGATGTTAAATTTCATTACATTATGGTCACTATTACTAAGCTGCTCAGCTATATTCACCTCTTGGCCCAGATCCTGTGCACCACTTAAGACTAAATCAAGAATTGCCTCTCCCCTTGTGGGTTCCGGGATTAGCTGTTCCAAGAAGCAGTCATTAATGGTCCAGAAGAGTCATGAGTTGCTGAAGAAAACTGCCCTTTGTCCCCAGACCTTCCTGCCATTCTGTTCACCTCTTTCCATGATTTTCTTTTCATCATTTGCTCTCTACCCTGGATCTGTGTGCCTCTTTTCCTTCCCACTGTGATGCCGAATCCTACTTGATGCTGAAATCTTACATTGTCCAAAGTGAGTGAAAGGTAAATGTGAGCAGATTACGTAAAATTGTTGTTGAAAGGAAGAACAGAACAGAAATCAAAGAACGGCGTGAACTGAGTCTTTCTGGAGTAAGGGAATTACTGATCATCAATCTTTGGTATTTATATGGCTCCCTCACCATAGTATCTAAGGAACTCACAATCTTTAATATATTTATATTCACAGCACCCCTGAGGTAGGGAACTACTGATATTCCCATTTTATTGTTGGGGAGCTGGGGCACAGTCCTAATTTAATAATCTTACACCATCTTTTCCACAGGAGACCTACCTCATTCACATCAAAGCATAGATAATGGTTAGCGAATGAGGCAGTGGTTAAAAACCAAATACTGAACACCACGCAGTACATGTGTCGCCGATCCCTTATTTGCTTCAGGCTGTCCAAACGCTGCACTAAATTTGGAATTTTTATGGGCTTTTCTATGGCAGTCATCACAATAATGTAGACTAATCCTAAGTGTGCTTATAAATTGTACATTGTTGTCTTAATACAATTTCTAAAATGTGGTTATTTGGGACTATATCAAGAGATTCTTTTATTCTCTTTTCCTAAAGGCACTAAAGTTGAAATGACAACGCATGGTCCCCAAGGTATCATGGATATTTATATTTAGAAGTTGCACAAACTGTGTGCCCTGTGGGCATACTTGCCAAATGTACTAATTAACAAATTAAGAGGCATGCCTAACAGCCGTTGGAAAAGTTGCTTCTTGAAGTCTGTATTTACTGCACTATCAAGACTTCTGTGGCCACTCCTTATTTGGACAACTGTGCAAATTCTCTCCCAGCCTAATTTTTGCTGAGTTTAGAAGATTAATTTTGTACAGTAGAGCATATCATTTTGAAACAACTCTGTTTGAAGATGTTGCCTCATGAATATTTCAATGCCAAACGCAACAGGTAACTTCTTGCAGTAGGAAATCAAATATGATTTAATTTGAATCAAACAAACAATTTTGTCCCAGTGTATAAAATCAATTTATATTAGAATGGTTGTTTTTCCAGTGAGTCAGAGCCATTTTACTTCAGCATGCAGCCAATTTGCATATTGTGTGAACAGAGAACTAAAAATAAACCCTATGTTTTTTCAGTAGTTGTCAGTCATAATGACAACCACCTACATATTGAATGTTTCCTTAGTTCTGTGCTATGAGGTTATAATGTCAGGGAATGATAGATTCTGATTGATTAGAAAGACAGATCTTGTATGTCATGAGATTAGGAAGAGTGCTCAAAGGCATTGTTAGACTGTCTACTCTAGACATTTGTTCTTAAAATTCGCTACAGTTGGTACCTCCATACAGCTCCAGGAGTGGCAGCACTAGAATGAACTGTCCACCAGCACTTTAACCACTGTATTGTCTAACCCTGCTCAGAATAGGTGTAGGTTATACAAATACGTGTGACCACCAACAGCTGGTGTACACTTGTGCTCTCACTCTTAGTACCACTGATAGATGCAATGGTGGGAAATTTTGAGGAAAAAAAAATCTAGTGTAGACACAGCCTCACTGTGCTACGCTTTGCTGCCATCTGAAGTCTGATCCTGATTGATCTTACCGTGATGTAAATCTATAGTCTCTCCACTGAAGTTGTAGTGGAGTAAAACCAATGCAACTGACAATAATCAGGCTTCCCCCCCCCCCATTTATGTATCCAGGCTAAATATGGATGCTCATACACTTTGCTTTGGAATAGGTAGTAATGTTACTTTGTGAATTCACTGCAATTTAAACCAGTCTTTTTGCCTTCCCCTACAAAGCCAGCTGTAACAAAGATTTTGGGGTGAAGTACATTAGCCACAACATTTCACGCAAAGAAAATATCTTGGACAAGAACTGTAATAGTCAAATCCTTTGTGTCAGCCAGGAGTCTTTATGCATGAATCCACTATCAACTGTGGATGTGTTACTAGGAAAACCTGATTTCTTCCCTATCCCTTAGTGTGAGAGGATGGCAATGATTCTCTATCAAAAAAAAGGGTATTTTTATTATTCTAAAGTGTGCTGTCATGATAGAAACCCATGTTTCCAGTCACTTTCTCAAAAATGTTCCTTTTCTGACTGACAATATACTTTAGACTGAGAATAAGTAATTATTTTTGAATGGCCTAAGAAATTCCACTGAGCTGTATTATGCAAGTATGAACACAAATACTATTTAAATTCTAAATTATTTAAAATTCAGTTTTTCCTACTCAACCCACTTTGTAATAGAGCTTCAACTTTGGCATGTACATAGTTCTCAGTGAGGAATCTGCGCTTTGTTGTGTTTAAAAAAAAAAACAAATGAAGTGACTGCAAAAGTTGTTAAAATGGCATAATGTGCATGTTTTCCTTAAGGAAATGTGTCTAATTTAGATCAAGTCTATCTTATTTGTAATGCTGCTGGTACTGTAATATAGAGTACCAGGATGCCCAAACTACAGCATTCCATATAACACATGCACACACTGCAATAAAAAGCTGCATCCAATTGTGTTTTATATGTATGTAAACACAAACTACATTAGAAAAAAAATAGTAACAGAGCACTTAAAATTAGGAGCTACCAGAATTAAGGGTTACCTATATCTAGTGTATTGTGACAGTCCTAATTACACAATCACATACTATTGTTCCCACAAGGCCCATGCTGCTTTTAGTGCACCAACTGGACAAAGGGAATGAGGCAGTTTTGTTTTGTTTTTTAATCACCATTCAGTGAGACATCTATGCCTTATGTACTACACACCATCCTTTGATCTCATCTTTGAGAAGGTCCCTCAAAGGCTCTTAAGCAAAGTAGCTGTCCTGGGATAAGAGGGAAGGTCCACTCATGGATCAGTAACTGGTTACAAGATAGAAAACATGGTCAATTTTCAGAATGGAAAGAAGTACATACTAGTGTCCCCCAGGGTTCTGTACTGTGATCAGTACTGTTTAAAATATTCATAAATAATCTGGAGAAAGGGGTAAACAATGAGATGGCAAAATTTGCAGATCATACAAAACTAGTCAAGATAGTTAAATCCAAAACAGACTGCAAAGAGTCATACAAAGGGATTTCTCAAAACTGGGTGACTGGGCAACAAAATAGCAGATGACATTCAATGTTGATAAATGCAAAGTAATGCATACTGCAAAACCTAATCCCAACTATACATATAAAATGAGGGGGTCTAAATTTGCTGCAGCTGCTCAAGAAAGATCTTGGAATCATCATGAATAGTTCTCTGAAACTATCTGCTCAATGTGCAGCAGCAGTCAAAAAAGCTAACAGAATGTTGGGAATCATTAGGAAAGGAATAGATAAAACAGAAAATATACTGCCTCTATAAGAAAAAGGAGTACTTGTGGCACCTTAGAGACTAACACATTTATTTGAGCATAAGCTTTCGTGACTACAGCTGTAGCTCACGAAAGCTTATGCCCAAATAAATGTGTTAGTCTCTAAGGTGCCACAAGTACTCCTTTTCTTTTTGCGAATACAGATTAACATGGCTGCTACTCTGAAAACTGCCTCTATATAAATCCATACTACACCCACATTTTGAATACTGCATGCAGATCTGGTCACCCCATCTCAACAAAAAAATATTGGAATTGGAAAAGGTACAGAAAAAGGCAACAAAATGATTAGGGGTATGGAACAGCTTCCCTCTGAGGAGAGATTAATAAAACTGGGGCTTTTCAGCTTGGAAAAGAGATGTCTGGGGGGGGGGGGAGAATATGATAGAGGTCTATAAAATCATGACTGGTGTGGAGAAAGTAAATAAGAAAGTGTTATTTACTCCTCATACCACAAGAACTAGGGATCGCCAAATCAAATTGATAGGAAGCAGGTTTAAAACAAACAAAAGGAAGCACTTCTTCACACAATGCAAAGTAAACCAGTGGAATTTTTGCCAAAGGATGTTGAAGGCCAAGACTTTAACAGGGTTAAAAAAGAACTAGCTAAGTTCGTGGAGGATAGGTCCATCAATGGCTATTAGCGAGGATAGTCAGGGATGCAAAACCTTGTTCTGAAGTGTCGCTGGCCTCTGATTGCCAGAAACTGGAAATGGGTGACGGCGATGGACCACTTGACTATTACCTGTTCTATTCATTCCCTCTGAAGAACCTGGCATTGGCTACTGTTAAAGGTTGGATACTAGGCTAGATGAACCATTGGTCTGTCCCAGTATGGCTGTTCTTATTCAATGCTGGACTGAATATGGATTATTTTAATGGGCTTTTCTGTTGTGCTCATCATGGTAGTGCCTGAGTGCTCGCAAGAATGAATGAATCAATCTTTACAATACCTCTTTTGAAGGAGGGAGAAATATTACCCCCACTTCACAGATAGTTGGTGTAAGAATCAGCATTGGAATTAAGTTCTCATTTGAAGTCCTGTGCCTACTTGTCTAGAATATGGTGCCTCCAGGCAATTCATTTAATCTGTTTCCATGTTCCTATCTTTATGGATATCATACATTACCATCTTCTTCACAGGGCTACCAATACCCTTGCTTTATGCAAAACTAGTGCTCAGAGTGTGAACACTTTCATTTGTTGAATTGGAGTAGTATATAGGAAAGGCAATTTAAAATAAATGTGTGGACCAGTTGTCTGAGCAATGATACTATGTGTGAATTCATTCTCTGGGTCAGCTATTGAGGAGGAAACTTTGACAGGGAGAAGAAACATCAGTCCTGCATTAGCAACTAGCTGGATGCCACATTGAATGTGCCTGTGCAGTTTTCAGAAATCTGTTTGTGTGATCTGTTGCATGAACTGAAGAATATAATAGAGTTGCTGAATTTAAAATATCTTCTGAATCTTGGAGAGAACAAACAGGTTAAGTTCCAAAGCAACTAAACTAAAGGAAATTGTCTACAATGTATCTTGCCAAGAAAAGTCTTGTCTATGAAGACCTCTAATTTCTAAATATTTAAACTGTGAAACCTAAGTTTCATCTGTACATATCTATATTTCTGCTCGAGTTGATTTAATTGAATGAATCCATTTTCTGTGATTAGCAAGAATAAGCTTTGGACACTCCATTTGTAGGTGGTAAAATAAAATATTTGCTGTAGTAGTGTCCAAAGCTTATTCTTGCTAATCACAGAAATTTTAAATTTAAAGCAGTTAAGCATGGACCAAATTTTCCCATAATGAAAAATTAATCATATCCTCTTTCCTGAGCTTAGTCAGAACCTTTGCTACCAGTTAGGATCCCTTTGATATGAAAATAAAATTGTCTATTGCTGTGGTAATCTTATGCAGAAAGTTCTTATGAGCCTTTATCAGACTCTACTTTATACACTTTGCCTTAAGGCAAGACTTCAGTCTTGTGTTGTACCTTTTGCTAGGTCTGCTGATAAGATCAAGTCCTATCATGGCAGCATCCTAATCTTTAAAATACCCCAGCCATTACCCCATTTAAAATACCCCAGCCATTACCCAAACCCACAACTAATGAAGATGTTATCATGTACTTATTTCTTCTGTGAAAGAATTGTAAACCTTACATGTTTTTAATTTGTTTTCCCAAGCAGTACTTGTAATAATTTAAGGATACGGGTAATCATCTTGGGGGAACTGAAACTCTCCTTCTACTAAAAAGAAAAGGAGTATTTGTGGCACCTTAGAGACTAACAAATTTATTAGAGCATAAGCTTTCGTGAGCTACAGCTCACTTCATCGGATGCATTTGGTGGAAAAAGCAGAGGAGAGATTTATATACACACACACAGAGAACATGAAACAATGGGTTTATCATACACACTGTAAGGAGAGTGATCACTTAAGATAAGCCATCACCAGCAGCAGGGGGGGGGAAGGAGGAAACAGGAACAGTATCCCCGATACTGTCACGGCTAACCTGGTGGCAGAACTTTGTGACTTTGTCCTGACCCATAACTATTTCACATTTGGTGACAATGTATACCTTCAAATCAGCGGCACTGCGATGGGTACCCGCATGGCCCCACAGTATGCCAACATTTTTATGGCTGACTTAGAACAACGCTTCCTCAGCTCTCGTCCCCTAATGCCCCTACTCTACTTGCGCTACATTGATGACATCTTCATCATCTGGACCCATGGAAAAGAAGCTCTTGAGGAATTCCACCATGATTTCAACAATTTCCATCCCACCATCAACCTCAGCCTGGACCAGTCCACACAAGAGATCCACTTCCTGGACACTACGGTGCTAATAAGCGATGGTCACATAAACACCACCCTATATCGGAAACCTACTGACCGCTATTCCTACCTACATGCCTCTAGCTTTCATCCAGATCATACCACTCGATCCATTGTCTACAGCCAAGCGCTACGATATAACCGCATTTGCTCCAACCCCTCAGACAGAGACAAACACCTACAAGATCTCTATCATGCATTCCTACAACTACAATACCCACCTGCTGAAGTGAAGAAACAGATTGACAGAGCCAGAAGAGTACCCAGAAGTCACCTACTACAAGACAGGCCCAACAAAGAAAACAACAGAACGCCACTAGCCATCACCTTCAGCCCCCAACTAAAACCTCTCCAACGCATCCTCAAGGATCTACAACCTATCCTGAAGGACGAGCCATCGCTCTCTCAGATCTTGGGAGATAGACCAGTCCTTGCTTACAGACAGCCCCCCAATCTGAAGCAAATACTCACCAGCAACCACACACCACACAACAGAACCACTAACCCAGGAACCTATCCTTGCAACAAAGCCCGTTGCCAACTCTGTCCACATATCTATTCGGGGGATACCATCATAGGGCCTAATCACATCAGCCACAATATCAGAGGCTCGTTCACCTGCGCATCTACCAATGTGATATATGCCATCATGTGCCAGCAATGCCCCTCTGCCATGTACATTGGCCAAACTGGACAGTCTCTACGTAAAAGAATGAATGGACACAAATCAGACGTCAAGAATTATAACATTCAAAAACCAATTGGAGAACACTTCAATCTCTCTGGTCACTCGATCACAGACCTAAGAGTGGCTATACTTCGACAAAAAAGCTTCAAAAACAGACTCCAACGAGAGACTGCTGAATTGGAATTAATTTGCAAACTGGATACAATTAACTTAGGCTTGAATAGAGACTGGGAATGGATGAGTCATTACACAAAGTAAAACTATTTCCCCATGGTATTTCTCCCTTCCCCCCCCCACTGTTCCTCTGATATTCTTGTTAACTGCTGGAATTAGCCTACCTTGCTTGTCACCATGATAGGTTTTCCTCCTCCCCCCCCCCTGCTGCTGGTGATGGCTTATCTTAAGTGATCACTCTCCTTACAGTGTGTATGATAAACCCATTGTTTCATGTTCTCTGTGTGTGTGTATATAAATCTCTCCTCTGCTTTTTCCACCAAATGCATCCGATGAAGTGAGCTGTAGCTCACGAAAGCTTATGCTCTAATAAATTTGTTAGTCTCTAAGGTGCCACAAATACTCCTTTTCTTTTTGCGAATACAGACTAACACGGCTGCTACTCTGAAATCTCCTTCTACTAGATTCTACCTTCTAAAATTATGGCTCAAGGGTACTGAATAGTGTATCTGGCCAATGTTGAGTTTGACTGTCACAGCCTATACACTATCACTGTTTTACAGGGAAGGGGTCAGCTGACCAAGCATTGGGAAGACGACCTAATCTATTGATGTAGAACACACCAAAATTTATTTAGGATTTAGACATACCAGTGTATTCAGCAGATGATAGAATTTTGTTCTTAAATGCATTAAATCACCTCAAATGCTTTAAATACTTTTTTTAAAAGTGAGGATTCTATTTTTTTATTTCTTACAATGTTTAAAAAGGGTCTGATGATTAATGTAGTTGCTGGTCGTTATGTCTTGCAGTAGGTAGGTGAGAGGAGGTTGAATGCTACAGAACTTTGAACTTGAATGTTCTAAACCTGAAATCTTGCATGAAGCTCATTGAAGAGAGTACAACTACATATACTGTACCTTCAGAACATATGAATAGCTCTACAGGAAGAAAAAAAACTCAACCCATTTATTTAAGACTTATGGAGTGTTTTAGTCATCAAGAGGCAGAATCTATTAAAATACACTTCTCTTTTGAAAAAGTGAAATTTCCTGTAATTCTTGCTCAAAGGATATTATAATAGATGTCCCACACTATATGGGAAGATGGGAGGCTTATATATATATTTTTTTTACTGTTATGCACAATAAAGGTCCTGAGACTTAGAGGGATTTGGTACCATGAAACAGTCTCATATAGTAGATGAGTGCTAGTCAGTGGTGAGACAGTTTACTAGTTTAGAAATGCAGCTGGGGGAGTGACTATTTTTCAATGCCTGAGACGTATTTGCCTAGTTACTAGGTAGTTGCCTAGTTAAGGTAAAGTTTTAAGGACACTTACTTCATGTTAATTTCTTTCTGTCCCAATATCACATACATACACCTGCTTGCGCTGTGTGTAATAGAGATATACAGTAGATAATATAGGATCCACTGAGGTGATATGTGAACTGTCCTAGCTTTTTAATAAGATGTTTATCAGGGGACTGTGTTATAGCATGATAATGCCCTGACCTTGTCTTATCTGTGTAGATGAGACATTCTGTCTTGTCTTATCTCCCTGCCCAGGAAATGGGGTTGCTTACTTGCCCTTTTTCTGATTGGAGGCTGGAGATATGGAAGGGCCAGCTCTCTTCCTCTTCTCAGCACTTTCCATCTGAGGGAGGCAGCCGCAGCTTTATATTTACTTTTTGTATTACTTTTGTACATAGAGGCCCTTGATGTGCTAGGTATTGTACTGACATATGGTAAGACAGTTTCATGCCCCAAGAAGCTTCAATTTTAGGCAAGACAACAGCTCATCTGTGTCCTATGTGAATGGTGCAGCCCTGTTTTATTCTGCAATGTAGACACCAAGCCATGCAAAGGACTACTTCACCACCTTTTTTTCCTCCCAAAGATGGTTTTGGATAGGGCTGTACAATAGACTATTTTAAAGTGCATCGAGTTACACAATAAAGCTACATTTTTAACTAGACATCTTAGAAATGTCAATGAAATATTAAATTGGCATGAAAAATCTAAATTCAGTTTTTTCTTCTTTATCATGGTTTTAAATACCCAATAAACATAATGGTGAGTATTTTTCAATGCATTCTGGAATACATTACAGCTCAAGTTCAAATAAATTTTTTTTTAGAATTTAAATAGTTAATTCATGAATAAAGTTCTCGTGAACAACAAATTTTAGCAATCTTTCATAAAATTATAATTCAGACTGTCACTATTAATCTGGTTTCAGAGTAGCAGCTGTGTTAGTCTGTATTCGCAAAAAGAAAAGTAGTACTTGTAGCACCTTAGAGACTAACAAATTTATTTGAGCATAAGCTTTCGTGAGCTACAGCTCACTTCATCGGAAGCGAGCTGTAGCTCACGAAAGCTTATGCTCAAATAAATTTGTTAGTCTCTAAGGTGCTACAAGTACTACTTTTCTTTTTGCGAATCTGCAACATTTCTTTATAAACCTACTTATTCCAAAAAAAAAAAAAAAATTAAGTGGTGCTGTATCCAGTGTGTAAAATCCTACTGACTGCACTAGTTAAGTCCAGGGTTTAGCTATTCAATTGAAGCATTGCACACATTTAGGTTTGCTTCTGTCCCCACATTATCTAGGCATTGTATGATTTACCTTTTTATAATGGTTTAGGTGGTTTGGAAACATGTATTCCCATAAGTTGACTCCAAACACTAAAACAGCTAAGAAATATTTTGTCCATGGTATAGACCTCATTATCTAACCTGTATGTGATCACTAAGGGCAAAACTATATCCTCAGATATTCATGTACAACTCAGGTTGACATGCATGGAAGCTATATGCAAGTCTGAGGTTAGAATGTGACCCTTGCAGCTGAGAGGCCACAGGTTAGAAAAAGGGAGGTGGGTCAGTTGTGCAGGAATGAAGAGAAATTAAGGTTGTCATTTAAATTGAACAGAAAAGAATCAGGGTATCCATTAGGGCTGAACAGAGAGAGGCAGTGATGTAAGCCTGGACAGGTTGAGGAGAAGGTCATTTTAGCAGGACTACTCATTCTCATGAGGCAAGATTTTAAAAAAATAACCATCACTGAAGCTGTGAGAGTGGATGAGCTTTTACATCAGGGATGGGTGGGGGAAGGAAAGGGCCAAAAATAGAACCTTTGGGCCATCAATAGGGGGAGAGACATTACATGTTGCACAGTATTTCTGTAGATGTCTATAGAAAGGGAAGGTTGCACCTAGAGCTGTCTTGTAGATCAGCAGTTCCCAAACTTTATTAGTTCACATTGTGTGTCCCCTTCTTTAAAAGATTGTTATGAAGTGAATTGATGGAATATCAGGATCATGCACCACAAGTGGCACACATACCATAATTTGGTAACCCCTGCTAGATGCCTACAGGAAGAAGGGTACACGATATAGATATTATAAATTAATAAAAGAAAAAAACCTCAATTTAGCTGTTGCTTCTGTATATGTTGTACATATAATTCTATGATTCTAAGACTGGAACGGGGCTCTTGAGGTCATCTAGTTCAGGCCCGTGCATTCAAGGCAGGACTGATTAATAAAGGACCACTCCTGACAGGTGTTTGTCTTGACATGTGCAATACTTTTAAAAAAAGGGTAGATATTCATATTTTTTGAAGTTACAGTATGTGTAGTTAATGTGGTGGGGCCCACTTACCTCTGTCGAATGCCCTTGATTGAATATGTGCATACACCTGCTTCTCCCCCCCCCCCAGCTTTGCACTGCTCATGTTGCATCCCGCTGGCTACTGCCCTCGTCAGGTGAATCTTCGGTGACGCAGCCCTTCAGCAGAGTTGAACACAATTTGTATGCTAATAAAATAAATCCCTTCCGGGGTACAAGTCCAACTGGGCCTATCCTAGTACCCTGGTTATAGCCCCTCCTGGGCTTGCTTCCCAAACTGTCTCAGCCCGTGCTGGGCACTCGTCTTGTCCCTTCTCTGGTATGGAAGAGTGCCCCTATGGCTTTCTCCCAATGGGCTCTTCACCAGTTACCCCAGCTCTTCAGCTGAGTCTCCCTTTACAATTCAGTTCACTCCCTTTCCAGGGGGTATCACAAAATTTCCACAAATGTTGACTTTCTTCTGGGTCTTTAGCTTTGTCTCTAGGCTACATCCCTTCTCAGTGCTTAAGCTACTTCCCTAGTGGCTGGTGGGGGGAATCCAGGCCCATCCACTACTCTAGGTCCCAACTAAGGGATCCTATAAGTAGCAGCTGCCTCCCTTTACTAATCGCTGTGTTTCCTTGGGCCACTTCCCCACAGCCCCAGTACTTTCATCTTCACCCTTATCTCAGGGCTTAAGTCTTTCTTGAGTTCTTGCAGCCAGCCAAGAGCACCTTCCTTTCTCCCTGCCAGCAATTGCTCTGTCAATTCCTGCAGCCAGCCAAGAACACCTTCCTCCTCTCCTGGCTCCAGCTAGCAACTGAATGTGGACTGTCCAGTAGCTGGACTCTGATAGGCTGCTTTCCTGTAGCTGTTCTAGGCAGCCTGGAGAACTCACCTCTACTGTTCTTTCCTGGGGCAGGGTGTGATAGAACCAGGAGGCCTCTAGCAAGGGACCTCTGTGCCTAGTATTCCCGTCACAAGTTAGACTCTATCTTCAGTGTGTTTCGTAGATACCAATTATATGTGACTGATATTATGTAACTTCATGTATATTTACATGTGTATAGCTTCACATGCCAATACACAAAAATGGCTATTGCATAATTAAATGGGGAATTTCAATATTGAAACATACTAGTTCAGGTGCTACTTACAGAAATTAAGTAAATACTGTATTGCCAGAAAATATATCTACCATTGTGTGACAGCATGAGTGCATCCCAGCCTTCAAGCTGTCTTCCATCTCAAGACAGTGAGGCCTACTGTATAAAGTCAATAGGCTCACGCTGGTCAGCAGGGCAAGGAGGCCTAGTGGGTGGCTGGGCCACCTCCCAAAGGTGAGTGGCAGCCAGGGTAGGGGGACCCAAGCCATCCCTGCTCTAACTGGTCCCAGCCCAGGTAGTGGCAAGTGGGCTCACCACTTAGTCAGTGGAGATCCAACCAAAACACACTGACTGCTGTAGGGACAATGGCTAGTAGCTCCCTGGGCTACTTCCTACCATGACTCCTGCAGTCCCTTGGTCTAAACATCTTGGGGGGGGGGGGAGGGAGTGTCTCTCTGGTTTCCTCAGGTTGTGCTGCTCCTAAGGGCTCTGACCTCCACTTGGTGTCTGCCTGGGTCTCAGCACCTCCAATATATATCCTTCCTCTCCAGTAGTCAGCCCAGACTGAGCTGGGGGCTCCCTTTTATACTACTGCTACACCTCGAGCATGCCCAGTAGAGAGTGGGGGCATGGCTTCCTCAGCCCACAGTTTGGAGTTAACCCGTCTCCATCCAGTGCGGGGTGAGTGCACCCCATCACACATTGATTAGCAAAGCAACAATTAATGTACTTTATGCATCTGCAGGGGATACCATGTAATATATTGGATATATACACCGGATATCAAGTAATTTTGCATTATTAAAAAGAAAAGGAGTACTTGTGGCACCTTAGAGACTAACAAATTTATTAGAGCATAAGCTTTCGTGAGCTACAGCTCACTTCATCGGATGCATCCGATGAAGTGAGCTGTAGCTCACGAAAGCTTATGCTCTAATAAATTTGTTAGTCTCTAAGGTGCCACAAGTACTCCTTTTCTTTTTGCGAATACAGACTAACACGGCTGCTACTCTGAAACTTGCATTATTAAGTGAAGGAAGTGTTTTGGAAAAGATTGTTATGGGGCACTGCAGTAGGAAAGTGAACAACAGCAGTATTAAAACTGCAGGTGTGTCTTTGTGCTCTGAATACAATAAAAGGAAAGAGCTGGAACTAAAAGTTAAAATACTGACTGAAAATCTCACTATTTTTCTGATAAATTGACAGATTATTGTAACATGAAAAATTTATATTTCAGGTGTACTATCATCATCCGAGCTGTGTCCAGTGCAATATTTGAAGACTAAATAGGACATTTAAACAGTTAATTTGTATTTTTGAGGGTGATACCATAAAAGCAGAGCCTAATTTTAATCTTATGTGGTTTTTTGTTGTTGTTTTTTTAAATAGGAACAGATGTCTCAGGTATTAGATGCTATGTTTGAAAAGCTGGTTGAAGGAGGGGAGCATGTCATTGATCAAGGTGATGATGGTGACAACTTCTATGTAATTGATAGGTGAGTGATTATATATAATTGTAACACAAGGGATTATGCACAGTTGTATCAGTGAAAATATATTTTTGCATATACTCTCAGTTGAATCAGACAGGTGTGTGCATGTATGAAAGAAAATGCAAAGATATTTTATCAGAGTTAAAGAGTCGTTGAACAATAGAGAGCAGTCAGTGAAAAAATCTAGCCTGCTCTCACCTGTAATAAAATGTTTCCAAGGGAGCATGTCACTGGTCTTTTAATGTAATGTTCTGTCACAAAGACTATTTGTTAACTGGAAACTGATTTAATGTAACAAATAATTGGAAAAGATTTAGCATTCAATATTTGATTGAAATCTTACTACATTCTCAATGCTGTTGGTAAAGTTTCTTGTTCATAAGAGTAAAACTTACATTTTCAAAGAATTGCACAACTTTTAACTACACTACCCATGTGGGTCTAATACTTCATAGTCAGATTAATAAGTAAAGTGATAGATATAACTGCTGAAACAGTGATTTGGGAGCACCCTTTGTGTTGCTGCTGCTGTTGACCTTTCGTTAAATTCTTACCAAGTCATCAATATAGGTCAATGCACTAAACTTTTTCTACCTTCTGTCTTCAGTTTGAAGTAGGATACAATGATATAGTCAGAGCTATTAGCGCTGGCTTCTAGAGAGAATCCCCAATGTATGCTGTATATCTCTTAGGAGACTGTGACAGAGTTGGGATTCTTCACTGGAGGATCCAAGTTTCTCCCATTTTTCTGGGCTTATGGCTTAGCCACTTCGTCTTCAGAAAGCTGCAGGGACTTCATTGAGTTCTTCCAGATACATAGCTGTCAGGTCTAGGTGACTCTGACCATCTGTCTACAAAGTCCTTGACCATGCAGGGAAAGGAATTGTAGAGACATTTTCATTCCATTCTAGCTACTTGCAGCAAGGAAGGCTATAAATATTTGGCACTGAACAAGCTAATGACACACCATCATAGAGGGTGGCTGTAATATTTTACTTCTTTCTCAGAGCAACAACTATCGATAAATGCTTTTGTGGGTTTGCTTTGATATTTAAAGTTAAAACTTTATATTAGATGAGTATACAATATTTTTATTTTGTATTTGTTACTCTTTAGATAAGGACTCACACAGTATGTTTTGCCACCATTCTCACTAATGCAACTGTATATTGCAATATACCAATTACTGGTTTAAAAAACATTTTACATGTGAAAGAGCTTTTACATTTTAAATTAATTTAATGGCAGAAGCATAGTTTTCAGAAACCATTTCTTTATGAGGACTTTGTACATTACAGTTTAATGATTAAAAAGCATTTGTCAAATAATTTGGGCTCAAAATTTGTTCTTTATGTTTTAATAATTGCAATTTTGATTTTATTTATATGTAATTCATAATTTTAATTCCATATCTGATTTTTTTTTTATTTTTCAAGTGTAAAGTTATCATGTCCTCACAAAGAAGTAGCAACTGTCCCCCTTAAAATAACCACCATTTCTAGTGTATACACAAATAAGTGAGATGACCCTGCAAGCTACTCAGTATCATTTAACTGAACAAAATTTATATTTCCATAGCAGTACCATCAGTGTAATGCATGGTGCATAATCAACTTTGTAAACTAAACAAACAAGGTAGTAAACTAAACCAGCTAACTGCTCAGTAAGGAACATGGGGGAGTGGAAAGGGTGGATGTTTACTCGTATTTGTGTATTTTGTTAACAGAGGAACATATGACATTTATGTAAAATGTGACAGTGTTGGGAGATGCGTTGGTACTTACGATAACCATGGAAGTTTTGGTGAGTTGGCCTTAATGTACAATACACCCAGAGCAGCTACCATAATTGCAACATCTCCCGGTGCTGTATGGGGTTTGGTAAGTGAAATGGTTGTTTGCATTTATTTTCCTTAAAATATTTTTGTCTTTATATAAAATAATTTAAAATTGTATAGCTGTATCCACAGATATTTGAAATTGAAAAAATGTCTTATAATTGGAAATGTATCATTAGGATAGAAGCCTTTTAAAACTTGCAGAAAAAGCCTGGGCAAATACTGTCTTTGCTCAGACCCTGAACATACTCTTTAAGCAAACTTGAATATTAGAATGGCAATTTGATGCAAGAACTACAACAAAAGTAATTTTTGAAATTTCCTTAATAATTTTCAGAGCTTAGTTATCATGTTTCCAACTGTAAGAGACAGGCCAATTATTTTGCCAAGTAGTAAATATTGTCTTAGATTGCAAAAAACATGAATGTATTTGTTTACAGTATAAAAAATCCAACATGGTGCTATTTGTTAAGCTTACTATATCTGGAATCTGCACAATAAGAATAAAATTTGCCAAAAACTCTTGTGGCAGTAATTAGATTTGCATTAGGTACTTTGAGAAAGTTGTTCTCCTTCAAGGCTTATATGATGGTCTGGTAACTGATTCCAAGGTGCCAATTCAGAGCAGTGCTTGGTGTAGAGGAGCATAGGTGGCTTTCTGCCACCTTGATCCCTTAGACTGCTGAGCTTTCTACATAACTTGGAGCAGCCTGAATGCTGCTCTAAATTGCAATGGATTGCAATGGCCACCCAGGGCCATTGTACTAGTGGGATTACAGTACATTCCAGCAACATCCCTTTGAGTTGGGTGGTGTGAGAACAAAAGAGAATGACATACATCTGGGTACCCCATCTTTCTGCTTAAAGGATTGTCCCACACCAGGGAATTCCCTTTGCCCACATAGGGCAGCTTTATGGCCCCTCTGTGCTGCTGAAGTGGTGCCAAGGATCTGGTCCCATGTGTTTGGTTTAGCTAACACAAAGCTCATTACTTGAAATAAATGTGCTGAGAACTGTGGGATGAAATGATTTAACTACAACATTTCTGAGAAAATGTTTTAATCATCTGAAATTATATATTTTGTTTTTCTGGAGTGATTTATTCCAAACTTGTCATACAAAGCTAATATATGTTGGTAATAAACATAGTCTGCAATTGAGCCTGAAAGGTTAGGCAGCATGGGTAGGATCCATGAAGGGACTTGGGCGTTGCTGTGTTGAGCGTCATGGTGCCTGATTTTTGGGTGCCTAGAAAATAACAAGAACCACACTGTGATCCACAAGCAAACTTACGTGCAAGGCTCCCTGTACAATGAAAGGGGAGTGATAGTCCCTTTAGTATGTAATCCATAAAAGCCATCACACTACGTGAGAAACAGCCTAAGCTAGCTAGAGGGAGATGCCGATGAGAGGGTTGTGTACTAAGCCCCATCCCTCTCTCAGAGATAGGCACCTAAGTCCAGACTTCAGGGGTATGCCTATCTCTGCTTAGCAATCCATGTCAGGGAATCCCTCTCTTAGAGTCAGGCAGCTTAGGTGCCTGTTGCAGAAATGAGTAGGTGCCTGCCTCGCTCCACACAAAATAGGGGTGTTGCCTAACTTGCAGCCCAGTGGCTAAGAAGCACTCACTGGGGTTGGGATGTGGGAGACCCAGGTTCAATTCTTCCCCTCTCTGCCAGAGGGGAAAAAAGTTTTGAATAGAGATTTCTCACTTCTTGGGAGAGTGCACTGAGCTGTGGGATATTCTGATATGGCTCTCTCTTGTTGAAGCTGTTCCATTGTGGATAAATAATGAAAGAGTTTTTGGAGTAGAGGGACTGCACCCTGGGTCTCCCACCTCCCAGGTGTGTGCTCGAACCACTGAATTAAAAGTTATAAGGTGGGCACCATTGTCTCCTCCTCCTCCTCCTCTGCCAGCTGGATTTTGAATGGGATCTGATCCAGTTGGTGGCCTCCAAGCATGCCTACTGGATTGGGACCTGCATGCAATTTAGGTGGATGAACACCTGTCTTCCCCCAGTTTGGAGGGCAGGTTAGTGGGGTTAGGCATCTGGATATACATGCCCAGAGGCACCAAGGGAACTTTTACTCTGAAAAATTAGACACCGAGTTTAGGCACCTAGAAAATTTTGTGGATTGCAGTGGATCCAAAACTGGGACTTTGGCATCCCAATCTGGGTCTTGGGTACTTAAGTATCTTTGTGAGTTTGCATCTGTGTCTGGTTCCTAAACCTGTATTAGGTGGAATGTTGGTTCAAAAAAAGGAAGGTAAACAGCCAATCTGCCTCAAAAATATAAAGTCATAGAAATCTGAATAGGAGTCAAAAATGGAACCTTTTATGGCCTGAAAGACTAACTAATTCTGTGTAATTAGTTAAGAAGGCTGGCTTGTGATGCCCTAACATTTAGTTGGATTACACAGACATTATTCATGCTTCTGAATTTGTAACTAAAACAAGGGACGCTATCATCTGAAAAATTAAATTTCCATCTGAAAGTGTTGTAATTGCTATCATTACAAGTAACAATAAGATTACTAGATCTTAAACTGATTGTGGGGTGGGGAGGAGAAATCACTTTTCAGTTTCTCCTTTGTTGATTCATCAGCAGTTTGTGTAGAGTCAGTGTCAGTTTTGTTGATGGCCGATTATATTTCCTATCTCATGAATCTTGTCTGGGGGCAGTTTGTGTATATGCTCTTCCCTGGGCAGGCAAGAAGGTTAGTAACTGCTGCTACACAGCTGAATCTGAAACTCGATAAGCAGCAGCTGTGCACAGAAGTAGGCAGGTGAGGAGGAGTGGGCACCACAATGTTTGGTGTTGCTCTGAGGCCTGCCCAAAAAACCCTTTCAAACATCATGAAGGAAGATGAATTTTTAAAAGAGGAATAAAAAAAATGGGCAAGAGATTTGACTTCAAAATCTCTTATAAGAAAAATCAGTTATTTGAAATTTAAAATATCAAATTTATTATGCCCCTTTTAATAGAAGGCCTCACTGAAGTACTTTAAAAACACATAAAATTGCCTTCTAGTGGCTGATTATAATCATTATACATTTTACCTATTTCTTTTTTGCATTTTCCATCCTGTGCTAACATTTTCCTTTAATACACTTTTTTTCTTCTCTTTGTGTTTTCAGGACAGGGTAACATTCCGGAGAATCATTGTAAAAAACAATGCCAAAAAGAGAAGAATGTATGAAAGTTTTATTCAGTCATTGCCATTCCTTAAATCTTTAGAAGTAAGCTTTCTATTGCATTATTTTAGTGATTGTGGCATGGGGTTTTAAAAACTTCCTCTAGATTAAAATTTTGCGCATCTTTATTTTTGGAAAAGGGACTTCTGAGGAAAAGAGTTGAAATTTCCAATTTGATCATCCCCCCCACCCCCTTCCCCCTTGCCTATTTTAGTTTCTTCATAAAGCTTGATCCTATAATTTGATCCATACAGCAGTCCCCTAATTGGGATCTGCCTGGAACAGGAATCTACCTGTGCAGATCAACTTGTAGGATAGAGGCCATAGTACTGCAAAAGATTAAAATATTTTTGTGGTTTCCAACCTTCCATTTCTTAAACTGAATTTTTGCTGGATATTAATAGTGTGAAGTGCTTTGGGCATGTTGAAAAAAGTGAATACTTTCATTTAAAAGATATATTTTTCTGCACACACATGTACTTTCTCCGGTAAGTATTTTGGAAGACTTAAAGCATGTAGATTAACCATACAAAAATAGAAACATAATTAACATGTATGTTGGTAAACCATTCCCTGGAAAATTGTTAAACAGAAGTCTCTTTATCCCTTATTGTCAATACAGATGGCTAGGGACATATTATACAGTATGTAGGTCCATAAAACAGGTATTAAGGATTAGCAAAACATATGTTTAATATTATTAGAAAAACATTTTTAATATTCCCATTCTTTTTATAAAGTTATCTGAACGCTTGAAAGTGGTGGATGTGATAGGCACCAAAATATACAAAGATGGAGAACAAATCATTGCTCAGGTATGGTAGTGTCTTAGTTGATTTAGTTTTTGTGTCTATAAGTAAAATTATCGTATTATCTATAATGAATCCATTCTTTTAAATTGAGTCTCAGTATAATACACACAAAAGATATAAACTGGTCTGAAAAAAATGGTATAGTTCAAAGAAATATGTTGTTATGATGATGAAAATTCCAAATAATAATTTAAAGCAAAAAAAAAATACTTGGCAGGCTATTTCAATTAACTTCCAGTGGCTTTTTAATTTTTTTATATTTGCATACTGCATGTATCTGCAGTTAGTAGTGTACCTTTTTGATGACAAAATGTAATTAATTCTTTCTGGGATTTGGAACATTTTGTTAGCTTTTACAAGGCTGTAAATGGTAAATGCCTGTTGTGGAATATTTAGCAGGTGTCTGATTGGGGGTTTTCTTGCCACTTTAACAGCAACTTCATTACATCTGCTGTATTTTAAGAAACAACATGTTTTGTTGGTCTGAACAGAACAAATTAAACTATGCAAATACTATAGAAGAGGAAGGCTTGTACTAGTAGGCACTGAAAATGGGTCTTATCATTGAGTGTCTGTGTTATGAAAAAAGAACAATGTGAAGATAATTCCGTCAGGATAGATTGCAGACAACTCAGACTCTATGTTGCCTTTGGACTTCCTTTAGATGTTGGCTTTACCCTCTCTTGTGCTTACTGATACCTGAGCATCCATGATAGGGAATAATTTTGGGGATTTTATGAGTTCAAAATCCTCTAGAACAGAAGAAGATGGCAATTGGAGTAGATCTTTTAGGCTGATTATTTTTGTCTACCAACCCAATTCTGCTCTTGCCCACTGATCAATAGGGGAGCAGCTTGTTTGTTTTGGGGAATAGGAATAAGTATCCTCCAAGTCATCCAATATTTTCCTCTGCCTCTCTTGGTGCTTCATATTGTGTTTTGTCCATGGCTTAGAACTGAGGTCTACATGGAGCCAACTGGGTCATTTTCTTTCAGGAGAGTTTGTTGCTTATCTCATCTCTGTAATCCTTCTATGTCATGAGTGTGGATTTCTAAGTAGAGTATATTAAAGCATTTTGCATTAGGTACCAAAAGGATTAGCTGTTAGCCTCTGGCTACATATATTTGAATGTATTTCTTACTGTTACTACAAAACTAAAAAGCAATATTCATGTTTTCATTACTTGCTTTTTTATTTTTAATAGGGAGACATGGCTGATTGTTTTTTCATTGTAGAATCTGGAGAAGTGAAAATTACTATGAAAAGGAAGGTAAAAACCTTACCATGAATTTAATTTTTCAAAATCTTGAAGTCATTAATATATTCTAAATGTTAAACAGCAGTTGTCTCTAGTTATCTCACTGCAGTTTTTTTTACTCTTTAGACATGTTTAAATTCCATTATGAGTAAAACTGTACATTCAGCAAGTGTCTCTTATTTTTATCTTATCTGACTTTTCAGAATAAACAGGATGTAGAAGAGAATGGGGCAGTTGAAATAGCCCGGTACTCTAGAGGACAATATTTTGGAGAACTTGCTCTTGTAACTAACAAACCTCGAGCAGCTTCAGCATTTGCTCTTGGCACTGTCAAGTGTTTAGGTACTGATTCAGTGATATTTTTGCTTGCTGTGACATATATAAAAATATTTTTACTTATCAAAGGCTGTATTTATAATATACTGTATGTTCCTTCATACCATAAAGTCAGATTTCAGTCATCCAGTAGCATTGCTTTACAACCACTGGACAGTTAGACTATACTGTACCTGTTATAGTATATTCCTACCTACACTAGAAAAATTATTTGTAATTGACAACTGTGTCAACCATGGACCTCCAATGTCTTCCCTCTTCAGACGGAATTGAAAATAGTTTCCAACTAGCGCAGTACATAGTACTTTTAATACCTGTTACATAAATCTGCATAATACTTAACAGACAAATAAAAAATTGTCCTTGCCCAGTGGTCGACCAATACCTAAGAAACAACTGCTTAATATAACCAAACTTCCATGCTACCTTATTTAATCTAACTTCCCATTTCTGACTAAGTTAGCAAGTAGTTAGCAAAGTCGCTGGCTTTACCAGCCCATGTCACTCTGTCAGGTTTCAGGCTGAGGCACAGAGCAGAGACAATAGTGGTTGTATTAATAGAGATCATCATCTTGTCTGTGGACATGGGGTGGAAATACATGTGTTTCTTCTGGATCTTTGTGGCATTTAAAACAAATACTATTCCCTCTCCTTTGAGAGACCACATTGGTGAACTGAAAAGATGGCTTCAATCCTTTGCCTGGGACTAGCCGCACAGGTTTACGATGGACAGCTGTTCCTCCACCTCCAGAGCCATCATCTGTACAATTCCTCAAGGGTCAGTCTTCCCTTCTCTTACACAGGAGTGGACCAAGACTGTGGAACTCAGTACTAGAAGTGATAAGTGACCACAAATCTCACCGCATTCAGAACTAAATACAAAACTTATTTCTTTAACTTAGTTTTCCTTCAGTAATGTTATTTTAAAAAACTGAACCTACATTCAAAACAAAACCTCCCAACTGAGTTGACATGGTTAATGGGTTATTTAGATGTTACTTAATTCACCCCTTAATGCTGAAATATAGGATTCTTTTGTATGGTTTAAGGTTTAACTTCTCAATCACATCATTATATAACCCCTCCATTTTATTAATCTAACTATTAGGAAAATTGTAAGATACAAAGGCAAACTTTGTATTCTTAAACAACAGACATCAGGCTAGTTCTCTGTTTATTCACAAAGCTACTGTTTTTTTAAAACTAAGTCTCCCCAGCCAAGCAAAGATAAACAAGCAGAAAAAAGAAGACCAAAGAAGAGGAAGATGAGAGGTGGTGTTAAGAGAGAAGATCTGTTATGGTCCAGTGTGGCAAGTTGTTGGGTCACTGGCACCTTTGAGAAAACAGCGACCTTGGTCCACTGAAGGCTGATTCAAGGAGGAAGTTTTCTTCTTTCTCTTGATGACAAGAACTGTTAAAATGGCATCAGATGAGCAAGCACAGACTAAATTCATTGCTGGCTAGAACACACATATAATACCTGAGAAACCACTATGATTACTGTTCAATAAGTTCAGCGCCATTAGACTCATAACTGTGAGTGGAAGATAAGAAAAGCTAAGGAAAAGAATAGACTACATACCAAGATACCACCAAGAAGGTCAACGGAAGACATTATAGAATCATAGTGTTAGAAGGGACTGAAAGGCTCATTTAGTCTAACCCCCTGAGGTTCCTTTTGGAACCTCTTATAACTATAATTTGTAGAAAAGTACAGGGTGCTGTAGCCCGTTCTAGAGTTCTCCAGTAATTTTTGTATTCCATACAATCTTCACTTGGAAAATGTTTTCAAAACAAAGTTCCCAACAACCACTGAATTCTCCTTGACAAACCTTATTTTAGCGATCTTAGATATTTCACAAAGTTGTGGGCTATCATACTATGGTGATAGGCACAGTGTAACTACCTAGATAAATAGATACCCTGAAAAGTTACTACCTAATCTTGAGAATAGTTTTCAAACATTTTATTTGCATTATACCCACCCAGACTGAGGACAACACTGTACTAGCTGAACCATTTAAAAATATTTTAAAAATGGATAGCACACTCTTCTTGTCTAGTGTTGGATGGGTTTTGGTGTGCCATCCATACACTGTTAGACCTAGTCTACAAACAGTTTGTGCACCTATTAACTGATTTACACACCAAATTAGCTAAATAAATGCAACACCGCTAGCGTGGATATCCTTAAATTGGTGTAAGAACATCTTAAATCAGTTTAGTTTAATTCGAAACTGATATAAGTGTACACACAAAATTGCACTGGTTTAACTAAGTATGTTT
The DNA here is from genome assembly GCF_009764565.3 of Dermochelys coriacea. NCBI lineage: Eukaryota > Metazoa > Chordata > Testudines > Dermochelyidae > Dermochelys > Dermochelys coriacea. The sequence continues at coordinate 325,897,845 of NC_050068.2, read as the reverse complement.
TAAATCACACTTCCAGTTAAACTCGTGCAGCTTTGTGTATAGGCCAGGCGTTAGAATCTTTTAAATGAAATTTACAGTGTGTATTCCCTAACTACCTCTATAGTAAGTAAGCAGCCATGTTTATTGTAGTGCCACAAAGTGAATTTTACTATTTAATATATTGATTCATGATTATGCAATAGATAGAGTTTAGATTGTAAATTCATATGGTCATGGACGTTTTCTTTTATGTCTGTAAGGCTCTATGCACATTTATGGTTCTGTATGAATAACAAAGATCACAGTTCTAAAATAAACACTTCAAATTTGTGCATGATATCAAGCTGTAAATGGTGAGATTTTCAGTTTTAGCAGAGAGTGTTTTTACTTTAGATATCATTCAGGTATGTGTTAGCGGGAGCATGGCTCCAGCAACTTTTTGAAGAGAGAAAGGAAGTAAAGAGAATGAGACAACAGGAAAGCAGTTTTGATGGGAAGTATGTATAAATTACTGGCAATTCCAGGATAGCAAAAAATTGGGTGGCAGTGGTTTTGGGTGGCGGTGGTTGTGTGTGTGTGTGTGTGTGTGTCTAACAGAATTGTTCATTTTGATGTTTTTGTCTAAATGTGTATTTTCCCATAACTGCCATAAATAACATATTAAAACAAGTTGCAAATATATGCACATTTATGCCATAACTTGAACTATACAGACTTGTAGGAAAAACTGTGTGTGTGACTGAAAAAAAAAAGTTTTCCTCGTTATGGACGTTTTATTGACTTACTAAATTTTTCAGTGATAACCTAATAGATACAAAGTTAGTTCTAGACTTTTTAAAATGTAAAGTTTCTTGAAGTAAAAAACACAAATTATTGACTATAGCATTTTTAGTTCTCCTGATTAACACTCGCGGTGAACCAATATGGATAACTATACTTTTAAATTGTCATCCAAAGCCCAGATCCTGCAAAGACTTATGCATTAATATCAGTAGAACTATTCCTAGTAATAAAGTTAAGCACATGCATAAGTGTTTGCAGGATTGGGGTCAAGGTATTATTTAGGTCTGAATCATATGGGAAAAGTTATCTCCAGCTCTGCTGACATAGTATGGGTCTCATTGATGCCTTTCCCCTTAAAATTTAAAATTCTACACAATGAATGTCATAAACTCTGAAATTAATTTCTGCAGCTGATGGCCACATTACATTCTCTCTCTCTCTCTCTCCCCCCCTTTTATCTTAGTTATGGATGTACAGGCATTTGAAAGGCTTTTGGGACCTTGTATGGAAATTATGAAAAGAAACATTACAAACTATGAGGAGCAGCTAGTTGCTTTGTTTGGAACAAACATGGACATTGCTGATCCCAGTGCATGAAATAAAGTATGGAACAACAAGATCTGTTATGAGAAAATAGCACAGTAGTGGTTAGTCCACTGAGAACATGTCTATCTTCCTGTAGATGCCAAGCATTTTGTGTGATTTTAGGTTTGGGGTTTTTTTTGGTTTTGCTTTTTTACATATTACAATGGATGTATCAGTAAATTAAATTGGGATTTAATAGACTTTGGTCCTGATTTTCAGAAGAGCTTAGCACTAGCAGTTCTAGTTGAAGTCAAGGGTAGCTGTAGATGCACAGTGCCTTTTGAAAATCAGGTTCTTTGTAAACAGCATTTCATAAAGAATAGATTTAAAAAAAACACTATGCTGATGAATTTGTCCAACCAGCTTCTGTTCTATAAAATGGTTATGATTTTCTGGAAAGACTGTTAGCTTGAATGTGATATGTTTAAAGTATTAATGCACACAGTGTTCATAAGTATTGATAATACAGAAGGTAGACTATAGATATCCATTTCTGCCTATTACAATTGTCTTGATTTTATGTTGCAATTACTATAGCTGTATAAAAAAGAAATAACTCAAAATTCCTCATAACGATAAGGCACAACAATACATTTTGTGTAAAGTTCATTACCCAAGTCTTATTTTAACATTTGTGATTTGGTATTAAAGTCCTCTTTACTTAGTATGTCACATTTCAGCAAGCCCACTTGGAAAATATTGTAATATCTTATGCAATTTAAGGGATTTTTATATTTTTGCAATAAACTGCATTTTTATTTGTTACATATAAGCAGTATATTCCTCTGTTGAGAAAGCTGACAAATTAATCTTGATGCAAGCCTGTTTTTTAAAAACAGGCAAAAGTATTTTACGTAAGCAATTGTCACATTCCAACTAATCATGCATAACCTACATCATTTTCCTTCTAATTTCTTTCTTGTTTCAAAATTTATGCATTTTGTCTTTTCCATATTTATTTGATGTCTAAACTAGGGTTAAATTTTATCCTTAGAAATCACTTATTTTTCTGTTAAATATTTCCCATTTCAAGTCAAATGTTCTCTATATCTTTCTTCTCAGTAGAGTCTGACTTTATATATTACAGACAAGATTCAACTACTAAAGTGTTGAAAGCCATACTAAAATTTTTGGTCCCGGAAATCCTTACCAGCAAGTTTGAGAAAGCATGTGAATCTGAAAGATCAATAATTTGAAAGGCTGTTTTATACATGTTTGGAGAGCATGTTATTAAAGCTGTCAAGTTCTGCTTTGGTCTTCAAATACCAAAGGCCCCTAAGACATCATGAAAGACTGTCATTGCAGCAGTTGAAGGATGGGGTAAAGTTTTGCTCAGTGACGAAGGAGAAAGTATTATCTTACTTAAAATAAGAAAAAAGCATTCATTTCTCGATAGTAAAAGTCTGTGACTGGAAGTATCCGACATAGTCCAATTCTCACATTATATACTGACATGTTTATTGCTCCATGTGGAAAGCTAGTTCACATAATGACAAGTTGCAGTAGTTCTATCAAGACAGAACCAGAAGAATTTCAACAAGGTTGCCAGATCCCTGTTTTAAACAAATGAAAAGTTACACAATACTTTTCTTCTTAGACAATGACTTTTCTAATGCAATGTATTTGTGTTTGTCAGTTGGTATAATTATATATCCTGTAGTTATAGTGATCTGTTCTGACAATTTATACAATCATACTTGAATATGAAACTATGATTATACAATACTATTACTAACATGTAATTTATATCGTATAATATGATATAAATTATAAATGAACATTGTTAACAAAAACAGTCTAAGCAGAATTTACAAGTGTCAACAATTTTTTTACACAGCCTCCTGATATGAATAGTTGCACATATGATTGCCTTTGTACTTTTGATTTATTGAAAAAAGTGAATTCTGTTATACTAGAAGGAAACATCAGGTAACCAAAATATGTATGTCATTCTATATGCTTACTCTATAAAAGTTACTTTATTTTTTTGCACTAGCTTAATGTTATTCAGAAAAATGCTAATGATTATTTGTATGATGATGAATTCCAATCAAGGCCATAAATGCTACTAACAATATTTTCAATATTGTTTGTTATATTTAAAGTTTCCTTACAATAAACAACACTTTTATATGTATATATATAGTGACAAAGCTCCATCCTTGCCTCCGTGGGTCCCGCATTTCCTGATGGATTTTGCTAGCCTCAGAGGCTCACTGTGACCCTCCACGTAACCCTTCCCTCTCTAAAAACAAGGGTCACAGTCTACTGAGCCATTTTCATCATAAGCCAGCGAGGGAGGTGAGGAGAAGTTATCCTTCCTTGCATAGTCTCTGTTGTCTCCCAGTCTCAGTGATTAATCAGGGGGCAAAGGTGGTGGGGAGCCTGGGCCCACCCTCTACTCGGGGCTCCAGCCAAGGGACCCTAATAGTATCAGCTATGGTAGCTGACCTTTTAGAAACATGACATGTACAATTCCCTGGGCTACTTCCCCCACAGCAGCCCTCACTTCCTCAAGCTCCACTTCACCCTTACCTCAGGGCCTCCTTCCTTGTGCCTGATATGGTGCGTACTACTCAGTCTCTCCAACAGCGCAACTTCCTCCCACTACTTTTCTATAGCCATCTGGCCCTGCCCCATCACATATCCTCTCTTCCCTCCCCCCCCCGCTCAACACTGTAGAGTTGGGCAACTTGGGATGCCAGGCAGTAGGCTCATGACAGACCATCAGCATTGCCATGGTGGCATCCAGCCCTGTGCCATATACAGAACTGGAATGGTTGGAGGGATAAGAACCACCTGGTGATCCTTGCATTCTTTTCCTTATTCCGCTGCATCCACTGGAGGGGTGCATGGTCCGTCACAAGAGTAAATCGCCAGCCTAAGAGGTAATAATTCAGTGTCTCCATAGCCCATTTGACAGCAAGGCATTCTCTCTCGACTACTGCGTATTTCTGTTCTCTTGGGAGAAGCTTTCTGCTTAGGTAGAGGATCGGGTGTTCCTCTTCTCCCACCATTTGCGACAGAACTGCTCCCAACCCCACCTCGGAAGCATCTGTTTGTAAAATAAATTCCCTGTTAAAGTCTGGGGCTATGAGTACGGGGTCATTACAGAGGGCCGTCCGAAGGTCTGTAAATGCCCCCTCTGCTGCGTCGGTCCACTTTACCATGTCTGGACCTCGGGCCTTACCAGGTCCATTAGGGGACTTGCCCTAGGGGAATAAAACATGGGTAGTAGCCTACCACGCCGAGGAACACACGGACCTGCTTCTTTCAGGTCTGCCGGGGCCAGTTTTGAATTGCCTCTAATTTATTCGTTTGGGGCTTCACTATGCCCCTTCCCACAATATATCCCAGGTATCTAGCCTCTGCTAGCCCTACGGCGCATTTAGCGGAATTAGCAGTGAGGCCAGCCCACCTTAAGGTGCACAGTACTGCCTCAACTTTCCCCAAGTGGGTTCCCCAGTCTGGCATATGGATGATGACATCATCTAGGTATGCAACTGCATAATTAGTATGGGGGCGCAGCCTCGTATCCATGAGCGTATCCATGGAATGTGGCTTGGGCCCCATGTAGCCCAAAAGGGAGGACGGTGTACTGGAATAGCCCATCCACGGTGGAGAATGCTGTCTTTTCTTTAGCTTCTTTGGTCAGAGGAATCTGCCAGTACCCTTTTGTCAGATCTAGTGTAGTCAAGAATCGGGCACTACCCAGTCGGTCAACCAGTTTGTCGATGCATGGTATGGGGTATGCATCAAACTAGGATATTTCATTCAGTCAGCAAAAGTCATTACAGAATCTCATGGTACCGTCAGGTTTAGGCACTAGAACAATTGGACTGGACCACTGACTGTAAGATTCTTCAATAACCCCTAATTCTAACATTTTCTTTACTTTGGCCTTGATTTCTTCTCTTTTAGCTGCTGGGATTTGGTAGGGTCTCAATGTTACCTTGGCTCCGGGGATTGTACGGATATATTGTACGGTGATAGGTCTCAGTCATCCACCCTGGTTTTGTAGAGAACACATCTCGGTTGCGATTAATCATGTCGGCTGCCTCGATCTTTTGGATCGGTGTCAAGTCAGATGATATCCTCACTTGCTCGTGTAAGCTATCCTCCTGTGGAAGGGTCTCCTGCATGACTACGCATGCCTCTCGATCGTGCCAAGGTTTTAGAAGATTGATGTGGTAAATTTGCTCCGATTTCTGGTGGCCTGGCTGCCGCACCTTATAGTTCACTTCTCCCATGGCTTTGATTATTTTGTAGGGTCCCTGCCACTGGGCCAACAGTTTACTTTCTGCTGTGGGCACCAGTACCATCACCCGATCCCCTGGTTGGAACCACTGAAGCATCACTTGGTGGTTATAATGGGTTCGTTGGGTCTCCTGTGCTCTCTCCAAGTGTTCCCATACAATGGGCATAACTCGGGCTATCCGATCTCTCATCTGCAGTACATGCTCAGCTATGTTCCTTCCAGGATTTGGCTCCTCTTCCCAGGCTTCTCTGTTGGCTGCTCGCATCCATCTGCCTACTAGGGAGGTCTTCTGGCCCTGGGTCAGTATCCGGGTTCCCAAGGCCTTCACAGCCTTCCTCTCTTTTTTTGTCTTCCTGGTCTTTTTGGGGGCTGAGAACAGATCCTGAGAAATCTCAGCGAACATCGGGGGTTGACATTCCCCTGGTGAAAAGTCACTGTCCTCAGGGTCCCCACCTCCCTCCAACCTCTCCAGGGGGAGTAAATTATCAAATCCTGAATACTCCCTCTGAATGACTACAGGATATGGGAGTTTAGGAACTACGCCCATAGTCACCTCAATGGGGTTTCCCTGAACGTCTATCTCCACTGAGATGGTGGGGTAATGGCTCATTGCCCCTTGCACACACGTCACTGCTACGTGTTTGGCTTGTAGCAGCTGACTACTTTTTACCAGCTTACCTGTTATGAGGGTGATAGCACTCCCAGAGTACACAAGTGCTGTAGTCTCTGCTCCATTTATCCTCACTGGCCTGGTGTAATTATGTGGGGCTAATGCGATCCCCGCGAGGTGGATAAGGGAGCCTGGGACCTCTCAATCCTCCAAGTTACATTGCATAGGCTCCTTGGTGCTGGGATATGTGCTGCTATGTGTCCCCACTGCCCACATGCATAACATCTATAATTGCTTTTAATCACTCCCCTATCCTGGGGTCTAGGGGGTTTAGTCCTGGGATTCCCCCCACTCAGGCCAATCCTTTCCTTCTGAGGTCCCTGCTGGTTTTCGGCCCCCCCTTCTTCCACTTAGGACTCCCCGGGGGTTTGGCTGCCCAACCTTCTAGGGTTGGGGTCAGGTGCTGGCTTCGAAAGGGGCCTTCCTTGGGTAGTTGGGTCAGTTCCCTCGCTGTCATCCATCTTTCTACCAGCAGGATCGTCTCGTCGTACGTGGACGTATCGTTCTGGCCTACCGATTTGCGGAGATCTGGCGGCAGTCCCCGCATGTAATGGTCTATGACCAGGGTCTCCAAAGTCTCCTCTGGCTTGCACATCTCGGGCTGTAACCACTTCTGCGCAAGATGTATGATGTCGAATAGCTGGGACCTCAGGGGTTTGTTCTCCTGGTATTTCCACTCATGGAACCTCTGGGCCCTTACCATGCCGTTACCCCGATCATGCTAGGCTCTCTGCTTTCAGACCGGTATAGTCAGTGGCATCCGTGGCAGGCAAGTCAAAATAGGCCTTCTGGGCCTCTCCACACAAAAAAGGGGCGAGAATGCTGGCCCACTGCTCTTGGGGCCACCCCTCATGCTGAGCAGTCCTTTTCAATGAGAGGAGATATGTCTCTACGTCATCTCCTGACGTCATCTTTGGCAGACAACCAGTGGCCCTCAGAGTTTGCGTCCCGTCGGACCCCCGGGCCTGGGTGGTGAGGATCTTCAGCTGGTCCACCACCTTTCTCAAGAGGGCATGATCTTGGATCGCCTGGCTCATCAATAATTGATTGGTTTCCTGCTGTAGCCGCATAGACTCCTGTTGTGCCATTGCCTGAACCCAGGTGGCCTCCTGCTGGGCTGCTGTGGCTTGTACCAGAGCTCTTACCACCTCCTCCATTGTGGTACAAAGCAAACAAACAAACCAAAACAAAAAAAAAATCCAAAACTCCAGTGCATTTTTTTTTTAAAAACTCTTTCTTCTGCCATGCTGTGAACCAAGTCCCACTCCTGACACCAGTTGTGACAAAGCTCTGTCCTTGCCTCCCTGGGTCCCCCTCAGAGGCTCACTGTGACTCTCCATGTAACCCTTCTCTCTCTAGAGACAAGGGTCACAGTCTACTGAGCCATTTTCATCATAAGCCAGCAAGGGAGGTGAGGAGAAGTTATCCTTCCTTGCACCGTTTCTGTTGTCTCCCAGTCTCAGTGATTAATCAGGGGGCAAAGGAGGGGGGGGAAGCCCGGGCCCACCCTCTACTCCGGGCTCCAGCCCAGGGACCCTAATAGTATCAGCTATGGTAGCTGACCTTTTAGAAACATGACATGTACAATTCCCTGGGCTACTTCCTCCACAGCAGCTCTCACTTCCTCAAGCTCCACTTCACCCTTACCTTCCTTGTGCCTGTTATGGTGTGTACTACTCAGTCTCTCCAACAGCGCAACTTCCTCCCACTACTTTTCTATAGCCATCTGGCCTTGCCCCATCCCAATATATATCTATGTAGATGTGTTCATTTTTATAAAGTTATAAGTGAATTATTTATAGCCACTTATTAACACATTAATAATTTTTAACACGTTTGTAGTGCTTTAAACCTTCAAAGAACTTTATAAACGTTGAGCCTCTTGCTCAGTTCTTCATATACTGGGAACAAATAAAAGAGAAAATAACTTGTACACAAACAGAATGTGTATATAGCAACTCTGGACACTCATTCAGTATAGATCAAATGCCAGGACATGGTCTGGTGATGGCTACTTTTAACCATTTTACTGCAAACACATGGTCTTTTCTCCCCCACCCCCAAAGAAACCCTCCTTACCCAATTATAAACTGCAGCTAAATGTCAAATGCAAGAGATGTGATGACTATAAGATAAACACAAAATTTTGGGTTTAACGAGGCCGAAGGTCTGGCTCTGTGTTATAGCAGGTTGTTGTACTGCTTCTGTTAATGAGAAAATAATCTGTGGGATTTTATTTGTTGGCAGATGAATTTTTCAATTTAAAATAATGAGTGGGGTTTTAGCTCAGTTGGGTGAGTCTCACTAAACATTAATAATATTTGACATAGTTTTAATATAAATCATTATGGCACAATCAACCTTAATTCTGGCATTTCCTAACTATTGAATGTTACCTTTGCAACCTAAGTAATGTTCTTTCAAGTTTATTTAATGTAATCTTTTATACAGTTTGTTTGTGAACCACTGCCCTCTACTGGATAGAGCATCTGGCCTTTTACTCATTCTCTCTTCCACTAAAGATTTACAATATACAAAATAAGTAAGTTTGAGTATAGAAAGCACATACCATGAGTTTATTGCTCAGATTGTCAAATGAATTCAAATATTCTTTTTAATAAGATTTAAATCTGAGGATTAGACTAATGGAATATGCATATTTTTTTCTCAATGTGTTATACATTTTGTGGAGTGTGATATCCAAGGCCCAAGACTTGGGGTCATATTCACTAGTTTTGACCTGTGCAGGAGTCTGTGCCATTGAATCATATTGCTTTATAAATTTAGAATTTAACCAGCACTTTTAAACTTAACGTCTATAAAAAACTTTGAATCTTCATGGCATTCCTGTAAGATTTTAGGGAAAGCACTTTTATCTTTGGATAGAAAGTGCTATAAAAGGGGATAGGGATGAGCTCCATGGAAAGGTGATTAAGCATTAGGATGTATTGTCTTTTCTGAAGTGTCTCCACAGGGATGGAGGGAGGAACATGTGTCCAACTGCCTCCTGGCCACTCTTCACCCCCTACCCTAGTGCTGACCTTACAGAGCCCTCTGCAGCATCTGGAAGAGTGGTGGAGAGAGTGAACATGCAGAGCAGAGAGAGGGCTCCTGCCAACATAGATCTGGAGACAGATGGCAATCGAGACCAAATTGAGACTATGCCCAAAGTGACCTGGGAGCTACAGACCCATAAGAAACAGGTCCCTCCCCAAAGAGCTTACAGTCTAATTAGAACAAATAATAGAGTGAGGGAGAGGAGAAGAAAAGCATGCAACATAAAAACTGTTCTGTTTGGTGGGGTTGTTAAATTCATCTACTTGTGGGAATGAAAATTTAGCGATGACTCCCTGATATTTTTTCCATATCCTTTCTGTCCCTCACACAGAAATTCTTTCCTGATGGCCTTTCCCTTTAGAGCATGCACCCATACAGAGCATGAACAAAAGTCAGAGAGAAGGTAGAGATTTAACATCCCCTTGCTAGTGGACCATAATTTCACCACTTAGCTATGGGGGGAAATGAAACCGAACATGTTTCCCTAAATAGTGTACAACCAATTGTTCAGGAATGTGTGTGGACAAGTTAGACTACAAAGGAGGAATCTGAAACTGCGGAGGGGAAAGCCCTGTTGAGTCTGGCTGTTTGAACATGAAGCAGCATAAGACTTTACCATACTTTCTCCTTGACCTCTGAAAAGTAAGACTGCAGTTAAATAGATACCTTTTAGTTAAATTATATTTTACATCTAATAGGGCAAGAGCCTGTGCTGTACCTCCTCTAAGCATAGTGAACTTCAGTCTTCCAGGTGGTCACTCCAGTGCCTTTGGAGTGTTTCACTGAATTCACTATTAAAAAATACTTTGTAGGGCTAGGAGATTAGGAGGAAATGGCTAGTGTCAGTCTGCAGTCAGTAAATGGATCCCTTCAAAGGGAAAAAACCTGAAGCATCTATATTGTAGAGAGTTTATGGCTGAGAAATAAGTTGTATTTAAGTTTTTCTAAATTTGAAGAAACTGGCTGAGTGTCTAGACTCTAATAACAAAGGGAATATTAAAATTGATACAAAACTGTGTAGGGCAAATTCCAGGAGAGGGGGAACAGTTTTCTCTTTGGAATACTACAGAAGTCTTTGAAATAAAGGGAAGCAGATCTAGACTTTTTTCAACAGATGGTCTTCCCCCATACATGATGATTTTGTCTAATACTTCCTGGTCCAAAAAAAAGGACCTGATGGAATTGACAAATGAAGGACCAGTTTCTTAAAGAAACTGATCTTGTTTGTTCTAGCAACATGATTCACCAGCTACTTCCAAAAGAGCACAGTGCAAAATTATATATTTAGACAAGCCAGGATTTGTGAAAATCATCATCGTTTCACTCCTTAGCCAGCTGACATAAAATATCTTAAAGCAGTCAATTGACCAAGTATTAAGCAGCTTGCACTTAATTGCTCAGCTCTTCATAAAATTTTGGTTGACATTACAAGACAAGACAGGTACACATTAGAAATACATCTGCTGATTTGCAATGTGGGATAATGTGATGAGAGATGCTATTTTGAATGGATTTTCTCCCTTTGCTCCAATTGAAAATAGAAATGTAATAATGTGTGCTGGTAACAGGAATATTAATCTGAAAGTCATCTTTAATGTCTCAATTTTTTAAAATGGTTCCTTTAGAACAGTCCAAAACACACAATTAATGCGTACTGGTAGTGTCTACTCTTTCAGCACTTACAGGAATTCAAAAATTCATGTAAGAACATTTAATTTATCAACAAAATGGAAAAATTTTCTTGAGTAATGCTTCTATAAAACCTTTCCTATGCAAAAGTGTATAAATACTTAAGAAAAATTTTAAACTCTTAATATTCAGAATATTGAGAAAAAAGATCTCTGTTTGTTTATTGTAATATTAAACATTTAATATTATATTTCATTGTTCAGTGTCTTTGGAGTTGAGTCTCAACATTTACTTTGATTAAACACGTATTCTTTTTAATAATGCCAGCTTTTCAAACTGAGGAAATGCCTGTAAAAGGTTAATTATTTTTGCTACATAGTTAAGCACAGGTATTTTGAATTAGATTCTAAGACATCAGCTTTTCTACTCCGTTGTTTTTGTCATATTAGTCTGATGAACTCGTATAAAGACTTTTATAATTACCCATTCTCACCCCCAGAAGATATTGCATGTTCCTGAAAGTGAAATACCTTCAAATAAATCCATCTGGATTGAAATAACCCATCTTATCTTACTAATGGACAAGCTATCACTTCCCATAGAAGACAAATATCAAGATTTCATTGCTTTACAATTACAATAAAATCAGGCATCTGCTTCCTGCAGTCCTGTGTCTTGATGCTCAATAAGTAAAAATGGGATAAGGTGTACCCTGATGCTTAGTAAATTATATTGTAGTCCCTGTGAAAGTTTGTTCATATTAATTGCACTACACTATGCATTCATTTATTAACAGCCAGAAAACAGTACTCTTTTCTGGTGGCCATTATTAAGAAGTGGAACCACTTTTCTTTTAACTGCAATAATCTTTATCTAGTTCTTGCTCATTTTCTCACACAGCACTTTGTGTATGTATATGTTAAGGTAATGCATCATAGGCTATGCCTGAGAAATTCCTATCTTATGGGGAATATATTTTTTTCTCTTTATTTAAATTTATTTGTGTGCATTCCCTTATTAGTTTCTTTCAGATAGTATGTTATCAAATTGTAAAACTCCAAAGCTAAGATGAGAGTTGGTTGGGAATGAAAAAGGAAGAATGGATTTTTTTTTTCCCGATTTCAATCCACCCCACACAATCTCTGAGCTATTTGTTATTGAAGTTTTCATATCCTTATTAAGATACTGATGATTATTTTTAAATTATGAAAACGTTTCTGTTAGTATTAGAATTTTTAAGGTGAAGATCTGGTAAATAGGAAACAGCACTCGACCTCAGGAGATCTGGGTTCTGTTCCCACCTGTGCCAGAGATTTCCTGGGTGACAATAGGCAACTCACTTAATCTCTATGCCTCAATTCCCTGTCAGTAAATGGGGATGCTTCCTAATCAAATGGGTGTACAGTGAGGATAAGCTCAGTAATATATGTGAGGCCCTCTGATATAGATGGGCACTGCATAGGAACCTAGAAAGGGATATTTTGTGTTTTCCCCCAGACTACATTTTGAGGCTCAATTACCACTACCAGTTTAAATGCAACCAGAGTGTTGTCTGATAATTAAAGCACTGGACTGGGAGTCAGGAGAGCTGTGGTCTAGTGTTAGTACTGCCACTGACTCATTGTTTGACCTTTGACAATTACTTAACCTCTTTATGCCTCAGTTTCCACAGCTGTAAAATGGGGATACCTTCTTCACAGGAGTTTTTTGAACATTAATTAAAGCTGGTAAATCATTTTGAGATTTTAAGTTGAAAGGTGGTAGGAAAGTACAGAGTATTATTAAAGTCAGAAACCAAGCAAAAGCAAAATCGTCACTTCCAGTCTTATGCTATGACTCAGTGCAACATCAGCTTGGTAGTGAAAAAGCTCCCGTTGGGAAAGAAGGGAAAAGCAGTTGTTCACTCCAAGACTGGACAAAGCCCGATCCCCAGTGCAGGCTATTACAAAATGTGCAAAAGCACCTGAACCTTACCAGATAATTAGTTTTGTGAACAGAAGATGATGACAGCAAACATGATTTGGAGTAACTAAATCCACAGGAGCAAAGGATAAGCTTTTTAAAATTCAGTAAGATTAAGGAAGTGTGCATGTGTGCTGCTTATCACCTTGAGTTCTCCAATGATACAGATGATGGAGAAGATAGTTAAATCCTGGTATTCAATTGTTCTGTGCTAACTTGAACTCAGCCTCCTGCAATGTGCTTTTTGGGATTCATCTAAAGCCCTGCCCCTAGGCCTATCACTTTTTATGGCTGATTTCCTGGGCTTATAGATAGGGTGCCCACTAGCACATTTCCAGGATACTGAACATTCCAGGAATGGCATGGGCCTGCCCCTACTGGGGCGTGACTTTGCACACACAGTGCGTGTGAGGTCAAAATGGGGGTGCCATATTGAACAGCACTCTGCCCAGTCCCTGCTGGCGTTACCTCACATACACAGTATGCGCAAGGTCACGTCTACAGGGGTAGAGTGGTGCACTCTCCATTATGGCATCCCTCTTCTGATACCAGACAAAACCACACACACCCTGTTTTGTCTCAGTACTGGATGGGGACAAACATTACAAAAGCAGGTCTGGTTAAAATTGCATGAGTGGCCTGCCTACTTCTAGGCCCAAAGTCACAAAGGTATGTAAGCCACCATCTCTTTTCCCTTTTATGTATAGTGAGGCAGCCACCTAGATCATTTTTGCAAGCAACACCTTAGATGCCTAAACCACGAGTTCAGGCACTGGGTTCTCATTTGTGGCTCATTAAGCAGAGACAGGCACCTGTCTATAGGGCAGGTCTTTACTACCCGCCGGATCGGCAGGAAGTGATCGACCTATTTGGGATCTATTTATCGCATCTTGTCTAGATGCGATAAATCATTCCCCGAACGGAAGCAGTTGATGGGGGAGCGGCAGCGGTCGACTCTCCACCGTCCTCACGGTAAGTCGACCTAAGATATACACAACTCGCGTAGCTGAAGTTGGCCTCTTAGGTCGACGCCCCCCTCCCCGACACACACACAGTAGACCAGGGCTATGAGAGGGATAGAGCTTAGAACACAATGTTCTCATGCGCATCTCCCAGTAGCTAGCTTAAAATGGCTCTCTTAGATCTATCTTTCCTCCCATATTGTACAAGAAACCTACATGCCTAATTCAGGCTTTAGGGATTTCTGTAGTGTTCCTGTGACTTTTGTTTTACACATTGAAAGTTACGCAATGAGTTGCAACACTGCAGTCCCTTTGTGGATTCCAACTCCATTGGCAGTTAGTTCTCTCCTCTCTTTGATAGCCGAGACAGGGTCTTTAGAGCCTCTGTGCTCAACTTTTTCCACAAGGGCCCTCCCATCCCATTTGGCACCATAAGAAAAGGCAGCATGTGCCTGCCTCCCATGAACCCCTTTTCTCCCCCCAGTCTTGGAGGCAGTGAGCAGCACTCTGGTTGGCTGTGCTAGACCGAGGTGCCCACTGAGCTGAAGAGAAGCCACTGCCTCTCTCTGCCAGGGCTGGAGCTAAGTCTCCTGGGTAAAGTTAGCCAGAGGGGCAGATACACGTGTCCCTATGACTCTTGTTTACTATCAGACCAGCGCTTCGCGGCGCATTTTGGGGCTTGTTGTCCAGGTGCTCCCTGTTTAGTAGCCCACGATGGAAAAAGAAACTACATTTCCCAGAAGGCAGGGACTTCGCCAATGACCAATCGGAACGCATCTTTAGTGTGATTGACGTCCCGCTCTGTGCAATCGTCTGCGCAGCAAAGTCAAAACACGACCGCCCTTGGCGGTGGAGTCCTGACGGGCAGGTCAGAAAGCCAATAGCAAGGGGCCGTGCCTTGCGTCGTGTCTGTCCGGGCCACTGAGGACGAATCCCATGGGGGGGCGGGGTTTCATGAAGGGGGAGAGCGGCCGGAGGGGGAATCTGAGGGGAATCTCGAAATGGCGACGGGTTTGGTAAGTGCTGAAAAGTTTTGGGCTGAGGCGAGAAGGGGCCGGGCCGGGCCGGGCCGGGCCGGGCGAAGGCGGCTGGGCTGGGGCAGGAGAGCAGGCGCCGCTGGTGGGGGGAGGCTGTTGGTTGGGCTCCCCGCTTCAGGGGCCAGCGGCTCATTTCCCCCACCCAGCCGCGGGGTCCCGAGTCGCGGGCTCCTGTCCGGAGCCGGGACTCGACTCAGCGCGACCCAGCTTCCGAATCGATGGGTCTGTCAGGGGGGCGAGCGGGGCCCCGAGCGCCCCCGCCGCCTCCGCTGCCGTGCAGGGTCCTCCGAGCGCAGCGGCCACCCCGGGGAGCGCAGCGCAGCGCCACCGAAGTCCTGCGCAAGTTCAGTGTCCGGCTGCTTGCGCCAGCCCCCGCCGGAGCCGCGGGGCAGCGCCGGTGTTGCGCTGTGTGGCCCCTGCACGGGGGGAAGGGAGGGGGGCGATACCTGAACCGGAGAGGATCAAATCCGGCAGAGGGCCCCCGCGGAGCCCTAGTGCAGGCCAGCAGCCGCCAGAGGGTGGGGGCGCGGGGCGACCCCACTCTCCCCATCCCCCACCAGGCTTGTTGTTACGCAGTTTGAATGAATGGGCCTTGCGCGCATGCGCCGTGCTGGGGAGAAGTTTATAAACAAGGGCAGCTTCCAGGCGCTAATCACGTCACGTGACGGAGCGGGGGGGGGGCCCCCCTCTGGCAGCCGCAGAGCCCGTTTCCTCCCGGCGGCCTATGGCTCACAAACCCTCCAGCCAGGCCGTGGTCAGTCCCCGCGCGAGCCGCTGCGGGGACAGCCTTGCCGGCGTCGGCTTCTCTCTGCCTGGCCACTGGGCGTGTGGTTCGGAGCCTGCATCCAGGCTGCTTTGTGTTGTGAGTCAAGGACAGGCTTTTCTACTGCGGTGTGTTTGGACAGCGGCTGGCTGCAAGTGCTGCTGCAGTATACATAAAAATAACCCAAATCCTGTTCTGGAAGTTTGATGGTTGCCTAGTGACCCTGATCTAATTACGTTCATTAGGGGCAAACGGGATGGTCCCAACCAGTAGTTTGTATAGCGCAGACCTCCCCCTTCCCCTCCCCTATTTATCCAATCTAATTGAAAGGGGGGCTAGATCAGATCATCAAAAAATCAGAGATAATCTGGAGAATGGGAATGTGTGAGGCCGTGTTGCCATCTAGCGGCCATGGGAGAGATGGCCTGCTTCTGGACCTTTGTAGGCTGAGGTGAATTAGGAGCAAAATTTAGACCAGGGGTGGGCAAACTTTTTGGCCCAAAGGCCTTATCAGGATTGCAAAATGGTAGGGAAGGCTGTGCCTCCGCAGACAGCATGGCTCCTGCCCCCTGACTGCCCCCCTCAGAACTCCTGACCCATCCAACCCCCCCACACTCCTTGTCCTCTGACCGCCCCCTCCCGGGACCCCCTGCCCCTCCAAGACCTCCCCCGTACCCTTACGAGGCCGCTCAGAGCGGCAGAACAGGCTTATTGGAAAGCCGCGGAGGGGCTGGGGACTAGCCTCCCAGGCAGAGAGCTCAAGGGCCGGGTAGGAGGGTCCCGCGGGCTGTAGTTTGCCCACTTCTGATTTAGACAGAAGAATGGGAATTGGGGGTGCTAGAAGAAAAAATTATCAGCTGGCTGTACATTTATGGCTTTTCAATCAAGAACAGGACAACTTTGGGTGGATGATAATCAATGATTTTTGGGGGGGAAACAATTTTTGATTTTTTTATTTGAATTAAATACAGGTATAAAGTCTTAAACTAGCTTTTGTCAGTAGTCTCTTCTGAAGGTGCAGAGAGATTATTTTCCTTTCAGTTTACTCAAATAGTTGAAAGGTCAGTGGCTCTCAGCCTTTCCAGACTACTGTACCCCTTTCAGGAATCTGATTTGTTTTGCATACCCCTAAGTTTCACTGCACTTAAAAACTATTTGCATACGAAATCAGGCATAAACATACAAGTGTCATTGCACACTACTGAAAAATTGCTTATTTCTCATTTTTATCATATAATTATAAAATAAATCTGTTAGAATATAAATATTGTACTTATGCTTCTCTATGTACTATACACTGAAATGTAAACAAGTCATATGAAATTTTAGTTTGTGCTAATTTCAACAGGCTATATAAAATACACTAGTGTAAAACTAGGCAAATGTCTAGGTGAGTTAATGTAGATAGTAGGGGTAGTTTACCTCTGGTTGAAAACCACTGGCTTAGGTCGATGACTAGTTCATTCAAAGTTAAGAAACCAGTTGGGAGTTGAAAAAGCAAAAAAGCTTGTTTTCCTCTTCCATCTGTGAATAAAAACAAGGTGTGAGAGAATGAACTACCAGTTCTAAAATCTTGAAGAACATGATGACCAGAAACAATCATTTCAGTTCACAAACTACAGATAATATTTACTTTTGTTTAATAAATGATTTAGTTTTATATATAAAACATGTTTTCATAATTTTTTAAATAAACTTTATGTATCCAGTACAGCAAAGGTAGTTTTATTTAACTTAAAAAAACTATTTTGAAATGTTTCTGTGCATTTAATTGAGTTTTAATTCCCATCCAGATGGAGTTGACGCAAATCACAAGTAAAAAATTAATAATCATCTAAGATGCATCATTCACTATTTTCTAACATGTAAAAACTTAAGAATCTGAATAAATGTAAGTTAAGTAGATCGGTCAAATTGATCTCTCTCTATATATATTTATATGTAGTTTATTCTCCTGGTTAGCAAAAAAAAAAAAAAAAAGCATGAAATTTGGTGAATATTTAGGTGCAAATCAACACTTTTTAATGGTTACCAACCAATAAGAATTAATATTTCTTTAGGAAAATAACTTTTAAATAATTGATTTTAATCTTGTTTTGCAATTGTACTTTTTTTTAAATCAAGGTTTTCTGCTTGCTGATTTAAATTACGATTAAATTTAGTGATTTAAATCATTTTGATTTTAAATCAATCCATCCGGACACTAAACGTTATTGAACATCCTCCTCCGTTACAAATCAACTGGAACAGTACCTCATCTTCCTTAGGTGATATGAATACTATCATCCTTCTTGCCAAATATAGAACGGAAATATTTATTGTACACTTCTGCCTTTTTTTATCATTATGAACGCTTTTACCATCTTAATTTAGTAAGAGCTTATACCACTGCTAGGATTTCTTTTGTTCCTGGTATACTTAAACTCCTTCTTGTACTTAGCCTTGCCAGCCATGGAATTTTGTCTTTAGCTTCCCTTATCAATATTACGCACTTCATAACTTCTAATTTATGCAAATTGCTATCTATGTCTACCTTTCTACATTTGTTATATATTGCTTTTTTATTTCTAACTATTCCCTTCACATGTCCACTGAAACAGCCATGGTGGGCTATTAGCCAGGGTGGATTGATTCAAAAAGTAAAAGTTTTATAACTGTTATAACATGAGTTATCAACATCAGCTGTCAAAATATGCAAAGTAAATATTCTTAAATAAAACATTAGGTTCTCAGGCAGCATTTTGCTTATTTTGCCTACCTGTAAACTTTGATTATTACAGTTGGAAATATTTTCTAGTCAGTTTGTATTTGTATGGTCAAATGAACATTTACTGATAAAAATTGAGTACTTCCAAGTCTAAAAATATTCTTGATCAAACACAAGTTAATTGGGCTCAATGCAGGGATAACAGGATGAAATTTAGTTCCTGTGATATACAGGAGGTCAGACAAGATGAATTAATGGTCCCTTCTGGCCTTAAAATCTATGAAACTGTAATTCACACCTAGTCTCTTATCTAATATGTCTTCTAAAGAGTGATGGTTCACTGGCACAGAAGTCAAAATGAAAACAATGTTCCAGTCCTCAGAAGCTTGTAGCCTTTTTAATTTCTTGCAGAAGGCGGACGTGCTCCCCTTTCCCGTCCAACTTCCTATAGACTTCCAGTGCCCCTTAAAATCTGGCCTATGAACTGCATGATCCAGGAGTAATTTGAGGGTTAAATAAAATGTATAAGCATGTACATGCAACTTTCATTTGGAGACAGTTACACTGTTATTCATTTCAAACAGGTAAGAGGATCCTATGTGTGGCATTTAAATGGTTTGAGTAGACTAGCACTTCTTTGAGCCTCCTCAGAGAATGAAAGAGATCTTGTAGAATTGGATAAAGCCATTGAAGTTCAGTATGTCTAATTCTGAAATACTCTGTTTACAGCATAATAGATTCTTACTGGGTTTTCTGAGACTTTGGCAGTTGGTTGGGGAAAAATAACGCCAAAAGGAAAACTACAGGAGATAGTCTCACCCAAACATCCCATCTTAATGTGGCTTTGGTAGATGTTGCTCAACCTTTGCCAAAAGTCTCACTGAATCCCATTTTTTGAATAGAGATACTTATCCATTTTAATAGAAGGTATATAACCTAGTAAATAAACTCATTCATTATTGTCAATTTCTTAAACATGAACAACTCAACTAATTTTTAAAAGTTGTGTTTATACAAATCATTCACATTTGTCTTTGTTGACAAAGGAAATAAAATGTTTTTACAATGTTGTACTACAGTTCTGTACTTCTAGCAAATATATTTATCGCAAATGTTTTTGAGCATGAAGCTGAATTAAAAAGAAAACCATCTGTACTCTCAGGCTAATTACTGTTTATTCCGTGGCAATAACATCTTAGGGGAGAGAAAAAAGCATATGATGCCCAGATCAGACTTTAATCTACCAGGATAAAACATTGCAAAATGAACTTGGACCCATTTATTTTCTTATTTGTCGAAGGCAATCTCGACTTTTGCATACAGAGATTTTTGTCTGGGTAAAATTATTGAGAGCTGGAAATATTAACTCATTTGCTGACTGGAAAATGTATTCCTCATGCATATTGTACAGGTTGTATTGGTCATAGGCTTTTAATTTTTTTAGGTAAATTTTTATTATGAACTTAGCATTTGTTTTAGAGAAATATCTCCCCTGTGGAGCAACTAACTCCGTCATTTTGGCAGGGACAGAAAAATCAAGAAGAAAAAAAAACAAAACCATGGAAGAAGAGAAGGAAACGGAGAGAACACAAGGGACAGCAAAACTAGGTGGAAGGGAGGAAAAGAAGGGCATAGACAGAAAAGAAGACAGAACAGCCTCAAGAACGGATAGTGCTCTGATTTGTCCTGATCCCTTCCCCAGCTCCCTATGAAGGGCCAGACCCAGATGGAGGATGGGGAGAAAAAAGCCAGAAAGAAAATAGAAGGAAGGAAGGAAGGAAGGAAATAGGGATGGTAAAATAAAAAAGACATGATGCATGTAGCACTTGGATAATGATGTTTATGTACATAGGTCACTTTCTCCATTTCACTGTGAAGTCCCCTGGAGAATATCCAAAGCTCTGTTAGAACAAATTCTGCTTTCAGCTACACAAGTCTGAGTAATTAGATTATCACTGACTTGGGAAAATGTGAATGCATAGCTGAACAAATTTGGAGTGGGGAGCAAGGTGATGACAAAATGTTGATTAGGAGATTTGAGTCAAATTATTGCTTAATACTAGACTTAACTAGATTGACAAAGCCGGTATTTTTTTTTAAAATTACATGCCACAATAGCGGATTCTCTTCCCCCCCCTCCCCTTTTTGTTTGTTTTTGTTCTTCCCTATCCCAGTTTGCCTTTTCCGGACTAAAATATGTTGTGCAGCACAGATGTCTTTTTCATATACAAATGCTTTTTAACCAAATTAAGGGTGTTGGTTCTTCCCAGCTGTGTGATATCAAATAATAATGGCTTGTCTACACTGGTAAAATCATGAGGATGCTAATGGGTTCCTTAGACTAGCCACATCTTTTAGAGGTGTTAATCTCAATCATTCCACTAATAATCTGTCAACAGGTGTTGGACAGACCAAATCATTCAGCAGCAATAGCAGCAGACCATTATTAGCATAAGTTGTCAAAAGACAGCTGTCATCTTGGACAGCTTTTGGTGGTGATCTTTATCATTGGGTATGGCATGATTTATAAAGTGCTCCTCCCTTCACGTTGTATGAGAAAAAAATCTTTTTTTTTTTTAAGAGAAGTACTTTTAAAAGTCTTACAAATTGATATTATGTACAAGTTTCTATCACTGAGCATTTGATTAAAGTATAGAGTTTTACTAAAATATGAGCATGCCGCTTTATAATTTTAAGTAGATGGTTGTAATCAGTAATCACAGCTAAAGCTATAGGCCATTTTCAGACATAGGTGTCTAAAGTTAGGCATCCAAGCCCTGATCCATCTGGTCCATATAGTTGATGGGCATTCATTTTGTTCACAGATGATAGAATGAAGAAAACTGTTCCTCAAGGCAGCCTTCCTGAAATTAAGCATTCCACTAGTTTGATGTTCTTCATTTCTACTGTCCTCAATGGAGATAATGCAGCAGGCCATGCTTTCAAGAAAATTCTTCCAATAGGAATACAAATACTAATTTTTACTAATTGTTTGTTTTTCTTTTTAATTTATAGTTGGCGTCTGTGTTTTCCTTTCTGTGACATTCGTGGTGAAACTGTTGTGTGGTTTGAACTGATGAGAGCTGAACAGCAGTAGTAATGTGCTTCCTTGCATTTTGCTATGCCTGTTTGGCTGAATAAGGGATAGCTGTATGCTAAAGTATGAGGAGAAGTTGGGAATGTAAGTCCTTGATGCTATTGACCACAAAATGTTGCTGACACAGATGTTGTTTCTAGTAAAGGTGGATAGTATTGCTCATGTGGTTGTGCAGCTTTTTAATAGCATTGTACAAGTCTGATTGAAGTCAATGAAAAGACTCCCACTGACTCCAATGATAGCTGGCTCGGGCCTTAAGTGAAACCTCCCCGTGGGTAGTTATTGGCAATTGTTCCTCTGCTTCTGAAGTCCCTCTTATGCAGAATACCACAGGGTATTATTTTGCCATCCTTTGTGTTGAATGTATATGAGGCAATTAGAAGTCCTGTTTAGCTCTTCTCAGCTTGAAATGGTGCTACAGTACTATAATTAATTAATAAATGGTGAAGAATACTCATGGCCCCAAAAGTGCCTCTGCCATCGTGTTTCCCCACTAAAGAAAACATTAATGACTTAGTAGACATGCCAAAACCGGCCATAAATGAAAATAAGACGTGTGCAATCGTGTCAAATAATTTCATTGTGGTAGCGGAAGTCTATTTGTAGTGTGGTTGTGGGAGATTTTCAAAGGAACAAATGGGAGAGTTAGGCTTAACTGTCCTGTATGCCTTTGAAAATCTTCCCTATTATTATTGTCAGTTTTTATTATTTATATTGTGGTAGCATGTAGAGGCCTCAGCCAGGTCAGAGCCACATTGTACTAGGCACTGTACATAGTAAATAGCAGTCAGCCCAAAGAGTATACAATCTAAAAGATGGTATGAGGTGGATGAAACAAGTGTATACGAGGGTATGGTAACAAAAATAGGCTATTTTAGCACAGACTTGCTGCGCGCACAGTGGATAGCCAATGAATTGCGATAATCTCAACCACAACCTGCCTAACCATCGGATGGCAGTTTTCTGTATACATAGAGCAGAGGGAAGATAGTCTCATTACTTAATAGATTATTCTTCAAAATATTATAGTGCATATGGGATGTACATTTAGTTTTGTTGTGTCTTGGAATTTTCTTTGTCAGTTATCCATCTCGTTGTATTCTGCCCTGTTATAAAACACCCTGTTATAAAACACCTATCACCTTTTCAGTGATACTTTTTGAAAGTAGCCGTGAATCCTGTTACAGTAGCTTTAGTCTGTCATTACCTGAAAGATCAGTAAATACACCAAATTATTATAGTTAAAATGAAAGTTTTCTAATCTTTAGGGAACAGCAGTTGTGCAGAATAACCACCTGTTCCTCTCACAGTTGGTACTAACATTTAGTAATATTCCTTTTATTTTAAATTTACACCAAGATTTTAGGAAATGAAGAAAGCAAGCTGTCAATGTAATTGAAATGTGTAATGAAAGTTACTAAAACTTGGCTTTTTGTTCTCCACTATAACTAAGCATTTTGGTAATACAAGAAGTTAGACAGAAGTAGTAGATAAGACTTTTGGATAAGGGAGGGCTTGGTGATAGGGCAACAATTTGTATATAGAGCTACATAACACACCTAATGTTTCATAATTTTTATGTGTGTAATCTTGTGTCTTTTCAAAGTCAGAAAATTTGAAGCATCCTAACATGGTGTGGGAAGTGAAGACGAATCAAATGCCTAATGCAGTGCAGAAACTCTTGTTTGTAGTGGACAAGAGGACTTCAGGGATGAGTGAGTCATTGGAGTTACTGAAATGTAATGAGAACCTGCCATCTTCTCCTGGATATGCATCCTGTGATGAGCACATGGAGCTTGGTAAAGAATTTAATAGCTTTCTAAAAATTGCATAAAGTGCCCAGTTCTGTAGTTGTTCCATGTGTGAAGTTCCTATTGAAGTCCATGCAAGTTACACACATGGAGTAACAACAGAATCAGACAGAATTTTCCTCTTTCTACGTTTACTTCTGTTTTTTATTAGTACATGAAATATGCATAGTACTATAGTTGATGTATCATGCCATATTACAGTTCTAAGGCACAATGGTTTCCCTATTTAGCCCATCCCAGCTCCTGCCACATTCACGTACAAGCAGATGTTGCCAGAAACTTTCTTTCTTAACTCTGGGCTGTAAGTTTCTGCTCACAACTTCCAGTGAAGTTCTTTATGTTAAGGAAGAAGTACACAGACAGAGCTTCACATCTCATCTCCCAGGTCCAAATCCAAATGCAGATTCTGGCCAAGAGGAACATTTAGCTTCATTGCTATCATGCTCAAGAAAAGCAGTATATAAATCATTGATTAATGTGTAATCAGTAAAATATTCATGTTATATGAAGTTACACAGTAGTTCAGTACATGAAGTACAATAATGTTATTAAATTACACAGGAGTAGAGTGTATATTGATCGCAGTAAGAAGTTAAATAACAAATGGGGGAGTCTGCTTTCGCAAGAATGTTTAATATGTAAAATGTGTAGGCTGCTGGTCATATATATGAATAGCTGCTGCATTCGTGGCTTCTAAAATATGACTCTGCAGATTAGCTGTGAAACTTCGACAGAAATAGCCCTGGATGTTTAGCATTTTGTAGAGAGATTGTAGTGCTTGATATTCATTGAACATTTTAAGTGGTGTAGTGTAGAGATGCACAGTAACTTAATTTACTGATTCATCAGGCTCAGACTGATGCTATTTCTCCCCCCCTAAATGTTGGCCTAATTAAACCTTAGAAATACTGCATCTGCTATCAGAACCACATTTTGTATGTATTTATTTGTGCTCATAACTTGATCTTTGAAAGGATCTGTTCAGTTTAATTTTTTTATTAAAATTATTGCCTAAAAGTAAAAATAGGAATTTAGAGAGGCATTCTATACTGTCATATCTGTAGCTCTATATAAGTAATATAGATGTGATAAAGGGGTTTGAGAAGCACAGCTAATTGCTATTTAGAAGGTTTTTTTTAAGTTACTGTGTCCCTTCTCCTTTTGTTCACCACAGATTCTTTTATCCACTATTGTTAAGTAAAATTCAGCCATGGAAATTAGCATGATTTTTTGTACACTTGTTCGTAGATGATCTTCCTGAACTACAAGCTGTTCAGACCGATTCTACCCCAACTGCGCTCTTTCAGCTTGGTACAGATGTTTCACATCAAGAATATTCAAGGCCTTCATGGAACCAGCATACCTCAAATAACAATTCAGAAAGTGCTTATTCTTGTGAGAATGGGGTGAACTGGTTGACAGAACTGGCAAACATAGCCACTAGTCCACAGAGTCCTCTCATGCAGTGTTCTTTTTATAACAGGTACAGGCATTCATTTTGGTTCTTTTAGTTCTAAAATATGCAATATTGTTTATGTTGTTACAGACATTTCCTTTATTCTTCAGAGGGCTCTGTGTCCCAACTTAAACTCTGAACAGTCCCTATTTTAACCGTGTTTTTGATCTTCCCATTCCTGCATGATAGCCACATTCCTTTCCCAGAATACAGTATGGGACTCTTTTTAGAGCAGGGGTGGGCAAACTTTTTGGCCTGAGGGCCACATCTGGGTATGGAAATTGTATGGCAGGCCATGAATGCTCATGAAATTGGGGGTTGGGGTGGGGCCAAAAATGAGGACTTCAGGGTGTGGGAGGGGACTCCGGGCTGGGACCGAGGGGTTTGGAGTGCGGGAGGGGGATCAAGGCTGGGGCAGGTGGTTGGGGCAACGGAAGGGGTCGGGGTGCAGGCTCCAGGCAGCGTTTACCTCAGGCAGCTCCTGGAAACAGGAGCATGTCCTGTCTCCGGCTCCTACGTGGAGGTGCAACCAGGTGGCTCTGCCCGCTGTCCCATCTGCAGGTGCCGTCCGTGCAGCTCCCATTGGCCGTGGTTCCCAGCCAGTGGGAGCTGTGTGAGTCGTGCTTGGGGCGGGGGCAGCGTGCGGAGCCCCATTTGCCCCTACGTGTAGGAGCTTCCGAGAGCTGTGCGGACCCATGGCACGCGCAGAGCAGGGCAAATGCCTGACCTCGCTTCTTGGCTGGAGTGCCAGAGCAGGGCAGCCCCGGACCTCGCTCCCCAGCAGGAGCTTGAGGGGTGGATTAAAACGTCTGGAGGGCCAGATGTGGCCCCCGGGCCGTAGTTTGCCCACCCCTGTTTTAGAGCCTATTGCAGCAGCTTCATAATTGTCTATATGGAATGAAGTTGAGCAGTGCTAGGCAGTCGCTCACCACAGAGATCACAATATACTCGTCCTGCTGTGCAGCTGTATGAGAGACTCTAGGTATATCTGCACTGCAATCAGGAGGTATGATTGCAGCGTGTATAGACCTACCCAAACTAGCATTGATCTAGCTAAATCAAAGCATGCTTGAGTATTTCTACATATGTTGCAATCATACCTCCCACTTGCACTGTAGACGTACCTTGTGTCACAAGCCATGGAAGCATAGCATGAAAGCAAACCAGACTTGTGACAAAGGGTGCTTAGATTGAAAGCTGCTCTGCAGGTTTAGTTGGAGTCTGGGGTGTTGGCTTGTTTCTTGTGGCTCTCTGGTCTATGCAGTGCCAGTCCTCCCACATGCAAGTGTGGGAATGATGGAGCAGCATCAGAACTATGGCAATACATTGTATTTTTAGGGTAACTTCTCGTTTGGGTAAGGAATGATCTTGTCATTTTTTAAAAACTTTCTGCATCGTTATTGTCATGCATACCTGGTTGTATTAGTAATTGGCTGAGATGCTAAGGAAAGGTATGGACCAAAGTTATAATTCCGGAAGAAAAATTGCAAATAATTGTGTAATGAAAGTGTGAAGACTTTTATGGGGTATGGTAGATTGGGTGGCTTATGGCTTATATATGCAGTCACTAGGGCAGATTGCCTAGTGACTGCATATATAGAAGCTTAATAACCAGAGTTAAATCACTAAACGTGTATTAAATTGCTCCTACACAATGTGCTAAATGTCTGCCTATTTTGGATGGAATGGTTTAATGATAAATTCAACTGTGTGTAAGGGAAAGTTGTGTATATGTCTGTCTGTATAAAATGTCAACACAGGCAAGATGTTTACGCACAAAGTTTGCTGTAGACAAAGACATTTCATCTTTTGATTTGAAATTTCTATATGAAAAATAATTGTAAAAAAATCTATTTAGAGTAATAGCATAATCTTGTGATGCCAAAATATCAAGTTTTATTTTAATAAATATTAATTTTTCATTATAGATCATCTCCTGTTCATATAATAGCAACAAGCAAAAGTTTACATTCCTATGCACGTCCTCCACCCGGATCCTCAAAGAGTGATCCTAGCTTCTCTAAGCATCACTTAGATGAAACAACAGTCAGACATGAAAGGGTGAGTTGTCCTGAAATGCTTGTTAAATTATGTGAAGAATCAGGACAGGTAGACAAAAGTTTTCAGAAACAGAAGAAAGTACAAGAATAAAATGTATACATTTCTAAAATTCTTCCTATTGTAAGCTGGGTTCCCCATAATCATTATTTTTTTAGCACCAGCTTGTACCAGAGACAAAAATAAGTTTGTTACCCAAAGAGATTACAATCTAAAACATATGCAGAGTAGGTGTAATAGGAAATGCAGAGGAGGAAATAATAAGTTCGTATTTATTTAATGTATTTTGATCCTACACGTGTTGGTATTGTGAAAGAAGCGATGCCCCAAACCCTTAAAGATATGAACAAAGGACCAGCCTCAAGATCATGGTCTACATTGCCATTAGTGTTCCCTCTAATTTTTTACATCGATGTGCGGATTAAATTTTGTTATGTGCACCAATATGACCATATTGGTGCACATAACAAAATTCATGTGGTAGGGGGCTGATGGGTTTGGAGTGTGGGAAGGGGCTCAGGGCTGGGGCAGAGGGTTGGGGTGCGGGGCAGGGGGTGAGGGCTCTAGTTGATGGTACAGGCTGTGGGGTGGGGATGAGGAGATTGCGGTGTATGAGGGGGCTCAGGGCTAGGACAGAGGGTTGAGGTGCAAGGCATACGGGCTCTGGGATGGGGGGGTGTGGGGCATAGGCTGCCCCGGGGCTGCCATGGGGAGAGAGGACTTCCTCTCCCCCTACTCCCAGCCCTCTATAGCCACAGCAGCTCGGGGTCGGGTGAGAGGCACCTCTCCCCAACTGCAGCAGCAGGGCTGGGCCGGGTCAGGGACTGGGTGCCTCTCTCCAGTGGGGCTGTGCTGGGCTGAGGGAGGAGCTCCTCTCTCCATAGCTCCAGCGGAACTGGGCTGGGCTGAGGAAGGGGTGCCTCTCCCCGCCTTCCTGCACAGCCCTTGAGAGCTTGCTGCGTGGCTCTACAGGGAACATTGATTGCCATGTGTGTTTCTTAGCTCTGATTCCTGTCTGTTGGTCTTTGGGTCTGATCCTGTTCCCACTAAACTCTGTGGCAAAACTCTCATTGGCTTTAGTGGGAAGAGTATGAGGCGCTGGAGACTGACAACACATTTAGGCACATTATGGGATGATGGGATGCACTGGTTATTGCAGAAGTGTTCCCTGTAGCTGACTGAGGAATGAAGTCGAAGGGTTGTGAAAAAAAAATGGTGTCTAGACCTTGGCCAGAAAGATGATGGCTCTGTTCCTCAAATAGACAAGCATGAAATTGAGCACTGGTTCAGATTTGTTCCCCTTCCCTTGAGCCTTTGTATCCCTGTTTCCAAGGAATCCTCATTTTATAATCCTCAGCTTGAAGTCAGTGTGTAAAAGTTAAGCACATGCATAAATATTTTCAGAATTAGCCCGAAAGATATTTGTTAAATCATTTTTATATTTTTGTTTTCCGAATAGACAAATAGTGAATCAGAGTCTGGTATTTTCTGCATGTCATCGCTTTCAGACGACGATGATCTAGGATGGTGCCATTCTTGGCCCTCAACTGTTTGGCACTGTTTTTTAAAAGGTAAAATAGCATTCATTGTAAGATCTTTTTTTTTAAAGCTCCTTCTTTTGACAGAAACTTACTGACCTTTTCTTTTCAAATATCAGGCACACGTTTATGTTTTCACAAAGGACACAACAAAGAATGGCAGACAGTTGAACATTTTGTTACAGCTGAAGGTTGTGAAAATGAGGATGATCTCTTAATGGGAACTTACAAGGTAGTCCTTTAATGTACTGAATCCTTTGCAGAAACTGAAGTACGGTGCTTATATTGTGTGCAACGTTATCCACGTCTTGTTGCATCAGGATGGTTCTTTTTTGCATAGATGCTGCTGTGTAT
This sequence comes from Dermochelys coriacea, assembly GCF_009764565.3. Classification (NCBI taxonomy): domain Eukaryota; kingdom Metazoa; phylum Chordata; order Testudines; family Dermochelyidae; genus Dermochelys; species Dermochelys coriacea. Next base: position 325,869,139 of record NC_050068.2, on the reverse strand, counting down.
TCTGCTTAGGTGTCTGTGTGCCCAGCACACTGGAGCTGGAGAATTTTGTTTAGCAGTACCCATAGGAGACAGGTGCTCATAAACCCTCCCCTGGCTATACGAGTCAGCGCTGCTGTGACTCCCCTCAGTTCCTTCTTATCAGCTATGGCTGGAGTCAGAGCTCCGTGTGGTTCACAACCTCTCTATTTCTTAGTGACTTTTTTTAGTTTGTATATAGTTAAATAGTATCCTTAGTATCGTGTTAGTTAGATTTCTTGTTAGTTAGCTTTAGTTGAAGTATTTCCCTGGAGATGCTCTCACCAGGGTTTAAACATTATCTGTCATATGGGGAAGCGATTCCCATCTTATGTGGTGCTTGCTGTGCGTAGGCGAAGCCCATGTCAAGGAGTGTTTGTAAATTGTTCACGATGTGGATTCAGGTGGTGAGGGATCTTTGTCTAAAGCAGCACCTGCTTGAACAGGCCAGGTGGCTTGGTTCAGCTCTGAGGCCTACATTGGATCGGAGGTGCCCTTGGGTTCTGAGAGTGCTGTCTGGAGCTGGAGCAGACAGAGGAGTTGTTCTCCCTAAGGTGCGCCAAGGAAAAGATCACATAAGACCAATCGAGGCCGTTCAAGGTCATCTGCCTCCTCCTGGAGGAGCACAGACTAGCACAGTGTGAATGCCAATGTGCAGATTAGAGGAGGTCCTGTCAACCACTCTCTGGTACTGTGCAGGGAGGTCAGAGACCCCGTATCACGGTTCCGGCCCCAGGGCATCCATTGAGTCCGGTACCAACAAGGGCAGTGCTAGCACTGACTGTTTCCATGCCGGTGGCATATTAGGTGGCTCCTCTGCTTCTCTGTCCTTAGCTTGTCCTTGTTCCAGGGCTTGCATTGTTTATAGCCCCATTGGGTCCATCAGCACCGCACCCCAGTGTTTCCCAGTCAGTGGAAGTGGGCCTGGTGCCAGGCTCGGCATCAGGGAACTCCTTCAGCTCCCCTGCTGTTGGTGCTGCACTCACCGTCCTCTGCACCATCAGTCACCTTGGTACTTCTGCCAATTCTGTGGTCAACCATCGCTTCCAGCTCAGGAAACAATGGAGGCATATTTGGTGCTGGCTGTAACGTTTCCACCATCAGCATCAGTTCCCTCTTCATTCTGGGTTATAAATGAGTCAGACCAATCGCTCACCCTTTCTGGGCTGGCTCCACCTTATCTCCAGATGCCTGGGATTCCTTGGGGTCCAGGTTGGTTTCTTCCTTCTTTTCATTACCTTACCAGCATTGGGGATGGAGTGCTGTGGTTACCAGGATTGGTATGCACCCTGTGGTCAGGATGGGGTCCCTCGCCTGGCACCTACTAGTTACCAGTGGTCATACCAGTGGCCTCCCTGGAATCTGTGGGATGCTCCTTGGTTGCGGAGGTCCACCTCCTCATCTGACTCTAAGGCAGGATCACTGTTGATCTTCCACAGGCCCAGGCACCAGCGAACCTTCCCCTTTTAGAGCCTCTAGAGTCGTCCCATTCAGGTCCGACTGTTCTGGATCAGGATCCAGCTCTGGCAGTTAGTCGCTTCGTCTTCATCCCTGGTCAATTCTGCGGTTCCTGGCTCTTCCTCTCCTTTGGTACCAGAGGATTTCAAGGCATACCAGGACCTTTTGCAGCATTTGGCTGCTTCCCCACATATTGAAGCAAGAGTTACTGCAGGAGAATACCCATAAGTTGTTGAATGTTCTGCTGCTATCTGCTCCTTGGAGAGTTGCCCTCCGTATTATGATGTACTCCTAGAGCCTGCTGGGGTTCTGTGGAGCAGTGTTGTCAAACTTATTTGATTGTGCCCCACTTCTTTGTGTCTGTAGTAGTTTATGCCCCCCTCACCCCCACAAGTACGTATATCGGTATAGGTGGTGGTGGTGCTTCACTTGAACCAGTTTGGGCTATGTTTTTCACTTGAGGTTTTTTTGTTTTGTTTTTTTTCTGTTGCATGAATGAGCCAGTGATCCATTGTAATAAGAGCAAAAGCAAAACCGCATGCTTACAATTAAATGTGCACATTGCGTCGTAGCAAGTCAGTTAATGTACAGATAGCATTATACAAAGTTATTGCTATGCAAGCTAAACAGAAATCCGTCAAAATGCACAATGCCATCTGAAGCCCTGATATATCTGGAGGAATTAGCTTCACTTGTTGTTCATTGCTGTGGGTAAAATGTGCGCAGTAAGACTTCCCCCCCCCCCCCCCTTAAAGCTTCTCATGTCCCCCTAGAATACATTCTGTGCTCCCCAGGGTGGTCCACCACCCAGTTTGAGAACTTCTGCTCTGGAGCATGCTGGCTTCAGTACCTTCTATGAAGCACATGGAGAAACGCTACTTTGTTCCAGTGCAGGGCTTTCAGGTTTTGTTCTCGCATAGGGCCCCAAATTCCCTAGTTGTAACCAGTGAATAGAGCCCAGTAGTGCAGATTTAAGTCCACTCCCAACGATGAGGACATTAAATGGATGGACCTGATGGGTAGGAAGACTTAACCTCCTTTTCCTTGCAAATGCGTATTGCTGTCCAAGTAGGACTTGTGAACTGGATGTCTGTGTCTTAAGTTTGCAGACCAGCTGCCTAAAGCCTCAAGGGAAGAATTTGGGGTTTTAATTACTGAAGGCTTCTTGGTGGCTAAGACTTCATTGGAGTCTGTGCTGGACGTTGTGGATAATTCGACCAGAGTGATGGCCTCGGCAGTGACCATGAGAAGGACATCCTGGCTGCAGGATTCGGGCATTGCTCCCGATGTGCAACAGACCGTAGAGGATTTGCCCTTTGACAGCCAATATTCTGAACTTATTCAAAGACTCTAGGACTACTCTACCGTCCTTGGGGGTGTATATCCCAGCAGTGCAGAGGCACCACTATGATGGGTGGCAGCAGCAGCAAAAGTATCATCCGTAGTATACATTTGGGCAGCCTTTTGCTTCCCTAGAAAGGAGCATAGGTCCCAGAGAAGGAGGCATTCAGGTCTGGGGTTGGCCAGTTGACATACCTTACTCTGTGCCCCCCCTTCTGTCCCCCCCCAAGTGCCAACTTTCACTCTTTAGTCGGGAGCAGTGTTCCAGTTTTTGCTCCCTTCTCCCCATCCCCTCCATTTGGGGACAAGCTACTTGCTTTCAAAATGCCTGGGGCTCGGTCACCATTGACAGGTGGGTCTTAAGCACCATCAAATCAGGCTATGCCATCCAGTGCTTTTCCATCCCCCCATATCCTCTGGTCCCTCTTCAGGGACCCCTCTCAGGAGATACTGCTCCTCAAGAAGATTCACTCTCTTCTGGCTTTGGGAATGATAGAGGAGCTTCCTCCAGAACGCCAAGGTCAGGGGTTTCTATTCCCAGTACTTTCTAGTACCCAAATCCAAGGGAGAGGTAAGACCCTGTCTCGATCTTTGGATCCTCAAAAAATATGTCTGATACATAGAGTGACTATTTGGAACTTCATCGATTATCCTCCCTGCGCTGTCTCAGAACAACTGGTTTGCTGCTCCGGACCTTCATGGTTACGATTTTGCCAAGCCACAGAAAATTCTTTTGATTCATTTCAGCTAAACACCATTTCCCTTTGGCCTTTCTTTTACTCCTCAGGTTTTTACTAAATGCCTGGTCATGACGACTGTGTCCCTCGGAGGAAAGGAATCCACATCTTCCCATATCTGAATGACTGGTTAGTGAGGGGCAGATCCAGAGAGGAAGATCTTTCTCATGTCAGCGCTACACTGCACTCGCTCGACCATCTGGGTCTCATCCTAAACACCTTGAGAGTATTTTTGCTCTATGACTGCATTCAGGCAATTCACCACCTTTGCTTTAGTCTGCATTTTCAGCCTTCCAGGAGAGTTTGGGTGTGTGTGAAGCTCTTTGGCCACATATCCTCTTAGATGCAGGTGGTCCAGGTTGCAAAGTTTCATCTTCACCCCCTTCAGATGTGGCTCAGGACGGTTGACTATCCGACTCACTTCTGGACTCCTTGCAGTGGTGGACACTTCCGGAGAATGTTTGTTGGGGCATTCCCTTTGTCTTGCCCTTACCAGCCAGGTCTGTTGTCACCAATGCCTCCCTGTTAGGTTGGGGAGCACATCTGGGGTCCTGAAAGTTCAAGGTCTATGGTTGGAGCAGGAGTCCTCACCCTATATTGGCATGCTGGAGCTTCAGCCCATCTACAGTGCATGTCACACTTTTCTGGACTGTATCGGGGCTCATGGGTCACATACTTACTAACAATAGCGCGATGTATTATGTGAACAGACAAGGAGGTGCAAACTCCAGGATGCTCTGCCAAAAGGAAGTCAGATTGTGGCAGCTCTGCATTGAGGAGAGTATTGCTCTGCTAGCCGACCACTTGCCCAGTTTTCAGAATCATCTTGCAGACCATCTCAGCAGGAATTTTTTACTTGAGTCACAAGTAGTGCCTGAAGACAAGTATCCTCCACATCATCTTTGCAGTGTGGGGCATTCTGACAATCGACCCGTTTGCTATGAGGGAAAACAGGAAATGTCATCTGTTCTGCTCTCCAGGAGGCCCCAGTCCAGGCTCCTCTGTCCGACGCTTTCCATCTCAGCTGACAGTCGGCTCCTGTACACTTTTTCCCCAATCCCAGTCATTCCACAGGTCATCCTCAAGATGAAAGAGGACTAGGCCAAGCTAATTCTCATTACTCCAGCGCGTCCAAGGCAGTGTTGGTTCTCCGACCTGCTCATGATGTCAGTTCAACCTCCCATACCCCTTCCTCTCCATCTCAACCTGTTCGCACCTTAAGTCCCCCACTCAGCTCCCTGCATCTCATGGCGTGGCTGCTTTCTGGCTTAGTGAGGAGGAAGTGCAGTGTTCGGTAGCTGCTCCAGATCATATGAAGGGTCAAATGGTCCCTTCACAGATTATCTCTAAATGGGTAACATCCTGTATCAAGACTGCACATGAAATATCTTCGGCTATGTCTCCTCGGTGAGTTCTGCGAGAGCGCAAGCAATATCAGTAGCATTCCTTAGTGACATCCCAATATTGGACATTTGCAGGACTCCTCCTCCATGATCCTCCATTTGCACATTTATGAACCGTGATGCCATTATCACATCTTCCAGAGTAGATGCAAGTTTTGGTAGGGCAGTCCTGCAATTCTTGTTTAGATAGACTCCGAGCCCCACCTCCTGGGATGGGTACTCTTTCGAATCACCCAAGTGGAATACACATCTGCATCTACTCAAAGAAGAAGAAAATATTACTTAGTGTACCTGTGGTTCTCCCAGATGTGATGCAGATGTGTATTCCACAAGCCACTTTTTCTCCCCTCTGCAGTGGAGTCTGGTCGTGGTGTTCAGTGTGAATGAACTGAAGGTGGTCAAGGTGGTGCCATCTCATACAGCCAGGGGAGGAGCTATGAGCACGAGGTGTAAGTTACCCCCCCCACCCCACCCCAGTGGGTACTGCTAGGCAAAATTCTCTGTCTCTGGTGCACTGTGCATGCACACACACAAGTGGAATACATGTCTGCATCGTATCTCGAAGTAGCACAGTTACAGTAAGTAACCATTTCTTGTAAAGGGTGCATATTAAATCTGTCCAGTGCTCATCACTATAGTGTCTGAGAACCTGAATGTAAAACAACTGAACAGAGTACCTATAGATGTGTTCTGAGCATTGCAAAGTCTCTTATTAGTTTGTGGGGTTCTTTTAACCATTTGAATGCTGTTATTTTTCAGTGTGCCAGAAAAAGATATGTGTGCAGTATCCACAGTATTAGATTTTTCTGAAAAATCTGAAGCATGTGTGTGTTTCTAGGACTATGGTTCTGATGGTTTGAAGTTGATATCCCACGAAGAAAGTATTTCATTTGGTGAGTCAGTATTGAAGTTGACATTTGATCCTGGTACAGTGGAAGATGGCTTACTCACCGTAGAGTGCAGATTGGATCACCCATTTTATGTTAAAAATAAAGGTAGGAAAATATTGTATGTGTACAGAAAAACTCAGGAATTATGTAATAAATTCTCCTCCGAAAATATCTGTAAATCTCATAACCATCTCCCACAGTAGTTGAAAGCAGCCGTATTCCCCAGTCACATTATCTAAATCTGCTTGAAAGAAACATTGGAATTTAAACAATAAAATTTGTAGAAATATTGTCTGTGTTGTCCCTTGTTGAAAGGTTTAGCAAATATGATATCACAGAAAAGACAAAGAGAGAGAGAGAGCAAATAAAGGAGGCTGACGCCTCCTATATCTAAATGTGACACTTAAAGTTGGTAAAATGGCTACTTGGTTTGGTTTTCTGTTTCTTTTTTGCTAGGATAAAAAGCTTGTAAATGAGGTAAAAATGAACTATATTACATCAGTAATTACACAAGCAAGAAATTTCTGATTCTACTTTTGGGGAAAAAGTAAATCAAAACTTTATCTGAACAAATATTTCAAATTCAGTTTTGGGAAACCCAGTTTTTCTTTTGTGCTCTCTGCCAGGTGGGATTGGCAGTGTTTGATCTCTGCTAAAACATCAGAGCTAGAGCTCACTAGGCTGTTTGTCTAATTTTAATTTTTATTCCTGCAGGTTGGTCTTCTTTCTATCCAAGCTTGACTGTGGTTCAGCATGGCATTCCATGCTGTGAAATGCATATTGGAGATCTGTGTCTACCTCCAGGACACCCCGATGCCATTAACTTTGATGATTCAGGTGTTTTTGATACGTTTAAAAGGTAACTTCTGGATTAAAATGGCTTCATTGCTTTTCTGTGACATTTTTATTCAGAAGAAAAGTTGCATTAACCTTGTGGGCATGTAAATCTACCAGTATGTGAAATATGTTCTCCTAGGAGGGAGAGCAATTATTTATGATGGTATAAATAGGAGAGTAAGACTTAAGGCAAAATGTCAGAAAACCTTTCTGATGGTGAAATCTGTTAGTCTATGGCATTGTCTCACAAAGAAATTGGTGGCAGCCTCATTACTTAAGACATTTCAAACTAGACCAGATAAAGCACTAGAAAATATACTGTATGGAATAGTCCCACACTGGGTGGGGGAGTAGGGTGGGCTGGATAACCTAATATTTGCCATTACAGGGTGCATTTGTTGGCTATTGGCATATGCGTCATATACAGTCCACTGTCTTTAGCCATCCGAGCAGTTCCCCAGTAACCAAAGGACCAACCACTATGACATTGCTTTATTGCTCCTGGAATATGGTTCCTTCATTTTAAATGTTGTCTAATCAGATTTTTGAGGATTCTGCAGTTTGTCATTCCTTTTTGATATAGTTCAGAGAGAAGGAAGAGAGAAAATAGTTTTGATCAAACTGATTTTCCCATACTACTTTCTTCCTAAATTCCCTAGCTGATTTGGACCCCATCTTTATCCCCATTACCCCAGCAGCTTCCCTTCCAGCGGCAGATTATGGTCCACTTTGATCACTTTGAACTTTCAGTTTCTATTGGAAATATTAAAGTTTTCTGTTCCATTTTTTGGACTAAAACTGCTACTGAAAGGGCATCAGGGTTGTTGGAGATGAAGGAAAAATAAAAAACTACTTGTCCCCTGTCTGGACACTTATCAGGTCCTGTCTAGTTCTTTGGGCAGAAGGAATAAAGCAGTAAAGAGATCATGAGGCAACAGCTGCTGGCAGCAGAGCAGAGACAGGTTTTTTTTAAAGAAAACCACACTCAAGGCCCCAGCTGGAAATGGGGAAGGAGCAGAATCATTGGGAGACAGAAAGCTTCTTTTCACATTTCTCTGTCCCTCTTTTGAGCTGGCAAGGTAGGCTGTCAGCAGCTTACCATATCCTCTTCCCCCTTTTGCAGTTCTTTACTCTTCCAAGCAGATTTTGGACAATGACTATGCCCCATCCCAGAGCATTAAAGGGAAGGAAGAAATCCCCTCTGTAGACAAGCAAGTCACAGGGTATCTGATACTACTTTGATCTTCTGTTCAGAACAGCACTTCCAGCCTGCATCTCAGACAGGAAGTACAGGCAGTTGATGGAAATGCCCAATTCAGTTTTAAAAATAAAACGATTGGGGTTTATGGATTATGCACATTTTTAAGTCAGTTTTGTGATACAAGTTGGTATTTTAGAGTGATAATTGAATGGTACTCTTTTTTTCTTTTTTTTTTTTAGGGCATAGGAACACTGTATTTTAGCCATTTGTTTTCCCCAACTATGACCAACTACAGGCGTTAGCACTTAAATATATTGTAAGCAGTTGAGGGTGTCCTGAAACATAGTGGAATTATGCAGTGGTGTTGTAGCCATGTTGGTCCCAGGATATTAGAGAAAAAGGTGGTTGAGGTAATATCTTTTATTGGACCAACTTCTATTAGTGAGAGAGTTGCGCTTACTCATAGCTCTTCTTCAGGTCTGGGAAAGGCACTCAGATTGTCACTGCTAAATACAAGATGGAACAGATTGTTTCGCTTAAGTATTTAACATCCTAAATGCCCCAATAGTAACTATGTGAGTGAAAGCAAACAGTCACTACACTCTTGAATTAACTCACGCAGGAAAAGGATAAAAGACAAAAACAGCACATCCATAGGCAGCGAGTTCTATGGGCCCGTAGTGTCTGGACACCAGGAATATTCTTGGCCCACCTCCAGCAATGTTTGAAACTGGGTGTCTCCCTCGGTCCCGCCTTTTGCCCCTGGGTGCTCCCCTGTCCCCCCCAAACCCCCCCTCCCCCGCTTGCTCCACGTGGCTGCTGGCCCCTCCCTGCGGCCCCTGGGCAGGGTGGGTCTGTGTCTACGCATGTTGCTCCTGCTCCAAGTGCCCCTATGGTCAATAGGAAGCTGCGGGGGCAGAGCCTCAGGGTAGCAATGTGCGGAGGCCTCAGGCCTGCCCTATCTAGGAGCCCCAGGTAAGCACTGCACCCCCCCCACTCCCTCCCAGAGCCTGCACCCAAACTCAGTTCCAGAGTCTCCACCCCTCACTCCCTCCTGCACCCCAATCCCCTGCCCCAGCCCAGGGCCTGCACCCCAGACATCCTCTCTCCACCCAAACTCCCTTCCAGAGCTGTAGGCAGGTGAGGGACTGAGTTTGGGGGGAGGGCTCTGGGCGTTCTGGGCACCACCAAAATTTCTACAAACCTGGCGTCCCTGACTACATCGCCTGTGGGTGAACACTTTTTTTCACAGTAATCACTTTATATATGGCCTCTCATTCCTCATCCTCAAAAAAAACCCACACAACACTTTCAAAAGAAAAGCCTGGGAGCTTAAATCCATAACTTCGCTAGACATTAAAAATCATGGACTGAACCGGGACAGTGGATTTATGGCTTATTACAACAATCTGTAACTCACTAACAACCTTCCCCAGCTGCTTCCCTCCCACTCTTCCTTTCCTCCCTGTGACTGAGGGGTGTTAACAGGCCACTCACCTTTAATAGTCCCTTGAAATGTGTTAACTACTTATGCTAAACCATCTTCTCTACCTTGTATTTAGCAGTGACACTCTGAGTACCTTTCCGAGACCTGAAGAAGAGCTCTGTGTAAGCTCCACTCACTCACTGACAAAAGTTGGTCCAATAAAAGATATTACTTCACCCACCTCCTCTCTAATGGTGGAATTCTCACACTTCTGCCACTAGAGGGTGGAAGATTATCATCTCTGAATTAAAACATGTACTGTATCAATTGAATTAAATCATGTATTGTATCTGTGTTAATTTTTCAATGAAAGTTGCTATTTAACTATAAAAGTTTGCTTAAAGCAGTTGTTTGTGAAGACATAGTTTATAATGTTAGTCTCTGTGAGTAGTGTGTTTTTTATATTTGCTGTTAATATAAAAATTATAAATGAACTACAGGCTTTTTCTGGAAGGCTTATGGAGATGCTCTGTTTTTCATAATATTAAATATACTGAAGCATATTGTGTATAATAAAAATGTAAATGTGTAACATGTTTATATAGACTTTAGTCCTTCTTTAAGTGCAATTTTCAACACAACCTTAACTATGAAGTCACTACTGACTCTTCCATAATATATATTAAACAAAAATATGTATAGATCTTAAATATTATACTAAAGCGTCACATAGCTACTGATGGGCTTAGTTAGGGCTCAAATTGAAGGAAAAAAGTACTCTCCCAGATTTTGTCCACAAACCAAATTCTGCCCACTTCCAACTTGAGACACCAGAATCAGATGCCACTCACAGTAAATTGTGTAGAATAGATGTTCAAAATATGTTTATCTCTGCTGGGTTCCACTGGCCTCCTGAGCTTATTTCTTTCTCATTGGGATTTGAGTAAGGCATGTACATTAGTGATGTAAGAATCTAAGTTGTCATTTAAAAACAATTGTTTCTAAATGTCATGGTTGTAAATGAAACCTTGAAAAGGTGACCTGATGCAGTGATCTTTGCCTGAGTCTCCTGACAGCCTCTGGCAGAAGGAGCAACTAAGTCAGGGAGGAAGCTGCCGGTCCCCACATACACTGCCAGAGCAGACGTGGCCCTTATTACTGTGTGGTGAGCTTTGGTGCCCTGGTGGTTTCTGCAGGATTGGCTCTCACTGGTGGGGCTCAGATGCCCTTTGGACTATACTTTTTCCTCTCTGGCCTTTGAGCTCTGAATCACTTTATGGGTGAAGAAGTGGTTGACTAAATAGCCCTTTGGAAAGTACAGGGTCCTCAAATGAATTGTCACTACCAGCAACCATCACACGCCAGGCCTTGAGTTCAACCACCTGCCTTGAGCTGTAACAGAGACAAAAGCAGAAGGTGGACTAAGGTCCAAAGCAGAAATAAAAGAATGTTATTCCAAAAGGAGGTGAAATGAGACCAGAACTACAACAGGCATACAAGGGGAGAGTCAGTAGTAAACAACAGCAGATCTTGGACAGTTGCATCCTACCACTACATTGTGGTGCATCTACCAAAGTTGTTGACTAATCTCTGTACCAAGTCCAGACTAAGTACATTATAGCTGGATGTATGTATGTTTTGGGTGAAGCACAAGAACTCTAAAAATGAACAGTGGAACAATTAATTAGGGATTGTTCAGGAATCAACATGGATTTAAAAAGTAGGACCTGTAAATTTCATTCTAATTGATTTACTTTCTAATCAAGTGATGTATCTTTTCATTGTAGTTATGATTTTACACCAATGGATTCTTCGGCAGTTTATGTATTAAGCAGCATGGCTCGTCAGCGTCGTGCTTCTTTATCTTGTGGAGGATCGGGCAGTCAAGACTTTGAGAGATCAGAATGCAGTAAAAACTGTGTGTCTGATGGATCATCACAGCTTTCCTCCAGTTCTTTGTGTAGTAAAGCTGGCAAAAGCCACAGCTCAGGGACTGCAAGTACTATGAGTGCCACTTCTCCTAACAAATGCAAAAGACCAATGAATGCCTTCATGCTTTTTGCCAAAAAGTACAGAGTCGAATATACTCAGATGTATCCAGGGAAAGATAACAGGTAACGGTACTCAACTTCTTAGTTTTGACCATATAATTGATCTAGCAAAGTTTGCAAGTCCCATTTTTAAACTTGTAACAAATTAAGTTTTGCAAGTGAAATAAAATGTGTATGTATTGTTCTAAGAAACAACATTGCTCACATAAGGCCAAACTTAAGCAGAGGCTTTAGACCTCAGTGAACTTGACAACCAGTGTCAGGGCAGAAACTGGTTTAATATCTACTTACTCTTATTGTAGCTTTATGTAGACTTTATCCTGCCCTCAGAAGTATTTGAGCAATGTTTGTGTGTGTGCAGTGCACACAGACTTTGTACATTTTGGTAAGATTCGTTCAGGGAAAAAAATACTGTGTTGTCCTTCCTGTGTTACAGTAGGGAAAGGAGATTTTTATATCTTGCCTCCCAACCTCTGATTGTGTCTTGACATAAGATTGTAAGCTCTCTGGGGCAAGGAGTGTTGTCGTTTTGCCTCTGTCTATACATCACCTAGAACAGTGGGGCCCTGATCCTTGATTAGGGTTTCTAAGTGCTGGTGTAATCCAAGCAATAATGTTTTAACTGTTCCTGTGTCATTCTTTTGCTTGCACAAAGCTTGAAAAATCCAGTTACCTAGTTACCAGTGGTGAGTAATAGGTAGCTATCCCTGGCAAAAAGGGTTAAATGGGTCTATGTTTTGTTGTGTGTGTAAATTTTATTTTTATATATGTATACATACAAACAGTTTATATATAATGTTTAGACAAATATCTATTATATATAAATGTTTGTACATATAAAAACTTGCATAGTATTTGTATCTGATATCTATATACATAGGATATTTGTGTATATTATTTATAAAATGTTTGAGTGTTTTTATATACAAGTTCTGAAAAGAAATCTTTTTCCTCTATATGAGAATAGAATAATTTCTTATAAATTACAGTACTAAACCTAGCAAAAACTAAAGGTAACAGAACTACAGAAATGTAAATTGAGAAGATTAATTGGCTGCCAGCTTATATACAATATGATGGTAGGAAGGCTTTCACCCAGAGTTAAGAAATTAAACCCTGCAGCACAAATAACCCAACTCTTAAATCCCTCTTCTCCACCGTATCGTAGAGTTCCATAATGGGTATGGAGTCACTTCAGTGGTGCATCTTTGCAAATGTGCCTGTCTTCAGATTCACTAAAACTATTACTGAGAAATCAAAACAGCCAATTAGAAAAACATATAATACAATTTCATTTAAAATACTGATTTCAAATCGAGCAAGCTGGAGCTGCAGTTGGGTGAATTCCAAAGAAGTTTTAATATTTCCATTTGTAGATTTAGGCTGAGAAAAATACTTGAAGATTAACAAGTAACTGACATTCTGGAATGAAACACTTAGGGCCTTAGTGGGAAATGTAGTGCATGGGAACGTGTATATGCTTTTGTCTTTTTAAAAAAACATAGTGCAGCATCAGTCACTAGCTTTACGTTTATCGATTCTACAAACTTGGGACCAGCAAACCAGCCTTTTAGGCATACTAGTGGAGTATTCACAGATTTGGGTATTCAGAGGCAATCATATTTATTCAATTGTATACAACTTACAAATTACTAAGAAAATTTTACAGTGGATGGTGTATGTTTAATTACAGCATAATCAAATCATTAATTTCTAAACTCAGGTTCTGACCTTCCATTGCAATAACAGCTATGCCATTTTTGTTTTTGTTTGTTTTGCTTACACATATTAAAGAGCATATGTGAACTAGCATTCCCACCTGGGTTATGTTTTTGGGAGTGGGGAAGGGGAACACAATGTATTCAACCCATCAAAGGTTAGATTCATCAAGGTTAGACACTGGGCTGCTTAGTGTCTCAACACCTAATTTTTAGGCACTTAGAAAATCAATGAGATTCACAAAGCTTGAGTTAGGTGCTGAGGCTTTCTATAGAATGAATGGAGGAAGCCAGCTGCCTTAAATAGGATTCACAAAAGTCAGTGCGCTAGTTGGCTCCTTGCCCAATATAGCCAATAAAAGAGAAGTGTTTCTGCCTGACTTCAAGCTGGAGGGAGTGCCTCCCTCTGCTTCGGAGTCTCAGTTGCAAAGCCTTTATTGGAGTTAGGCACCTATGCTCTTTTTGAAGGCTGTCACAGGGGAAGCAGGGAGGAGCTCTCTCATAACTTGTAGGCCAGGGGTCAGGGTTATAAGGACTAAAAGCTGGGTCTCCCACATCTTGGGTGGTTGCTCTAACCAATAGTCTAGAGAGTCATTCTTATGCATTTGTGTGCGCTCTCTGGCACAATGACACTTTAATTAGTTAATCTAACAAAGGAAAACCTTCAACAGGAGAAATTGAGGGAGGCCAGCATCCAAATATCCCATAGTCCAGGGGTTAGGTCACTCATCTGACAAGTGGCAGATATCTGTTCAAATCCCTTCTCTCCCCCAGGTGATGGGGATTTGAACCATGGTTTCCCAGATCAATACCCTAACCACTGTGCTAAAAGTTATGAGGGAGCTCCTCTGCCTCCCACTCCACAGTTGCATTAGGCCAAGTACCATGCATCAGCCACTGGTTCATGGATCAAGTGGGAGTAGGTGTCTAGCTGCCTAAAGCGAGGCAGCAATGCTCCGAGGCAGAAACAGCCAACTTTTACTGCAAAAATGTATGCGCCACGTATGATTAGTGCATACAAGGTTAGGCAGCAGCTGAGCCGGGGGTTTTGTGAATATATATGGGGCCTGATCTTGGAATGTAGGCACCTAAAGGGGCACTTAGACACCTGAGTCCCTTTGTGACTCTAGCCCCAGACTAATAAAATAGTGAACTGTGAAAACCCCAGTATATAGGTCAATATCCATTTCATTCTAAGGCTTGAGCAGAATGCTCCTGATCCAAACCAGATTTAAGACGATGCTTTGCGTTTCAGACCTCAGTAAGCTTGACAACCGTCCTGGGTTCATTGCCATGTATCCATAAGTGAACTTTATCCTGTATGCAAAAATATTTAAATAATTTTTGAGTGACATGTAAGTTTTGAAAGTGGGACACATCTGAAATACAGCCCCACATCTTTAGTATAATTGATGGAAACTGATACCTGGGCTCAGATAACTTTAAATGTGTAGCAGAAGCAAATTTAATGGCTTGTTTAGTGCAGACTTTACAAGGGCTAGGTCCCAAATTTTGAGCTGTAATAATTTCTTCCTCCTCTTAATTCATCATAAGTAACCGTACCTGTTTGGTTACATAATCAGATGCCTTACTAGCACTTCAGAAGGACAGCAGATACTTTCTTAGGCACTCTAAAGCCATGAGTGAGAGAACACAGGTTGTGGGGAAGGGCAGTCTAGTGAGGGGTGTAACTGGACAGGTTTTTGCCTGAGTTACTGCTGTCAGTAGAAGAAATTTAGAAGAGGCCTAAAAGGTCATGGAACTTCACTAGCCAGACTTTTCATCAATTTCGTTGGTGAGCAGCCATGCTCCATTTCTTCTTGCACATGAAGCACTTACTTTTCCACCAGATTGCTGAAGCTCAAAACCATATAGGTTCAATACCTGCATGCACAGGTTTGTCTCTTGGAGGTATCAGGTGTTTTGGTCTGCCCCGTAAACATTTAAAAAAACTATTTAGGAAGGTTTAACAAGTTTATAACTCCTTGTCCTGTAACTACCAGAGACAACACAATAGTCATTATACCAGTAACCTTTGGTTTAGAGAAATGGGGTAAAGTACTAGAATCAGAAATGTAGAGATGGCAACCCCCCCCCGGGGGTCATCTAGACTATCCTGTCTCCCCCCCCCACAATGCTAAGGCTGGACCAAGTATACTTAGGCCAAAGCTATAAGCAAGTAATGTAATCATATAATGTTGAATATTAATATTCAGTAGTCATGCCTGGGTTGTTAAGTATGTGTAAGCAGCAATTTCATCCAGTTTAATAAAATGACTAGTGGCAGGCTGCTCACCCATGCACATTTTCATGCCTTTGCAGTGTAAATGGAAGGTCTGAACCCCCTTTCTCATTGGCTAATAGCTAGACCTGTATTTAATGACAAGGTCACTATTTGTAAATCAATTTTCCAGCTTCAGCGGCAGGAGAGGGCAGTATTTGAGACAGGAAATAACTTTTTTAAACTGTGGTTTAGTTCCTTGAATGCTGTCTGGCTGAGGTGTGTATAATAACTGGTTCAGCGAGCTCAATTTGCCCTA
Source organism: Dermochelys coriacea (assembly GCF_009764565.3). Taxonomy (NCBI): domain Eukaryota; kingdom Metazoa; phylum Chordata; order Testudines; family Dermochelyidae; genus Dermochelys; species Dermochelys coriacea. The sequence continues at coordinate 325,853,522 of NC_050068.2, read as the reverse complement.
ATTAAAGTGAGCTTGTGTAGCATGCTTCCCATACATTGGGGAAAATATAGATCTTCAGTATCTATTGTTGGAAACCTAGTAGCTTAAGGTGGCACCCTTTTAACAGATTCTTCATTTGGCTGAATCACTGTTCTCACTCAATAGCACTTGATGATGTACCAGTACTAAATGGTGACTGTCTGAGAGGGGCAGCTTTTGGTGCAATTGGACCATCTCTTGAGACAGAATGTTTCATAAATAACCTCTTAACTAAACTAGTGGATGTACCTGTAGAACTATCCATGCTAGCTTAACTCAGAAATATGAACCCTATCACTGAAAGAAACAAATTGACCTACCTGTGTGGATTTACCAGAGACAGACTAATGTATGAGCCTTTGGTCTCAGGAGTCTTTGGAGCATCTCACAGTACAGGCTTAGTGATTGGTAGAGATTAAAATGAGCTTCCGTATTGCTCCCTGGGTGCTGTGTAACCCATAGGATTCTGGCTGTGGTAGAACTTTTCAGAATTAGATTGTCTCCTTGTTGGTGTGGAGCAGAATGAACTACCTCGGAACAGACATATGTGAAACTACCCACAAGTGCTTGATGTTGCTGTGCTTTACCTGATTCTATTAGGGAGTCTGTAAACTGCATACTTTACTGTGAGCTTTTTTACTGATACTGTGAGTAGCATTGATGATTTGATGGGGAATATCATTTATCCAGTGTTTTCATAAATCACTAATAAAACATTCTCTGTAATTTAAAGAGGATTTATTAAAATGGGGCTGTGAATTGTATTTTGTATTAACATCTAATCACCATCATTTTGGAGACAGTTACGCAATATGGCACAATGAAGGGAGCTATTGTCCAATGGGCACAGGGCCTATTAAGTGTAAGGTAGAGAAGTTGTTCTTTTTTCCTTCACGTTAAGCTTTAGGAAATAATCAAGGAGCGAATCATAACAAATGGTCCCTTACTGCTGTCCTAGAACTTGTTCAAGAGCCCAACAGTCTGAGCTGCCCCTCCCCCATCCCACAGGCTAATAGTGGGGAACTCTGAACACATCTACCCAGAAGGTCAGCCCATTCACCACAGGGAAGCCCATTCTAGTGAGTTTTCATTAAACAAAACTTTTTGTTTGGTTGCAGTCATAGCAAAATCTCTATCCTAAAATGATGTGAAAGAACAATTTTGTAAATAGTGTGGTTGTACATAAAGGGTGATAACCTGCACAGTGACCAACCAGACTCTTAACTTCCCCACTTTGTTAGATTACAGTACGTGATGTTCAAACTTACTTTTAAATGTCAAAATATGCCCTTCTTTAACAGTAGCTGGGGTCTTCCCTGTGACCATTCAAAGAGGCATAGGATAGTTAGAAAAATGCTCACACATTGCAAAGAGGAAATCGTTGTTCTTGTGTGCTTTCATATCCAACTCTTTCTGATGACAGCCTTTTACAAGAGACTAGAAATGTTGTGGGATTTATAAGAAATTCCTGCCTTGACCATTCTGTAAACATTTATTTTGCAGAGCCATAAGTGTGATACTTGGTGACAGGTGGAAGAAAATGAAAAATGAAGAAAGACGGATGTACACGCTAGAAGCCAAGGCTTTGGCTGAAGAACAAAAACGTTTAAATCCTGACTGTTGGAAACGGAAACGAACAAATTCAGTATGTTTTGTCAAACAGTGCTCAACTGCATTACATAGTTTACAAATAAGTTCACAGTCCCGTGTTTTTCTTTTTCTGCAGTACATAATATAGTAGACCTCATGCTCTCCTTTGTTTCACTAGCCCACACTTTCCTTTTGTTACTCTATAGCCTTTAACCTGCTGTTGCAGAGATGGTGTCACAGCCTGTTTTGACTGGATGACAGAGGGCAATTGGCCTGTTTCAAAGCTGATGACACTGTGACTATGTATTGGGTGGAAGCCACCCACTCTCATATTACTCAAAAAAAAAAACCACATGAATTTCACTGGTCTGACAAGTGAGAAGTTTTTTTCAGAGTATGGAGTCTGCAAGGACTTCAACTTTAAGAGTGTGAATGGGACAGCTTTCTCAGGTTTCAGAGTAGCAGCCGTGTTAGTCTGGATTCACAAAAAGAAAAGGAGTACTTGTGGCACCTTAGAGACTAACATTTATTTGAGCATAAGCTTTTGTGAGCTACAGCTCACTTCATCGGATGCATTTGGTGGAAAATACAGAGGGGAGATTGATATACACACACGCAGAGAACATGAAACAATGGGTTTTATCATGCACACTGTAAGGAGAGTGATGATAAAACCCATTGTTTCATGTTCTCTGCGTGTGTGTATATCAATCTCCCCTCTGTATTTTCCACCAAATGCATCCGCTGAAGTGAGCTGTAGCTCACAAAAGCTTATGCTCAAATAAATTTGTTAGTCTCTAAGGTGCCACAAGTACTCCTTTTCTTTTTGCGAATACAGACTAACACGGCTGCTACTCTGAAACAGCTTTCTCAGGAGCACATGCAGGTGTTGCTTTAGTGCTTAGCCAGAAATGCTGCAAGAGCATGGTTGCTTCTCTATTTACTACTGTATCTAGAGCCTTCAGTCCCTGGGCTGCACAAAGCACCACCAAATCCCAGATGGCATCACCAGATTGACTACTTGTATCTTTCCATGCGAGTTACCATTCTAGCATCTACAACAGCAGAATTAAAATCAGAAATTGTGTAATAAGGCAACAAAACTTCATGTAATTCTGTTAAAGCTTGCAGTAATCCATTATGGTTTAACTAAAGACTTCTATTTAGTAACTGTATTTTTCTCAATAATGCGGTCTTGCGAATCACAATGTGAGATTGCCTGTGCCGTTCTAGACTTGGGCTGGTAAGAGAGATTAGTGTACATAGTGCTGGTCATGAGGACCAAATTAAACTCAGCTGCTCCTACGTATTTGAATTGAAATAAATGGATTGTGAGCATGGAACTGTGAACAACTTTTCAGTCAGTCTTGGGTTGGCTTCAGCAAGGGGGAGAACTTGAACACACCCCTATGTATTTAGATTTTCTCTGTTAATGCTTTTTGCGTGTGTAGATACAATGGTGATAGACATCATAGAAATACCTAGGATGAACTACCCCCATGACAAAGCAGCAGTAGCTAGTGATTTGTGTCAATTGTTACACCTTGCTGGAGGTTCAGAGAGCAAACAAGCTGATTCAAGAAACTCTCCAAATAACTGTTTGGCTTCACTTCTTAATCTAGAGACAGAGTTAATTATTAGCTCATTTTGCAACTACCCAAGTGTCAGCATGTTCATCTTGATCAGCAAATGCAAGTACTTTTCTACATTCTGTAAATAAATCCTTTTCACATCTCATACTACTTCTGCATCTGTATTTCTCTTTGATTTGTAATTGCTAACCTGGTTTCTCTTTTGTTACTGTTTTTACAGGGCTCACAACAACATTAAATCAGAATTTTATTGTTAACTAAACGGCTGACACTTGATGGAGAGATTTATGAAGATCAAGGTCTTACCATTTGTTGTGAATTTGTGAGACCACAAAATGCTGGCATTATCAAGTCAGAAAATGATTTAACATGAGTGAGGATTTGCTTTTTACAATAGAGCATTCAGTAACCTAAAACTATCAACATTTTAAACCAAATTGCCTTATTTTTCTTCCAAACTTCATATATGTCTATCAGGTAATATAGGCTTGAAAATGGATATCCTGTGGTGCTAAGTAAATTAGGAAAAAGAAGAGATGTGTATAAATGTTTTTTTTAAAATGTACAAAAAGGGGAATTTTAAAATATGTAACAGCTGTTTATACATTGATTTATATTGCTGATTAATATGTATTGCACAAGCCATATAATTAATTATGATTCTGGGAGCTGGGATTTCCTGAAATGGCAAAAAGCATTAGTACTAACCTGTGAACTCCCAGTCTGCCCCATGCCAACAAGCTACCAGATTGTGGTAAGTGGACAGTGTAGTGTACCATAGCAAGAGAGTTGCCTAGTAGGGTGCCACATGTAAAATTTATATCCATGGTGTGATGTTTTTGCACCAGCTGACAATACTGTGAGCTATTATTTCCAATGGAAATAATGGCTTGGGTCAGGATGAAATGAATTAATAGCATTGCATTATCTCAAGAAAATATTGCAAATGATAATTGTCACCATTGTACTTTTAACTTCGTGTTTTGTCTCCTTTGCCACATATTCTATGATTATATTTTATTTTGCCATAATATATGTTTATGGTGGGGGCAAACTTTGCACTTATGTAGGTGCAACACTTGCACTTTACTTTTTTCCTCCAACTGTCTAAAATTAGACCAGATACATTAGAATTACAGCTGCTTTTGCTGTAAACTTTTACAATCATGGCTTTTCATGTTACTAAACAAGCAGTGTGTTTCTTTTTTAAGAATCACAACTGTAAATTAATTGTTCATGACATGTCTACAGGATGTTGCCCCTAAGATTTTTGCACACTATATTCTTGTATATTATTTCAAATAAATTTGTAAAACTTCTTGTTGGTGTTTAGTCTTCTTTAGTTTATATAAAAAAAAGTCATTAAGTCAGGTGTGCAGAAATACACATTTTAATTACCGCAAATCTGTATAAAGCCTTGTGTAGTTTCATAAAGAACCAAATGTGTAGGAGATTTTTACTGCACACATCTTGTATGTTTGATGCTTTGTAATAAGGAAGCCACTTATTGAATTTGAAATATTGAATTCAAGATCAAAAGATAGTAGATGCTCTTTATTACACTTGTAGCAAAAAGATTCAAAATCAACTTCAAAGCGCTAATGATGGTGCAGAGAATCAAATCTACTTTATTTTGAGATAAATAATGCTTTTTACATGGAATGTTAGACAAACTGATCTAACTCTACTGAAGTTTAGACCCTTTCATTCTAACATTGAAAAAAAGCTACCTTTCTGCATATCACTAATATTTAATCACGCTCTTTTTTGTGCCATATTTACAGGAAAATAGCTAAATGTGTAGGTATTACTTATTAGAATTCATTTACTGAAGCGTATAGAACATTTGAGAAAGTCCTAATTTTTGTTTTTTAACTTCTAAATTCAGAAAGGATATTAGAAAATATTTGGCAAATATGGTCTGAGAATCATTGTGTGAAATTATATTATTCCATTACAATAAAACATTTCCTACTGTTTAGACAAAGTTGAGGAATACAGAGTACAAAAAGAAGATGTTAGAACCTTTATTAGATGGGTTTTTTCTAATAGCACTTTTGAAAATAATTATTTATATTAACCCTATAAGCATTCATCTGTCAGTGCCCAATTAACAGTATAGAATTTGAGTAGCATTGGGGTTGGATGCTGTTACTGAAGTGTCGACATCGCTTTCTTCAGCAGTTGAACCATTATGGGATAAACTGGTGCGAACTCCTTTCCTTCTCTATTTCTTACCGACTGAACATAAGCTTCCAGTGCACCTCTAAGTTTAAAAAAAATAAAAAAAATTAGAGGATCATTTCCATTGTAAAGAACTTGGATTAATTAGTCTATTAGAAAACAATTTGTGCAGCTTGACCAGAGATGGGCAAACTATGCCCCATGGGACCGTCCTGCCCAGCCCTTGAGCTCCTGCTGGGGAGGCTAGCCCCCAGCCCCTCCCCTGCCACCCTGCCATCCCTCTCCCCCGCAGCCTCAGCTCGCCATGCTGCCAGCACTCTGGGCGGTGGGGCTCCAAGCTGCCAGCCTGCCCTGGTGCTCTGGATTGCACGGTGGCATGGCTGGCTCCGGCCGGGTGGCACGGCTGCCAGTCCTGGTGCTCTGAGCAGCATGGTAAGGGGGTAGGGAGTGGGGGAGTTGGATAAGGGGCTCCTAGGGACAGGGAACAGGGGGGGTTGGATGGGGTGGGGTTCCGGGAGGGCGGTCAGGGGACAAGGAGCGGGGGGGTTGGATGGGTCAGAGATTCTGAGGGGGGCAGTCAGGGGGAGGGGCCAGGCTGTTTGGGGAGGCACAGCCTTCCCTAACTGGCCCTCCATACAGTTTCTGAACCCCAGTGGGGCCCTCAGGGCAAAAAGTTTGCCCACCCCGAGCTAGATATTGGGATCCAGAGTAGATTTGCAAGCTAGAACTGAGAATGCTAAAAAGGGTACTTGACTGCATAAACACTGAACAATCTCCTCTGCTCTCTCACTAAACCAATGTTTTCCCAAACTGTTGGAAACCAAGCCCCTCCCCTCTCAAAAATCAGGAAATTAAGTCACAACCAATCCTCCAATACTGTGTGGTGTTAGACATTTTCATTTATGAATCTTCACAGTCCCATCCTCCCACACCCATTTTATGAAGATCTACTTCATCTCCTTTCAAAGTTAGTGGCCATTTCTGCCTCCCAGTGGTTGCATCAGGCTATCTGTAAACTCAGGCAGGCATGAAGTGAATGTGTTTTTCACAACCAGAACAGCTAACTTTTTCTTTTTAATGAAAGACTCTAGAAAAAAATGGAGAGGGCTGTAGGTGGCTCCTCTCTGCTCCATCTTTTGGAAAGTACCGTTCTTACTGATCAGAATAACACATTTTCACCTGTATGTGTGCATTTCTACTGGATTTTTGTTATGCAGCTGTCATGCATGTTGCCAGGATAAGTATATAGATTAAGGACAGAAGAGCCCATTATGATTATGTAGTCTGACCTGTGTAACACAAGCCATAGTTATCACCCAATAATGTGGTTGAATTAGAGCATCTCTAATGACAGAATTGGGTCCTGTGTGCTTAAGTTATCAAAGGCGGTTTATTAATATTAAATGGTAGAATGCACTTAATATCAAAGGAATGCAGTTTTCTATTCTGAAACATAGCTGGGGCAGGGCAAGAGGTGGAGAGAAAAATAGGCTCACTGATACGGAATTGCTTGTAATTAAGTCTAGAAGATAGAACAACTATTTGTCAGGGAGAGAAGCTCCAAGGAGGATGGGAAAACGCAGTTCCTCAAGCCTCATAGCCAAAGTCACTACACTCATAGCATCCCTTAGGGTGATCCATTTTAGAGGGAACTTGCCTAAAGGCTCAAAGGGAGAGGAATCGCATTGAACAAGAGGGAAATCCTACTGAGGACTAAAATGGGTTATAATGGTTTCACAGTCCACTTTTAGTGTAGCTGATCATGATGTTGAGGAGGTAGAAGGCTTCACATCCTAAAAGTACTGACCTGGGCTGTTGATTAATCGCAGGAACTCATGCGATTAATCGCAATTTTAAAAATTAATCACAATCACACTGTTAAACAATAGAATACCAATTTAAATTTATTATATATATCGATAGCAATTACAACTGTACAGATACAAAATGTACAGTTCTCACTTTATATTATTTTTGATTACAAATATTTGCACTGTAAAAATGATAAATAGTATTTTTCAATTCACCTCATACAAGTAGTGGAGTAGCAATCTCTATCATGCAAATGCAACTTATAAACGTAGGGGTTTTTGTTACATAACTGCACTCAAAACCAAAACAATGTAAAACTTTAGAGCCCTACAAATCCACTCAGTCCTACTTCTTGTTCAGCCAATCACTAAGACAAACATGTTTGTTTACATTTCCAGGAGATAACGCTGCCCACTTCTTACTTAAAATGTCACCTGAAAGTGAGAACAGGCGTTTCCATGGCACTATTGTAGCTGGTGTCGCAAGATATTTACCTGCCAGATGCGCTAAAGATTCATATGCCACTTCATGCTTCTTCGGCCATCATTCCAGAGGACATGCTTTAATTAAATTTGTGACCGAACTCCTAGGGGGAGAATTGTATGTTTCCTGCTCTGTTTTACCCGCATTCTGCCATTTCATGTTATAACACTCTCAGATGATGATCCAGCACATGTTCATTTTAAGAACACTTTCACTGCAAATTTGACAAAATGCAAAGACGATACCAATGTGAAATTTCTAAAGATAACCACAGCACTCGACCCAAGATTTAAGAATCTGAAATGCCTTCCAAAATCTGAGAGGAATGAGGTGTGGAGCATGCTTTCTGAAGTCTTAAAAGAGCAACGCTCTGATGCGGAAACTATAGAACCCAAACCACCAAAAAAGAAAATCAACCTTCTGCTGGTGGCATCAGACTCAGATGACGAAAATGAACATGTATCGGTTCTCATTGATTTGGATCGTTATCAAGCAGAACCCATCATCAGCATGGACACATGTCCCCTGGAATGGTGGTTGAAGCATCAAGGGCCATATGACTTGTTAGCACATCTGGCATATAAATATCTTGTGACGCCGGCTACAACAGTGTCATGCAGATGCCTGTTCTCACTTTCAGGTGACATTGTAAAGAAGAAGCAGGCAGCATTATCTCCTGCAAATGTAAACAAACTTATTTGTCTCAGCAATTGGCTGAATAAGAAGTAGGACTGAGTGGACTTGTAGGCTCTAAAGTTTTACATTGTTTTATTTTTGAATGCAGGTGGCTTTTTTTGTACATAATTCTACATTTGTAAGTTCAACTTTCATGATAAAGAGATTGCACTACAGTAGTTGAATTAGGTGAATTGAAAAATACTATTTCTTTTGTTTTTCACAAAGCAAATATTTGTAATGAAAATATAAAGTGAGCACTACACTTTGTATTTTACATTGTAATTGAAATCAATATATTTGAAAATGTAGAAAACATTTAAAAAAATGGTATTCTATTGTTTGTGAGATTAATCATGCAATAAATCACTATTAATTTTTTTAATCACGTGATTAATTGCGATTAATTTTTTTAATTGCTTGACAGCTGTAGTACTGACATTTCTGAAAGTACAGGGCTCTTTAACTGAGCAAAGGCATAATGAGATTCAATAGTTGGAAGCCGAAGTGACACATTCAGGGTAGAAATAAAACGATGAAGGCAGTTAACCATTGGAACAAATTATCCAGGGATGTGGTAGATTCTCCATCCTTTGAAGTCTTTCAGTCAAAAGAGGATATCTTTCTAAAAGAGATGCTCTAAATTAACCAGAAGTCAAGGACTGAATGCAGGAATTGCTTGGTGAAATTCTACAACCTGGTTATGCAGGAGGTCAGACTAGATAATCATATTAAAACCCTTCTAGCTTTAAATTCTGTTCGTACGGAGAAAGTAAATAAGGAAGTGTTATTTACTCCTCCGCATAACACAAGAGCTAGGGGTCACCAAATGAAATTAATAGGCAGCAGGTTTAAAACAAAAAAAAAGGAAGTATTTCTTCACACAACGCACAGTCAATCTGTAGAACTGTTTGCCGGAGGATGTTGTGAAGGCCAAAAGTATAACAGGGTTAAAAAAAGAACTAGATAAGTTCATGGAGGATAGGTCCATTAATGGCTAGTAGCCACGGTGGGCCGGGATTGTGTCCCTAGCTTCTGTTTGCCAGAAGCTGTGAGTGGGTGACGGGATGGATCACTTGATGATTATCTGTTCTGTTCATTCCCTCTGGGGCACCTGGCATTGGCCACTGTCGGAAGATAGGATACTGGGCTAGATGGACCTTTGGTGTGACCCAGTATGGCTGTTCTTATGTAATCTACCAGGTAGATGACAAACTCTGCAGAGACACTCTCCACTAAGAGTTGAACATGTGACTTGAGTCAGAACTTTGCATGTACGTGGAATGTGAAAATCAATGTATATATAAAAGCATTGTTATGTGAATCATTATACGAGTTATATGTATAACACATAGCAACTTGCAATACCAGGGTGCCTGAATTGGCATGAGCGGTGAGCATATAAGCAACTACAATAATACGGTGTAACACTGAAATTGTCTTGTGTGGTGTGATGTGATGGAAAATACACTAATGCGCCCTCTGCTATTTACACAGTATGAACTTGAGGCCAGGTTGAAAGTGAAACACCAGTTCCTGAAAAAGGAGTTTGGGAATTTCAGGGAGACCAAGATAGAATCACCACCATGTTCATAAGAGCCAAAAACATCACCGCTGTCCTCTCCTGACTGATTTTCCTTGGAAGAAATGTTCGTAACTGGGAGCTGAAAAATTAGGGAGTTTAACCCTCTTAGCATAACAAGACAACGGTGGGGGAGAAAGTGAAGGAGCTATTTTCATAATTAACAGATACCAAAAAAGTTTTATCCCTGGTGTTCTGGGGTAGGATCTCTCCTGCTAAAGCTGTTCCATTTTGTATAACTAATAGGGCTTGAACCTGAATCTCCTACATCCCAGGTGAGTGCGCTAACCACTTGCCTACAGTGTCATTTTTTTCCTCTGGCCCAATGTTCTTTAATGAGGCATTAGGTATTGCAACACTTAAGTCCCTTTTGTGGCTCTAGCCCTTAGTGTCTTTGCCTCTCCATCTACTAAATAGGGACAAAACTATTTCCATATTTGTAGTGGTAACAAGAGGCTAAATTCATCAATGTTTGAACTCTGCTTTGGAAACTTATAAGGTGCTATATATGTTGTACATGAATTTTCTCTGAGCTAACAGAAAGGATGGATCACAAAAGCAGTTGTGTAATGTTCACCACCTCCCTAGGAAAACTTGGATTCTGTTCTGTAGAACTCTGGCCTGAATGGAAAGGAAGGCTAAGTACAACTACGACTTGTGTAACAAATGCAGTGAGAGCAGCAACTCTAACGGAGTCACAAAAACTAATTCAAAGAAATATTCCTTGCATAATAATTGCATCAGTGACAGCTGATACAGAAGAAGGGAACCACTGTTTTCAATACCTCACATTCATAAACTGAGAATACAGGGGAGATTTAAGGGATAACAAAGACATCTGGAAAGTGCGAGATGCGATACAGTATCCTGGGGAACGAAGGCCACATTTCCTGAGGTCAGGTGCTAATCTCCCAAAATTATATACCTCATGTTCCCTGAAGGAGATCAACAACTCAGAGGCTGAAGCCAACATTTTCAAATATAGAGGCCCTTAAAGTCGATGGGAGCTGCTGGATGCTTGGCATTTTTATAGATTAGGTCACTTATGTGGGTGTCTAAACGTGTTCAGAAGCCCCACTTCAGCACTCATTGAAAATCTTTGCCTAAGGAATTCAGAAAGTCTAAATAGGAAAGCTCAGATGTGAGCTTCCTGCCAGGGAAGTTCTCCCCATCCCTATGATGCAGTAGCCACCTCCACGGTCAGATGCTCCCCCAGCCAGTTGGAAGCTGGGTCTCAGTGCACCGCGGGAGAAGGGTGCTCAGGCAGTGGATTGATCCGAGCATCAGAGAACGCAGGAATGTGCAGTTTCACAGGAGGTATGCCCATGCAGGAAGGAGCAGGGATGAGAGCCCCTTATTTCTCAGAGGCAGGCAGTAGACAACAGGCAGAGAGATGAGGAGAAGAGGTTCTGAATTATCTCCATGGTGCTGCAGTAATGGAGACCCACCGGCACAGGCTAAGAGAGGAGCACCGTGGCAGCAAGCTAGAGGAAGTATAGCAAGCCCATGCTGAGAGAGTGAGAGTGCTGCAGAGAAAGGCACAAAACCAAACCTGAGGGGAATCAGCTCCCAGGAGCAGGGTATTAACTCACATAGGGTATGTCTACAGAGCAGCTGGGAGGTGTGATTCCCAGTGTAGATATACATACATGCAACTAGCTTTGCTTGTTTGCACCTAAAAATAGTCATGTGGCCATGGTAGCATGTGATGGCCCCTGGGTAGATACTCGAGTAGCCAGCCTGAGCCACCACCCATGCCAGAGCGCCAGCACAGATATTTTCAGGTGCCAGATCTGCTTGAGCTAGCTTGAGACATGTATGTCTACCCACGCTGGTAATCACACCTCCCAGCTGCTGTGCAGATACCGCCTTAGTCACCTGAGAGAAACACAGAAGCTAAACAATGAACCTAAACTCCCGCAACGAAGGTCAAAAATTGGGCATGGGGTGAGCCCTACTGACAGCAGTAAGCAGAAAGTTCACCACTATTGAGAGAAGGAGACTGATCTGAAGCCTAGGGTCCTGCACTTTCAGCTTACTGGAGGGAAGGAAGAGAATCTGAGCACAGCACTGTAGCCCCTGAGGCGCTTGAGATTCAAGCTCTGCCAAGTGATTGGTGGGCTGCAGAGAGAGTCCAGCACTTCATTTTATTTACACATCAAAGACCAGAGCAGGGTATTGTACTCAGTTGCTGAGCCTTTTACAGAAGGAGCTAGGTTTCCAAGAGGGGGACTTGCTAGTGAGCTAGGTTTGTGTTTGGTCAAAGTACCTCACAGATCAGCTCTTTCTGCATTTTCCAACTCCTTGCAGGCCAGAGGTCTACCAACAATACCAGCATCTTTCCTGTTGAAGCCATGAAATACACACAGGCTGTTGAAAATCACAAACGCGACCTTAGTATTCTCTTCACAATGTGGAAATAACCTAGAGTGGTATACATAATGCTATATCAAGCATTACCACCAAAACCACCTACTTTGGATGGTCACTGAAGAAACCATGGCTTTCTGAAGAGGACTTTGATACATTAGAAAAAAAAGGAAGCAGCACATAAGCAGAGAGATGTCCATGAAAGTAAATGGTTGAAACGCTTTTTCTGGGCCATGGTACAACATGACTGAGATCTACATCAACACCCTGGTCGATGAACTAGAGGACTGCCGACATCACAACATTCTTTGTGTTGCCTACAAAGCTATCATGCACCTGGCTGGCAGCCATAAGCAGCCTTCTAATATTCCCATCATGAAACGAGACACATCTCCCTGCCCCTCAGCAGATGAAGTTCTGGACCAATGGAAAACATTGTGAAAGCTTGCTGAACCACACACCTGCTGAACGCTGCGCAGAGCTATGTGGCCTGGCAAGCTACATAAAGTGCAGACCCAGGGACTGATCTTCCATCACTCAAGGAAGCACGAAAGGCCATCCAAAAGTTATGGGATGGACATGCCACTGGACCTGACGGTATTCCACACAAGCTGCTCAAAGGTGCCTTGGAACCAGTCAGCACTGGCCTGTTTCAACTGTTCTTAAAAGTGTGGGCTTCAGGCAGACTACTTTCAGCATGGAGAGATGGTATCACAGTGCCCCTGTACAAGTGTGGCAACTTCAGGCTGATATCATTGGTTACCAGTCTCTTAAAGGTCTTTGCTTACATTCCTTTTGGTAGCAAGCAGTTGCTCTTTAACAGTCATCACCATCCACAGCAATCGAGTTTCACTGCTGGGCAGTCAAAAGTGGACGCTTCCCTTACCCTCTGGTTTCTGGCTGCACTGCACCGAGAATTTAATTGCCCACTTCACGTGTCATATGCTGACATCAGAGCAGCTTTTGATTTGGTTTACAGGTCAGTACTTTGGCTTGCACTGACAGGAGCTGGTGACCCAGATGTTCTGCTAAATCTGGTGCACAATCTTCACACCCATAACAGCACAAGGGTGTGCACTCATTTACAACCTTCACTGCATTTGTACACAACCTCTGGTGTGTGGCAGGGATGCATTCTCATCTCTGCACTACTCTATAGAGCTATTGACTGAATGTTAGGACTTGCCACTCCACACACTGGAATAAAGATTGGTCAAGAAGTGGCCACCAACAAAACCATGGTGCCTTGCTTGTAGAGAAGCCATGGAATTTCAGTTCTGTCCTTCAAGGTCTCCAAGACTCTGCTTGCATTGTGGGCTTGAATGTCTCATGGCAGAAGACCAAGATCCAGAACATCAGGGCTGGCCCACCAGCACCCTCAGTGCAGGGTGGGTCAAGCACCATGGACAGTGTTGACGAGTTCATCTGCTTACGCTGCAGAGTAAGAACAGTTGCAGCAAACCGGATGTCCTCCGATGAATAGGTCTTGCTGCCTCCTGTATGAAGTCTGTGTCTCACTTATGGACACAAAAAAGTTTCTGTGCTGATACAACGTTCAGGATCTACCGAAACTGCGTACTGCCAGTACTGCTATACCTGTCAGAAACCTGGATTCTCTTACAGGCACCTTGGAGAGGCTAGCGGGATTCAATATGCACCATCAGCATCAATTCCTGAACATACAGTTGTTCGACTTCATGAGAAATGCCATTATCTCTGAAAGACCTGGCACTCCTCCAGTCGCTCCCTACGTTCAAAAGCAGAACGGCATGCTCTTTGGCCAGGATGTACTAAAACATCCCAACACACTATCCTCTGAAACTCTCCATCGGTGTATGACCCAGCCTGGCACTGTCTCTGGGGCTGCCACAGAGATTTGTGGATTAGCAGGATAGACCCAGTTCTGGGAACTTAGCATCATATCAGGCATTGTAGAGGTGATCAATGGAAGTTACTGTGGCTGGTGCCATAGTACTCAGTAGATTACACATTTTTGAGGGAGGAGATAGAGGAGAAGAAAGCACCACACAGTAAAAGGACAGCCTGAGTGGAACATAGAGGGAGAGCAAATGAGGCACTGAACTGAGTAACCATGGAGCCTGGGGTAGTTAGTCACCACAGCTACCTGGGGTAGCTCCTCTACAGAACACAGATAAGAAGGAAATGTTGGCTGGAGTACCAGACAATGCCTTCATCCCACTGCAGGGCTGGCACAAGATGCCCCTACTGGAACCAGTGGACTGAGTTTGGGAAAGTTCCTTTCCTAGTCATGCACAGGAGCACAGCACCCAAGACTGAGGCTATGTTAAAAGGGTGTTAAGAGTACATCTGAGACTCATTAACTTGGTTGTATTAAGAGCTTTCAAACGACCAGAGAACTGCCGGTGAGAACTCCCTGAGGTACTCATATGCTTTTACAGAACATACTGCGTATTCCATTTTTGTAACCATATACTAATGAGTCACCACATACCAACACCTTCTGAACAGCCACTCAGACTCTCCTCCCAGAACATCTATGCTCTCATATGCTACTACAGGAAGAGCGAGCCCTCTTCCCAATCAGAAAGTAGGCTGCAGGCATGTTAGCTGGTGATCAAATTATTCCACTTCTTGATCCAAACTCACAGTGACTGCTGGGACTTGGTCAACTTCCTGAACATTCTACGTAGCCTCAGTCCTCATTCCCACTCTCTCCACTGGTGCTCCACAGAATGACCAGCCACCCACCGCCTGCAACAATTACACAAGGAGGATCACACAGGGCTGATGCTTCCACATGTGGCTGGCACTGGGTTTGAGAACAATGAAGAGGCAGCAAGAAAGCTGCTGCTGGCTGCATCACTGAACAGCACTTCCAATGTGGCCTCTTGACCCTCTCTACACACATAAGTTTCAATAGCTGCAGTGCTGATTGGGAAGAGTCCAGTGTTGTCCCCATTCAGATTTTAAATGCCATGAGGAGAAGTGGGAGAGGCAGAGAGGAGGGAAATGGGAGGGAGGAGGAGGAGGGAGTTGTTAAAATAACTATGCGTTTGTTAAAAATGACCTTTGGTGGGAGTGAGAGAAGCCCAAATCAATCTGTTAGTCTTTAAGGTGCCACCAGACTCCTCGTTGTTTTTGTGGATACAGACTAACACGGCTACCCTCTGATGCTTAAGGAGCTGTGTGTTTGGGGCAGTGGATGCACATGCAACATGAGAAGCAGGGGTGTTCAAAGGCCCAGAGGTGATTTGGGAAAAACACACTTCAGAAGAATGAAACACAAAATATTCATGTAAAACAGAGGGTGTTTTCTGTTAACGCAGCAATAACTGTATAGTGGGTGAGATTTTATTTTATTTTATTTTGTTCATGTTCTTATACTGAACCCATCACTGTGGCATCTGAACCCATTAGCATTAGGTCTCTGAGTTTGCTTAGCCCAAGATACTGGAGTTCCTTTGTGCAGAGGACAACTCAAGTTATCGTCTCCTACAATCCTCATAACAGAGGGCTTTGATAGAGTGTTGGCAGGGAGAGAAAAATGGAGGTAATGTTTGTAGCCTGGACAAAAACACCAACGTTTTTGCTAGCCCCAGAGGTTACCTGAAGATGCATACAGTTAAAAAACCAGGACGGTTTATCATTTGGGCTGCAGCAATTTTTAACTTAGGAACTAAACTTGGGGTGGCAGATTCGTTCCTCCTTCTTGAAGGAAAATTATAAATGTAGCCTCTGGGCACCATGACATACAGCAAAGGGTCCTCGGGTAATATGGATAATGATGGTAAGATGCACGGCGCACAGTGAATTCAGTCATGGAAGAACGCTATCAGATTTCACTCTTAGCTTGCTGAGAGTACAAAATTGTATAACTTCTTACAAAATGTTTAACTTATTCTACCAAAAGAGAGGTTCCTTCCTGTCTAAATCTCTAGTTTCATTTACAGTATTATGAGACAGGTCACGTTATCACATTATATCACTTACACCAGTCCTAACTTACAAAAACTAGTTTAGACAATGTGGCACAAAAAAGTTAAATAGTGATGCATCATTTTACCATGACAATTCTGTACCAGGAATAGTAGATTAATTTATTCCTACAGTGTACATTGTAAAGATACTTGTAAATAAGGAGCAGTCAAAGAATTAGATGATTTATGGGCTAAATGAATATCATGTAGCAGGCAGCACTGAAACAGAAACAGGATCATATTCATATAGAAATATGTCACTTACGTGTGTCACTTACGTATGTATCTTCCAAATGTTTAAGAAAAGGGAAGAAACCCTGTTTATATAATCTACACAACCTGGTCTCTAAGGGATTAGACCCAATATTGCCCTATACTCAGCATCTTCAAATCTAATAAAGGACAAAAAATCTGTTCATTAATTCTTTTTCCATTTCAAAAAATCAGACATGATACACATTACAGATCTCATTTGTAAGAGAAGTCTACAGAAAGAGGGTTGGCGGGATACTCTGCATATATTAATGTTTCATGAAAAATGCCATCAGATGTAAGGAAAAAAATCTAGGTTTAAGATGCCCTCCCACATAAAGAAGAAGAGAAGAGGATTTTAAAGCACTTATTAAAATTATTTCACTTGCTTGCTCAAAAACATCAGCTTTCTTGGAATTCAGGACAAGTGGATTATATAAGTCTAGATTGTTTTTTATAAAACATTCTTTCAAAACATGAAGATTTATATCTAAATTAAAATAATTAACAAAACTATTATCTGGATACTGTCCCTTAAAGGAATCTCAGTATATATCAATAAAATGGACTGTTAATTAATTTGTTAATGTTTATATACTTTGAATACTAATGTCTCAATCCTGCCATCTGATTCATTCAGACAGACCCTTACTCAGACTGTAAGATCCCTGGTGCAGAGACTATCTGTTTGTTCTGTTTGTCCAGTGCCAAGCACAACCAACTCATGGTCAATGACTGGGGTTCCTAAATACTCTAGTAATACAAATAATACTACTAATAATGTACAAGGCCGCATAAAGGCACATGGATCAGCATGAAAGATCAGATTACAGGATCAGGGACATGAATTGCTTTACAAATAAGTATTATTGTTATTATTTTATTAGGAGAGAGTGCTATGTAAACTATAAGGCAAAGAGGAGATATCTATGGAAAATAGACTATTATGCCATAAAAATACACCAGTATGGCTCCAACTATTTAATCAAAATATTACAAAAGCTATTATATGTAAACACAAAATAGTAAGAATAGGACTCTATCTTATTAAAGATTGCAAAATAATTAGCTCAAATAATTGGGCTATAGTTCTGCCAACCAAAAAATAACTTATATCGAAGTATTTTTATGAACAAGCTTGTGTTGGTTGCTTTGCTTTTGTTTTTTATACCGTACACTTATCGGCAAATCAGGGCCAGTCGTTCAGCAATCTGATTGACTGATGCTAGGTTTGTCTGACTTAGCTGGAAATTTAAACAGTTCGTGCAAGAAGAGGAAAACCAGTACCTGTAACACAATACAACCTTTTGAACTGGTCATACTTTTGCACTTAATACCAGGGTGGACCAAATTAAGCTTGTAACTCAGTTTCATGAATAATCTAATACTAAGGTTCACAAACTGATCTTTGCCAGTGCTAATGGGAAGGGGGTCATCCTTGAGACAATTTCTCTATTAAGATATAGTGCACACTATGAAAATGTTTCAGAACACTTGGTTTAATATACTGGGCCAGATTTTGATCTCTATTACACCAGTGTAATTATACTTTGTGTGATTGCATTGGCTTCAGTGGAGTTAATAGGTTTACACAGTGTAAGTGGAATCAGAATTTGACCCATGACTGCAGCAGTTCAGAGTCTACAACAGGCTCAATTTAACTTCCATTAAAGTCAATGAAAGGTCTACAGGAACTGGATCTGACTTGATACTTTATTAAGTAATAGGAAACCTTGCTGAGAAGGGAGGGGTTTAATTTTTAAACTGTAATAAAAGTATGTGGATCAACTAGTTTGCAAAATACAAGTCCCCAGGAATTACCCGAGGCCATAGGAAGACAAACAAGAAGGAATACACAAAAATAGTTCATTAATAGATATCAGTTGGCCATACTCACTGTGCAGCGTTTAAAGTGTTTAGTCACTCCATAGTGAACAGAAGGAACTAAGGATTTGATAACAAGCTGTGAGGAACCCGATAACCCTACTACAGTAATGTTTAAAAAGCAGTTCTCTAGAGCAACTGCAGTGATTACAAATTGAAATGGCAGCAAATGTACCATTTGTAAAGATGCACCAGAATTAATTTCCCACAAGTAATATTATACAATCAATTCTTCATTACAAAGCAAAAGGACTACAAATTCTTCTAAAAACAATTACTTACTGATAATCTGCAACACTAATATATGCCTTTGGGATTACAAAATTCAACTGTTTTAATTCTTAGGCCTAGTCTACAATATGAAATTTAACCATGGCTTAACATGGTTTCAACAATCCTGTTAGCTGAACCAGGCCTGAAGGTGGTTTAGCTGTAAATGCAGACAGGGAAAAACTACTATCAGCACAAAGTCAGCTAGCACAATTACTGAAATACTGTTCCGATACGGTTAAATGTCATCACATAGTTCAAATCTTAGTAGGGCTTCTACCATACTTATAGCTGGAATAAAATGCAATAGCAAGCCTGGCCACAGGCTTCTGTAGCCATGGTCAACTGCCTTGTGTTCTTTCTGTTGGTTGCAAAGAAAGGGGCAGGCTACTTTTAAGCAGGTTCTGTTGACTTTGAAAGCCCTTAATGGAGAGGAACCTCCTCCAAAAGCTTTGCCCTGGCTGGTGACAGTATAATATTATCATCTTCCCTGTAGGGCCCCACCATCACTCTATGGATCAGCGGGGAATCATATTTTGGGCTGGTACTTTTGGTATGTAGCTTGCTCATCCTGGGCACCTATCTTCCCCCATTTAAAAAAACACCAGCATTTTCTCAGAGTAGTTTTTGTCTTGATTGCTCTTCCCCCGATACTTTTATGATGATGCATTGACTTGTTTATATTTTGCTTTGTTTTTATGTTTAATTGCATTGTCGTTTAAGGGTGGGATTTTCAAAGTTGCCTGAATGGACTTATGAGCACAAAGTCCTGTTGATTTTCAATGACATTTGTTCTCCTAATTTCCCTAGACCAGTGGTTCTCAAACTTTAGCAACCTGAGGACCCCCATTTTGATTTTAAAAAGTTTGTGGACCTCAAGCACATAAACCCCTGCTCAGCCCCAGGCCCTGCCCCCACTCCATCCCTTCCCCCAAGACCTCACCCCACCTCTTCCTGCCCCTGCCCCTCTTCTTCCCCACCTTTTTCTTCCCCCTCCCCTCCCTGAGCACACCCCATCCCCACTCTTCCCCCTGCCCTCCTGCACACTGCAGAACAGCTGTTCCCCAGCATGCAGGAGGCACTGGGAGCAAGAGGGAGAAGTGGAGGGAGGGAGGTGGAGGAGTTAATCAGCTGGGCTGGCAGACCCTAGAGTACCCTTGCGGACCCCAGTTTGAGAAAAACTGCCCTAGACGCTTTTGAAAATCCCATCTATACATAAAATCCCAGCCTCAATTAGGTCAATAGGAATTTCATTATTGACTTAAATGGGTCTGAGATTTCATCCTAAGTGATCATCACCCCATAATGCTTCAGCACTGGAGAGAATGCTGTAGAACTACAACCTACCCTCAAGATTTCATGATTTTAGATATAAGAAAACCTAATTTTTTTAGCCAAACTGCATTATTATATTCATATCAGCCAATGTGTGACCTTCAAAAGACTCCTCTATTTAAGACGTGAAGAGACATATTTTGCATATTTATTTTAGGTGTTGAATACAAACATATAAGAAGGCCATACTGGGTCAGACCAGTGGTCCACCTAGCCCAGTATCCTGTCTTCCAACAGTGGCCAATGCCAGGTGCCCCAAAAGGAATGAAGAGAACAGGCAATCATCAAGTGATCCATTCCTTGTGGTCCACGCCCAGCTTCTGGCAATCAGAGACTGCTAGGGACACCCAGAGCATGGGGTGGCATCTCTGACCTTCTTGGCCAATAGCCATTGACAGACCTATCCTCCAACAACTTACTAGTTATTTTTTGAACCCTGTTATAGTTCCCTAGCAACAAGTTCCACAGGTTGACTATGAGTTGTGTGAAGCAGTACTTCCTTTTGTTTGCTTTAAACCTGCTGCATATTAATTTCATTTGGTGATCCCTGGTTCTTGTGTTATATGAAGGAATAAATAACACTTCCTTATTCACTTTCTCCATACCATTCATGATTTTATAGACTTCTATCATACCCCCCCTTTGTTGTCTCTTTTCCAAACTGAAAAGTCCAATCTTTTTAATCTCTCTTCATACAGAAACTGTTCCATGCTCTTAATCATATTTTTTGCCCTTCTCTGTACCCTAATATATCTTTTTTGAGATAGGGAGACCAGAACTGCATACAGTATTCAAGGTTTGGGTGTACCATAGATTTATATAGTGGCATTATGATATTTTATCTTATTATCTATCCTTTTCCTAATGGTTCCTAACATTCTGTTAGCGTTTCTGACTGCAGCTGCACATTGAGAGAAACGATGCAGATAGAGTCACTTAGCAATTACATATTCTAAATGCAACAGGTTCAAATACCATAAGGTGTAACACAGAAGAAAAGGAGAACAGTTTAATAGTTGTACACACACTTCCAAATTCTAATTCCAAATTGTATGTGAGCCACCTCATGACAATAACTCACAGATGCTTATGAAATAAATCTGTACTAAAATACATCAGTTAGCCATTCTCATATGTATGCTATCATTAGCTTAATGAAGTATAAATATTTACAGCAGACTTCTATTGACTATATATTTTAATTTCTGTTTAAAAGGACAGGTAGATAAGTATTTCTTTTCAACACAAATATTGCTGGCTGAAATGTAAATGCCAGTTATTATAATTTCAGCAGATGATTGGAATGTACATGCACATAAGTACACAGTCACAATGTTGCTTCCTAATTAGATTGGGCTAGATTGTGAGCAGCCCTGCAAGAGGATCTCCTGCAGGGGCTAAGCACCCTAGTGCAGGGGTGGGAGCATTGTCCTGGCTAGCACTTATAGCAGTCTGAGACTCCCAAAAGGAGGCAGGGAAAGGCAGGGCCATAGCTCCACTATCCCTTCACATCAAAGCGGTAGAGGTCGTGTAGCACAAAAAGCCAGCTCAACAGACCTGCCACTCCATAATGCATCCCTTGAATCCCCATGAGGGATTCTAGATGCATTTGAAGTTCTGCAGAGCCTCAAACTGCAGCACTTCCCCTCCCATCCTCCAGAGCACAGGCTGCAGTGCCACTGTCAGACCTTTGTAAGCATGTCATATGCAATGTAAACAAATCAAATGTTAACCTTTGCCTCTGTGTAGCATTTTATGATGACTCCAGTGTTCCAAAAGGACCCAAGGCTTAGATACTATGAAGGTCACATGGTCAACTGTTTGCATGGTCTTGTCAAGAAAGAGTTATTTCCAAGTACTATTAGAGTTCTGAAAATACCTGCTACAAGGGACCCATCACTTGAAAGGTCCCATTTTGTCTGAATGTGTTTTAACTACCATTGCTGCCCGTAACTTTTAAGATTTTGGAACCGAAAAAGGTCGGAGACTGAAAAATACTCTTCTCTGTTTTTCCAATATGTTTTCTTTGTGCAGTTTTTGGACAGCATTTTGTACAGAATCAGTTGCACTGCTTCCCCATATAGTCAATTATATAGTCTATAATAATAGGTGAAAACAAGTCAGGAGAGGACACAGGACTTATGACTTGTAGATTTTGTTAGCATTTTGGATAACTGATAATTGATCAAGTGATGATCAATAAGTAGAAGCAAGTTTATAGAATAATTACAAATATGTAGCTCCTTAGCTATACACCACTGTTGAATTTCTCTATTACATTTCTTAAAGGTCAATTGCAGATTTTGAAAAAACCCACAAAACTCTTTTCTAAGATTCTAAATCAGGAAAAAGTTCATAACTACTGCTGACTTCTTGATTTCTCTGGCAGAATGAATGATACCACAACTATCAAACAGAAGTTTTCCATTCTGAACACCTGCTTTAATTCCCTTTGTTTATGGCTGTGATGTCACTTGCTTCTAGCATCGGAAGCAGAAAGGCTGGAACCTAGATTTCTCAGGATATTAAGGAGGTAATTTTGTGAAAATATAGTGATTACTACATTCCTAAACCACTTTGTGTGCATTTTCCCTCTTTTAAAATTTAACTAAGCAGTGTTTTGGGGTGGTTTTTTGGGGGGAAAACCCTTTGCAGCTCACCTCTAAAGATGGGCAGAAAGTGACACTCTTTGGAACAATATAGCTATTGTTGGAACAATATAGCTATAGCTCACATCTTACTTCACAAGAGCAATCCTGTTTTTTCAGCTAAAATACTGCTTCACGGTAATACATTCAAACAGGAGAATAATTGTTTTTACCTTATGAGAATGAGTCTGTCCTTTTCAGAAGGATGGTCATCAAGCCATTGGGAATAACGGGCAATGGACCACTCTGCTCTCTGATACACAGAAATATGGACCCATTAAACACTAGTATATAAAAGATATTTGCTATAATGTCAAAGAAATATACACAATTGTCAGACACAAAGGTAAACTAAATTAAAGTCAAGTGAAGCTGGTTCATCACTATCACAACTGCTAATCAGCAATAAAAATAAACTGGCTCTCATCTAAGAAATTTTAGATGACACAAAGAAGTAGATTCACTTAGAATTCTTAGAGGGAGTTTTTCCTCCATCTCCACTGAACAATAGACCAGAAGAATTTAACAACATAAAACAATAAAACCCTTTTCATGGACATATTTGAAGTTATGAATTGTTAGCTCTAAAATGAACACCAGGAAAACTCATACATTCATCTGGGAGAATAAAAAAATTTGTGAGCCCACTTCAGTATATCTTATCTGCAGAATGATTGTTTTTTTGGGTTTTTTTTACTTCTACAAACTAACGAAAATATAAAAGAGTGACCTGAGCACCTTCGACACAAACTAATAAAAGCAGAACCAATAAGAAAAGGAGTACTTGTGGCACTTTAGAGACTAACAAATTTATTAGAGCATAAGCTTTTGTGAGCTACAGCTCACTTCATCGGAAATGCATCCGATGAAATGAGTTGTAGCTCACGAAAGCATATGCTCTAATAAATTTGTTAGTCTCTAAGGTGCCACAAGTACTCCTTTTCTTTTTGTGAATACAGACTAACACGGCTGCTACTCCAGAACCAATAAGCTGTATCCTGAATGTGGGTTCAAACAAAAGCTAATTAGAGAGGAGGCACTGATGTGTGGCAGAGTTAATCTATTAATGGAATATTTCAAAAAGGAAGATATCTTGACCTGGTTACCTGAAATGGTGATTTTAATTCAGGTGGTGATCTTGTAAATAAGAACTGAAGAATAATGCTGAATGGAATAATATCTCCCACAGCTGGACTATTGGCAATATGCTCACTAGTCTGGAACAGCAGTGGCCTGGAAAAAGCACAAGTTATACAATATAATCATCAAAGAAAGGAAAAAGATACATCTTAGAATATTATTATTTATAGAGTGCCAATACTGAGCTAGGTCTTTTAGAGAGAGAATTATTTCTGCCTGTGCATCTCATTTGTTTTTTGCCACTTTGCATCATTGCTTTGTAATGCAGAATTTGGCAGGTGATCATTTGTACAAGAAGCATATTATTTTAATTAAACAATCTCCCAACATTGGAATGCAAGTTTCTATGAAAACCTTCAGTCTAACTATACAGTTCATTATCATAAGAACTAACATCAAATACAATCCAAGAAGGTACAATTTAGCTGACATTAGCATGACAAAATTCACCAAACTGTAGTTACAGTATGAATAAAAATTAAAAGGAAAAACATTAATTTGTTGCTAATTTGCAAGTGAAGTTGCCAGAAGATTTTAATTAGAATCACAAGCAACAAATAGGAAATTAATTTAATAATATTATTTGACCATATTACCAATTGCTAGATACTGTGATTGTAACTCACCTGAATGACCTCAACAGCCTATAAGACTTTCCTAGATCAGACACTCGTCTGCAGAGTGGGGCCACTGCTAACTCCATCTGTAGAATAAAAAGACTTTTACTTAAATCAGGATGTCCCCAGATGCAAAGCTCTGCATCTAACAATAAGTAGAAGTCGTGGGACGGGTCATCAGCATATCAATAATTGCCACGTTTGGCGTCAGGAAGAAATTTTCTCCACATGGCAGATTGACTGGGCCAAGGCTTTTTGCTCTCTTCTTTTCAACACCACAACCATCATGCAGCAGGCAGTGGTTATGTTGCCTACAGATTTCCTGGTTCACAGAGCAATTATGTGAGACATACAATGAACTTTCCCAATGAGTTTGGTGCATTGTTTATCTCAATATGTTTAATCTTTACTGGTGCAGTAAAGTTCTCCCCATATCCCACAATCTGGGCCAAGATTGGGAAGAAAGGAGATAATAGACAGACGTTGGTGACTCTGATGGGGGCCTTATTATTGGAAACAGGTCCAGGGCTCCCCTCATAAAAGTGGCTGATTCTCCCTCTGGTGAAAGGGCTCGTTAAAGGATTTATGACTGAAAACACACATCCCCACAAAAGACTTAGGCACAAGCCTACATGAATTAGGAGATGACCGCTGGGACCTATTGTCACTAACACACATTAAAGTGTGGTCACAGTCAAAAGAATGTCTCTGTAAAAGTGATAACTTCCTAACAATCTGCTCTTAGTGATCTCTGCTGCCTTCAGTAACAAAAATAAGATAATGTTTTTTTAAACACTTCTTAGCACTGTGAAACTCTTACTGCCTTTGGAGAGTGAGCTAGTCTCTGTTCTGGTGTGTACATTGTTCACAGAGTACAGAGAACTTGAGTTTCAGCTGCAGAATCTTGATTAATGGTGAAGGTGTATAAGCCAAAAAGAACAAATGAACTTTCAGATTTTAGAGTTTAATAAAACAGAAGTTGAAAACATGTTTCTATTAGTAAACTGAGAAAACATTATATGGACTCACTGAAATACAAATATGGAACCCCACAATACAAATAAGTTGCAGCCCTTTTATCCAGACATGATAAATTTTCATTTTTGCCATTCGAGAAGGTGGAACTCAACAATAGTGGGATGGCAACTTAATTCTGTATATGTAAATTTTTTAATCACTAACTTAAAAGACTATTCAGATATCACACACTTGTATTTGACTTTCCCTGGCTGATTCTTTCTATTTCCACATAACATACAATTAAATTAAGGTTCAAAGGGGCAAAGCTAAAACTGAGTAGTCAGAGCAGTATAATGCAAACAACCAGAAACTATTTTTATAACATCTTCCCATTTAAAGAACATTAATGAACTAGCTTCACTGGTGGCAAGACATTTATAACAGGGCCTTTAATATTCTTATTATTTCTAATCATGTATGATATGTATGTATCTAATGATATCTGAAACAGAACTATCAGATCACATGTTGACAAAGAGATTTCATAAAGAACATTTAATTGTACATGCGGGGTTCTTGGTTACTGTGAGCATGAGAGAACAAAGCAGGCATGGTAAACTGTACTCATACTTTCAGACAGGTTCATTTCTCCATAGTGAAAATGATAAAAGCAAGCACGACAGTTCTGATAGAGTAAAGTAGTAATAGCAGGGAGATTTTCAAAGGTCCAAATGCCAGTTAGACATCTAACTCTCACTGAAAGTTAACAGGGTTAGGGGTGAGATTTCCCCCACATGTTTTTCCAGCTGCTGGGACTGGCTGGTGGTAGGAGGAAACATCTGCCTTTCAAAGAGAGCACCCTTAGGTGCTTTAGACAATTCCACCCTAGGCACCCAACTGCTGTTTGGACCTTTGAAAATCAAGATATATGGAGCAAACTGCTCCTTATGACAAAGAAGGGAACCAAACATAGGTGACATCATAGTCTGTCTTTTCCTAACACACTTTTCCCCCCAAAGTGGATATAATGTGGCAAGATTTTAGCTGAACTTTTGTTTCCTACAGCAAAACCAAATATTTAAATTCATTAAAACAAATTTCAATTCTCTATATTATACAAGCTTAGGAATGTCCCTAAATTCATATTTTTTGGTCTTAAGTATTTGAAAGAACACACTTTACTTTAGAATACTCTGTCCCTTAAATGTCAATCTTCATTCATTTCAATTATTACTATTGCCAGAACTAGACAAACTTTAAAGGCAGCAGATGGCTGCATCGTGAAGCACTAGTTGCCAAAGAAATATTTCTTTGTAAGCTTGGAAGTCTACAGTAGACTCTAGAATTGAGTCATACAAAGTGGGAATAGAGTGAAACTTATTTGTTAAAAATACACATAAACAACAAACTCAGATTCTCTAGATCTCCAGTGCTACAGGGTTTGTACTGTACCTTGATGTATTTAGTTAAATTCAGAGGAGTAAAAGACTGCTTTTTAATTTGATTTTTTAATTTGTTAGACTGCACTAGATTCTTCAATGAGGGATGTGTGAGCATATTTCTGCCGGAATGTTCATTCTTGTATTCACAGTATGTCCAGTTTTTATATTTTAAATAAAGATTGCTGTCGGCCACAACAATTGGTGCTGGAGTGGGGCCTGTGAATCGTCTGGATGGCATCAACACTCGTTTCAGCCATTGAAGAAAGGCTCTTTTCAGAAGAGCTGCCCTTGGTCAATCCCAACACTTTTTTCAGGTGCTGGGATTGGCTGGTAGGAGGAAACATCTTTCTGTCCTACCAACAGCAGTTGCACGAACCTTCCTTTCTACAGCTGCTTATAGATACACCTTGTTTAGCTATAACAGATATATTATGATTTAAAGTTACTGTTTACAATGTGCTAAGATGCACAGTTATGCTGTATGGCAGTGGTTCTCAAACTTTTGTACTGGTGACCCCTTTCACACAGCAAGCCTCTGAGTGTGACCCCCCCTTATAAAATAAAACCACTTTTTTTTATATATAATACCATTATAAATGCTGGAAGTGAAGCAGGGTTTGGGGTGGAGGCTTACAGCTCGCAACCCCCTCAGGTCATAACCTTGCGACCTCCTGAGGGGTCCTGACCCCCAGTTTGAGAACCCTTGCTGTATGATGCATTTGCAGGGTTGCCTGTATTTTGGAACGGTCTGGTCTCTTACACAGCAATGTGCTATGAACTTTAAAAACATAAGGATGGGGCACCTTTTTGGTTTCTTCTTTTATTTTTTTCCCCAGATCACAATTTTGGGAGTTCATATGCCCAGGTTAAATTAGCTTCACAGTTAGGGTTAAAATCTATGAGTGTAAGCTGGTCTTGCAACCTTGTGAGAGCTGAAAGGTGGAGAAGACAGGCTTTTCCATGCATTAAGCACCAAACAAACATCCCAAGCCCATTGGGTCCACTCTCATGGACCTGTCAGCACAAGCTATGGAAATTTCCTGGAGCAGAAGGTGGTACAGCTTTCATGTCTGTTTAGACCTTGAACAGTGAGGACACTCAAATATGCGTGTTGAGAGGGATGTGGGATGCCAGTAATGGTACAAGACCTACCATTGACTCCCAATCCTTTTAATGTTGGCCAAAACCCAGTGCTTTTAAAAGTTTTATTTTGTTTTATGTAATTCAATAAAGTTACAGATTCCTGGTCAATTTCTATATACATTTATGTCTGATCTCAGAGACTCCTGCATGCTACAAACATCTAACCCTTAAAAAGTCTGTTTTATATTTCTCTCCATGTGACCCTTTTGCAGCCAATGGCTATAGTTGGTCTATTAATTGTTGCACTATTTATTGGCTAGCTATATTGTAAAAAACTATGTCACATGATTGTCTTGTCTGAGTGGATTATGTTCAGCAACCTAAAGGTGAAGTTAATACAACGCCCACATATAACATACATCTACTTCTTCCATGGTGAAGTTATTGTTCAGTGACTACTGTGGAATTTTCAAAACCTCTCTTTACTAAAAGTTTATTTTTTCAGCTGAAAAATATTAACATGAAAATATTTCAGCAACTACTTTTCCTCCTGCCTTAAATAATTCCAAGTTTTCAAACATTACCTAAAAATGCTTTTCTCTAGCCCTTGAGCAGCAGAGAATGCTGAAACAAATATTAATGGCAGAGCAGAGGAAGACAAGATTACTTACCTATACCTATTTGTATTCCAATACCCGCACACATTCCATTCTGCTGTGGACTCTCTATGCAATGGTAAGAGGGAGATTGAGGGCATGTCACTCCACAAGGCCTCTTATAACCTTGCATTAGCAATTGGTGATGTAAGGCGACCATGCAGGTCAACGGACACTGCTGCTAAAAAACTTCTGGTTCTAGTGCATGGCAGGCATGCACACCGCATTTGGAATACAAATAGGGACCACACATCTCAAAGAACCTCCAGTTACAGGTAAGTAACTTTCTCTTCTTCCTCAAGTGATGGCCCCTATATGTATTCCAAATGCGGGTGAATATGGACCAGTGATCAGCACTGAGGCGGGTCAAGGATGCAATGGGTAAGTCCTGCTCCAGGATGGCATATACTATGGTTGTGTCTGTGGCTGCTCACTGGTGTAGTGCATTGTGAAGGTGTGGACAGAGTGCCATGTTGCCACAGGGCAGATCTTGAGCCGGAGACGTCTACCAGAGAAGCAGAGGTGGTCACGTGCTCCCATGTGGAGTGTTCCGTGATTCTGCCAGGCAGCGTCGCATTGGAGCACGCATAGCATTCTGTAATGCGCTTAGAAATGCAATTGGATAAGTGCTGCAAGGAGACGGCCTATTCTCTCGACTGTTCTGCGATGGCTACAAAGAGGCGTGGGGAGGCACAAATCTTGTCCAAGTAGAAGGGTGCCCTCTGGACATCCAGGGAGTGCAGCATCCTGTCCGCAGGAGTGGCGTGTGGTTTAGGATGAAAGACTGGGAGACGGGTGGACTGGTTGAAATGAAACTTGGAAATGACCTTTGGGAGGAACTTAGGGTGAAGATGCAGGGAAACCTTGTCTTTATAGAAAACTGTACACAGGGGATCAGCCACCATGGCCGCTAATTCACTGACCCACCAAGCAGAGGTGATGGCCACCAGGAAGAGAACCTTCATGGATAGGTGGGCATGTGGCCCAGTAGATAGAATAGAGGCCACGTAAGGGAAGATGCCACAAGGCTGAGGTCCGGGAGTGGGGGTAGGGGTAAGGAACTGGGTTGTGGTAGGGTGGGTAAACACTGACTGGCCGCCCAAGGGAGGGAGGAAGGCGCTGAATGCCGCAATGCGGATCAAGCTGAGTGTTCTTGAGCTTCAGGAAGTGGTCTAGGATGATGGGCATGGAGACAGCGTGGAGAGGGAGGTGGCGTTGTTGTGCCCAGGTGAACTGCTTCCATTGCAGCATAGCATGCTCTTGTGGACTCCCGTTTACTGTGTGTAAGGATACAGCGGATGGGTGATGCGTAGGCATTGTCTATGCACAAGCCCCATCCAAAAAAACAGGCCATCAGTTGGAGTAGACCCAGGTTGGGGTGGCAAACCCTGCTGTTATCCTAGGTGAGAAAGTCCAGCTGGGTGGGGAGGCTGATTGGTGGGAGTCTATTAGCCGACAGTCTGAGTAGATCGGACAACCAGAACTGTCGGGGCCAGTGCAGGGCTATCAGGATGACTCTGGATCGGTCTTGGCAGATCTTGTGGAGGACCGAGGGAAGGAGGGGAACTGGGGGAAAAGTGTACCAAAGGTCATCCAGCCATAGAAGAAGGAGGGCATTACCCTCGGAGTCCTGATTCTTGGAGCAGTAAGGGGGAGCTTGCGGTTTGCATGGGTAGCAAAGAGGTCCCAGGGAGGGATGCCCTGGGCCCGGAAGATGGAGCAGAGTATGGGGTCGTGGAGTTCCCAATTGTGATTGAGGTACCTGCTTAGTGAGTCTGCCATGGAGTTCTGCACCCTCGGGAGGTACACAGCATAGGACATGATGTTGCGGCAGAGACACCAGTTCCAGAGGCGGATGGCCTCCATGCAGAGCAACCAGGATCTGATACCACCCTGTTTATGTATGCCGCAGCAGTGGTGTTGTACAAGAGGATCTGGACGTGTTGGTCGCACAGCAGAGGCAGGAATGCACGGCAGGCCCAGTGAATCTCATGCAGCTCCAGTGTGTTGATGTGCATAAGCACCTCCCTGGGAGTCCACTTCCCCTGAGCAGTGAAGCTGACCAAGTGTGTGCCCCACCCCACCAGAGAGGCGTCTGTGGTCAGGGTGGCTGTGGGGATGGGGGTAGCAAACGGGATGCTTCGGAGCACATTGGTAGGATGGGTCCACCAGGTAAGTGAGGAGTGGACACAGCTGGGAATGGTTAAGGATGAGCCCTGGTGTGCAATGTGGGGCCTGCAGACCAAGAGGAGCCACAGTTGCAGGCAATGCATATGGAGGCGCGCGTGCGGCACCACATAGGTGCAGGCCGCCATGGGGCCAAGGAGACAGAGACAACCTGTATGTTCGGGTTGCAGCGCAGGGTCTTCATGAGGGTCGTGAGAATGGCAAAGCAAACTCCTGGGAAGAAGGCTCGCGCTGTGACCAAGTCCAGGCATTCTTTGATTAAGTGGATTGTCTGTGCTGGGAGGAGCACAGATTTATCTTCGTTGACACAGATGGCTAGTGAGGTGAGAAATGAGCTGAGGGCTATGACTGTTATTGCCGCCTGGGTGAGAGATGGAGCATATCAGCAGTCAAAGCGCCCTTCCCCAGTGGAGGTGGGCTGCTATGACCGCAAAGACCTTGGGGAAGATTCTGGGGGACCCTGAATTGATAGTGGTTGTCACCCATGCAGAAGTGGAGGAACTTGTGGTGAGCCAGGTGGATGTCAACATGGAAGTATGCATCTTTCATGTTGAGGGCTGTGAACCACTGCAACCACACCCCCTAGGGGAGGTAGGGAATGATTGATGCTAGTGTCATCATATGGATCTTGATCTTTCTGATGAAAGTATTGATTAAGCAGAGATCGAGGATAGGGTAGAGACCTCTGTCCTTCCTCAGGATGAGAAAGTACGGTGAGCAGAAGGCCCTCCTGATGAAGGGGGTGGGCATGGGTTCGATAGCACCCTTCCTGAAGCGGGTGTCCACCTTGTGTTGAAAGAGGCTCTCCTGGACAGGGGTCCCAAGACAGAGCTGGCAGGGGGGACCTGGTGAGAGGGGAAGGTGAGGATTTCTATCGAGTAGCTGTGTCATATGATCTCCCATCTGTGATCTTGCCCCAATGGTGGAAGAATAGGGCAAGATGTTCCCCGAAGGTGGCACAGTCAGTGAATTTTGGGGAGTTTTTGGTTTCATTCTGGGTTGTTTTGGGGTGGTTTACATCATCTTTCTTTCTTGCTTGCTTTCTCTTAAAATCACCCAATTTTGGAACAAAATTCTGTTTTGAATGGAAAAATTGGAATGAAATGTCAAAACATAGTGATCTGAAATAGCTTAAATGAACCAAACCACTTCTTTCTCCACATTTGGGCTTCCCCACTGCATCTAGGCCTTTGCCCGTTAGTGGGGCATGGTAGGGGGACCTGGGCCTTCTCTCTCCACTGGGTCCCAGGCCAACACACTGTAGGAAGTAAACCCAGCAGGTTCCTCCCCATAGACAACCTAAATCTGCCACTCTGGTACTTCCCACTTATATGCTCCTTCAGTTTGGGACTTGGCCCCTATAGTCCAAACAGTGAATAGTTTCACAAAGTCCAAATGAGCAGGGCCTTCTCAAAGTGGGAGGTGGCCAGAGAAGGCACTGCCTAGGGGCCTTACCCGCTATGCAGTCCTCTCTCAGGGTCCACTTTCTGACAGATTTCATGAAGAAGTATTCTTCTCTCCTGCAGCCTGTCCACCATCCCTTTCCTGGGCTTCTGAGCTCTTTTTAACCCACTCCTCCAGCAGAAGCATGCTCTGCAGGCTTATAGGGGAAAGACTTTGGGCCTAGCATGTGGTTTGTATATACCCACCACAGTGCCAAATTAGGATTTACTGGATGCAAGAATGAATTTTACTATACTGCTACTCTACTTTTCTCTGTTACAAGGCGTAATTCCAAATCTTCTGCTCAATGCTTTAGTTTCTTAAAGCCTTTTGGGTTACAAAACAAGATACAACCCCCACAAACTAATAGTTCCCTTGGACTTTTACCTACACTCAATTCCTGCAACTCTAGTTTAAATTACCAAATAATCGGTCATGACTTAAATTTGTTTTTAATCGTATTAAAAGGGTCTTCTTCCACACTGATTTCATCCTCAAAACTATCTCTTAAACATTACAAATCCTCTTTATGGGCTGCATAGCTATCTTAAAATTAAATACTGCTCCTCGTCTCCTATCTACGATGAGTATAATTCCATAATATCAATAAACTCCAGCTTCATTTGAGCTACTAAATGCACAAAGACTTTTACAAAATTCTAAAGAAACCTCAGCAAAATGGAGTAATATCACCAGATGGCTTCAGAAGGTTTAAAACTAGAGTTGGTTGAAATTTTTCAATTAGAACATTTTCCATCAGAAAATACTGATTCAACCAAATCAAAATGTTCCGTGGGATAAGATTCAGAATATAGAGAATGCCATCAGAGTTCATGATGCCCTATAGCAACCCTTGGAACACTGGACAAGAATTAGAAATACAATAAAACAAACATAAAACTGCACAATGAATAGAAGATTTATAGAACTATAACTACAATGAATCATAAAGGGATCAAGAAAAATTGGTTGCACCAATAATGGTGGAAAACAATTGTAACCACTACGTTTGGGATGGCTGTTTAACAAGTGTGGTCTCTTGTAAATGCTTCACCATGTATACATACATAGTATTTAATTATGTTATATTATACCCTAAAGGGAAGGAAAATTTTGTCTGACTCCATCAGGTGATCAGTTTATGTTGTATTGCATGAAGACTGATGGCCCTGGCAATTTTTAGCTTAGTTTGTGTCTGTGCAATTTTTATTTTTATTTTTTATTCTGATTAATAATGTCTACATTATTCCTTATGCGTTTAGGAACCTTATCTCAGCAGCCTATCAAATTTCTATGCCCAAATATTGAGGAATCCTTGTTCCTTCTAAATAAATTCCAGAATATATAGTGTTTAAATTTCATTCTCTGCTTTACTGTCTCTATCAATCATTTAGAGTTGCATGTCATGTAAAGGGCAATGTATGATTCTAAAGCATATTTTTGAATCTCAGAGTGTCTAAGATACATGGAGGTCACTGTAACCTAAGCGACCTTGGTTTTATTACTAAGTAACAAAACTCTTAGTAATGAGCAGGTCAAAAGGTTCTCCAATGCCCAGCTGATACCTGATTGGAAATATAAATGTCAAGAAAATGTCGACTGACCCCAGAAAAACCACTTCCAATTTAAGTAGCTCTAAAAATGAAAGGAAAGCTTAGCAGTGCATCCATGGTAGTGAATTATTTTTATTTTTTCAAAAACTCCACCTTTACCAAATATGTTGGTCCAGAAATGAACAGTAGTTAACTTAACAGTAGTCCCATTCTTGGATCTTCTATAAAAGTTCTAAGTCAGCATAAATTGCAGGCAAATTCAACCTTTGTATGTTGTCACACTTTTAAAACATAGGAATTCCAATAAGTAGTACAATATAGGACAGTAATCCTGCAGCACTGCAAATATTTTTAGGCATTAAGATGCACCTTGAGTGTTCTGTTAAACGAGGTACAGAACCACACAAGTTACAGAACATTTCATGTTGATAGTGCTCATGAGTATATGTGACAGTCTGTCACACAATTAGCCAAATGCCAGAGAGCATCTATAAAACACTATTTTATAATGCAACAAAGTATATGGCATTGTGGGGATTGTATAGAGGTTCTCAGTTCACTGGTGATATATATACTGGAGGACTTGAACTGACTGCTGATAAGTGGTAGGGCTGATCTTCCCCCTGCTTGCAATGCTAACAAAAAGGAGAGATCCATATTACAGTATCATCGCACCAAGCATTTTATTTTTACACAAAGTTTTCTATGGCCCAGTATATCAGATCTCCAACTCGCTAGCTGGGTTGGAAGTGCTGCCACCAGAAAAGCTGGACAGCAAATAAGAGCAGCAGCAGGAGAGGCCCAGCCTAAGACCAGCATCCAGCTATTTCTGGTTACAAGTACAAAGTAAACAGGAAGAGGAGGTAAGGGGGAGCTAAAAGGAGAGGAAGGGAACACAAGGCAGCTAGACAGGGAAAGAGGAAAGACTCAGAACCAAGCAATTATATGTCTAGTTTAAAATCTTTCCTGCAGCTCAAAAGCATAGAGATCAGAGCACTCATTCCATTGCACATTCAGGAAGTATAGATAACACAGTGGGAGACAGTGTGTAAACCCCTTCACACTGAGGTAAGAACATACCACTGCCTTTTAGATAAGAGGCAACTCTTATTGTAACCTGATTGATAAAAAAAGATGCATTTAGAAAGATAAAGGAAGGGGGTATTTTCATAATAATAATATATATTTATAAGGCACTCTATACTGTAACATCAGATATAAATACTTACTGAATTTAAGTAGTACATCAATATTTATGCAGGAGAAGGAATCAATTGTCCTCCTCGCCCCACATTTTAGGTCATTCTGGCCCCTTTCCTGCTCCCACTGAAGTCAATGGAAAATCTCCCATTAACTTCCTTGCTGAAGGATGATGATGCCACGAACTAGCCAGTGAATCCATCTGGTTTATTCAGCGGCATGTGGCTGAGGCCATTACACAGTTTAGCTTGATGAAAGGGTGAGCCCTGAAGGCCACAAGACCTGGGTCCCACCTGTTCTCTAGTAGTAGCCAATTCCACAACTAAGGGCTCTATATGAAACGCTCTGTCACCAGCCTTCTTGGGTTTGACCCTCAGCTATGTCAGCCAAGGCCCCTGTTGAATGCAGCTGGAGGCAGAGGCTGTCTCTGAGATGTTTGGATCCTAAGCTGCTCCTTAGAGCTTGAAAATAAGGACCAATACACTGAAACTGACCTAGAATCAGGATAACAAAGTGCCAAATATTTGTGTTATGTTTCCTAACAGGTTCATTCTGCAGTGTATTACTATTAAGATGCTTCCATCTGAAAATAGGAAGTAGATCACTGGAAACTGGAATTATCTACTCAATTGTGCTTAGTTCACCAGTCCAATATAAGTTAAGGCAAAAAATATGAGACAGGGAAATTGACCATGTCACCAGCAGAAACACAGACAACATTGTCATTCTTTCAGTATTCACAGCAACCCATGCAGGCCTTTCACACTCTGTTTATATTTGTTTGTATGCTATACTGCAAAGTAGGTCAGTCCACGACCATAATCAGTGCTGGCACAGTGGGACATAAAGCAATTAAGAAAGGAAAACCATCTTACAGGGAGATGGCGTGGGGGGAGTGGTAGCAAATGATGGATCTAGCACTGAAGACTATTGTTCAGTATTAAAAAGTTTCAAAATGCTGACAAATTTCAATGCACCAGTAATTTGACAGGAAGGTACAGGGCTTTACTGAATTTGCCTTATGATGAGAAGGGCCCTCATTGATTATTTAGTGGATAAATTTCTCAAGATTCTATTTCTCACAGGATGAAATCTTGCAGATCCAACTAAGTTGTATAGACAACAGGCAACTGCAATGGGGAAAAAAGTGCATATTTACCAAGTATCTACACGTTTCCATTAAAAGAGGGAAACAAACAAAATGGAAGCCAGCCCTGGTTAAGTTTACCTGTGCAAAGTCAGCAGCAAGTCGCATTTTCCCACCTTCACCAAGGGGTCTCAGTAGACTGGCATTGCGAATAAAAAGTTCAATTGCTCTCTGAGCAATGGCTTCTGTGTTGTCAAAGACAAAGTCAAAACACTCGAAGTGTCTGAAGTAGTCGCTCATGACTCTTGCTATGAAGCCCTGTAGTTCTTTCATGTACAGAGAACAAGGGACATCTGGTTTTCCTGAGCTGGATAATGATCTGCCAAAAATGTAAGATGCTAAATTCATTTTTATAATACAACTATAAATTATTCGTTTCTTTTTAATTTTCTTCTTATCCCACTTTTCCTTTGGTGGCATGAATTACAGCATCCTATTTCTGCTTGAAACAAAGGAGTGTGTAGATCCCTCTGGAACTGCAGTCAAAAATATCTCTTGACCTACCATTGCTAACATCACAAGATAGAGGAAATCACTCCCTCCTATCCAGCTTGCAGGTCCTCCATCAGCTGCAAACTTTAAAGCTCTAAATCCAGCCCCCAAATTTAAGTGTCCCAGCAGTTTGTATAATATTCTAATAATGGATCACATAATATCAGATTACATGTCACAAGGTTACTAGTGCAGCCTGTCCCAAGACCAATTTCTGCACAGAATTAGTCTCTTAGATTGTTCAAGTCCCACACCCAGGATTATAGGCACTCTCTTCTAATAAGTGAAGAAACAGAGTACTGCAAGATATAGGACATGGTAATCAGTAATCGCACTCTCTCTCTTTGGGAGGGCCTTGGCTGTAATTCAGACATCAATGGGAGTTGGACACAATATCTTTGCAGGATTTAGTCCACAGTCTGAATCAAAAGATCAAACCAGACAGTGTGTGCTAGTGCCAGCAGCAGGAAAGGTTGCAAAAGGGAAAAACACCTTTGAAAAAGATATTGTTTGCAACAGATTTTTTTTTTTTTTAAAGAAAGGAGAATGGATGAACTGTAGCAAGATGTGCAGGGGAAGCAAATAGCACCCACTACAGCTCACCATCACTTGTGTCTATGGAGCCTCTCACTCTAAGAGAAATGGTGTCAGAGTGCACATACCCACCAGGACCAGGCTCTCACAGCAGGTCTCAAATATAGCTATGTCTCTCCTGGTGAAGGGCTTTCCAAACCAGGAGAAAGAAAAGGAGTACTTGTGGCACCTTAGAGACTAACAAATTTATTAGAGCATAAGCTTTCGTGAGCTACAGCTCACTTCATTGGATGCATTTGGTGGAAAAAACAGAGGAGAGATTTATATACACACACACAGAGAACATGAAACAATGGGTTTATCATACACACTGTAAGGAGAGTGATCACTTAAGATAAGCCATCACCAACAGCAGGGGGGGGAAGGAGGAAAACTTTTCATGGTGACAAGCAGGTAGGCTAATTCCAGCAGTTAACAAGAATATCAGAGGAACAGTGGGGGGTGGGGTGGGAGGGAGAAATACCATGGGGAAATAGTTTTACTTTGTGTAATGACTCATCCATTCCCAGTCTCTATTCAAGCCTAAGTTAATTGTATCCAGTTTGCAAATTAATTCCAATTCAGCAGTCTCTCGTTGGAGTCTGTTTTTGAAGCTTTTTTGTTGAAGTATAGCCACTCTTAGGTCTGTGATCGAGTGACCAGAGAGATTGAAGTGTTCTCCAACTGGTTTTTGAACGTTATAATTCTTGACGTCTGATTTGTGTCCATTCATTCTTTTACGTAGAGACTGTCCAGTTTGGCCAATGTACATGGCAGAGGGGCATTGCTGGCACATGATGGCATATATCACATTGGTAGATGCGCAGGTGAACGAGCCTCTGATAGTGTGGCTGATGTGATTAGGCCCTATGATGGTATCCCCTGAATAGATATGTGGACAGAGTTGGCAACGGGCTTTGTTGCAAGGATAGGTTCCTGGGTTAGTGGTTCTGTTGTGTGGTGTGTGGTTGCTGGTGAGTATTTGCTTCAGATTGGGGGGCTGTCTGTAAGCAAGGACTGGTCTGTCTCCCAAGATCTGAGAGAGCGATGGCTCGTCCTTCAGGATAGGTTGTAGATCCTTGATGATGCGTTGGAGAGGTTTTAGTTGGGGGCTGAATGGGATGGCTAGTGGCGTTCTGTTGTTTTCTTTGTTGGGCCTGTCCTGTAGTAGGTGACTTCTGATTGACAGAGCCAGAAGAGTACCCAGAAGTCACCTACTACAGGACAGGCCAAACTGTCCAAACTGGCCAAACTGGACAGTCTCTACGTAAAAGAATGAATGGACACAAATCAGACGTCAAGAATTATAAAGTTCAAAAACCAGTTGGAGAACACTTCAATCTCTCTGGTCACTCGATCACAGACCTAAGAGTGGCTATACTTCAACAAAAAAGCTTCAAAAACAGACTCCAACGAGAGACTGCTGAATTGGAATTAATTTGCAAACTGGATACAATTAACTTAGGCTTGAATAGAGACTGGGAATGGATGAGTCATTACACAAAGTAAAACTATTTCCCCATGGTATTTCTCCCTCCCACCCCACCCCCCACTGTTCCTCTGATATTCTTGTTAACTGCTGGAATTAGCCTACCTGCTTGTCACCATGAAAGGTTTTCCTCCTTCCCCCCCCTGCTGTTGGTGATGGCTTATCTTAAGTGATCACTCTCCTTACAGTGTGTATGATAAACCCATTGTTTCATGTTCTCTGTGTGTGTGTATATAAATCTCTCCTCTGTTTTTTCCACTAAATGCATCCGATGAAGTGAGCTGTAGCTCACGAAAGCTTATGCTCTAATAAATTTGTTAGTCTCTAAGGTGCCACAAGTACTCCTTTTCTTTTTGCGAATACAGACTAACACGGCTGCTACTCTCAAACCAGGAGAGTCTGTTGAAAATCAACCTCCTCATAAGAACGGCCATACTGGGTCAGACCAATGGCCCACGCAGCCCAGTGCCGACAGTGCCAGTGCCAGATGGTTCAAAGGGAATGAACAGAACAGGGAAACCTTCAAGTCATCTATCCTCTGTCGCCCAGTTCCAGCATCTGACAATCAAAGGTTACCCAGAGCATGGGGTTGCAACCCTGACCATCTTGGCAAACAAACATTGATGGACCTATCCTCCAGGAATTTATCTAATTTTTTTTAATCCAGTTATAATTTTGGCCTTCACAACATCCCCTGACAATGAGTTCCATAGGTTGACTGCATGGTGTGTATGAAGTACTTCCTTTTGTTTGTTTTAAACCTGCTACCTATGCATTTCATTGGGTGACTTGTGGTATGTGAATGGAGTGAAGGAGTAAACAACACTTTGTATTCATTTCTCCACAATATTCTTCGTTTTACAGACATCTATCATATCCCCCCTCAGTCATCTCTTTTCATCTCTCCTCATACAGAAGCGGTTCCACACCCTTGATCATTTTTGTTGCCCTTCTCTGTACTTTTCCATTTCTAACATAACTTTTTTGAGACAGGATGACCAGAACTGCATGCAGTATTCAACGTGTGGGTGTACCATGGATTTACACAGTAGCATTATGATATTTACTGTCTTATTATCTATTCCATTCTTATTAGTTCCAAACTTTGGTAGGTTTTTTGACTGCTGCTGCATATTGAGCAGATATTTTCTGAGAATTATCCACAATGACTCCAAAATCTTTCTTTAGTGGTAACAGCTAATTTAGATCCCATCATTTTGTATGTATATTTGGGATTATGTTTTCCAATAAGCTTTACTTTGCATTTATCAACACTGAATTTCATCTGTCATTTGTTGCCCAGTCACCCAGTTTTGTGAGATCCCTTTGTAACTCTTCATAGTCTGCTTTGAATTTAACTATCTTGAATAATTTTGTATCATCTGCAAACTTCGTCACCTCGCTGTTTACTCCGTTTTCCAGATCACTTATGAATATGTTGAACAGCACTGGTTCCGGTTCAGATAACTCGGGGACACCGCTATTTACTTTTCTCCATTGTAAAAACTGACCATTTATTCCTACCCTTTGTTTCCTGCCTCTTAACCAGTTACGATCCATGAGAGGACCTTCCCTCTTATTCCATGACTGCTTACTTTGCTTATACACTTTGTAATACAACTGGTCAAAAAATGAAAATGTGAAAATTTTTGAAATTTTGCAGCTGTTTTCATTTTATAAGGCTCAAAACTGACCTCTGATTACTGTTTTTTCAAAAAATTCCACTTAATTTTTTCATGGGAATTTTAATCTAAAACCTTACAGAAAATGTTATTGAAAACAGTTATCAGAATATTTTAGTTACCAAAAATCCATTTTTCAGTAAACAAATTTTGATAGACGCTTTTATCTACATTATAAACTCTGAAATGGTTAAGAACATTTAGATAAAAAAGCCACAAAGTTTTTTCTGAAAAACAAAACTGTTCACAAAAACATTGGTTTTGAATAAAGCTCCCCTTACTTAAAAAAATGAAAAATTTGACCAATTTTACTTTAAGATAGCCAAAAAAAAGGACAAAGGCAAGAGTGATATAATTTTTGGTCACTCAGTTCAATGGCCAGCCATGTTGCTGCCTTCTGTGCAAAAAGATAATCAAGTATCATGTGCTCCCAGACAAGTGATCCTGTTGCAAAGGTCACTGTTATTATGCATATACAATATACTTTTACCAAGACAATGCCATATTATGAAGATAGTGGCTGATTACCCAGAAAAATCTTCCTGATGCATAGTGATGATAATGGCCTCCACTGAGTCTCCTACCGAGTTCAGTAAGGGTTGCACAGCACTACCCATGAGATCATGGATTGTCTAAAATGAAGTGAGAGGACAAAATCAATAATGAACAAAAAGTACATACACTGACACCACCAAAATATATTGATTTAGGATAAATTATTTATTGCAGACATTTGCCTCCTTTATGTTACCAGTGCCCTTTTATTCCAAACCGCAAACATTTAAAGGAAAGGAAAATGGAAGTCTTACAACATTTAATTTGTTCAACCATTTCAGTAAGGTAGAGAAATAAAGGCCATTTTACTATTACCACTTTATTTCATAGTGGCGCTGCACTTTGACATCCCTTGTATATAGATACATATTTTGATGCACACACGTAAGCCTATTATCCACTTCTGCTGTAGGCATGCCTCCTGTTCTCTACTTGTCATCATCACTCAAGACAGGGATTATAGAGGGATGAGTCCATACAGCCATCATCCACAGAAACCCAGATGTACTACTCACCCTGAGAGACAAAAGCACCAAACTGGTGAGGAAAGAGGGAGTAGAGGATCCAGTGCTTGTTGTGTGAAGACTGAAGGGAAACACATTTATTGTCAAAGTGGATGTATGGGTTCCAAGCATCATCAGAATACCAGAACTCTCAAATACAAATACTACTTAAATTGATATAGCCTCCTCATCCACAAATAGTTAGAGGAAGTACAAATTACAGAGAATTTGAAATTAATGCATATTTTGGCCAGAAAGTAAGGTCCATGTTGACAAAAAAACAAGACAAAACTCACAAGATAAGTTACAGTGCCCATTGTAAGTATGGCAAATACAACAAACTTCTGATATAACTTTATAGCATGTTGACATTCAATTACCTTTAAGGCTGTAGCTATAGTTTGTTCAGCAGCTGCTGGGAATGAACTCTGGCTGGAAATTACCTAAAATATGTAAACAACTGTTAAACTAGTTAAAGCTCAGTGAATGATTAATGACCCCAGAATTTTGTTTGGACTGAAAACATATTTAGCTATTCCCATTACTGAAACAAAAGTTTGCCATATTTATAAATAATGAACAAATGTGTTATAGATGGACAAGTTTTTAAAAGTTAGAAAATTCAACAATATGAAATCACTGTATCAAAAAATACTTTTTTCCCTCTTACAGTATTTAACAGCACTTTGCAGCCCAAAAAGTTCAGCTGGTAAATCATAGTGACAAAATAATATTTGAATAAAAACATTCTCCTTCTAGGGAGGGATTTTTGAAATGCAACATCTACTTTTCAAGTGCAATCTGAAGATCCAAATGCCATCTTGTCACTGCATAGTTACCCAGTCACAACATTTTTAAACGGAAAAGTCTACCGTATTAAAAACATAAACAATACCCAGTTTGGTCCAAAATGAAGCATCTATATTTGCCAATGCTCCAGAATAATTATGGCTTACATGGTATGGAGAACACTAACATTTGAATACACCTGAATTCATTATCTCTCATTTTGCTTTCTTGATATGTAGTGAAGCTGCACTCAGTTCCCACTGAAGCCAAAAATCCAATTTCCATCAGTTCAACAACATCTGGATAGACCTTTAATTTTTCCTTATGCCAAATATTCATTTTGAAATTTCTAATTTCCAAGATTTATAGCTTGAAGTAAGAGACACACAACATGATAAAAGGAAAGTGGTCTGTTCTCCTACTGATGTGGTGTGGGATTTATGGAGAACTGTGCAGCTGTAAATAATAGCAGGAATTCCTTGTAAATTAAAATCTTCCACTTTAAATAATTGCTCAAATCCCAGATACAGTACCATTCGGACTAGATGTCAAGAATCAAACCTGGAAACATCTTACCTATCTTTTTACAGTTAACATTATGTTATATTTATCTAATTTAAAATAGTGTATTGACTATTAAATTCACAGTTAAGAATGAATCACATCAGATCTCTCTCCAATACCAAAGCACACTAGATTCATTACATCAGAGTTAATCTACACCTGTTTGCAAAACCCAAACAGATTTTATATGATTTTTGAACCTTTTTATTATTTTTTTTTCAAGTCAGCTTCCGCAGTCAGGCATTCATGATCATCTGTCTATTCAGACCAAGATTTTCTCACATTGAGCAGATACAATGGTGAATGCAGTTTGTTCTGGTTTATACTGACTGTGCAACCATAGTCAGCAGTGTGTCAGTAAACTTTATTGGGTATGTCTACACTGCAATTAGACACCCACGGGGCTAGAGCTAAGAGGCTGTTCAGAATTCAGGTTTGGTCTGCAGTCCAAACTCTGGGACTCTCCCATCTCGCAGGTCCTATCCCCTTAGCCTTTTTGCGTGGGAGGATTTTGGAACATTTGTTCCATTCTAAATATTGTTCTATGTCACTGAAAACCAAACTGTTTTTTATTAATTATCACAGCAAACTCAGTTGATAGTTCAGACACCTAAATTCAAGAGAAAATCTATATTCTATCCAGTTCTTTGACAGTTTCCTAATTTACCACATCACAGATAAAATGATATGTAAGTAAACAGACAAGCCAAAAAATGTATGATGAAAAGCAGACCTATGCTAATCCATCAAACAGTATTCACTAGTTATAACACAAGCCTCATTTATGCACAAATCACAAACTTTGTTCTATGCTGCTGTTCAAATAATCTTGAAAATGTATTTGTATGAATTCTCATCAATGCAAGGTTGACTAAGTCTAAGAAAAAGCAAAGAATGTAATCAAAATTAATGGCAAGAAGTTAAGTATCGCTAAAAATTTACCTTCAGCACTGATTGGTGTAGCCTGTACAGTGAATTCACTACAGCCACATTCCTTCTCTGTCCTTCTGTAAGGGGTCCAATCACTTGGCTGGCATCTCCTTGGGTGGACAGCTGCATTAAGTAAATAAATAAGCAAGTGGTTTTAAAAATAGTATTATTATAAAGTCAACTATTTTCTCTTGAAATGAAGTGAGACCTAAAAAGTAAAATTAGTTAAGCTGAGTGTAGTCTTTACTATTTACAGCTGACGAAGTAGTATTTCATTTGTAGAAGACAATATCTTCCATTTAACCCATGACATATAAATGCATACACATAACACACACACATACACACACAGAGGTTTCAGAGGAGCAGCCGTGTTAGTCTGTATTCTCAAAAAGAAAAGGAGTACTTGTGGCACCTTAGAGACTAACAAATTTATTTGAGCATAAGCTTTTGTGAGCTACAGCTCACTTCATCGGATGCATTCAGTAGAAAATGCAATGGGGAGATTTATATACACAGAGAACATGAAACAATGGGTGTTATCATACACACTGTAAGGAGAGTGATCACTTAAGATGAGCTATTACCAGCAAGGGGGGGGGGGGGAGGAAGAAAATCTTTAGTAGTGATAATCAAGGTGGGTCATTTCTAGCAGTTGACAAGAACGTCTGAGGAACAGTGGGAGGTGGTGGGGGGAAATAAGGGGAAATAGTTTTACTTTGTGTAATGACCAATCCACTCCCAGTCTCTATTCAAGCCCAAGTTAATTGTATCCAGTTTGCAAATTAATT
The DNA here is from genome assembly GCF_009764565.3 of Dermochelys coriacea. Taxonomy (NCBI): domain Eukaryota; kingdom Metazoa; phylum Chordata; order Testudines; family Dermochelyidae; genus Dermochelys; species Dermochelys coriacea. The sequence continues at coordinate 325,809,072 of NC_050068.2, read as the reverse complement.
CCAGTTCAGCAATCTCTCGTTGGAGTCTGTTTCTGAAGTTTTTTTGTTGAAGAATAGCCACTCTTAGGTCTGTAATTGAATGACCAGAGAGATTGAAGTGTTCTCCGACTGGTTTTTGAATGTTATATATAATGTTTTGAATTTGTGTCCATTTATTCTTTTATGTAGAGACTGTCCAGTTTGACCAATGTACATGGCAGAGGGGCATTGCTGGCACATGATGGCATATATCACATTGGTAAATGCGCAGGTGAACGAGCCTCTGATAGTGGGGCTGATGTTATTAGGCCCTATGATGGTATCCCCTGAATAGATATGTGGACATAGTTGGCAACGGGCTTTGTTGCAAGGATACGTTCCTGGGTTAGTGGATCTGTTGTGTGGTCTGTGGTTGCTGGTGAGTATTTGCTTCAGATTGGGGGGCTGTCTGGACTGGCCTGTCTCCCAAGATCTGTGAGAGTGATGGGTCCTCCTTCAGGATAGGTTGTAGATCCTTCATGATGCGTTGGAGAGGTTTTAGTTGGGGGCTGAAGGTGATGGCTAGTGGCGTTCTGTTATTTTCTTTGTTGGGCCTGTCCTGTAGTAGGTGACTTCTGGGTACTCTTCTGGCTCTGTCAATCTGTTTTTTCACTTCAGCAGGTGGCTATTGTAGTTGTAAGAATGCTCGATAGAGATCTTTCTTGTAGGTGTTTGTCTCTGTCTGAGGGGTTGGAACAAATGCAGTTGTATCGTAGAGCTTGGCTGTAGACAATGGATCGTGTGGTGTGATCTGGGTGAAAGCTGGAGGCGTGTAGGTAGGAATAGCGGACAGTAGGTTTCCAGTATAGGGTGGTGTTTATGTGACCATTGCTTATTAACACCGTAGTGTCCAGGAAGTGGATCTCTTGTGTGGACTGGTCCAGGCTGAGGTTGATGGTGGGATGGAAATTGTTGAAATCATGGTGGAATTCCTCAAGGGCTTCTTTTCCATGGGTCCAGATGATGAAGATGTCATCAATGTAGCGCAAGTAGAGTAGGGGCATTAGGGGACAAGAGCTGAGGAAGCATTGTTCTAAGTCAGCCATAAAAATGTTGGCATACTGTGGAGCCATGCGGATACCCATCGCAGTGCCGCTGATTTGAAGGTATACATTGTCCCCAAATGTGAAATAGTTATGGATGAGGACAAAGTCACAAAGTTCAGCCACAAGGTTAGCCGTGACAGTATCGGGGATACTGTTCCTGGTGGCTTGTAGTCCATCTTTGTGTGGAATGTTAGTGTAGAGGGCTTCTACATCCACAGTGGCCAGGATGGTGTTTTCAGGAAGATCACTGATGGATTTTAGTTTCCTCAGGAAGTCAGTGGTGTCTCGAAGATAGCTGGGAGTGCTATCCCACTCACACACACACACACACACACACACACACTCAGCCCCAGGTCCCAGAAGACTCATACAAGCAGGGAGCAAGGACTATCTCCTTCCTCTGATCCTCCAACAGGTGCTGCCAAACCAATCCACTTGGAGACACAAGGTCTCAGCAGTTTGCCCACCTCCATAATCTGAGACAGTAATTAGAGTGACTTGTCAAAGGTACACTGTAAGTGGCAAAACAGCAAATAGAATGCTGGTATCCGGTCTCCCAGTTCCCTCCTCTAACCACTAGCCAAGCTTCTCCCTTCAAATGCAGATTTTTGTTGTAAAATATGCTTTTAGAATTACATACAGATTAGTAGTTCAAATAAAAAATATAAATGTGATGAATTACAAAAAAAATAGGAGAGTGTGACAGGGTGCTCAGCAGAAGGACTGCAGAATCAGCCCCCTGCCATGCCAGCCCCATTTAAGTGAATAAAGTGGAGCTGGCTGGAAAGAACCTGCCCTAATTGGGGAATGAGAGCCAGCTGCCAGCCCAATTAGCCCAGGGCTATATAAGAGGCTGGGAAGGAGGAAGCCAGGGTGGTGGGAGGGAGAAGCGCGATAGAGTGCAGGCAGGGAGAAAGTCGTTCCTTCCCAGGTTCAGACATAAGGAACCCAGAGCTGTGTATGCTCTATGGTGAGAAGGTGGTGGGAGCACAAACTTGTAAATAAAAGCACCAGTGGTTTCTGAACCCCAGGGTCTATGAGTGACTTTAGCTGAGCATAATCGAGGCAGGAGCCAGGACGGCCAGCTGCGCTCTGCTACAGAGAGGTTATCATGTGCTATTCCTAACATTAAAGGGAGTCCTTGCACAAATCACCATAGAGCAAAATCGAAATTTATTCCAAAATAGAGAACACTGCCCCTTCACATTTAAATTACATGTACAATGTTTTCTTGGTCATACAAATTATGCTGAAATCATAAAATACAAGGATCAGACCTACGACCATTTAACTATGGTCCCATAAGGATATCACAGGGAATGTTTACTATTTAAAATAAAGTCAAATTTGGAAACATAACTAGAAATTTTCTTATACACCCAGTAGGTGCAGAAACAAAACATTCTGTTAAAAGAACTATACTGGTTTAGGCTGATTGAGTGAATCTTAAAAAAAAAGACTGCCAACCAATTACAACAGGAATACTATTAATACAAAACTTCACTGAGCTATGATTGTTAGCACCTATATATATTCCAAGGCATAAGTTTATACTCAATTGAAGTCCCAGAGAAATAAGCCCAATGCTTAAGATCCTCCAGCAAGAAGGCATTAAAACCCCAGAACAAACAGAAAGTGACCTTACTGAAATCTATTCAAACAACCTAGCCATAGCTGCTTGGAAAGTAGACAATATATACAGCAGGTCTGGGCAGATGGGAAGCATCTGCCGGGCACTATGGCCAGGTCCATGAGCATGCCGAACCGATGTTGGTGTGGCCAAGCTGGGGCAATCAAGATGATCCAGGCCTTGTTCCTCATGATCTTGAAGAGGATCTTGCTGATTAGCAGAATAGGAGGGAAGGCGTAAAGCAGGTTCTCAGACCAGGACAGGAGAAAGGCATCGGAAAGTAAGCCTCTGCGCCAAGGCCTTGCAGGGAGCAGAACACGTGACACCTCCTGTTCTGTCTGGTGGTGAACAGGTCCACTCGGGGAGTCCTCCCCTCAGGAAAAGCATTCTGACAACCTCCAAGTGAAGAGACCACTCATGATGAGAGAAGAAGGACCTGCTGAGATGTTCTGCCTGCATGTTCCTGACACCAGGAAGGTGCAGTGGATCGCATGCTGGATGCAGAAGTCCCACAGACAGAGGGCCTCCTGGCACAGGGATGATGACCTGCCTCCTCCTTGTCTGTTGCCATAGAACCTGGAGGCCGTGTTGTCCATTAGCACCTGCACCACCTGACCGGAGAGGGGGGAAGGAACCCCATGCAAGCCAGCCGAATGGCCCTCAGCTCCCTGAAGTTTATATGAAGCGCAAGCTCTTCCCTGGACCATAGCCTTTGTGTGCTCAGTGTGCCCAGATGTGCCCCCCACCCGAGGTCAGACTCATCCGATATTAGTGAGACCCTGGATTGCAGGCTTGCGAACTGCACACCTTCCAGTACCATCGCTGGGTCAGACCACAAACAACAAAATGGCTGAATCCATGGTCTGGGTCGCAGAGTCCACAGAAGCCAAGGTGGCCTGGAGACCTTGCTCTGGCCACCGCCATGCCCTTGTCGAGGATAGCCAGGAATTCTTTCCTGGGCTCCTCCGGCAGAGAATTGGCAAACTTAGCCATCAACTGCTATATTTTGAAGTCATAAAAGCTGAGCAGGGCTGGATGGTTGGCCACCCTCAGTTGGAGATTTGAAGCAGAATAAATGTTTCGACCAAATAGATTGAGCCTCTTCGCCGCCTTATTTTTTGGTGTTGAACCTGGTTAACCCTGCCTATCGCGCTCACTGGCCGCGGACACCAGTAGCGAGCTTGGGGCAGAGTGGGTATACAAATCCTCATATCCTTTAGCAGGAACAAAGTATTTCTTTCTGCCCATTTGGTGATTGGGGGCAAGGAGGAGGTGTCTTCCACAGGGTCGTAGTAATTTTTGCCACTCCTTTGTGCACTGGGGATGATGGCTCTCGATGCCGCAGCTCTGGTGACCTGTGGCAGCACTCAGCAGATCTTCGATGATATCCCAGTGATCTACGCCTCGCGCTTACAGAGCGTTGCTGGTCTGCAGACTGGGAGCGAGAGATCAACATCTTGGAGACCATTGACACATTAACGGTGATCCATACCGGCACTCCAATGGCCTGTGACGGGGCTCCGGGGACCGACATTTGGATCCTCTGGATGGCTCCTTGAACTGGGAGACCAGCTTGGATGTTCCCTGCACCGAGGCTCTGGGGACCAGAGCAGCTCCGCAGGTCTGCGCCCGACCACCGGCATTCAATGCCATGAGCCCAAAGAGCACTGCCTAGAGTCCAGGGACCGACGCTGGGAACTCTGGCAGGTAAATGAAACCGTATCCAAGGGTTAGTGGCGCTGCTCGGGCGAGCGCTTTTGGGGCACTCCCCGGAGCAGGGAATGGTGCCACACTGATGGACACCATCAGAAGGATCCCATGGCAGGCTTGCCCCTCGAACAGAGCACCTCTGAGGCTGGGTGGGTGGCTCTGGAAGGGACAATATGTCCTTAGCATTCTGAAAGGACTCTGGTGTAGACGGCACCACCAGCTGCTGAGTGTCTCAGCCACTACCCAGGGTGGTGAGCAGGTTTCAAGCCAGGCTTGACAGCTTATCTGCCACTGGAGCCTGGCCACCAACCGGAGCGGAAAAGCTGCCCCATACAGGTCTTTGCTCTCCTCCAGCTCTCTCCTTTGCTTTACGGGTTCCAAGAGAACATCCCCTACTGGCCCTTTCTCTGCTTCTTAGCCGGTACCGGGGATGAGCGTGAGCATTGGTTGGATGTTGGTGCTGGCAGCACACTCCACATCAAGGCCGCTATTGGCACAGAGTCCGATCTCCTTGGCTCCAAGGCTGGTGCCTTCAGGCCTTCTTGATACATGGCCTGAAGCTTTTACAAATGCGACACTTGCCACTCATGTGGGCTTCCCCCAAGCATTTCAAACAGCTTCTAGGGGGGTCACTGACTAGCATGGACTTTTTGCAGCAGTCACAAGGTTTGAAGCCTGGGAACCGGGGCATGCCCCATTCCAAGGCTAAGTCCCATATGGGGACTATCTAACTATTTTCTACTAACACCAAGGGAACTATTAACTAAATTACTTAAAAAAACTATATACAATCAAACCACTACTGTGACAAAGTAGGAAAGCAGCTTGCCGAAGCATGAAGACATTCCAGCATCATCACTGGCGGTAAGAAGGAACTGAGGGTGGGGGGAAGCCAGCAGCACCCTTTATACCATGGCATACATGCGCCACTCCAGAGGGCGCTAGAGCTGGTCCCCTAAGGATACCATTGAGGGGAAAACTTCTGGCACTGGTGCATGTGGTGAGCACACACACCTACAATGGAATGGACATGAGCAAGCACTTGAAGAAGAACAAGCAGAGTCAACGGCTGATGGGAGTAAAAAGAAAAGGAGTACTTGTGGCACCTTAGAGACTAACAAATTTATTTGAGCATAAGCTTTCGTGAGCTACAGCTCACTTCATCGGATGCATTTGTGAGCTGTAGCTCACGAAAGCTTATGCTCAAATAAATTTGTTAGTCTCTAAGGTGCCACAAGTACTCCTTTTCTTTTTGCAAATACAGACTAACACGGCTGCTACTCTGAAACCTGATGGGAGTAATTAGTCTCTAGCAGGGAACCTTGAGTTTTCAGGGAAACAGCTCCAGCCACAGAAGGCCTGGAAGACACCCCTCAAGAAGTCTGGGGGATGGACTAAATGGGGATTTGAGAACTTTTATTTTGAGTATTTTGTGATACTAATAAATCCAGCCCCAGGGTTCTAAGTTGCTAAATATGCAAAGAGTTTGGGTGGAATTTAAGTCTTTTGAAGGAGAGACTGAGGCAGGCCATAAGAGGGCGTGAGGGAGGTGACGTACACGATGACACATGGTATGACTAAATTAGCCAGTATTTAACTAACATCCTACAAATATTAACTGTAGGCAACTTTTCATTCACATGCAAGTATGTAGTGATATAGAATTACAAACTAGTCTGTTCTGAGTCCCTATCCACCACATTGCTTGCAACAAAATAGTTCAATCCAAGTTCTCCAGAATTAAGAGTTCATCTCAGATGAGGTTTCTCAGAACTTTTCAAAGAGAAAAAATGTACCTTCTCCAAATGCCTCAGAAATGGTCTTGCCTTCAAAACCTATCCTCAGACTAGCAGAGATAAACTTGGTGCCTCATATGTTGGCAGTTCTTTTCCTTCCTGATGAGAGCAACCAAGTAATCTGGGTTCACTTCCATCTCATTCCCTGATATTTCAGCTTCAAGAGACCTGACTGATTTTAAGAATTTTATTGACACCAACATTTTCACATATTAATAAGAAAACAGACTTCTGTTGAGTTAAAGGTGGTAAATCAGTGTGCTGAGGTTACGATTTAGATTTTTACCAGCCATTGAGTGCTCAATGATCATTAACAAGGCAGGAAATGCAGCTAAACTGGGAAGAACAACAAATCTTCCACTGAATGCATTTTTTTAGTCAGTTGTTATTAGACTTGCCCCCATCCAGCTTTGCTTGCTGGAGGATCAGCTGAGTCTTCTGAAATAACTTTAAAATTGGACACACAGATAGAGAAAATTCTCTCTACTTGATGAAGTTTGGCTTTTAGACATTTTGAAACCACACCGCAATGGCTCCTCAGCTCTTGATGAAAGAACCTAACTTCAGGAAACTGATACAGGAAAAATAACCTTTCTGCAGGAACATGCAACTCGTACACTCAGGAACTGTTGTGCACAACTAGACAGACATCAACAAAAATGCTTTAAAACAATATTTTTCCAAAATTATTCATTGTTTTTAGTTCTTTCAAAAAATCAACTTGATTTCAATAGAAAGCTTTGTTGAGCCCTTGTAGATTATAAACTACTATCAGTTGTTTGAAGCACTGAGAGGGTAAATCTTTACCACAGTGAATAACATTTGAAGCCAAGCTGTACTGGGTTCACTGAAGCTGCTTTTAGGAAGACATGCTACGAGACAACTAAGGTCCATTGGACATAAGCCCCAACATTTGTAGCTTGGTACGAACTGTCAGCTGCTGTCTCTTGTCTATCCTTGCTGCCGCACTGGTGATTCCTAAGATCCTGTCCTGAGGCAGGAAGGCTTTGAGGGTTGACTGGTGTCTAGCAGGGCTTCTACATACTCCATTTGTTGCTGGGTAAGTTGGGGCTTTGGGTCGTTTATCATGACTCCAACACGCTTGTGGTCACAGAGACTGATTTTCTGAAACCTTCTGGGATGATATTCTCAATCAGCCACTTTATCTAGAAAAATACATTCACTACTATGCTATGCAGGTAGGCCATTATTATTATCACCAAGCATGTCAAGAAAACACGGGGAGCAGATGCCAGACCAAACAGCAGGAGATGACTTTGGTAGTGCTGTTCCTCTTCAATGCACCTTAGATACACATGAGGCTATTTTCCAGGTAAGTGCCTGCAAGGTCCAAAGTGTTTTGGCTGTTGCCTTCCTCTAGGACAGACCTGATGCCTCCATGTGGAACTCGTCTTTGATCAGATATTGATTCCATTTCCTAAGATCTAGGCTGCGCTAGAGCCTTCCCATCTTTTTGGCTACCTGAAACTATTTGTGTTGAAGCAGGCATCAGAGCTCTGAGAAAAAGCAGTTGCCAAAACAAATGAGATACCAAAAAATCGAAAGTGCCTAAGACAATAGCTATAATATGTGGTACAGCCATGTGGGACAAAACTGGAGGGTAAGGTTTAAAAGGGAACCTAAAGGAAACACGAGAAGCAGTGCTGAGATGCAGAACAATGCGCAATGACCAACAAGAGGCGCACCTTTCTCATCATGATCAAGAAGGAACTTGCTAAAACATTTAGAAAGCAGCATTTATGCTCATAGTTTGTGGTGTAGTATGCTAATATGAACAACACTAGTGAAAGAATGTGAAAACTGGGTAAATGATTTTAGCAGTGCTAGCTGAAATTAGTACGACCTTGGGATGGCCTGAGTTGGTTTTAACAGAGTCTGATCTTGTCTTGGAAAAAATAAAGAGTTTACTGATCAGAATGTTCCTAACTGAAAAAGTGAGCATCTTGTCATATGACCCAAATCTGTTCTGAACAACATAACAGTTTTGGGAAAAGAAGAGCTAGTGCTCATACAGCTGGGGCAGAAGGCTTCTTGAAGGAGACAATTAAAGATTCCTAGAAGAAACAGAAGGGAAACAAAATGTGAATGAGTGTGAGATTGAAATTAACAGGTGAGAATCCAGCAACTGTGCTAGCCAATATGTAGTCACAAAAATATCCAGAGAGAAAGCTAGGCTGGAAGTGAGAAGTTTTTTCTCAGATCTTATTCAGCAGAAGTTGAGGGTTGACAACTCAGTAGTGGGTAAATCTGCCATTCACTAAAGAAGTCAGAGAAAGGCACTCTGTACTTTAAGACATCTGAGGGGATCTACCAGTTCCTGTGTGGAGCCTAGGTCTGCATCCAGACAGGGAAATCCATACACCAGTACCTGGGACCAGGCTGGGGACACAAACCAAGTCAAACCAAACATAAGCAGAGGATCCAGCCCTATATCTCCAGCTAAATGCCTTACCTTATTCCTGAGACTACCTTTGGACAGAAGATAAATATGACCCCACAATCATTAAGTACTAAAAACCTAGTTGGAGTAACATCTAAGACTTTCGTTCTTAGTATCCAGCCAAGAATTCTTTAAATACACAAATACACAAAGTTGTAATCCGAAAGACCCTGCATCCTGTGCAAGAAAAGACAGAATAACTGATAAATAACTTTTTACATTTTAATGTTGTACTTGAATAATACAATAAGAAACTTTTGCCTAATTTGAGCCTTGGTTTCCTGTAACTGATAATGAATGAAATGTAAATCTGCAATTTGGTAGGTTCTGTAGTGCAATGCAGGAACTTACAGAATTGCATTATGTTGTCATATGGGGGGAGGGTAGGGATAGCTCAGTGGTTTGAGCACTGGTCTGCTAAACCCAGGGTTGCAAAAATTGGGGATTAGTCCTGCTTTGAGCAGAGGGTTGGACTAGATGACCTCCTGAGGTCCCTTCCAACCCTGACATTCTATGATGGTATGTCCTATGGGGTTTTTAAAATTAATTTCTTGGTTTTAACAGGTAGTAATGAAAATAGAATTTAGTTTATTACGTGGGTAGAGTCTTGAGTTCTCTGTCTGGCACTATACTAAATGCTAATTAATTTGGACTTCTTCTGTAGGAAAAGTCAGCCTTCTGATAAAACTTTTTAATAGTTTAGGAATTTGTTCAACTTGAATTTCAAGTGAATAATAGCCCCTACCATGTTTGATGGTGAGTTGCGGGGAGGGCGGCTAGTTTGCATTCTGCCCTCAAGGGTCAAAAAACCTGACCAAGGAGGCACAGTCAGTCTCATACTAAAGAGCTAAGACCTTGAAGCAAGTATCTTCCACAGATGGTATTTTTACAGAACTCCATTTACTTTCTTTCTCCATCATAAACTACCTCTGCAAATCCCCTCTTTTAAAAGACTACCTAGTAGCATCATAATCTAGGAGGAGTGTGGAAGAGAGCTTAATCAAACTAAGACTGAAGCAGTGCCCTCCCAGCGGAGCATCTGATCTAGCTCTAGGATCAAGAGCATAATAGTTTGTGAAAGCATGATTTGAACTCCAATTATTAGTCTGATATTTTTCAAGAATAGACACATTCCTGATGGCCATGCTCTTATAGAATGCACTTAATCCATCTAGTACTTGGACTTCTGCTTGATCATAATAAGTTATTATAAAACTCAATCCATTCAGAGAGCTTCTGATTCAACAGGGCTAGGTCCTTCAATTTCTCCCCATAAGCTATAAATAATTGGGAAGATTTACAATTAGGTTTAGTGCTTGCAAAAGATGCCCTTTTATCATCTGACCTGTGTAATTTCACCACACTTGGCAAGAATAAAAAGTTTATTGACATCAGTTTATCTATTTATAAGAAAAATCTGCTGCAACTAAAAGCAAAAATTTTATGTGAGGTTTTAAAATCATATTAATGTTGTGGAATACAGTATAAATAGAACTGGCCATAAGCACCTGCAACTCACTCTTTCTCCCAGCTGATGTTCTGGCCACAAGAAGAGCCATTAGCAAAAAGAGTAGGTAATCTCCCAGAGTTTTAAAAGGTAAAAGTTAAATTCAAATGCCAAGGGTTTATGAGGTCCCAGACAGGTGAGAATAAGTTTTAGAGATCTAAATTTTTTTAAAAGAGCTCATAACGAAAGAGTGAGAAGAGATCCAACAGCCTCAAATCCATAAATAACAATAGATGCTATATGAATATATTGAGATGAAGTGAGCTGTAACTCATGAAAGCTTATGCTCAAATAAAATTGTTAGTCTCTAAGGTGCCACAAGTACTCCTTTTCTTTTGTGAAAGATAATCCTGAATCTTTCAAAAACCACCGATATTCTAAGATATGGAGACCAGAACAAGTCTCAGGTTTCTCCTAACAATGTAAAACTACAGTATAAGTTTCTACTTCACCACATAGGACTCTCTTGTAGAAGGTCTGGATTCCAGAAGAAACTTTTTTACCCTTTCATAAAAAATGAAAACATTTATTTTCTACTGACTCAGAAACCTCAAGATACTGATAGGGAATCTGGCCCTCCTTTTGAGATGAGAGATCTGAAATTAATGGAAGAAAATGGATTTCTTGTACATGACTAACGGATCTGAATACTGCATTGGTAAGAGTCACACTGGACCATTTAAAATCATCTGAGCTTTTTCTCAATTTATCTTTCATTTCCTCCAGTCCTAAAGATGTTAAAGGAAGGCAGATTGCAGCCTTCCTCTAATGGAAAAAGAAAACATTCCTCCTCAACTCCAGCTGTTTGCTTGCCCTGGAACAAAACTTCTTGGACAAAATATTCAGTAGTATCTAGTGGTTTTGGGTGCCCAAATGAGAGACATGGAAGGGACCCTGATTTTCATAAGATGCTTGGCACTCACCCCTCTGAAAGTCAGCACCTGTAAGATATCTGGAAAAAAACGGGCACCCAAAAACTGAGGCACTCATATTCACTAGTCATAATTGAAAATCTTGGCCCTTGCACTTGGTGTTTTGACAGTCTGAGGTTTGCCCCATTGAACAAAAATAGAGAAAGCTATGGAGGACTTCAGAGACAATGTGTGTTGATCCTGATACTTTTGACTAAAGCCATCTAATGAATTCTTCATACCTACCAAGTTAATTACTGAAGGATGAATCCTGTTGTGATACACTATTCCCACAGGTGAATTACCTCCAGCCTGCCTCTATTGGTTTCCCGCACACTGGACTATTTAGAACCGACCTCCATAAGGCAGAGGAAGTGCAGAGAGCCTCTACATGGCTGCTCAATCCATCCCACAGAGGGTTACAAGACACAGAGAGCCTTTAAGCAGGACCACCACGGTGGGGTGAATTCCACCGACACATAAAGAGCATACACAATTTATTTACAAAAAGAAAAGGAGTACTTGTGGCACCTTAGAGACTAACAAATTTATTAGAGCATAAGCTTTCGTGAGCTACAGCTCACTTCATCGGATGCATTTATTTAATTACCATCTGTCTTTTTAAATGACTATTGATTCAGCCATACATTAATTCAGTTTATAGTACTTCAATTACCATTTTTAAACTGAATTAGCAAATAAGCTTTACATTGTTAAACTCTAACTTGATATCTGGTGAGAGCTATTCCAAAATAATGAAAACTCCAAAGCCTCTGAAATAAAGTGATACACATTTAATTAAATTTATTTATTTAAATTCAGTGTGAATCATAGAGTTTAACTTGATATGAAACCAATCAAACCACATAATATGAAATGCTACAAGCATTGTGTAATCATGATGTTTTTCTATCTGTTATCAAAACTATATGCTAGATTTAAAGTACAATTTTTAGTCCACTCTACCAGCAAGATAAAATACAGTACATAGTACTCCAAGATGTTTAATGCCTAGTTAAACCTTTTCTGTATTTTAGCCAAGAGCATCAAAAACTATTCCACATTTGTCATGCGAATCACGATCCAGATAGCACAGGAAAACATGAAGGAAATATATGAATATTTATCTCCTAATCTCTCTTTCTAAATCACTGCAAATTCATATGAAAACATACAAGATCTGAGTAAATTTTTCAAAAGCACCTGAAGTTACTTAGGAGCACAAAACCTTGGGCTCTGAAGTCACTTATCACATAGGCACTTGAAAAAATTGTACCCAGTATGACTAATTACTCTTTCCTAATGGACCTCTGATTACTTCCAATTTAGGCCCACTGTTATCTTTAGCTTTTACTATTTTGCTAAATTAATAATCTTTGTGACATTATTTTTAGTGTCAAATAGCTTGCCTGTGCATTATATTTGAGCCTGCATTATTTAATACTTTTAATGTGACAAATATTGAATTCATGTTTGTGTGTTTTACCATTTAAATAGCATAAATGCATGTTTTTCAATAACAGTCATGTCTTTGAATTACTAATAATAGACAGTATGGACTCTAAAAAAAATTATATCTCAGACAAAAGTCAGGGGTGAAGGGAGAATAGTGCCTCATGGTACTGTTGGCTTGTGGTACAATCATTGACCAGTTGAAGCCTCCTCAGAAATGTCACTTTTATTATTGCTTTGGACTGTTTGCAAGCTCATTAAATTTCATTCTACATTCCAACAGTTCACAATATTCGACAGTGAGACAAGAGGACTCGACACATTTGCCTGGAACTGTCAGACAAACCTCATTGTTGGAAGAGGTCCTGAATAATGATTCATCCTTAAACTGAAAAAAGCACGATTCCATTCAATTCAATACCACACAATACAAGACACGGTTTAACTTTCATAAGACCACATAATAAAAGTGACAATCAGAAATTTATCTTATGTCATTATGTTAAGGGTCTAGCAATATTTCTATTACAAATAAAGGTTTCAGAGTAGCAGCCGTGTTAGTCTGTATCCGCAAAAAGAACAGGAGTACTTGTGGAACCTTAGAGACTAACAAATTTATTAGAGCATAAGCTTTTGTGGGCTACAGCCCACTTCACTGGATGCATAGAATGGAACATATAGTAAGAAGATATACACATACAGAGAAGGTGGAAGTTGCCATACAAACTGTAAAAGGCTAATTAATTAAGATGAACTATTATCAGCAGAAGAAAAAAACTTTTGCCGTGATAATCAAGATGGCTCAACTGTCTAAATGGGCCATCTTGATTATCATGACAAAAGTTTTTTTCTCCTGCTGATAATAGTTCATCTTAATTAATTAGCCTCTTACAGTTTGCATGGCAACTTCCACCTTCTCTGTATGTATATATCATGACAAAGCTCTGTCCTTGCCTCCGTGGGTCCCGCGTTTCCTGGAGGATTTCGCTAGCCTCAGAGGCTCACTGTGACCCTCCACGTAACCCTTCTTTCTCTAGAGACAAGGGTCACAGTCTACTGAGCCATTTTCATCATAAGCCAGCAAGGGAGGTGAGGAGAAGTTATCCTTCCTTGCACAGTCTCTGTTGTCTCCCAGTCTCAGTGATTAATCAGGGGGCAAAGGTGGGGGGGGAGCCCGGGCCCTCCCTCTACTCTGGGCTCCAGCCCAGGGACCCTAATAGTATCAGCTATGGTAGAAATTTTAGAAACATGACATGTACAATTCCCTGGGCTACCTCCCCCACAGCAGCCCTCACTTCCTCAAGCTCCACTTCACCCTTACCTCAGGGCCTCCTTCCTTGTGCCTGATATGGTGTGTACTACTCAGTCTCTCCAACAGCGCAACTTCCTCCCACAGCTCCTGACATGCACATCCACCTGACTGACTAGGAGGCTTTTAACTAGTTTCAGCCAGCCCCTGATTGGCTTCAGGTGTCCCAATCAACATAGCATTCTCCCTGCCTTCCGGAAAGTTCTTAATTGGCCCCAGGTGTCTTAATTGACCTGGAGCAGCTTCCATTTCACTTATCCTGATAGCAGGGATTTGTTTAGCCTCGAGCAAATCTCTCTCTCCCTCCCACTGCTCTCCCATAGCCTTCTAGCTTAGAGGGAGGTGGGAAGCTGCTACTCCTGCTGCTGGAGAGCCCCCCCCCCGGACTGTCTACCCCGCAGCTTGCCCTTTACTACCTGCCCCATTTGCCACTTGCAGCTTTGCCCCCCCTTTTGTCCCAGCCCCCCGTACTAGCTTCAGTTTCTTTGCCTGCCCCACCCATTTCCTTCTGCAGCCTTTGTTTGTTTGCCCCGCCCCAACCTCTGAAGCTAGCCCCTTGGTTTCCCTATTGTACCTCCAGACCGCTTAGCCCCTCGCTCCGTGTGCCCATGCCCCCTCCCATGCGCTTGTGCAATTCCCCATTTTAGTTGCAACCCTCTTCACTGCACCCGCAATGTTGTTATATCCCCCCCTCCCCTAGTGCACCAAGAGGAGCCGGAATTCCACCTTGTGTCGGTGACTGACCCCAACCCCTGATTGGCCCCCGTCCAGCCCACCTCTTTTGGCGCCCTCCTCCCCTGCCTGCAGCCTAGCGGGAAGGAGTGGTCGACCTGCTTCCCCACTCCCCTTCTCCTTCTGGTGTCCCCCCTTCCCTCCTTGCTCATGATGGCGGGGGATGAGACGGGTGGGACCCCTCCAGCAGCCCGAGCTCCCCCTCCCCCGCCTACCCCTCCGTCACCCCCCCAGGCTTCTACCTCTGCTGCCGAAACATCTGCCATCGCCTCCGCTAGGGCACCAGCAGCGACGGGCATTGGGGTGACCTCCACTGCTGCCACGTCTCTCCCCCCCGCAGACACAGGGGGAGCCCCCCCAGCCGGCGGGAAGGGCCAGGGGAAGAAGAAGGGGAAGGGCCCCGCTAAGAAGACCAGGCCCTCCATGGCAGGGGCTGCCCCCAGTGACCCAGCCCCATCTCCAGCTGGGGCGCCCCTCCCCGCTGTTCCCTCCACCAGCTCTGCAGGTGTCCCTCCCCTGGCCCCCAGAGCATACGCCCAGGTGGCGGCAGCCCCCCCGCCTGCCGCTACGTCATCTCTCCTGCCCACCACCTCCGCTACCAGCTATAGCGGCCGGGGCCCCTTTCCCACCATGACCAGGAAGCATGGCATTCGTTGCCTCCTGGTGCCCACCTCGCACCACGTGGAGACCTATGTGCGGGCGTTGGCGAGGGTGGTGGGGTCCACGGCCATTGTGGCGGCCTCCAAAATGTATGGCAAGGTTGTCTTCTTCTTAACATTGGAGGCCGCCGCCCAGGAGGCGGTGGAGAAGGGCCTGGCGGTAGGGGGCGTTTTTGTCCCCCTAGAGCAGCTAGAGGACCTGGGCGTCCGCCTGGTCCTGACCTCTGTCCCTCCCTTTCTCCCTAATGCCGCCCTGTTACCCGCCCTTTCTACCTTGGGGAAGCCCATCTCTGTCATCAGCCCTCTCCCGTTGGGCTGCAAAGACCCCGCCCTCCGTCACGTCCTCTCATTCCGCCGGCAAGTGCAGCTTCAACTGCCGCCGGCGGCGCGTGACGGAGAGGCACTGGAGGGGTCCTTCCTAGTCCCCTACCAGGGGGTCCGTTACCGGGTGCATTATTCCACGGGGGAGGCCCGGTGCTACCTCTGCCGGGCGATGGGGCACGTCCGGAGGGACTGCCCCTTGGCCCGGCAAGGAGGGGCATCCGGGATCCCCGAGCCCCGGCAGGGCACCGGCCCCGTCATCGCCGGCGCCCCTGGCTGCTCGGCGCCCGAAACCACCCCTCCTCCTTCCCAATCCACCATTGCTCCCGCTCTGGCCCAAGGGGTACCTCCCCAACTATGCCCAGATGAGCGGGAGAGCCCCGCCCCCGCTGCTTGCAATCTGGCGGGGCCTGTGGAGGAGGGTGCGGCAGGGACACCACCAAGCATGGGAGAGGGCCCGCCCCAAGGGGAATCTTCCCTCCCTTGTGCTGCTCCACCGTTACCCCCTCGAGTCCCTGAGCCATCGCCTCTGCCCCGACACAACCCCTGCTAGCCAGCCCCTGGATGATGCCATGGAGGGCTGGGCCCTAGACCAGGGGAAGCGGGGCAAGCGGAAGGCTCGAGCTCCGCTCCTCCCATCTGACGCGGAGGCCCCCCGGAAGACCAGGAAGGGGGGCACTGATGCCGAGCCTTCCACTCTACCCACGGGTGTTTTCCATCCACCAGAGCCGGATGGGGAAGACATGGCAGCATTGGAAGGCAGTATCTCCCCTCCACGGGAGTCCCTCCCCTCCAAGACCCCCGAGGCACCATCTGAAACCCCAGTGTGCCCCGAAGTAACCGTCGCGTCAGGTACCGGCGGGGAGAATCCCGGGGTAGCGGAAAACAATTTCCCGTCTATATATGAGGAGATCGAGGCCCTGGGTCTGACCCCGGTCACCCAGGGGGAGGACGATCCTATGCCAGCGGGCCTCGATCTGGGCGACTTCACTCCAGCCCCCCTTTCCCCATGTTCCCTCCCCCTAACCGTTGCTTCTACGCCCACCTCCGAGGAACCCCTGGACTCCTCCATCAACCCGGCTGCAGAGGGCACCCCGCTGAGAGCCGCCGAGCCAGTTGAGGCGACGGCCAGTGCCACGCGGATGGAACCTGAGCCACCAGGGGCATCCCTCGCTGGTGAGGAGCATTCGACCTCCTTCCCCTACAGGACTCTACAGAAGAAAGTCTACCTCCTGATGCCGTGGCTGCCAAATCAACCGAGAGCTTGCGCCCGGCATCAGTGAGAGCCGTCTCCCGACCCAGATTCTCACCTCTACCCCTGCCCCTGCCCTTATCCCTCCCACCTCCCGAGATATTATTGCCACCCCTGGGACTGTCTCCTTCCCCTTTCCAACAGATGACTCCCAGGGAGTGGCCTTTGTGTTTACCCGTCCCGACCCACCAGGGGCTGCTATTCTCCCTCCGCCGCCCCCTATCACCCCAGCATTCAGGTCAACCCATCAGGAGCCCCGTCGGGGGTCCGCACTGTGTCTGCCCGTCTCGCTGGGCCACGGGGCTGTACCAAGGGCCCTGTCGGGGAGTAACCAGACCATAACCCCAGCCCCCCATGCGCTGCGAGAGTTTCTAGAAGACGTCCGTGGCTCCCGCAACAAAGTCCAGCTTGCCCTCCAGCGATGGGGGGACTTTAATCAAATCCTCTGGGCCGCAAGGGCCCTCATGGGGGAGGGGAAAAGGACCGGGAGGCAGGGTGCCGCGGCCTACCAGCGGGTCCACCTCTTCCGTGACTCCTTACTCACCTACGGGGTGGGTCACGGACTGCTGCGCGGCCCGCTGGGAGCCACGAGCATCCCTGCCGGCGAGGATCCCCCCAGCCCTCCTCATGGCACTCTTTACCATCGCAACATTGAACACCTGTGGCTGTAGGATGGGTCTCCGCAGGTCCCAGGTGCTCTCCTTCCTTCGAGAGGGGAGGTACTCTGTGGTTTTCCTGCAGGAGACCTACAGATCCGACCGCCGAAGACAGCTGGTCACACCACTCCCGGTTGGACCGCATTTATTTATCACGCTTTCATCTTTCATGAGCCCACTCCTCCAGCATCCGGCCGGCCCCATTTTCTGACCATCATATAGCACACCGTGACAGCCTCCCTCTGCGCGGAGAGGCCGGGGCCGGCTATTGGCATTTTAACAACAGCTTGCTGGAGGATGCGGGTTTTGTGGCGTCCTTCCGGGAGTTCTGGCTGGCCTGGCGAGGGCAGCGGTGTGCCTTTCCCTCGGCGCGGCGGTGGTGGGTCTTAGGGAAGGTGCGCACCCGGCTCTTCTGCCGTGACTACAACCGGGGCGCCAGCCGACGGAGGGATGTGGCGATAGAGCAGTTGGAACGGGAGGTCTTAGAGCTGGAGAGGCGTCTGGCCGCCAGCCCCGAGGATCCACCCCTCTGCGGAGCGTGCCGGGAGAAGTGGGAGGAACTCCGGACCATCGAGGACCATCGGGCCCGGGGTGCCTTTGTTCGATCCCGCATCCGTCTCCTTCGGGAGATGGATTGCGGCTCCCGCTTCTTCTATGCCCTGGAGAAAAAGAGGGGGGCTAAGAAACATATCATCTGCCTACTGGCAGAAGATGGCACCCCCCTCACGGATCCGGTGGAGATGTGCGGGAGGGCGAGAGCCTTCTACACAAGCCTATTCTCCCCGGATCCGACCGATCCTAACGCTTGCAGAGTGCTTTGGGAGGAGCTCCCGATGGTCAGCGTGGGCGACCGAGACCGGCTAGAGCTGCTTCTCACTCTGGCCGAGTTCTCGGAAGCCCTCCGTCGCATGACCACCAATAAATCTCCGGGCATGGACGGGCTGACCGTGGAGTTCTACTGCATGTTCTGGGACGTCCTGGGCCCAGACCTAGTCACCGTCTGGGCCGAGACTTTGCAGAGCGGGGTCCTCCCTCTTTCGTGCAGGCGAGCCGTGCTGGCCTTATTGCCGAAGAAGGGGGACCTCCGCGATTTACGAAATTGGCGTCCTGTCTCGCTCCTCAGCACGGACTACAAAGTCATGGCAAAAGCCATCTCACTGTGGCTAAAGTCCGTGCTGGCGGACGTGGTCCACCCAGACCAGACCTACGCCGTCCCGGGCCGCAGCTTCTTCAACAACCTATATCTGGTCCGGGACCTATTGGAACTTGGGTGTAGGGATGGTCTGTCGTTCGCCCTCCTGTCCTTAGATCAGGAGAAGGCGTTCGACAGGGTGGATCACGGGTATCTCCTGAGCACTCTGCAGGCGTTTGGCTTCGGACCCAGGTTTGTGAATTTTCTCCGGGTGCTGTACGCTTCCGCAGAGCGAACCGGTCAGCTTCGGGCGAGGAATACGGCAGGAGTGCCCCCTCTCAGGCCAGCTGTACGCTCTGGCGATCGAGCCCTTCCTCTGTCTCCTCCGAAGGAGGTTGACAGGGTTGGTGCTGCGGGAGCCGGAGCTGCGGCTGGTCCTGTCGGCATACGCTGATGCTCCTCGTGGTCCAGGACCCGGGCGACTTGGTGCAGGTGGAAGCTTGCCAGGCCATCTATTCGGCAGCCTCCTCTGCGCGGGTCAACTGGGTCAAGAGCTCTGGCTTGGTGGTAGGGGACTGGCGGCAGGCGAGCTCCCTCCCACCCGCGCTTCAGGCCATCCGGTGGAGCACGGGTCCGCTGCTCTATCTGGGCGTTTCTGCCACGCATCCCTCTCTGCCGGAGAACTGGCAGAATTTAGAGGGCGGGGTGATAGAGCGACTCTGGAAATGGACAGGACTACTCCGGTGCCTCTCCCTTCGAGGGAGAGTGCTAGTGCTTAATCAGCTAGTCCTGTCCATGCTCTGGTACTGGCTCAACACCCTGGTCCCGGCCCCGGCTTTCCTGGCCAACCTCCGGACATCGATTCTGGAGTTCTTTTGGTCAGGACTGCACTGGGTCCCTGTAGGGGTTCTCCATCTACCTCTGGAGGAGGGAGGACAGGGCCTAAAATGTCTGCTTACTCAGGTCCATGTCTTCCGCCTCCAGACCCTGCAGAGGCTCCTTTATGGTGCAGGTAGTCCGGCGTGGAGCATACTGGCGCACGCCTTCCTGCGCCGCTTCCAAGGGCTCCGATACGACCAGCAACTCCTTTATCTCCATCCGAGAGGTCTTCCGCGAGACCTCTCCGGGCTGCCGGTCTTCTACCAGGACCTCCTCCGGACCTGGAAACTCTTTACAACGACCAGGTCCGTGGCGGCCACCGAGGGGGCAGATCTCCTCGCAGAGCCCCTGCTACACAACCCCCAGCTCCGTGTGCAGGTGGCGGAGTTCCGCTCGGTGCGCCAGAGTTTGGTCCTGGCAGAGGTCACAAGAGTCGGAGACCTCCTGGACTATGACCGGGGAGACTGGCTGGATCCCCTAACCTTCGCTCAGCGCATGGGGCTTTCCAGACCTTGTACTCCCCGGCGCATACTTCAGGAGGTGAAGGCCGCTTTGCCGACCGCTGCTCGGGTTTATCTCACTGGGTCCTGCACGAGGGCACGCCCCGCCCACCCGCTACCCCAGGCCCGCCAGACCTTTTAATTGGACCCCTGCCCCGTGGACCCAACCGACCCCTTCACCCCTTCACTAGAAGCCGGCTGCACGAGATGCAGCCGGTCTGCTTTCAAACCGCGCCAAGAAAACATCTCTACATGCTCGTGCTCCACACCCTTCACGCCCGCACCCTCGTGTCCCGCCCCGATACAAAATGGCGGGACCTCCTGCCACCTTTGGAGGGTGAGGAGCCCCGGTGGTCCAGCCTATATTCCACCTTAGTCCCAAGGCCCGCCAGGGATGTCAGGTGGCGGCTCCTTCACGGAGCCGTGAGCACAGGCATGTACTTGGCGCGGTTCACTTCAATCCCAGACACCTGCCCCTTTTGCGGCATGAGGGATACCCTGGCACATGTATACCTGGAGTGTGCCAGGCTGCAGCCCCTATTCCGGCTCCTCACCAATATTTTATTACATTTTTGGTTGCACTTCTCCCCTCACCTTCTCATTTATGCACTCCCTATCCGTGGCCCCACAAAGTCACGGCTGGTCAACCTCCTCCTGGCCCTAGCTAAAATGGCCATCTAGAAAACCAGAGTGAGGAGGTTGGCCGATGGAGTCTCCTGTGACTGTGGGGCCTATTTCCGATCCTCGGTGTGTTCACGTATCCGGGCAGAGTTCCTCTGGGCGGCGTCCTCTGACTCCCTTGATGCCTTTGAGGAGCAGTGGGCGCTGTCCAGGGTTCTCTCCTCAGTGTCCCCGTCCGGTTCCCTTCGTTTGACCCTTTGACCGCACTCCTATCCCTGTTATTTTACTAGTTGTCCCCCGGAATTTTTTGGGCATCTAGGTCCTGTGGATCCCCCTTTTAGGCTGGGGGGGATCCTTTAGCGGTGGACGGGCTTTGCCCGCCCACTTCCCAGATCCCAATAAGCCATCTGGCTTTTCTATAGCCATCTGGCCTTGCCCCGTCACAATATATACCTTCCGATGAAGTGGGCTGTAGCCCACAAAAGCTTGTGCTCTAAATAAATTTGTTAGTCTCTAAGGTGCCACAAGTACTTCTGTTCTTATTACAAATAATGTCTCTGATGGGCTTATAAAATTTGCTCCAGCAAAAGGACCATTCTAAAACCAGTAATTTTTCTGACACTATGGATCTTCACTTTTTGTGCAGAAAGATATTACCTTACATCATTATTGCATTGCATAAATGTACCTTTGCTTAAACTTATGAGTAAGTTCTGATAGCTGTGGTTATCAGCACAAACATGGACTCTATAAATGCTCCACAACTCAACTGAAATATGAAGAAGTAATGAATAAGCCTTGCAAGTATGATCACATTCTGATGACACCTAGGAAACAACAGCACTTTTTATACAAGATCAAACTTATCTGTTCCACCTGAATCAAGAGAAAAACATTCCAGATAAAAAAAATGGCCAATGTCTATTAATAGAACAATCTATGAACATATTCTGAAATCTTACATACTACCCTATGGGTACTTAAAGGTACTTATTATAGGCCTATTTCAAGCCACATCTATATTCTAGGATGTCAGGAAATCAGCACAGTACATGCAAATGTGTAAAAGATAAAATCATCATAAAACAGTAAGTTAACTGAAATACATCCAATAGTTCAAAATTTTAAAGGGACCTCCACCTACCGTTCACAACTGGAAACGGGCACAAAAGGAACAATCAGATAGTTATGTGTCCATTACATCATTGGCACTCACAAATTTGTGCGCACAAAATGTTTGTTAATGTAAAATTCCAGGTGCAAAATCAGAGACCATTTTTAAAAACACAGATGCAATGTTTATGCAAAAGTTAATGTTCTAAAGTAGCCTCTGTAACTGCATCAAGGTGTCAATAACCCAGGGTACAGAGGGTCTTATCAGACCCTTTGCTTTTGTTTAGTCTTGTGGTCAAATGAGAATGGTGTGGACTGATCATCTGGCACAAGGAGGCCTCTGAACCCTCTGCCACCTGTGAAAGGGTGCTCTAGGCTGTCCCTCAAACAGCCCCAATGCCTATAAGAGGTTTAGTGATAGGCCAAGGATGTGTTCTGAGATCCACAGCTGTAGTGTCTCTAAAACCCCAGTGAAGGGTCTGTGAAGCTGTAGCAGCTTCTATACCAGCTGATGAGCTGAATAAGCAAGAACTCTTTTGCCAATACAAGCTACATCTCCACTAGAAGTGTTTGCTGGTATAGCTAGACTGGTAAACCCTTGATAGTGCGGACAAGGCCTTAGACTTTTTTTCATTTCCCAAAGGAGAAAACAGAATTGTGGTCCCCCTACAACAACATTTTTCAGTTTCACTAGTCTTGTTAGTTTTTGTTTTTTTTCTCAAACTGTTTGATAGAAAAGGGGGAAGTAACAGGAGGCATCTATTAAGCTAGAAACTTTCTGCCCTATTATCTTCCTAAACAGCAAATCACCCTTTCCTTTTACATTTTTGTTCTCCTTAATAATTTTAGTGGCTGAGCCACAATCTTCCATTACAAACTCTGGGTCAGTCATGGTTCTTTCATCATAGTAGATTCTGTATAAATACTTCTTGCATTCTGGCTGTGAACAAAATAATCCACTGCACATATTTACCTCTTCATTCCCTTGATTCATCATGTCACACACTTTTTCCTTTACAAATGACATTGTGAAATTCCATTTAAAGATGGCGTTGCTTTCTCAGTTCAGAGTTTAAGCTGAAGTAATTGTTATTTTTGCATTCCACATTGGCTTTTTAGCATTTTCTTCCCTCAGCCTCTTCTATGAAATGATACTTACACAATAAATAAAAGCAGCGATCATTCTAGATTACGTTTAAAAATTTAAAACAAAAAGGAATAACAGAGGCAATTTTATTGGCTCTCATCCTCCCTGGAAGATCAATGAAGCCATAATTACCAAAGAGTGAGAATTTTCTAAACTACATTAACCAGAGGCATATACCACACCTTGTGACTACCAACTATTTGACTCAAGACTGAGATGAAGAATCAGATGCTAATTATCACAAAAGTTTCTGACAATGGATGGGTGGATATGCAGGAAGGTGGCTTCTACGTTGATGCTCGGTAATTACGTTCTGGGTTTTTTTGTTTTTGTTTTTGTTTTTTTTTTTACCATACTTTGAGACAAGATCAGCTTTTTTGCAGTAAATTTAAAAGTTGAAAAGATATTTTCTGGAGATGTATAAAAATGTCCATATCCTCCTCAAGCTTAAAGGAAGAAAATAATTTGTTATGACCGGTTCTGAATGCTGGCCAGTAAGTCAAAGACATTTAAGAACAAGGTGTTAGTGCTGCATACCTGTTAAAAATGGGAAATTAAAAAAAAATCACTGTTACTGGCAGCCAGGGCTTAATAATTTGCAACAATATTAAAGACCACATTTGTAGTTCAGGACATTACCTAAGGGAAACACAGAGCTTTTCACCTGCCCATCAAGTTCAAATATAGTACAAGTCTGTACACTAGGTGAGATAAAATGATTGTCTCAGTTTTGTTCCAAATGGATAGGTATCCACTTAGTAAAACCACCACTTTTTGGCAGTCTCAGTAAGGAGACCAGTGATAGAATGACTTTGAGACGAGATATACTCCTCACTCCAAGAGCTGGTCTCTCTAGAGCAATACTGAAATGCAAAGGCAGGAAAATACACTGAGGCAAACCTGTTCTGTGGGTAACTGAAGACTTCATTCAAGAATGGCAATAGCGGAATTGCCTTTGAATTGCATATTCTTGTTAACTGTAAATAATGTATTTGGAGTTGAGATACTACAGTGATGGGCACTCTAAAAATACCTTAAGTGATAGACAGATGGCTGAGGAATATCTGTCCATCTGGATATTAAACTCACTAAAAATAGGACATTAAATTAAAGGCGGCATTAGGGTGCACTAGCACCCAAGGCTACATCAACTGTATTGGCATAAAAATGTATTGGATTAAGGAAACCAATGGAACAGACTTACATTCAAGGTACCTATGCTATCAATCCAACAAGATTTTGAGTTGCCAAGTACTCACCAACACCCCAGAGTGTATAATCTGTGCTCTTTCCTGGGTCTCAACTACGCATTTGTGTTAGATAAGTTGGTTGAAAACCATGGCTCAGTCACTTATGGCTGACAAGGGATACAGAAGGAAAGTTACATGTAGGGAGCATACCTCTGAAAATATCCCTCATTTTCAGTGATGTTGCTTTTAGTTCCAATCAGTGCCGGCTCTAGGTTTTGCCACCCCAAGCAAAAAAAAAAAAAAAAAAAAAAAAAAAGGGTGGCCGGAATGCTGCCCCTGGAATTGTGCCACCCCAAGCACATGCTTGCTTTGCTGGTGCCTTCAGCCGGTCCTGGTTCCAATATTATATATGTTCCACAGAAACTTGGCATCTCCCTCACATTTGCTATTTACACCAGAAATAAAGAACTACTAAACTGAGGTTATAGAAAGAATTTTATACTGAACGATGGAATCCCACGGCATATTAAGTTTCCCACACGGATAATTTGTTTATGCCTCTCATTCTGGGCCTTTCTTTGACAAATATTGTGTCCCACATTTGGGCATTGGCTATGATAGGAAGTGAAGTCCTGAAGCAAGTGAAGCAGTCACAAGGTTTTATTGCTTCACAGATTCTTAACTAAGAGAGTTCAAAGACATGCACTAACATCAGAGCAACAGCACAGCTCAGTTTTATTGCATAGCCTTGCCATAGACAAGACAGACACATTTTGCCAATGTGAGAAGTGAGAAGTATAAGAGAAATTAGATCCTGCAGAAGTTGATAGCAGAATTCTCTCCATCTGCCAAGAAAATCAAGTGGGTGAGTTGATTTTTACAACTCTGCCTCTGCAAATTATTCTATTTGTTTCATTGGTCAAAAGACACCAGGCCAATTTGTACCTGCCAGTTAAGTCTTGTGCGGGAGGGGGAGGGGGGGATGAGGGAGGAGGCAGCAAGCCAGAGCCTCCATAGCATTGACAACAAGATAGAAGATGTAACAGTGGGATTCTGATTTAAATTAATACCAATGCCTGACAGGATGATTGTGACTTTGGAAAAAAAAATAATTGAAAGAGGTCCCTGGGTTCAAAAGGCATGAGAACCACATCTTCTCTAGGCAACTGAATTTTCATGCTCACAGTACAACACATTTTATCTACGTGCAATGGGTGGGTGTGTTAGTGTATTTTAATCCACCCACATGCACAGCTGAACAGAAATAGCACCAAAGTAAAAGAACATACAGTACTTACATTACCACTCACAAACTGTGAGCTAACTGAAATCATCACTCAAAATGAAGGAAGAATGAAGGAAAAAAAATCTAAAAATACTCTAGGCAATAATCCTGCACTGGGAAGGGGACAGACAAGATAACCCAACAGATCTTTTCAATCTAATTTCTATAAAAATCTTTGGATCTTGGAATTTACTTTTTTGCATTATCTAACATGTATACTGACAATGGTATGAATTTAGATTTCCCAAATCGTACAAGCTTTTGGCCTTTTCAGGGACAAATGTTTCACCACTCTCTCTTTCCAAGACCTCTAGTTCAAACCACAAACACAAGAAACATGTCTAACTGCAATCAGACCAAAACACATAATTATTTACCAAAAAGGAACTTTAATTATAAAGGAATTGCAACTTTTTAAATACATTCAAAATTCAGTGCAGTAGATGAGCTGACTTTTTGGTGAAAATTGTGCCCCGGGAGGTTGAATTGGAAAAATACACTTTTGCTTCAGCTTCAATCAGCAGGTGATTGTGACACTTTCATTTTTTCACAAGCAGCAAAAAGGAAACCTGACTTGCAGAGATTTAAGGACAAAGTGGGATGAGAACTTTCCAGGCTTCTTCTCCTAAAGCTGGGTTTTCCTCCACCTTCAGAGATAGCCAAAAGTTAAACTCCTGGCTAGGGAAAGTCATGACAGGGACATGTCGCTGGAGAGGCCTGTCACTGTATCTTAGAAAAGCGCAGTTATTGCTGCCAACTCTATGGCATCTTATGAAGAGGTTGGTGAGACACCTCTTTCCCTTCTGTGGGTCTGCAAAAGTAATTCCATAGGTGGTTCTGAAATTCCCTGTGATGTAGATTTATGAGTCCCTGATGGTTGCTAACCAGCTCCTCAGTTCCTTGAAGTCTAAAACAACAGGAAATGACTAAAAGTTTCCTCTCTGTGCTCAGGAAATACAACTACCAGCTTTTCTGATGTACTTTCCTACTCTATCGTGCGCAGACAGAAAATTCCTATTTCCAGCTCTGGAGAGAAGAGTTCAGATAATTTCGGTAACCAATGATGTCAGCCAGGCTGACTAAGTGTGCCGCCCAACATGAATTATCAAAGGTATTAGCAAGTGAAGATGGATGATCACTCTAGAAATCTGTACTTCTACTCTTAATTCAGAGTAAAGTTAGTACTTTATCTCACGTGAGACACCTCACAAGGAACTGCTGGTGAAGGAAAGCCATGTCAACACAGAATAATGCAAAGAGTCAAGAATTTAGTGAAGTTCACTCCTTTAATTGCTTCACGAAGGACCCGATAGAGCAGTGGTGCCCAACCTTATTATACAGGAAGGCCACATAAATCTAAGCACAACCTCGTGTGGGCCAAACATATTCTACATATTTTAATAAGATTTAAAGTCACCTGAATTGATTTATATTTTAAAGTTCAACTTGTTTTGTATGTATTTAGCTAAGTTGTTTCTATGTACAATATTGTCTGTTTACACATGTGTAAACTAAAACGATATAAACATGACACAAAATGCTAATGAACTGGCCGTTAATATACTGTGTTGAAGCAGGTCACAGGCCTTATGAAATGCTCTGGTGGGCCGTGTACAGCCCGCGGGCCTTAAGTTGGACACCCCCATCACAGAGAATAAGAGAAGCCAGCATGGCCTCTATAAAGAAAAAAACATGCCTTTCTAATTTAATAGCATGCCAATGTAATAGTTAATAAAGGCAAACCAGTTGACAATTTATTTAGTCTTTCAAAAAGTCTTTTGCAAAGTCCTTCACAGGAGGCTATTAAGGAAATTAAGGAACCATCTGATGTCATAGATTAGAAATTGGCTACGAAACAGAAAACTAAGAGTAAGGCTCAATTTTCAACATGGCAAAAGGGTAACACTGGGAGCTCAATGGTTCTATACTAGATTCATGCTAGGTACTGTTTCATATATTTATTAATGATCTAGAAAAGAATGACCAGTATGCTGGAAAAATTTTCACAGACAAAATTATTTAGGTTACTCAAAATTAGATATTGCTACCATTACTAATAAAAGAACAGTTAGGAACTTCAAAGAGACGTCACAGCACTAGGTGAATGGGCAACACAATGGAAGATGAAATGCAGTGTTGACAAATACACCAAAATCTGAATTAGCTACATGCATTGCTGGTTTCTAAACTAAATGTACAAACTCAGAGTATCAGTGAGAAATAGGGTGACCAGATGTCCCAATTTCATAGAGATAGTCTGGATATTCAGGGCTTTGTCTTATGTAAGTGCCTTTTAACCCCCACCCCCGTCCCGATTTTTCACATTTGCTAGTGAGAGAGCATCTTAATTAAAAAACTCGGCTCAGTGAGCAGCAGTTGTGTTAAAAAAAGCAAACAAAACATCAGAATGTATAGAGAACGACAGAAAAACATAACACCTTCACCAGGAATATGATATTCAGTTCTGGCCACCTGCTCTCTCTCATATCTCTAGCAACATAAAATCAAGTCAAAATTGAAACAAAATGTTATGATCCATCCAAACAATTTTTTTAACTGAATTTTCTTTTGAAGAACTTTGACATTTTTGGCGTTTGTTTCAACTTGGAATTAAACCATATTTCAAAATCTCAAAATCCTTTATAAAACAGAATTTCCATCCTCCAAACAGCTCTAGTTCTAATGCACCTTTACAAAACAGAAAATTTTCAATAGAACCATCAGAATCATGCTTCACACACACTGGAACCTGTGCAGCACCTCAGCTAACTCATCAAGCTGAAATGCTAAGTAGTCGCTTATTTTGGGTTTGGAAATCTGTTGCTTTCAGACATTCTCAGCCATAACTCTAGCGTGAAGTGAATCAGTGTTATTTGACAGAGGCACTGTTTGCCATTGAAGCTGCTTCAGGTCCTAGAAGTTTTGATAATATGAATATTGAGTAAGCAAAAATAAGATTTTTCTGTAGTTGTATAGTATACAATTTACAGTATTGCATGGTTTGTAGAAATACTAGAAAATAGGCCCGACGGACATAAGTATTCTCTCACACTGCCAGTTTGAGTAAATCAGATCTCTTGATTTTTCAAGGTTTCAAGTTTGTTTCCCCCAAAACTCCTCGGATTTATCTTCCCATGATGGACGCTCAGTTGCTAAATATAGCAACAAAGTTGAAAGCTTCATGCTCTCTCACCTAGCATTTCAGAACACAGTGTAGTTTCAAACCAATCGATGCAAAGCCAGACATTATCATACTTTTGCATTTTCTTTTTTTCCTTTCGGAGTTGTCTTTGGAATAACATGCTGCTTTACTAGGCACGAAATGATCCATCTTTCTGAATAACTCAGCCAGAAATGAGCTCCAACAAAGACTGGGTAGCGTGAAATATTCTCATGGGAGGCACAGTGCCCATTTGCAGCCGACATGTCTGGTGTCCAGATCAGTGACATGTGGGCATAGGTATTTTGTGTTGTACAAAGTAAGTGATATTGTTAATGTGGCTTGTGCTGTATTTTAAAAGGTAAATCCAAGCACACATTCACAGGTACAAGTTTGCTGTTTTATTTGCAAAGGTTATAGTAACCTACTTCTTGCACTAATATACACTGACAGTCTAGCTGTAGTTATAAAATCAGAACATAGTGGCTTTAAAGGGAGGCCCCATTATAGGGCTTTATGTTGTGTATCAATTTAAAAAATCATTTAAGTGTATTAATTATTTTCAAAATGTTAGTTTTTCTGCAAGACCTGCCATGGAGCAATACCCTACCATACCCTTCAGTCTCCTTGAGGTTGTCCAGCCCACATTTTGGGAAACCCTGATGTAAAGCATTCAGTAGAAATGGTCACTTGGCAACCAAAATATTTACCAATGCTTTTCAATTTTTTACAGCCCATTCAAGTACAGTACATGCCTGAAAGGTAAACAGAACCCTAATAGCAGAGGTATTTTATAGTAAATTGCTGTGTAACTGTATCAGCAGGCATCCACTATCAAGTTTCTGTCACTGAATGAACATTACAGTGCCGTACTTGAATTTCAGTGAAATCTGATCTGCCTTCAGAACTAGAGCTGTTTAAGAAAATACCTCACTAACAGATGTAAGTAACCAAAACAGCCACTTACATTGTGTATAAAAAGTTTTCCTATTGCAGGAAGAAGGTTTTTTAAAATTTAAATGGATGTTTGCAACAAAAGTATGAAAACACTGACATCAGAACTCGTGGGAAAATTGAACATACATTTAAAAAACCAAAATGGTTCCTATTATAATTCCAATCACTATACTTCCAAATGTTGGTTTCTTGCTGCTCTGCTGCTGTTCAATTTCACACTAGGTAGCAGTGCATGGCAAATAGTCAAGAATATGTGACATGACAGTAACCAAGCTCAAAACTGAACACCATTTAAATGCACACTTGTGAAAAATATGCCCAAATTTTGATCCAAATAAGGGTCTGTCATAAATATAAAGGGAAGGGTAAACACCTTTAAAATCCCTCCTGGCCAGAGGAAAAACCCTTTCACCTGTAAAGGGTTAAGAAGCTAGGATAACCTCGCTGGCACCTGACCACAATGACCAATGAGAAGACAAGATACTTTCAAAGCTGGAGGGGGGGAGAAACAAAGGGTCTGGGTCTGTCTATGTGATGCATTTGCTGGGGACAGAACTGGAATGGAGTCTTAGAATTTAGTAAGTAATCTAGCTAGATATGCGTTAGATTATGATTTCTTTAAATGGCTGAGAAAATAAGCTGTGCTGAATGGAATAGATATTCCTGTTTTTGTGTCTTTTTGTAACTTAAGGTTTTGCCTAGAGGGATTCTCTATCTTTTGAATCTAATTACCCTGTAAGTTATTTACCATCCTGATTTTACAGAGGTGATTCTTTTTTACTTTTTCTTCTATTAAAATTCTTCTTTTAAGAAACTGAATGCTTTTTTCATTGTTCTTAAGATCCAAGGGTTTGGGTCTGGGGTAACGTATGCAAAATGGTGAGGATTTTTATCAAACCTTCCCCAGAAAAAAGGGGGTAAGATTTGGGAGGATTCTGGGGGGAAAGATGTTTCCAAACAAACTGTTTCCTAATAATAATAATAATACCGGTGTTAGACGTTTGGTGGTGGCAGCGAAAGTCCAAGGGCAAAGGGTAAAATAGTCTGTACCTTGAGGAAGTTTTAACCTAAGCTAGTAAAAGTAATCTTAGGAGGTTTTCATGCAGGTCCCCACATCTGTACCCTAGTGTTCAGAGTGGAGAAGGAACCTTGACAAGGTCCCAAACTGAAAATTTTATTTGCATGTACTAGGATTTAAATACAACAAATAAGAGATATTATAAAACAGACAGACCATCAAGTGTTAGTAGCTATTACACTAAATTTTAATTATTTTAATTCCCCTGCAAAACAACTAAAATCCTGACATTTCAGTTTATAGTCAACGGGGCAAGTTCTGCTTTGACTTACATACACACAAATCCCACTGCAGTCAATGGGTCTGCATGGGTGTAACCAAGAGCAGAATTTAACTCAAAATGCATTAAATACAATGGAAAGTACATTCAATAGTTTTATGTACTAGGTTTCCAGTGCTGTTATTTTAATAAATCTGTGACAAAAAGAAAACATTGTATCTTTAAAAACAACATTATTTAGAAATTGAAAAATTACTTACAAGCTGCTCAGATTTTACACCATATAATTGTATGGTCTTTGCCACGTTTTTTGAAACAGCTAAACTGAGGTTTGGGTCCACAGCAGCCACATTTAGCTCGCTAGAAACAAAGGAGATAGATTGCAGTTAAAACTAAATAGTCCAGATTGTAACAAATGAACTATTAATAACTAGTAACATGGCATGTCAATTGGAGGAGAATAGTATATACAACCAAAACTCTATGACGCACAATCGTTCAATTTACAGTTTAACAAGTCTATTCAGGAATTTTATGAGCAGAGTGTATCACTTCCCATTCTGATGCTAAGAAAGAACTCACAGTGAATAAATTTGGTACTGCAGCATGTATGCTAAAATGATACTATTCCCACTGGGTTCAAAATATTGACTTCAATGCATTACTTGGCAAGCAGAATTTGGTAGAGGCAACCACAGAGCCATTCACAGATGAGGCCGAGAGTAAACTATGCAGAGATTCCAAGGTGGGGTCTTTGTTTGTCACAACTAATAGGCTTTACTGTAATCACAATATGCAGTACAAAGGACCCCAAAATAGATGGAAGGCAACAAACTGAAGAAAGCAACAAGAAATTATGGTCCAAATCACTTCCTGGGGAATCCCTGTAGGAGGATGAGCGCTGACTCCTCAGCACTATTTCCCTCACCTTCCTGGAATCCCACAGACATCCATCTGCTAGGGCTCCATCTACAAGGAGCTCTGCAGAAATTTGAGGGCAAGGATAGAGATAGCTATCCAAGCAGCATTATCCCCCTATGGGTCATGTTGCCAGAGGTAATCCTCCAAGCATTGAGGGAGATGTGAAGATTCACAGAATTGGGAAGCCTCACCCTTAGAGAACTTCACAGGACCCTAAACTTCACTAGCTAGACAACTCAGTTTTCCTGTCCTTTGTGAAGTTATCCTACTACCTCTGGAAGATGGGGCATCAGGGTCCATAAATATGTGCAATACAGTCCAAACCAGTGATACTGAGTCAGAGGCTTGGGAGCCACAAGTGGCTCTTTAATGTGTTTCCTGTGGCTCTTTGCACCACATTAATTTAAAACGCTGTGTGATTTACTGTGGTTCTTTTGGGTAATGTTGATTGCTAATTTGGCTCCTGAAGTCTGAGTATCACTGGTCCAAATCCTAAAATGAGATGAACACTTGTAATTCCCACTGAAGACAACAAGAGCTGTAAGAGTTCAGCATTTTTCACATTATTAACACATCCAGTAAATTATATAGAATGCTACCTATTCATGCTACTGTTTGGACCATGCTACTGTTTAGTCCTTGCTAAATACACTAAAACACTGAAATCAGGGATTAATGAAAATGTTCCATTTGTGATTTAAATATTTCAGTTTACTTTTTCTAATTGGGATATTCCTCTTCATCTACTATTCTTGTTATTTCATTCTTTATGCAACAGATTGTTTTAATCAGAGATTTAGTTTATAGCCAAGCAAATATCTTCCCTTTCATATATTCAAAGTAATTTAGTTGTAACACATTTACACTAGATTTAAAATTGCTCTTTCTTACTGGATTTTAAGCACAATCATGTGAGTAAAATTACTTATGTGCATGCTTGCAGAGAGCAGACCCCATATGAATATTTCAGAATTACTTCTGCACAACAAGATTAACAATTGAACCCTGATTTAATTTCAGTGCTAATAACTTCTATAATTAAAGGGGAAATCAAACATTTACTGTTAATGAAGTTTCATTTCCAAAATTTTAATATTGAAAATAAAAAGACATGGTGCAGATTACATGTTGCAATATATTATAACCACTTACCTTGCTATAGTTTTAATGATGCTGTCCAGTTCATCAGTGGAAGGAGGATTCCGACCCCCAGGGGGAAATACAAGGTTGATGGGGTCAAAGAGTCGAGATAATGACTTTGACAAATAAGCAGCTTCATAAGGTTGCAATGAATCTTTCAAGGCTTTTTCTGAACTGTGGGCATAAAACAGCATTATCATTTTCTAAAGTTGAAATATATAGTAGCAAGTTGAGGCTGGGACTCCGCTAGAGCTTATAAACTCTGCAGGAGCCAGAAAGCTATATATAGCACCCAGAAGATATTTTTTCCCTTGAAGTAAATAACTGTTCAGTTAGCGTCCCTACATAGTTCAAGACAGCTCTGTGCACTAGCTCCCCACGAGGCCTGTTGTATGAAACAACTTTGGCATCCCTAAACCAAGTTATTCTTGAGATATGCAACATTAAAAACATTAGGAAAGTGTTCCAAAAGTGGGATCAGAGCCTTTTTCTGAAGTCACATATCTCATAACAGATGGCCTGAGCCCCACCCACAGCATGCTAAAAAATTCTCCTCTGGCATGGAGCTACCTGTATAAAACACCAGGGAGAAAGGACCATTTTTGTGCTGGCTTCAATATTAAATTTTAAAACTACATTTAATATACTTCCATCATTACAATTCCTATTAGTGAAAATGATTCAATAGTAGCTACTATGTAAACTCTACCAGTGGAATTATGACTTTTATACTTAGGAACAGTAAGATCAATATGCCAGGTGGGATTTTCAAAGGGCCTTAGCACTGACCTTACTTGCTTTCACTGAAGTCAATGGTAAAACTCCCGTTACTTCCATTGGTGTATAGGTAAGCCCATGCACAGCACTTTTAAAAATCTTATCTTACATATTTATCCTATTGCTCATAAGTCAGAATAGATTTATTCACCAGTGTCAAACCTAATCGTCTCCATATTTAACATGTAAATCATGTACATTCTAGGATGTAAAACAGATGTGGTGAGAATCATTAGGAATTGAGTATCTGCCACTCTGTAGTGATTGTGGTACCACAAAATACAGGAAGACACTACAGTAATTGCATTTGCACCAGATAGGCAAATGGCGACTTTTAATCTTTTCTGTTTGCTCTGTCTACAGCTATACACAGAGGTAAAGACAAAACTAGCTGCAAAGTACTTTTAGCAGAAGAATTGTGAATGACAAGACAATCCAATGTAGTTAATTGCTTAATCTGACAAAAATGACACAGATAAAAAACATGAATCTTAATGTGTCTTCATTTTATTTTATACACATACACACACCCCCAGTTGATAGAAAGACTGAAAATTCTAGCTCTCCTGCAGGGGACTTCCTGCTTTGTGAAGCTGAAAAACCCCGAGTTCTTGTCTATAAAAACTCCCTTCTTGCAGGATGGGTGCCGGCAAAGTGAACGAGAGGAGTGTGATTTGTAAAATGCTCTAATGTGTTGCACTCTAACTGCCCCAAGTAGGCCTGGCTGGTGCACTCTGAAAGGTGCCTAGTTTATGTGCACCCACCAGGCACTTTTTGAGCATGGCAGCAGGGTCTACATGGGACAGTTAGAGCACAACACGTTAGAACACTTTACAAATCACACCCCTCCAGTGTGTTTTCCTGCACCATGTAGACAAGACCTATGGCTCTAGAATTGTATAGTTATCTCGTCAGATACAGCGGTTTGTGCTAAACATACTCATAATCCTGTTTCTTTTGCATGAAAATGTCATGTGCATCTTCTTCCATCTGTTGCAGTTCAGCAAAAAGATCTGTATTTCCACTTGAATTAAAATTTCTTTGAATATTTTGACTGTATTGTTGTACGCGCTTCCACAAGTCATTATAAAGTCTCAGTAATTTAGGGTATTCTCCTTCAAAAGCTTGCTTCAAAAATACAGAAGCTGTAAAACAAAACGATAAATAGCATTCATTATGATCTTCCAAAGTAGCCTCTTTGATAAAAATAAATATCATGGATCTTAGCACTTAAATCAGTACATTCCTATACAATAAAACTGAAGTATTACTATATCTACAATTAATATCATTGTTGTAAAAACTATCAAAGTACAAATATAAGTGCCTAAAACACTGTAATGCATGCCTCCACAATCTGAACGTTGAATTTAAAAACCTTGCCTTGTACAAATACCATCCCAGCTATGTTATACAGCATTTCATGACCAAATTATTATTTTATTACTGTTACTATTTATTAAACACAACAGTGTGCTGGGTTGCATATATCTAAAGCATTTTTCAACGTTAGTTTTGCAACGGAAAAATCTATAGTTTTGTTTCATTTTCAAAGCACATTTTTAAAGGGACACACATAATATGAAGTAGGCCCAAATCTTTAACAAACCTTAAAGTTATTGTTACAAGCTCGTGGGAAAAGCCCTTCAGATTTAAATATCTGAAGTGTTCTGCTTTTACACATACTACTTTTTTTAAAAAGATTAAAAAACAACTGCACGTTTGTCAAATAAAGAATGATAAAAACAAGCTGAGAAACCAGTGTTATTTTCAGCCCTGAAAGCATGCCACAAAAAGTGGTAAAGTGAAACAAATTTAGAAGAGTTTAAAAAAGGTTGATAATATCTGTGCTCTGACACCACCTGACTTTAGGGATTTCACCATCATCTGAGTAGAAAATTGGCCCTTTAATATGGTGGCCTTCAGGGTCTGAACATATGCTTCAGTTCATCCATTCACACCTTTACACTTCACCATCTGAACCATTTTTTTTACTCATATGTATTTTTTCATTTTGACCATTGTAAGGTCCGTATTTTTTATTGCCATAGTAACTAGATATTTCATTGTGGTGAGCTGATGTCTGTAATAATTTCTTCCCCACAGCACAAAAATAGGTGCTGGACTGTTATTCTTTTATTGTTTACATTTTGTCACACATTTATTTTCTTCTCTACACCTAATGGCCCAGGTCTCCCACTTACGCAAACGTGAGTTTTATGATTTATGTCAGTGGGAACAAGATCTAGGTCCTACTCTACACATACAAAAGTAAAAAAAACATTGCTGAATATTAAATACTAAACGTCTCCTAGCTCTGGGGGCAGAAGTCAAGACACTTGTTTGGCCTTGGTTTCCCCAAAAAATGTATGGGTTTTTTGCTGTCCCATTTTATTTCACTAGTACCATGCTACTTTAAAAGCTATTCTTTCTTTTTAAAACACTTTGGTGAAAAGTGCTTCTGCCTTTAGTTTAAAAAAAATATTCAAGACTTTTGGAGTTCTTTGCACATTTCAATGTTAAATATGCAGCTTTCTGTAAACAAAAATATTAAAAAAAAAACAAAACTGACTACATACTGCATGCATTATTGCCTGAAAACTCACATATACTGAAAAAAACAAAACAGCATTTGCAGCATAAACATCCTGCTTTCACCAAACTTTTATTTAAAAATAACTCTAACAAGTATAAGAAGCAAAACAGTGGTGTTTTGCTTAATAACTGTGTACTAAATTGCTAACAGGATAGAAAAGTTATCTCAATGTTGAAATAAAAATTGTGCCTATTGCTGTCACCATGTAACAGTCGTAGGCCCTATCCTGCAAACACTTATGCATATGCTTAAGTTTAAGCACACAAGACTCCTATATTTACTGGATCATATGAACCTAGGTACCTCTGTTATAGGTAACACATAAGACAATCTATAAAACAAATATGTTTTAATATAATTGAATAAATTTCCTTCTGGAATCACCTAGTTACTTAGCAACTCCTGAACAGAAACCAAGCAGCTACTTCCTCAAATTAATAATGCTGCTATAGAGCATTGTAGACCAAATTTTTAAAGGGACATCATAATGACTGAGAGATATAAGCATATGCATGTTGCATCTCATTCGTATGTACTAAGATTAGGGATTTGCAAGCTTCACATGAGTGTAAAGGGTATTTTTGTGAATGCATCCCCAGTATTTAACTTTGACAATTCAGCCAGCTGCATGCTGCACTGCTATTTACTGGCAATAGTGCTGTCTAATGTTTATGACTTCCTTCATTTAGCATGACATTTGTACAGCATATTTTGCATGTGTTTTCAGAATCTCGCACCAAGATTTTCAAAAAAATGCTCAGCTTTGCTTTAGGTGCAAGTGGCCAGGTTTTCAAGATTGCTCAGCACCCAAGAGCACAATAATAAAATAATTGCTCTTTTAATTAGGTTAATGTTTATGGTTTTGGCTGACCTATTCACTTTTGGCTTCTGGAAGTATAATCCATTATTCCACAAATTTCTCCCCTCCACCACGCCATTGCCAAAGAAGGGATATTTTTATATTGGATGATGAATATTAATTAAAGCAAAGTACATATTTTCCTGAATGCACAGTAAAAGTCTGGGAATGAAAATATATGTATGAGGAGTAACAGGAGAAACCACAGCTGCAGATCTGATAGCTGGAAATAACAAGCAAAGGTTTATTAAATTTACATATTTTCAGACTAACTCTAAAAGACATCACAAATCACACATGTTAAATACAACACTTACAGTCTGTTGCCATCTGAAATTGAGAGGAAAGAGTCTGAGTTACTGCAGTCCAAAATGTGTACAAAATATCTGACTGGCCTTCCTGGGACGGGGAGAGAAAAAAAGAAGAAAAGTTCAAAATACGTCATAGGCCTAAAAAATTGCATATATTACATCATAATACATTTGCAGAAAAAGATTCCCTGGCCATCACAAGTGTTTTAATAAACTCCTACTTTGTATTTATTTTTTAGAACACTATACAAAAAACTGCAAAATATAAACATTATGGTCATCAGCAGGGAGGGGCCAACTTGTGTGAGCAAACAAAAATAAATGCACCCCTCAAATGCAGTCTTTTCCCTGGGTTTGGGAGGTCATCTCTCAATGCACTTCTTGCTGGTAACGGGTCTTCTAGGGACAGGGGCGAGGGTGGGGACAACTAGTTCAGAACCTCCAGAACCTAACGGGAATGAGAGAGCTATTCCCCCTCTCTCCTTGTGAAACAGTCCATACTAAAGCTTCTGAAGTATGATGCACTCTGGTATAACTTCCAAGGATGCCCATATGATAATTCAAACTAAGAGACTGCAGTCAAACCCACAGATCCCTCACCACCAGGACTTGTTGCCAGGAGGGGATAGTAGTGTATCCAGCTACTGCCAGCAAGGCAGACAAAAAGGAGGGGAAGGAGGCATCTGTTCTGGAGTGGTCAATACCTGGAGCTTTGAGCCAAAGTGTCAGTACCAGGTGATACATGAAGCTCTGGTACTGGGACATGGTACCTGGTGTCTGAGTAGATACCAGAGGGACCCTTCTTGGGCCACCCTTGTTGATGTCAGAATGAAAAGATTTATGCATTTTAGAGCTTGAACCTGGCCAGGATGACCTGGATCTATGCCTCTGCTCCTCTCCTCCACTGATCCCAGGTGTTTTATCAGTCACAGAGGAGGATTTCCTAGAGATGTGACCCTCAGAATTATGACCAGAAGAATGGACAGGAGCACTTTGTGAAGAAGACAATTCAGGATTTTCAGTCCTGGTCATTCCAGGATCTCTCCAGCAAAGACATCTTCAAGTGAGCCTCTTTCGCTTTGCGTATTCTCTTGCAAATGGCATATCTCTCAGGAACATGCTTTTTACCAAATATCTGGTGTGCCCCATGTTAAGGTGCAATACAGTTTCACAAGGAAGACAGCGTTTAAAACCTGGGGCCCTTTATTCTCCCATAAGGGCGTGACCCAGTATCAGGAAAGTCTTACAGAAAAAAAAATTTAAGGAAAAAAAGAAACACTATGAAAGAAGTGATGAGTGAAGACTAAGGCTATGGCTATATTACATCTTATTTTGGCATAACTTATGTTGCTCGGTGGGGGGGGGGGGGGAAGATATATAAATCATCCCCTTGGGTGACAGAAGTTACACCGAATAAGGATTGTTGTGGACATCACTAGATCAGCGGGAGAGCGTCCCCTGCCATCATAGTTTCTGCTGCTCGTGGGGGCTGGAGTCAGGGCCAGCCCACAACATTTTGGCACCTGAGGCAGAGAGCTCAAATGATGCCCCCATACCCCCTCGTTTGGGCCAAAACTTTGAAAAGTCTCAGTTCTGCCTTCTTCCTGTTCTGCTCCTGTTATGGTACTGCTACCTATCCCAATAAAGGAGAACTAACAACTTAAAATGCCTTGTTCAAAAATGTTAAGTAACACTTAACTTCAAACACCTGAACAGCAAACGTAATTTTTCTTGTCTGCACAGCAAACATTGGCATTTTTATCTGTTTGAATAACTGAAGTGGTGCTTTTCGTGCCTTCTTGGTTGAAAGATTTGAGCTGCTTCCTGAAAGTCCAGAGTCTGGGCCAGCTCATGCTCTATTGAGATGGTTGCAAGGCCCACCAGCCTCTCCTGTGTCATTGTGTGTTTTTATTAACTTCAGCTTGGAGAAGCTGCGTTCTCCACCGACAACTATTACAGGAAGTGTTAGAAGTATGCGCAGAGCAACAAAAGCATTTAGAAAGAGAGTGATCATCTTATTTGTGCACATATATTCCAGAACAGCCTTTGGAGTTGATCCTGCTGAAATGTATCTTGAAAGGGCTTTCAGTTCATTACCTAAATCACCTGCATCAATATTGTGCATGTCATCATGTAACAACACTGTCTCTAGTGCTCTGCATTGCTGGTGTAGGTCTTCTTCAGGTATAGTGAGGAGTTTTGAAATATCATACTACATCCCAAATATACTGCTGTGTTCCTTGAGCTGCATGAAATGTTCATCAACTGACTGTATTGCACAATCTAGCATCTGGTTAAAGAATTCAACTTTGAATTGTTGTTTGGGGTCTCTTATGGGATTATATACTGTGCCTAGTAATCAAAATGTCTTCTTCTTTGGTGACTTGTATTCTTGAACAGGTGGGAAAATAGCTTCAGTGTGAAGTTCCTTTGCCAACTTCTGTGCACTCTTCAGAACATTTTGAAATCCCTCATCTGACGGTAAGGCTGTAGGTATGACTTTGCTTTATCCACTTGTTCCATTGCTCCAGATATATCAAGGTCAACGCCTTGGAGTCTCTTGCTTACAACATTTATTTCAAACAGTATGTCATGCCACAATACTAAGCCACACAGAAATTTGAAGTTATGTATGTTTCTGCTGATTCCATTTCCCTCTGCCACTCTTCTCCCATGAACAGTTTCTGTCATAGCATTATCCTCCACAATGGCAACTATGGCATCATCTATCTTCCCAGTTTGGTGTTTGATAGGATTTATCACCTCCACTCAACTTTCCCATCATGTGGCACTCAGTGGTTTCAGTGTCAGAGAGGATGCTGCTTCAAAATTTGCCATCAATAAGTTGATGCAGAGAAAAATACATAGATGCTTTGAATTACATTAAGAAATTCAGCAGCCTCACTAGAAGCTGATGCTGCATTACTGAGAAGAAGTTCAATGAATGTGAACTGCATGGGCCAAAAATGTTCCAGGGTTTAACTCTCGGATCCGTATCTGTACTCCTCTGTTCTTTCCTCTCATGTTGGCACCATTATCATAGCCCTGACTTCTCATGTCAGCTATCGCAATTTCTGTATCTTCCAGCTTTTTAAGAAGCACATTTGTCATACCAACTCCTGTAGTATCTTCAATGTCAATAAATTCTAGAAAATGCTCTCTGACAGTCACCATTGCAGAGACATTTTCACTAGGTTCTGTTGTTGTTACAAAACGCACCAATAAAGTCATTTGTTACAAATGGCTGATGTCAGGTGTGCAGTCCAGAATAACAGAGTAATATCTTGCTGACTTCAGATCTGCCACAATCTTCTGTTTCACTTTTGTTGCCAGTAACTGTATGATCTCATTTTGAACTTTTTCCCCAAGGTAGTGGTGTGTACACATTTCTTGGGTGGTGACTCTTCTTAGATGCTCCTGGAGTACAGCATCAAACTCAGCCATCAGCTCCACAATTTTAAGGAATTTTCCATTGTTTGTCACATACAGCTGATCTAAAGTGCCACACAGTGCTAGGTTTTTGTGTAGCAAGCATTCTCACAATGGCAATGAGCCTTTTCAGAACACTTTGCCAGTAAAAAGACTCTGATGCAATCTTCTCTTGATGCTGATCATCTATGGTGGCCTTTAACCTTAGCCTCATCTCAAGCTCTTTCCACCTATGGAATGCTCTCTGGTGATTTGCTGCCTTCTCATGGCATGCCAGTTTTCTAGCCAGATTTTTCCAGTCCTTTGTTCCTGTAGAACCCAATGTGGCCGGAACATTAGACTGGAAGAGTTTGCAACAAAAACAGTAGGAAGCATTCTGGGTTTTTGAGTACATAAGCCATGGCCTCTCCACTTTGTCACCATTGGGGATTTCACACCAGTAATGTGTCGGATGGAAACTTCTATTTTCATTGGCTTTGGGGAACATTAAGTTTTTCACTCGCTGTGGCCCATGCTGTACAAGGAAGTCCCTCAGGCTACTGCTCAAGTGGGTCCACAGTCCTGAATCATCTAGACTTAAGGAACTAAACTCAGCAGCAGCTGTTTCTTGCACCTCCACCACACTCTTCTCTGATCTACACTTTTCTTCAGGAATGTGCATGGTTACATGCATTTGAGATGGAGATATGGATGCTGCAGTAGCTGCCAGGTCACCTGCACTCTGACTAACTGGAAGATCAGGCATCTCCTCACCACTCACATCCTCACTGGAGCCGGAAGGCTCCCTGTGAACATTTGTGTCTATGTATCTCAGGAGAGCTTCTTCCTGCTTAGATAGAAAAGCTTCCTTTGCTTTCTTTCTTTTTCCGAATGCTGCTCCAGAGGGGTGTTTTCTTCTTTCACTCATGACTGCTGTTCTGTGCCAGCTACAGTGGCTCTCAACACTCAGTTGAAGGGGACAAATAAGCAGGCTGGTAGCAGGGCATGAGTGAGGAAAGATATCAACGTCTTAAGGGCCTAACTGGCTTCTACTACTTCCTGTAGTTGACTGCCTGTTCTTCTCAAGTGGGTTCAGGAAAGCAGCGGGAAACAGGAAGCTCCCTGAGAAGCTGGTGTTAATCAGTCCAGGCTTCTGAGGGTGCCAGAGAGGTACGTAAGAGGCTCCTCCTCCTCTCTCTCCCTGCAGCTCCTGCTTTTCTCCTGGCTGCCTGTTAGGTCTCTTGTGCCCTCCTTCCTCCAGCACTCCACCATCTCAGTGCATCTAGAGCAGAGAGAATATATATGCACCAGCAGCAGACACAATTTTCTACACTCTGCCTCCCCCCACACCCCCAGTCCCCACCTGAGGCAGCCGCCTCAGTTCGCCTCATGGTAATGCCAGCCCCGGCTGGAGTAGGTAAGCTGACTGGAGCGCTCTCTTCTGTCGGCTTAGAGTGGCTACATTAGAGAGCTCACAGTGGCAAAGTTGCATCGGTGCAGCTGTGCCACTGTAAACTCTCTAGTGTAGCTGTGCCCTAAATAAATAACTATCTCCAGGTATTCACAACTACTTACACAAAAAAAGGGAATCATACAGTGAGTGAGAAGCTTGGACAGTCGTAAGGACTTGTTACACTTGATAGTTAATTTTGATTAAGGCAGGGTCTGAATTTAAAGCCAGCTATTCTTGAATAGCTCCATGTAGAGAGAAGCCCTGAGTGCCAATGCGTAGGCACAGGCAGTAAAAAGGAACTGGGGGTGGATGGGGTACTCCATCCTTTATTACTTTAGTGGGAGGCACAAGGACACTATGGGTATATCTACACTGCCAAGAAAAACCCAGGGCTGGCCTGTGTCAGCTGACTCAGGCTCACGGGGCTCTGGATGCGGAGCTGTTTCATAGCTATATAGACTACTGAGCTTGGGCTGGAGCCTGAGATCTGGGACCCTCCTACCCTGCGGGGTCCTAAAATCCAGGCTCCAGCCCAAGCCCAGAAGTCTATACAGCAATGAAACAGCTCTGCAGGCCAATCCCCATGAGCCCAAGTTGACTGGCAGGGGCCAGCCGTGGGTGTCTAGCTGCTGTGTAGTCATACCCTCAGGGAACGTGTATGGCTCCAACAGATACTGCAGGCCAAAAAAATCTGAACTCCACCAAGACTGGAATGTACATAGACAAGCACTTGAAGAAGCAGCTAAGAGTTGGGAACATACTTATGTGACAATTTTTTTGAAAAATGAACAATTATGCAACTGCATAATTTCATCATGCAAACACATGGGGTGCTGACTTATTTATTATATCTAAACTGTTGTAACAATAAATAATACAGTCGATAAAGATATCACATGCTCTACCTTGCACACAATCTACAGTAACTGTAAAATGGACACAATTCTAAAAAGATCAAAAAGTCCCACTGACATGTTTTTATAATAGAGTTAGACAGCAAACGACTGCATAGTGGAGTTACCATGAGCCTTGAATAAGAGGCTCTGCATAGTTGCACTTCTCCAGAATCAGACTCAGACATTCATTGAATCATAGAATATCAGGGTTGGAAGGGACCTCAGGAGATCATCTAGTCCAACCCCCTGCTCAAAGCAGGACCAATCCCCAACTAAATCATCCCAGCCAGGGCTTTGTCAAACCTGACCTTAAAAACTTCTAGGGAAGGAGATTCCACCACCTCCCGAGGTAACGCATTCCAGTGTTTCACCACCCTCCTAGAGAAAAAGCTTTTCCTAATATCCAACCTAAACCTCCCCACTGCAACTTGAGACCATTACTCCTTGTTCTGTCATTTGCTACCACTGAGAACAGTCTAGATCCATCCTCTTTGGAACCCCCTTTCAGGTAGTTGAAAGCAGCTATCAAATCCCCCCTCATTCTTCTCTTCTGCAGACTAAACAATCCCAGTTCCCTCAGCCTCTCCTCATAAGTCATGTGTTCCAGTCCCCTAATCATTTTTGTTGCCCTCCGCGGGACGTTTTCCAATTTTTCCACATGCTTCTTGTAGCGTGGGGCCCAAAACTGGACACCGTACTCCAGATGAGGCCTCACCAATGTCGAATACAGGGGAACGATCACGTCCCTCAATCTGCTGGCAATGCCCCTACTTACACAGCCCAAAATTCCATTGGCCTTCTTGGCAACAATGACACACTGTTGACTCATATCCAGCTTCTCATCCACTGTAACCCCTAGGTCCTTTTCTGCAGAATTGCTGCCCTAGCCATTTGGTCCCTAGTCTGTAGCAGTGCATGGGATTCCTCCGTCCTAAGTGCAGGACTCTGCACTTGTCCTTGTTGAACCTCATCAGATTTCTTTTGGCCCAATACTCTAATTTGTCTAGGGCCCTCTGTATCCTATCCCTACCTTCCAGCGCATCTACCTCTCCTCCCAGTTTAGTGTCATCTGAAAACTTGCTGAGGGTGCAATCCACACCATCCTCCAGATCATTTATGAAGATATTGAACAAAACCAGCCCCAGGACCAACCCTTGGGGCACTCCGCTTGATACTGGCTGCCAACTAGCCATGGAGCCATTGATCACTACCTGTTGAGCCCGACAATCTAGCCAGCTTTCTATCTACCTTATAGTCCATTCATCCAGCCCATACTTCTTTAACTTACTGGCAAGAATACTGTGGCTTCTTCAAGCAGCATTCTTCTTCTGCATAGTAAAGTTCCAAAGCTGTATTAACTTTTGGGGGAAAAACCCATAATGTTTTGTTCAGAGTTACGAATAACCTCCATTCCAGAGGTGTTCATAACTCTGAGGTTTTACTGAATAAGATATAGCGTATCATTACATCCAACACTGAAATGAAATGAAATATAGCAACTGATTAAAAGTACACAGAGAACTATACAATAGTTTATGGCACAAACTATCCTACTTAAACTACAGGGGGTATTGAAGTGGGCAGACTGTAGTTACCAAAACTGGTATCTGGACAAGACATCACAAATATTCCGACTCGTGAAAGAAGTGCCACAAGATCTTTAATGACAAAAACACTCAAACCATTTTATTTATTTTTTTTTTTACCAAAAATCTACAATTTCTTTTCTTACAGTATTGTTTTCTTACCTACTTGTTTGTGTCTCACTGCTTGTTTTTTAAATGAGTGAACTCAAA
Source organism: Dermochelys coriacea (assembly GCF_009764565.3). NCBI lineage: Eukaryota > Metazoa > Chordata > Testudines > Dermochelyidae > Dermochelys > Dermochelys coriacea. The sequence goes on along the minus strand of NC_050068.2, from coordinate 325,764,173 downwards.
GAAAAAAACGAATTATTAATTCAGTTATCCTAGAAAAAGACTATATAATACAATTATGCAAGTACGGAGTTAATGGACATGCAAATATTTTTCTAAAAATAAGTTTAAGAAACAATTTGCCTTATTGCATTTCATTCAGAATGCTGCATTTTAATCAAAAGTTATTTTCTTTAAAAGAGTAACATACAGTTATGGATCACGTAGACAATTCATATATATTTATTTAAATAGATTATCATTTTTTAATCTTTTAGAAAGTAACCAACTCCACAAACTGGGCATGACTCAGAAGTGGGGAGGTTTTTCTAGGTCAGCAAGAGAAAGATAACCTTGGGTCCCTTTAAGGATTGCCTTTCCCTGCCTTTTTTCATCCCCCCACTTGTGGGCAGTCAACGTCCTCATGCGTTGGGTTTGATGAGGGGGGCTCCTTGGCAGAACAAAAATGTACAGTTTAAGCCTATTGGCTCCCACACACCCAAAGGGAGGGCCTATAAGCCCATATCTCTGCCCAGAGTGCCCTTCTACAGTTGGGAAGAAAACCCCCAACCCCAATGCCTCTTGGTAACTGGCATTAAGAGGAGGACTGGAGTTTGGGGCCTTGCTGTGGTCATCATGCTAGTAGCCTTTTTGGACTGGGAAAGAATTATTCCTTCACTGCCAGATTTGGCCTGGGTGTTGTATGGTATTCTTCCTTCCTCTCAGTAGCCCAGGCCCCCAGAAGCTAGGTTAGGTTGTAAAATTTGTGTTGCAAAGTGGCAGGTGCCCAGAGCAGGTGCTTGTTCAATAGAGGGTCCGGTTCCCTGATAAACTAGAATTGAAGTGCAAACAGGAGAAGAGGTCACGCTCCCAGAGCGGGCGCTAGTTTAAATGTGGAGTTTTAATGAAAGTAGTATCCGAACAACCAAACACACACAGCTTACACAAGCCTCACTGAGTCTAAGTCTCTCTGCAGCACACACCAAACTGTCCTGCTGCTGCAACCACACTTGCTCCCCAGCACTTTCCCTTTTGAGCTCCTCAACATATCTCCAATCCTTAAAGGGACAGAGCACTAATAACTATAACCTTGGTTTCAGAGTAGCAGCCGTGTTAGTCTGTATTCGAAAAAGAAAAGGAGTACTTGTGGCGCCTTAGAGACTAACACATTTATTTGAGCATAAGCTTTCGTGAGCTACAGTTCACTTCATCGGATGGAATTCCCTTCTGAGTGCTGCAAAGGCATTTCCTAAAAAGATGGGGAATTGGGTTGGTGCTTCAGTCTGACAGGGCAGATAATCCCTTTTCCTCAAACACTCAACCTTTGTACAGAGGGCAGAAGGCAGTGGGGACCCACCAATGGGACCAGGTTAAAGATGTGGAAAGGTGGGACTGAGGACAGCCCTCCTCCAGGTGGAATGGATTACAAAGCCGGGGTGACCTGCATGGGATAAGTTATTGCTAGAGAGTTTCCCAGATGTGTTACTTCATAAAGTTGTGGCCTCGTTAAACTACACTCCTGGCAACGTGTCTTTCTTCCTACAGCATATGTCAACCTGAACATTGCCTGGCCTGAATTTTATGTACCACTAAGCACACAGTTAAGGTTCTTTTTATAAGAGGAAAAGAATAATGTGTGGGAGCAGGGTGGTTCTGACCACATTAGTTATGGAAGACAGACCTGTGGAAGGAGGAGATATGCAAATAGACCTTGGAAGGACAATCCAAAGCCAAAACCATTACTCAAAACACATACAGAATCAGCTTCATTAGATTACAAAGCACAACTTCTATAATGAAATGAACTGTCTACAATGTATCATTCTAGGTTTTCTAACATAAAATCCATTCCAGAAAACAGATGTTAATATTTTAATTAATTTATACACTGAAATTTAGAAACCAGGATTCCAGTTCTTTCTGTGTTAAAAAGTATACATGAGAGGAGAAAGTTAAACTACATTCACCAGAAAAAAAGCCCTAATACTTGCTTTGAAATCTAGTCACAGACAGATTAACATCTTGTGATACAATCCCCTGTAGTAGAAGCAGCTGACAAGATGAGTAATGGACTGCATCCGATTATATTCAGCTCCGTGGCAATCATTTTCCATCAGTTTCCTATCTCTTAACCAGAAACTCTGGAAGAAGGTCACTATTCTGTCAATTTCTTTTCTTTTCTTTGACCAATAAGTAGGTTTTAAAAATGCAGGGAACACATAAACCTCTGTAAATTAAGAGGTCTGATTACATTACTTTGGCTGGTGTACAACTGGCTTACATGAACACTGCATGATTTGTCAAATTCCTTAAGTAATATAGTCTCCAAGAAGTAAATCATTGTTCCCCTTTTCATGCAATCTATTCTTTTCTTCTTACAAAAAGAACCTTAACTGTATTTAATGTCATCTAAAATTCAGGGCCAGTAATATTCAGCTCAACATATTCATATATTTCTCATTATGGGACATATCTGAATCAAACTTTCAAAGCCTTATTCCTATCAACTGGAGAGCTATACATTGTCAAACAGAGAATTGTATATGCATTCATGAAACAAGTAATTCCTGCATGAGCAATACTGTGGAAGGTACTGTGGAAGGAACTGAGCTGTATACACTCTGCCAGAGTGAATGAGAAAAATACTATTGAAATAAACCTTTATGAGATCAGGGTTGGCCCCACAGTATTTATTACTTTTGTTTATAGACTCTATTCTGAAAAGAATGTGTTATTAATTCCATAAATGTTTTGGAGTATGCCAAACCAATTCTATATACTGAAAATATACTGCATTATTAATATAAAAACATTGACCATAACCTTCACCTATACAGTGGCTACTTTACACACCACCACTGGTGCCAAGAAACTTTCTAATGCAGGCATAGCTGGCCAGGGGAGGGTCATCCCAGCACAGGAGGATCCTCCAGTGGTACAGGATCAATTTAGTGGCTCCTATGTAATCCTGGTAGTCAGTGTAAAAGGCATAACCAACGCTTCTCTGCATCCTGAAAATCCCTAGTGGGACACTGGAGCCATTGGCAAGCAACATAAATTAGAGGAGCCCTCCAACTGCTTTGGATTGGCCCAGTGCACAGCCAGTCAGGATTGACAAAGTACAAAGACGCCTTTGAATGACACTTAGGCTACAGCTACACTAGAGAGCTTACAGTGCCACAGCTGCACTGATGCCGCTGCACCGCTCTAAGCTCTCTACGTAACTGCTCTAAACCAACAGGAGAGAGCTCTCCCGTCGGCTAAACTATTCCATCTCTCCCGCCAACTTAATGCTGTCCACGCCGGCGCTTCTGTCAGTGTAACTTATGTCGCTCAGCGGGATGGTTTATTCATGTCCTTGAGCAACAAATTATGCTGACATAAGCTGTAGTTTAGACACAGCCCCAGACCTACTAAATTACTTCTGAAAACGGGACACAGGCATTTTTGTAAATGTTATTCTTAGAGGTCTACATTCTATTTCACCAGTAAAGTCTAAGGAAAATTATCATAAATTAGATTCCAGTTTGATCCCATTCCCTACCACTGCATTTTTCTCTCTCTTACACAATTTATATATTAGACTCAGTCTCACAAACCTTATTCAAATGAGTATTCCTTACTCATGCGAATACTTGTATTGGAGCCAATGGGACTCTGCATGAGTAGGGGTTGCAGGATTGGGTCTTTTCTCGACAGCACAGTTTACATTAACACATATGTTACACAGAAAAAGCTGAGGCATGGTGGAAACAACACTGGTTATGTTTAGGCCAAGAAACATAATATATAGTAAGGGACAAATTCTGATCTCAAATACTTTGGAGCAACTAGTATGGGACTTGCATCCACACATCTGATGGCAGAAGATGACCGTAAAAGGAGGTCTCTGTACCCTCAAGTATACCATAACTTTCTGGTACGGGTCCTGATTCAGCAAAGCACTACTGTCTCATTGTTCACCTGTATTCCCCCTTCTGTCTGCATCAAACTGTTGTTTTTTGTCTTATACTTAAAAGTGTAATCTCTTCAGGGTGGGGACTGTCTTTTTGTTCTGCTTGTACAGCACCTAGCACAATAGGTTCCTGGTCTATGACTGGAATACAAATAAACAATCACACATCACAAACTTAGCTTTAAGCATGTGCATAGTCCCATTGACTTCAACAGTATTTGTCACATACTTTAAATTAAGCATGTGCTTACTTGCATCACTAAATCAGGGTTATAATTAGCTATTAGCATATTCCACCTCTTATACTTTGATTTCACATGTTGCCTTGAAAATTACTGCCTTGGTATTACCCTTGTGTCCAGACAATATTATTGTGCATCTTCTTCCACATTACGTCACTCTTCTCAGACAAAGAATGCTATATCAGTGAAGAATAGTGCCTCCTGGCACTGTCCCTCAGACAGCGGTAATTCATCTTACTCCCCAGCATGGCTGAGCCTCATAGGAGCCATAATTTGGACATTTACTAGGATACTTAGGCTACGTCTACACTAGAGATCTTACAGCGGCACAGCTGTAGCAATGCAGCTGCACTGTTATAAGATCTCTCATGTAGCCACTCTATGCTGATGGAAGAGAGCTCTCCCATTGACATAATTAAACCACCCCCAACAAGCAGCAGTAGCTATGTTGGCGGGAGACGCTCTCCCGCTGACATAGCATTGTGCACACTACCACTTCTGCGGCGAAATTTATGTCACTCAGGGTTTTTGTTTTTTCCACACCTGTAATGGTCTTCTCTTGGGGAACGTGGCCTAGGGGTCACGGCTGCAACTCCCGACTGCCAAGGGACTCCTCCCATTCCACCGTGCTCTGACCCAGGGCTAACAGTAGTTTGGCAACCAAGGCTGTTTAAGACTGTCCTACCTGGGCCTCTTCCTCTTGGCCATCCACCCGCTAGGGTTAGCTTAGTCCAAGGCTTTCCCCTGGTGTGGAAACTGAAACCACAATAAGTATGTTCATGTTCCACAGGATACTTCCCTCTCTGGTTGTCTCTGGGTTGGGTCCTCCCTTCCCTCAGGGAGGCCCCTTTGAGCAGCTGTGTCAGTGTCTTAAGCTTCCCTCTGCTCTTCTGGAGCTGTGGGCTGCAAGTCTGCTCACCTCCAGCTCTGGCACCAAATGAGCTAATTCCCTGTCTTTTAATTCCTCCAGCAGATGGAGCATTTGCTTCTGGTGTGGCAGGGCAGGGCTGGCTGAGCCCAAAATAATCCCTTAACCCCTTGTTGCCCCGTGTGTGTTTTGTACACCTCATCACAACACCCTTGAGCGACATAAGGTTTGCCGACATAAGTAGTAGAGCAGACATGGTCTTAGAGCAAGCAGTACTGTCAATTAAGGTTGTCTGAAGTCAATCTCTTTATTGTAAACCAAGATGATGGAGTCCTTCCCTGGTGACTGTACCATGAAGCTGTGGGAAGGCTTGTGTAGTCCCATAACCCTGAGAGCTAAGCCAGTGGGAATTTAACTCTTCATAGTGCCACCCAAGCCAGATATGTCTAAAATTAGTGACCAGATGAAAAGCAGTCCATATGTCCTCCAAGTTGGGGGTTGAGCGATAAGCCAACAACCTATCCTTGTAAAAATGTTGTGCTACAGAAATACAACAAGATAGCCATTCTGGCAAATAGCATGATAGAGAGGGATGGCAGGGTATTCTTCATGTCCTAAGTCAGTGGTTCTCAACTAGGGGTACATGTACAGGGTCTTCCAGGGGGTACAGCAATTCATCTAGATATTGCCCTAGTTTTACAACAGACTATATAAAAAGCACTAGCGAAGTCACTACAAACTCAAATTTCATACAATGATTTGTTTATACTGCTCTGTATACTATAAACTGAAATGCAAGTACAATATTTATATTCCAATTGATTTATTTGATAATTATATGGTAAAAGTGAGAAAGTAAGCAATTTTACAGTAATGGTGTGCTGTGACACTTATGTATTTTTATGTCTGATTTTGTAAATTTTTAAGTGAGGTGAAATTTGGGAGTACACAAGACAAATCAGACTCTTGAAAGGGATACAGTAGTCTGAAAAGGTTCAGATCCACTGTCCTAAGTGACATGACAGCGTGGGAAGGATTTAGATTCAGAAGATGGAGTATTAGTTTATATTTTAGTATGACAACAGAAACAATAAGAACATTTTAAAGAGACAGTATCTGGGCATTATATAAAATTCTCCTTTTGACGGTCTTTGTTATTACAATATAATGTATTGTAGATAGACCGAAATAAGTCTGTTCCAGTTATAGTTCCTTAGAGACTAACAAATTTATTAGAGCATAAGCTTTCGTGAGCTACAGCTCACTTCATCGGATGCATTTGGTGGAAAAAACAGAGGAGAGATTTATATACACACACACACAGAGAACATGAAACAATGGGTTTATCATACACACTGTAAGGAGAGTGATCACTTAAGATAAGCCATCACCAACAGCAGGGGGGGGAAGGAGGAAAACCTTTCATGGTGACAAGCAGGTAGGCTAATTCCAGCAGTTAACAAGAATATCAGAGGAACAGTGGGGGGTGGGGTGGGAGGGAGAAATACCATGGGGAAATAGTTTTACTTTGTGTAATGACTCATCCATTCCCAGTCTCTATTCAAGCCTAAGTTAATTGTATCCAGTTTGCAAATTAATTCCAATTCAGCAGTCTCTCGTTGGAGTCTGTTTTTGAAGCTTTTTGTTGAAGTATAGCCACTCTTAGGTCTGTGATCGAGTGACCAGAGAGATTGAAGTGTTCTCCAACTGGTTTTTGAATGTTATAATTCTTGACGTCTGATTTGTGTCCATTCATTCTTTTACGTAGAGACTGTCCAGTTTGGCCAATGTACATGGCAGAGGGGCATTGCTGGCACATGATGGCATATATCACATTGGTAGATGCACAGGTGAACGAGCCTCTGATGGTGTGGCTGATGTGATTAGGCCCTATGATGGTATCCCCTGAATAGATATGTGGACAGAGTTGGCAACGGGCTTTGTTGCAAGGATAGGTTCCTGGGTTAGTGGTTCTGTTGTGTGGTGTGTGGTTGCTGGTGAGTATTTGCTTCAGATTGGGGGGCTGTCTGTAAGCAAGGACTGGTCTGTCTCCCAAGATCTGAGAGAGCGATGGCTCGTCCTTCAGGATAGGTTGTAGATCCTTGATGATGCGTTGGAGGGGTTTTAGTTGGGGGCTGAAGGTGATGGCTAGTGGCGTTCTGTTGTTTTCTTTGTTGGGCCTGTCCTGTAGTAGGTGACTTCTGGGTACTCTTCTGGCTCTGTCAATCTGTTTCTTCACTTCAGCAGGTGGGTACTGTAGTTGTAGGAATGCATGATAGAGATCTTGTAGGTGTTTGTCTCTGTCTGAGGGGTTGTTTCATGTTCTCTGTGTGTGTGTGTATATAAATCTCTCCTCTGTTTTTTCCACCAAATGCATCCGATGAAGTGAGCTGTAGCTCACGAAAGCTTATGCTCTAATAAATTTGTTAGTCTCTAAGGTGCCACAAGTACTCCTTTTCTTTTTGCGAATACAGACTAACACGGCTGCTACTCTGAAACCAGTTATAGTTGGGAGTCATATTAGTATTGTAGTTGCCCAAATCAACTTCAGACTCATTTAGCTTAACACTGCCTACTCAGAGGATTACAAGATTATTTTAGATGGTATGGACTGCAGGTTGGTAAAATCCAAGTGATAAAACTGCATTCCCACGTGCTCTTATGGAACTGGCTTGATTACACAGCTCAAAAAGTATAACCCATTTTCCAGTAGACAGCTTTTGAAGTGTCAATAAATTGCTGAATACCAGTGTCTTAGAAGCAAAGATGTTTGAAGTTCTGTAGCCCCCACTACCATACAATAATATTAAGGTTGCAGTATGACAAACTGGTTTAAAAAGTTAGCTTTGAATACAAAATCAGAACAGCTTACCTAATTTAAAAAAAAAGCCATACATAAACTACTAATTAACTTTGATAATTACTGAAATGCAATCTCTAGAGCTCTGTTCTTAATATATCAAGTTAGTATTTTATATCAAATCCAGATTAAAGAAATGAGAATGACAGAGTACCACTATATTCAGTATTAGATACAAATGCAAGAGCATACCGAAAACATAAGATTTATTTTTACGAGTTTGTCTTCATTATATTCTGAATAGCAGAGCCACTCATGACACAAATTCAGAACTTAATGAGTACAATAACCTCCCATCTGTGAATTATCAGATTTGTGTGTGTTTAACATTGCTATTCTAACATTAAAATTCCATACCTACTCTGATATACTACTTCCAAGCAAATTCTCACTTCACAACCATCGCCCCACAACTTATTTTTCCTGTGAAAACTTTGATATTTTGACTAGGATATGAAAAACATCTTTATTGTCAAGTCTCTTTGAAATGTAAAACAATACAGAGAATATATGCTATTTTCTGCAGGCTTGTGGAATAAGGCTTTGCATACTAATGCACACGACGTTCTCCATCTGTAGTCAAAAGCCTGCCATATAGAAAGACAGATTTGAGAACATCACTCAGAAAACTGAAGATATTTAAAGGACAACCTAAATATTTTTTCCACCAAAGCAAGAGTGCAGGTGATTTAATAATTCTGTACAGCAATACCTCATGGGACTGAACTAAGGAAAATCCATTTGCACTATTTCTGTAGCAACATAATTGCCAAATGTTAGACTATGAAGAAAAGTGATTGTTTTCAGTAGTACAATTCATCAGTACAGAAACAGAGTATTGCAAAATGAGTTCTAAATCAACCCTTGATGTCTTCTAGAGGTAGTCAGGATTAAACTAAGAAAAAGATTAGTTTAAATTTCTGATTATATATTGCAGGTAAATATATTCAATAAAAACCGCCATGATTTAAAAAAAAAAAATCTTTCTTTTACTGCAGGGCATGGAATTTCATTACACTGAGTTTGATCACTTTAAGCCGAAAGCATAATGGTTTCTAGATTTTCAGCAGCAGTGCAAAATTTAAAAAAAGGTGTTTTTATGCAATTGAGGAAGTAATTAAAACTGTTTTTAAAATATAACTTCCTGAACTAGAAAATAAAGGTTAAGAGCATATAGTTTTGAAACTCACCATTAGAACACTTAGGTGATTCCTAAGAAAATCTATTTCCAAGTAGTAAAAATATTAAGTTCTTATATAATGTCCTGTGTCTTTTAAGTGCTTCAAAAACATCAATCCTCTCATACCCATGAAAGATAAGTATAAACTGTAACAAAATAAATCGAGTGCTTCAGAAAGTCAGTGGCCACCCAAGAGACTAACATTTTCTTGTACCCAGAAAACAAGTCCAGCATGGGCAGCAGTGTAAGGTTTCCTACACGCTTCTAATATGCTTTTCACCTTGATCTTGAGAAAACAATGGTTACCTACCTTTCATAACTGTTGTTCTTCGAGATGTGTTGCTCATGTCCATTCCATTCTAGGTGTATGCATGCCCACGTGCCCAGCTGTCAAGAGATTTTTGCTTTAGTGGTATTTGTAGAGTTGGCAGTGGTGCCCTCTGGATTGCTGCACTCATGCGTCAGTATATTAGGTGCCACCAGCCCTACACCCGCTCAGTTCCTTCTTGCCAGCAACTCTGACAAAGGTGTAAGAGGGCAGGTAATGGAATGGACGTGAGCAACATATCTTGAAGAACAACAGTTACAAAAGGTAAGTAACCATTTTTTTTTCTTCGAGTGCTTGCTCATATTGATTCCATTCTAGGTCACTCAGAAGCAGTATCCATGGAGGCAGGCTCAGAGTTCACAGCCGTGCAGCCTGCAACACTACTCTACTGAAGCCAGGGTTGTCTCGAATTTACTGGGTAAGGGCATAATGAGATGTGAATGTGTGAATGGATGACCAGGTAATGGTCCTGCAGATATCTTGAATTGGCAGTTGGGCTAGGAAGGCCAGCGTCATGGCTTGCACCTTAATCGAGTGGGCGGTTCCAATTGCCAATGGAGGTACTTTTGCCTGCTCATAACAAAACCGGATGCAGGCGGTAATCCATGATGAAATTCTCTGGGCGGACACCAAAAGATCTTTCATCTTGTCTGCCACCAAAACAAATAACTGTGCCAACTTCTGGAATGGCTTAGTCCTTTCAGTGTAAAAGGCCAGTACTCTCCTGATGTTCAGAGAGTGTAATCTATGCTACTCCTCTGACTCATAAGGCTTTGGGAAGAAGATGGGCAAGAATACGTCCTGGCTCGTATGAAACTGTGAAACAACCTTGGACAGGAAAGCTGGGTGCGGCCTCAGCTGGACCTTGTCTTTGAAAAACGCTGTATTGGCGGATCCTAGGTTAGTGCCCTAATCTCAGAGACCCTGTGGGCAGAGGTTATCACCACAAAGAATGAGACCTTCCAGGACAGTAGAAGAAGGGAACGGGAAGCCAAGGGCTCGAAGGGGGGACCCATGAGCTGTGCCTGCATGAGATTCAGGTCCCCAGGAGGGACTGGATCCCAGTTATGGGGATAGAGTCATTCCAGACCTTTCAAAAACCGGACCGTCATGTCATGAGCAAAGACCAACCTGCCCTGGAATGGAGGGTGAAAGGCTGAAACAGCAGCCAAGCAGGACCTTAACTGATGAAAAAGAAAAGCCCCGGAGCTTGCGATGCAGAAGATAGTCCAGGATCAACTGCAGCGAGGCTTGCTCAGGCCGAATACCCTGGTCCAAGGCCCAGCACATGAATTGTTTCCACTTGGCCAGGTAGGTCACCCTGGCGGAGGGTTTCCTGTTGCCCAACAGGACCTGCTGGACACGGGCTGGGCATTCCTGCTCTTGCGCATTCAACCACACAGCAGCCAAGCCGTCAGGTGCAGCACTCACTCCCAAGTTTGGGTGCAGAAGAGCGCCGTGCTCTGAGACAGCAGATCTGGCCAGAGCGTCAGCTGCAGCAAGGTCACCACCGAGAGGTCCAAAAGCATGCCGAACTAGTGTTGGCAAGGCCAAGCCAGGGCTATCAGGATTACCTTTGCCTTGTCTTGTTTAATCTTCATTAGGACCCTTTGAATTAATGGCACCAGCGGGAAGGCGTACATAAGAGCCCCCGATCATAGGAGTAAAAAGGCATCTGACAGGGAGCCTCTGTTGATCCCCCAAATCAAGCAGAACATGTGGCATTTCCTGGCCTGACAAGACGCGAACAAGTCCACTCTGGGAAAATCACACTAACTACATCCAGATGTGACCATTCGGAGCGAGACGAGAAGGACCTGCTGAGATGATTTGCTAACACATTCCTGGTCTGGGGAGGTGTGCAACCATCAGATAAATGGCATGCCGCACACAAGTCCCAGAGCCAGACAGCTTCTTGGCAAAGGGCTGACAATCTGGCTCCGCCTTTCTTGTTGATATAAAACATTGTGATGGTGTACCGCCTTGCCTTCCAGGAGGGACCAGAAAGCCTGGCAGGCCAAGCGATCCGCTCTGAGCTCCCTGACGTTTATGTGGAGGGAACTATCATTCTGCGACCAGCGGCCTTGCGTGCTGAGCCCACCCAGGTGGGATTCCCAGCCCAGGTCCAAGGCATCGGAAACCAGGGTCAGCGATGGGGCTGGGGCTGCGAAGGGAACTCCCTCCAGCACCGATCTGGGGTCCACCCACCATTCCAGGGATGACTGGACGTGGTCTGGCACCCTGACTACCAGGTCTAAATCGTATCTGTTGGGTGTGTGGGCTGATGCCAGCCACACTTGCAGTGGCCAGAGATGGAGCCAGGGATGACAGACCACGTAAGTACATGCTGCCATGTGACCTAACAACCTCAGGCAGGTGCGGGCGGTGGTGAGCGGGTGGTCCCTTATATGCAAAATCAAGCCCAACATAGCTTGGAAATGGACCTCCGGAAGGAAAGTTCTGGCCCACCTGGAGTCGAAGACCGCCCCTATGAACTCTATCCGTTGCATGGCATGAGGGTCGATTTCTTTTAGATTATTAACAGGCCCAGGTCGTGACAGAACACACCAGATCAAGACTTCTCTGCACTTGATCCCAAGATCTGCCTTGATGAGCCAGTTGTCGAGATACGGATAGACCTGGAGACCTCACATAAGCGGCTACTGGCACTTTGGGAACATCCACGGGGCCAGCGAGAATTTGAAATGACATGGCAGCGCCGTGAATTGGAAATGACACTGGCCCACCAAAAAACTGAGGAACCCTCTGTGTCCTTGGAAGATGGAAATATGAAAATAAGCGTCTTTCAAGTCAAGAGCAGCGTACCAGTCTACCAGATCCAGAGCAGGAATAAAGGAAGCCAGGGAGACCATGCGGAACTTCAACTTCTTGAGATATTTGTTGAGGCGCCCCAGTTGCAGAATGAGTCTTAGGCTCCCTTTTGCTTTTGGGATTAGGAAATAAAGGGAGTAGAATCCTTTCCCCTTCATTTCCCAAGGGACCTCCTCCACTGCCCCTGGCTTCAGAAGGCTGTCAACCTCCTGAACGAGAAGTTGCTTGTGAGAAGGATCCCTGAAGAGGGACGGGGAAAGGGGGGTGGAAGGGAGGAACGACCAAGAATTGCAGAGTATAGCCCAGAGAGAATGCTGATAATGCGAAGGCCTCTTACAGGCAGATGAGGGCTTAAAACCTGGGACTGGGGCATGTCCAGTTCCGGGATAAATCCCCTGCTAGGACTCTAACCTTACTAACTACTAACACTTAACACCTACTTACTCATTAACTATTGTAAACAAGTATATACAAAGAACAATAGTGAAGAGTTGAGAGAAAAAATGCTATCCACTTGCAAAGCAAGGGGAAGTGGGAACCCAAGCATCACAAGAAGGAACTGAGAGGGCATAGGGCCAGTGACACCTAATATACCGATGCATGAGAGCGGCACTCCAGCGGGCGCCACTGTTGACCCTACGGATACTGCTAAGGCAAAAATCTCCAACAACTGTTCACCTGGGCATGCACACACCTAGAAAGGAATCTACATGAGCAAGCATTCAAAGAAGAACCACATCTCAGGGTGAGGGGTAGTTCTATCTGCAAGTATACCCAGTCCTTAGCTTCTCTAGTGAGACTGGCAAGAACAATAATTAATGCAAACGACGATGGTGGTTTTATTAAGTGTATTCTTCTTCACTAGGAACCAGACTGAAACTACCAACTCTTTTCATGTTAGCTTCCACCCATCATCAAACCTAGCAAGCCACAGATGAAGAGTACCACGTGTCACTATCAATTTCCTGAGTCATCCAAGCCCAACCCACCTCCTCACTTCATCCCCCAAGAAAAAAACCCATCTATTCTTAATGATAGTGCATTTTTAGACATTGTCCCAAGTAAAAATAAAAATTAAACTTAAAGGAAAAGAAGGAAAAAATTACATTCAACACAATGTACTTAGAATTTATTTCATATAAGCCCCTGAATCTGCAATATAAATTTGTATTAAATTTACCTTCAGTGCGTCTTCATGCAGATACAAGAGTTTTCTCAATTCCAGGATTGGGGCTTAGAATGCAAACACACATTGTACCTAAAGGCAGGGACTGTAGCTCCAATCCTGCAAATATTTATGTACATGCTTACATTTAAGCACTTGAGTATCCTCAATTAAGTCAATGGGAGTCCCTGTGTTTAAAATTGAGTGAGTATTAAGTGTTTGTAAGATCAGAACTGGTGTCTTTACTCATGTCTTGTACTGGGCCAGACACCATATCTGTATTTAACCAATTAGTAATAAATAATAATAATATTTAAGTAGTTTCTGTGCCCACTTGTTCTTCTATAAAATTTTTGGAAAAAAAATCATACCTATAATAATTAAGGAAAAACTAAATAAAATTATATTTTCTCCAAACTCACAGAAGGCAGTAATTCTACTGACTTTTCAGTTTTTCCACTTGGGACCATTTCCAATTCTGTCAATAAACGAATGTGAAAAACATTTGCATCTGAAATGAAACAAGCTACATTTTTTTAACAGTTTTGAAAAAAAATGTTTTTCAACAGTATTTTTGTGAAATGCAGATATATTGTTGATTTTTTAAAATGTATTTTTAACACACACACACCCACCCCCTAGGCACTTTTGTGTAATTGAAATTTCACAGTTCCAAAATTGACAATTTAATAAAATATACTATTTATACCACTCCAAAAATACCCACCAGGAGGTATGAGAAAAAAATCCCTCCATAACATGCCAAAGAATAGCTCTTATGTGGCACTTTTAATCAGTTTATCTTGAAGAACTTAATGAAGGTGATCAGTATCATTATCCCCACTTTACAGATGGGGAAACTACATCACAAAGAGGGGAAGTGATCTGCCAAAGGTCACTCAGCGTGCCAGTGAGAGCTGGGAACAGAACCCAATAGAATCCTGAATCCCAGTACAGTGCTCCAATAAATTAAATTAAAAATAAAATGAAATAATAATAGTAATAGTAATAATAATAATAAACCCCTTCAGCCCTCAGCCTACCCTCTTCCAGAAAAGTCTGGGGGAATGATGGTCTTTGCAGTCTAATTTGATTGTTAACAAATCTGGGCACTAGCAGACCAAAGGGAGGAAAGAAGAGCTGCTCATGGAGTGTCCTGTCATTGGCTCCCTCCTGTCTGAATGGAGGGAGCCCCATCTCACGTGTCTCCACCGATCACAATTGCCAAAGACACAAAATGTTTTGGCATGCTGTTAAAACTGATTTTCACTTTGTAATGCCACTAACTGAAATGTGTGTAGAAGTGGAGGATCTACCGTATGTGAAGATCAGAGTTCAGTTTCAACTCAGTATCACAAGGGGCTTAACCAGAATCTTACCTATACGATTAGGGAATGGACTCTCATAAAAAGATAGGCTAGATACTGAAATCAATGCTAGTTTAGCTATTGGCCTCCATAGCAGCAAGATTAGTCACTAGCTATTGAAAGGGAAAAGAAATAGGGTAGAACAGCTGAAGGCACCTACCAGTTCTTTAAAGGTGAATCAAATCTATTTTTTAAATAAATACAAAATCACTGTAAAGAACCAGAATCATTAAGAGAACAAGAACAACGAATTAAATTATTTTAAAATGTATTTGTAATTTTAATGTTTCAACTCATCAGTTTTAAAATAAAAATTACAAATACATTTCAAAACAATAACATGTAAAATAAGTTTTTCAATCTGTTACCTGAAAAGCCTGAGATTAACCCATCAAGATTCTGAATTTCTCTTGATACAGTTCATCAACTCACATCTAAATCACTGAAAGGATATCCTGACAGGTAAACAAACTCAGTTCACCTTTAGTTTCAATATTATTATTTGTAATTTTTAAGTCTATATATGTAGATGGAGGAGGGTAATGAACCAAAAAGCAACCAGTTTCCTTATTATTAAAGGGCATGAGTTTATCAAGGCTGGAGTCACTTCTCTCATGTTTCTTCGGCTAGCGCCTATACTGCCATAGTTAGAACAAGAAAACAGGTGGACAGGCAAAGTGGTAGTGCAGCTGCCGCAGAAGATGACTGCAATAATGATGTTGACATCACTAATTCTAATTAGTACACAGAATGTAGAGTGGAGGGTCATCTTCATATCATCTGTAGTGGGCATGCAGCCTTAGAAAATGGGCATAATGCTATTACATTTAGCTTGTTTACTTGTTTAGCTCAGTTTACTAATGAAACTGAACACAAAGAACATTCAACCTTCTCTCCCCTCTCTACAACCTTTTTCTGAGGATCTGAAGATGGTAATGCCAGCTGTGAACTTGTGGTGGCTTGGATCAGTATGAGATATACAGTTTTCATGACTCAGGGCTGCGATTATTTCTTACTGGCAACACACATTGTAGTTCTTGCTCGCCCAGATAGCTGTCTGTACAGCTCAAAATGAGTGGATTTACATGCCTCCCCAAATTTTAGCTGTGACTAGTACTTGACTGCTTTTAGCTAAACACCATCAACACTGATTTGTGTGGCTTTGTTGCCTACACTCACCCACATGATGCTGCACAGTACTTCTTCCCGTAGACCTCACACAGGGTGTTACCATGATAATGGCCAAGAAAAGCACTGTACTGTACAGTATCAACCTGAGAAAGGAAGAAGTAAAGCAGCAGGGAGAATTCTTGCAAGATGAAGAGTTGTAAGACGACCTGATACTGTATTAGCTAGAAGAAAAGAAGGACTTGTGGCTCTTTAGAAACTAACAAATTTATTTGAGCATAAGCTTTCGTGAGCCACAGCTCACTTCATCGGATGCATTAGCTAGCTCATTCGCAGAATAAGAACTGTTCAGCTTTGTTTTATACTCCTCTATACTGATTTCATAATTAACAGAAGAGGTCACTAATTGAGAAGGAGATAACCATGGAGAAACAAATATATATTTATAAAATTCATTCTGGCACCATAGGCTCAGTCCCACATTATGAAATTAATGGGAAGGGAGAGTGTTCAGTACCACAGAACAGAGGCTCAGCACTTTATGGATTAGAACACAGTCTTTCATTCAGTCTTTCCCTAATTTAAACCTACAAAATTCCTTCCATTCACTTGGGTATTCTTTAGTTAAACACTCTGATAAAGAAGACTTCCCAGTCTCTCTCTCTCTCCCTGCCTCGCCCCTTTACCTAAACCTCCTCTGATGATTGGGAAAGCCCCCTCCCTATCCAACAGCCACTCCTCAAAAGTAATGAGGGATACTGGGGACAGGGATGGATCCAGGAGAGGGAGCTGCTGTGTATGGAAGATGGAAAGCTCATTTACATGAGCTCTCCTCACATTCAAACTGCTCCACAACTTCCCAGTGTGCAGGATTGCTCCCGTTGTTTGAAGGGTCATTTTCCTCTTTTAAGAGGTTGGCCTATTGCAGAGACAGTTTGTGAAGCCCCAGGGGCTTTGCATAATTTTTGCAAGAGCAAGCTTTTGGTATGCAGAGACATTTACTTAAAACTTACCCACTTCTTTGGATTTAAAAAAAAAGAAAAAGAGAGAACTCTAGGAATTTCCTCTCAAGGAGAGATTTCAAAGTGTCTGGCCATGAGGCAATGCTATACTCCATGTATTTCAGAGTGGGCTTAAGTAATAAACAAGTAAGTTCACCGTGTTCAACCTTTAGTATTTGATTTTACTGTTGGTAAAAATTTACATATGAATAGTTTCCCAAGACCATTTCAAAAATTAAATCTGTGTGAATTAATAATCCAACCATATGCATAGAAAAGGAGATGTCTGCATAAAAACAGACCGTAAAACTTCTTTTGATTTTGTTGTTTTCCATTTATTAAGTCAGACAAATGGCTTCAATATTGCTGTTACTAGCCCTGAAGGAGATCATTAATCAAACTATTCCAAATAAGAATAGAAAACAATACAAATAAATGGACAAGAATAGGTATTCATATCTGGGTCTTCGAAGGGAAAAAAACAGCCACGATTGTTTTTTCAGAGAATAAATTGCCAAAAAGTAGAGAAACAGATGGCTGAGAACACTAGATACCACATGAAGACGTATTTTCCTACGAAAACTAATGCACAACATTAATTACCCAAACGACACAGTATATTATGAGATGACAATAATGATCACTAATAAAAACTGACAATGGTGTCTTATCGGTTCTTTTAAAGAAAACAAACGCAATTATTACAAGATGATGTATATGCCCTACAAATATACCCCACAGATCATAAACAGTCCATAAACACACTTTGCTATGCTAGTCTGACTTTCAGCACTGTCTCATTACTGAAATTACGAAATTATTACAGAACTCTAAAACTGTAACTGAAAGGCTCCTCTCATCACATTTTGCTTAACAGAACCACTCGCTATCTTTGTAAGAACTTATTCAGCTAAATAAAACTTTACCTTAACTATTTCCTCAATGAAACAGACATGTGAAACAGGGTCTCTCTTCTTTGTCAGTACTTTTTGCAAGTGCTGCACCTGTAAGAGAATTTGTTTCAAGGATAATTTAGGTTTTCTAATGTGGTATATGCAAAAATTGCACTAATGTAGAAGAGGAAATATAGGGACTGAATACCTGTGCACAGGCTGCACAGATCTGATCCATGAGTTTCTCCATGTTTGTCCAGAGGGCTGCTCGGAAAGCTGCAGTGTTTCCTGGCGTTGGCATAACAGCTCGGCCAGGGCCACCTAAACATATTTTGAAGGCAACATATCAACCCATTTCAGAATTTAAAAATCAAGACCAACATTGTCAGGTGTGAGTGTGTAAATGAGATTAAAACATAAAAATCCATCAAAAGGTACTTAAAGAAGTGGCCTGATTTTCAGAAGTGTTGAGCCACAGACAGCTTGAAACACCAGGTTTGAGAGGTATAAACAGCCCCAATCATCTCAATCAAGTATTAACTCTGAAGCCTAGTGAAGATACTTTAAATGACAGCATTATTAACTACTTCACTGCTTCTCATCTCAGCAGAAACACAAAGCCAATGTACTTCTCCACTGTTGTAAGATGTGCTGGCAGGGTGACGAGGGACAACGGGTTGCTGTCAAGGATATAGGCACACACCTGAACACTTTGGCCTAAGTGTATTAGAATTACAAAAATAAAACGCTCTTTTTAACTGAAGGAAACACCATTAAGCAGCTTTCATCTTCCTTGAGAAGCTATATGCCATTATTATGGTTCCAACACACGTCTAATCCCAAACTGTGTTGTAGAGGCTTCAAATTAAAATCTGATATCTACATCAGTTTTGCATTTGTGTTCTTCAATTCTCCATGGTACCACAGCTTAAAAATAAGCGGAACTAAGTTTAATGATGCAGTGATCCCACAAGTTGGAAACACTACTTTGAGATATTCCCGTTTGACAAAAGTGTTTAAATACATTGGTCAGGTTTGGTCAGTAATATACCAGTCTCTCTGTGGTCCACTCACAAACACACATAAGGTAGAATCAGATTCCCAAAAAACCTTAAAGGTTTCCATGATGAATTCCTATGAAGGCTCAGCATTTTTCTCCCACATGATTGAGCACAATGCAATTCTGCCAAATGACCAGAGACAGTTATGCTGTAAATTAAACAACATGCCCATACTGCACCTCTTGTAGCTGTCTGGGACGGCTGTGTCAAAACTTTGATATCCAAAGCATTGTTGATATTCTCGTCTAGAGATGCACAGTATCCATCCGCTACATTAGAAATGGTATCCTTTAAAGTTCCAAGGTTGTAGAAAACCTGAAGTGCTGTTCCCACTTGAGTAGGATTCTGGGGAGATAAGGTGAAAGTGTTAATCTCTAACTGTATAATGGTTTTGTTTACCCACGATGAGATGTCATTTGAATATTTAAGTTAACGTGCTACAGTTTTCTGGCTCATTTCATCTATCGTCCGATGATTGGTCTCCTTACAGGGGAACAGAAAAGAGGAGGAAAAGGGGAAAAGGTTGATTTACTTTGATGTTACTATCTCACTACTCAACGATGAGTTATACATAGGGCATCATCAGAGGGAGAAGAGGAGAAAAGAAAGGAGATGAAAACAGTGATGATTATGGCAGGCTACCAGTTACAGATCCAATAGTTCTTGCATAGGAAAATTATTGTGCAATATTGAGTATCGCTATGTCTCAGCTATCTCCAGTTATGAGAGTTAGTAATACTATACTTTTCATGTACAGTACCCGCTACACTTCTGTCTTTTAACTGTCAAACTTTGATTAAACATTATCAGAGATTGAAAAATCTACTCCTTCAGTCACCCAGGGCAAGTAGGTAGCTTTCGCAGATGAATGCCGACAATGTATGCAAAAATCTAAGTTTCTTTTTTAAAAATGAAGTATCTAGCTCTTATGATTTTGACAATAAGTTTATAAATATGAGCAGAGTGTGAACTAATGCCATGCTATCTTCCTAGGTCTGCAGACAGACAGCTCCAGTGCCTCTGTTCATGTTCAGAGCTTTCCCTAAATACAACAGTGTGAAAACCAACGATAGTCTTTTCAGTGTCACTGCTGTGCTTCAGAACTCTTTGGTTAGGAATAAAACGGATAAAAACCCCATTGAGCTGCAGCAAAGGCAGGTACTGGAGCTATTCAGCTCAGGTTGGAGAACAAAAAAGTGGAGTCTTTAGGAAGGGTAAGAGTATTGGAGGCACCCCACCCACACCCACACAGAATGCTGCTTCTTCCTTCTCCATTCATAGGAGATTGGAGGAGGGAGACTCAGCCAGCACCCAACTGAACAAAGGATGATGGGATGGTAGCAGTGAGGAGCTCCCTGCACAGACACATCCAGAGGAATGAATTTCAAAATTCAGACTCCAATTAAATGAATGATGCAGTTCATCCCTCTCAGAGCTATTGTTTCAGGTACCTGCTGACTCAGGCAGACATCAGTAAAGAAAATAACCTTGAAATTGTGGCTGACTGTTTCTTCACAACCAGGAGGGCTGGAACCACAATTTTGAAAAACAAAAGCTGAGATTTTAATGTTGTCAAATTACTCATGGAGTTGAGGCCCCAGACAATAGAAGAGAGGCACTGACCATGAACAGGGGATTCCCATATCTTTATGGGTCTGTAGCTAGTAGGATTACTCCTCTGACAATTAGATGTGTGGTAAAATTTCCAAGCATTATGTATAGGTGAGTTTGAGGGGGTGGGTGAGTGAGCAGGAGAAAATGAAAGGCTGGTTGAAAAATAAGAATGGCAAATGCATATAGACAGATATTGGAGATGGGGAGAACAAAGAGAGAAAATATAACGGAGGAGGGTATCGAATACAATAAATGAGAAGGGAAAGAATGAGAATGAGAATGAAATAGACACTGAAGGTTACTAAGGAAAAGTCACTGATCTATAATAGGACTAAATGGACTAAAGATAGAAAGGAAAAGGGAGTGATAGTAAGTAAGACTGAATAGTATTTGGTGAATAGGTTATTTAATTAATTTTATTAGTGATTGTTGAATAATTTATTCAACAATTTTTGTGGTATTAAACTTGTTCTATAGCTAGTTTAAATACTATTCATTTAATATATTATTCAAGGAATAAGATAATTATCTCTATTTGGGAAGGCTCTGGCAGGAAACTGCAAAGATTTGTAATACTTTTTAGCGGCTGGGTATAGTATATATTAGTTATTGGGAGGCAGGGGACAGAACTACTGAGGTACTCTGTTTTTTTTAAATACATCAAAGACCACATAGAGCAAAGAGCTTCTTTATATGGAATGAATGTATAAATGAGTGTTTAACCAGCCATTTTACTATGTTACATTTAAAAACAGTATAAAATAGAAACTTGATTGACAATGTTACAGTTAAGTAAAGAGTCCAGCAAACAGTACACAGCTGTTTTATTCCTTTAAGATGCAGGAGGTATGGCCTTGGGTAGTCATGGCCACATAGGTATTTCATGCAGGTATTTTATCCTGGGTAGCAGGAATCAGGTAAAATATTCAAGCCCTGAAAATAATATACTAAAATCTTTTTTTTTCACATTCATTTGCTTCACACAGCACTGTTTTCTCTCCTCAAAGTACTCCACATTTTATTTTCCTCACTAGGGTTCAGAACACACAGTTGGTGCATCATTAATCCTAAGAGAATTTTACTTTTTATGCATAACTAGTTTCTAGGTTTAAGCATGAGAAGTACAAAAAATAGAGTCTCTCTTGGGAACAATCATATTGTGGGGAGAAAGAGACAAATGTGGGAGGGCAAGGAAAATAAACAACAATTGTGCTAGCAGACTGGCATATACATCTCAGAATTAGAGTGTTTAGCATAGATATATTATTCAATGGAAGCTGGAAAACAGTCTTGCAGACTTCACACTGCCAACAAGTTTTGCTTTCGGGAAAATCAGGAGGCTAAAATTCTTGCATCTGAGAAACCATTAGGCATAGCTTCCAAACGTTTGTGGATCTCTTTGAGTATAAAGAGCAGCCCTACTTTTGCCAATTTCTTTACTAGCACAAAGGTATATTCTCAAAGTACAAACTTAGCTGATCTACACTAAACAGATGGTTATGTACAACCATATAGCTGGAGTTACAGGGCAGTTATGTTCTTTCAAAGTGCCTTGTTCTGACCTCCAAACACAGAATGGACTCTTCGTATTATCTGAACATACGTGAATAGTCAGATAATTCTATTTGTCTGCTATTAATCTATGTTTCTGCGGAGACATTAGTGTCTTAACAGATAACAATAGACTATTCTGCAAGAGATTATCCTAAAAATATTTACAAAAATGTTATAACTTTAAAATAAATGATGGCTCCTGTAACCAAGAAGTTAGGTAACAAATGCAAGTAGTACAGGCTACAGCATTTCGTAGTACATCAGTAGCAAGATAAAGCCTAATGTGCATGCCACAGCAGTAAAGCTGGTGTTTACAAGTCTTATTTCATTGACCTACACAAACACAAAGCTCTAACCCCTCCAACATTTGCAGAGCTGCAAAACTCCCACTTGAAATGGTCTTAAATGATTTTAGACAGCAGAAATTAAAGCCCTGAGTTGATCTAAGAAGACCCCTTCTTATCCAAACTACTCTCCCCTTTTTGGTGCTTCAGCACATCAAATATGGTAGACATGCTGATCTAAAATTAAGCTGAGTTATGAATACAGAAAAATCCCAGAAGTCATCAGTTTAACCTGTGATCCAACTTCGCAACTTAAAGAATGGTTCTATAGTGACAGACCCAGATTTTAAAAAGTGACTGGGGATTTTAGGTGCCCAACTTGAGAAACCTTGAAGTAGCCTGATTTTCAGAAGATGGGTACTCAGAAGTTTCTGAAAACAAGGCCCCTGCAAGGTGTCTCTCAAGTTGGGCACCCAAAAATTGAGGCATCCAAAATCATTGGGTGACTATGTATAAATAGCACCTACCTATCAAGCAAATCTGCTCCCTGTGTGTACCAGTCACAGTTGTTCACTAAAATTATTTTTTACTGTTTTTCACTCCTATTGGTACAGCAGAGCCAACACAGTTAAGAGAGAAGTAGATGACACAGAATCTCCAGGAGAAAATAAACATGAAACCCCATGATGATGTGTTTATGGTCATTTTTCAGAGTAGAACCACATTTTGTCACTCCTTTCCCTGTAGAGATATGCCTGTGTAGGTCTCACGGTGAAATTTTGTTTGTAGTGTCAATTGCAAGATCCCTAAACAAAATGCTAGAGTTTACAATAGAAATTTCTGTACCTGTTACCTCTCTCACACCTTAGTGTGGAATACACAGTTTATTTTCTTTTGTTTACTGCCAAACACAGCAGCTGACTAAATTATGACTGCCAAACTGTAATGTTTATTAAAAACTCACCTAAACAGTCATCTCTCTGGCTTACTAACTGAAGTATGATGAATTTTGCCATAGTTAAGAAACATAGTTTAAGTTTACACAGTCACCTTTGACCAGGGGTTCATCAACTTTTTCACACAGTGTATATGTACTACATCTTAACAGAGATTGTGTCATGGGCCTCCCCCTCTCCTCTAAGACAAGATGGTATTGGCCACCTTTATTATGCATTCAAGATCAAATATCATACATCTGCCAACTACAGCAATTGCTTACATGAGAAAGCAATAGTGAATTCTTAACTGTCTTTTAACCACATTCAGTGAATGGAAAGAGCAGAGCCAGCACCCTGTGACCAGGCAGCTCTCTGAGGAAGTGCTCCATGGATCACAGTCTGGGAGCTTCTCACCCAAGGGAAGGAAGACTTAGTTCGACTAATGTACACACATCAGAAGGCTTTCTGCTTTGCTTAGGAAAGTTGCACAAGTGACTTTGATTGAAGTCTTTATTATCTAAAGAAGACAGATGACCCTGTTCAGAGATGACTGTGACAGGAATGCAGAGAAAGAGGGCTTTCCTTGTTATCGGTTGTAAAACAGCTGATGTATTGTATATAAAATTTTATGCTTTCAGTCTCTTACCAGCTAAGTGGCAAAATATTCACCCCTTCTTCAAAAGGAAAAAAGATAATACAATACTCATAAACAGAACTGGAAAACCTAAACTGCTTATTAATTAAGTTCAACTAAAACAAGATCCATAAATAATAATAAATCATTATTCCACAATGCATCTATAACAAAATACTTGCCAATGTTGTGAAAAAGAATAGCTACACATAAGCAATTCACACAAAGCACAGTTCCACAGCATTTAAGACTATCAATATTAGAAAGTAGTAACTGAGCCCTGGAATAGAAGACAAAGAACTGTGAAAGCTAAATTAATTTAGAAAGCTAAGATGTTTTCATGTGATTGAAACTAAATACATTTTAGATACAACCTTTCAGAACACTGGTTTCAGAGTAGCAGCTGTGTTAGTCTGTATTCGCAAAAAGAAAAGGAGTACTTGTGCCACCTTAGAGACTAACAAATTTATTAGAGCATAAGCTTTCGTGAGCTACAGCTCACTTCAGAACACTGTAAATGCTTTTGAAGGACAGTTTCCAGAATGACACCTTACGGTACTTTGAACATATACTTTAATATCAGATAACGTCATTTGATCCAAAACTTGCAATGATGAGAAGTATTTCAATTGCTTTTTGCATCTGGTTCACAAAGGCAATTTTGCTTGCATGAAATACTATATGTAATTTCCATCACAACATGGCTTTACACAGTCATCTTAACAATTAATATGAGCCTACTTTACATTTTTTATTATGATTCTAAATATGAGAATCGCTTAGAAAGGTGTTTTTAATATATTTTTACTAACAATGCGGCAGCCCAGCCTTTGTTCTGCAGCTGAAAATCTCCACTCAGCCCTCTAGTTACAATATTTAGTAATTCTCAACCGCCTCCTCAGCTTCTGCCACCATCCAGGGCACTGCCTCCTCAGACAACACTGCCGCCTCGGAATTATTCCTTTCTGACAGGAGCATTTTTGTGTCCTTTCCATCAAAGTCCAAGAATATTGCTTCTATAAATACATGATCTCTACCAGTCTAGTGACTGGGGGTCCAGAGGCAGTTCCAAAAGCTATTCCAGTTAGCAGTATCATATGTTATTTTGGTTTCAAAACTAGTATATAACTATAAGTGTCCAAACTCATGCCTAATATTACTGTCCTTAGTGAGGATTAACAGCAGAACAGAATTCTAATGTTAAGATTCAAGGGGACAGGGTGTAACTAACTAAATTTTCTTTAAAGGAGCCCCTGCTTTTTTGTTAAAGCCTCACGGTTATAAAAAAAGACAAAGAATACTAACAAAAAGTGTGGTGGGGGGGAGGGGAGGGATTCTAAAAGTGCTTGTAGTACTCGTCAGAGGTGAAAAGCAAAATCCACTCTATGCCCAGTAGGGACAATGCCTTGTGGATCTAAATTACCTATTCAGTAATTCAGATACTATGGAGATAAGTGCTACAGAGAACTGTAAGAGAGACAAAAAGGTAGTGGAGCCTTCACTACCCCACCGTTTACTCCTCATTTTCATAGCCCTCACTATGGCAAGTGCTTTTTGCAGTTAAAGATGACTGTAGTAGTCTCCTTTCGGAGCCCGCCAATCCACTTCCTTTAATCAGCCTACAGGGGAGTATGCATACTTCAGTTAACCAACCAGGAACTTATGCTCAACCAGGAACTGGATTTCCTAGCCCTTGTCAGTGTGAAGAATAAGAGACCAAAAACTGTGAGAGAAATATAGTTAGAAAGTAACTCAAATAACTTCCAGAGTGGTGAAACATTCAAAATTGACCTTTTGCTCTATAGATTAAAAGTAGCATTGTTAACTATTAAGATACATTGCAGGGGAGCATTATCCTGACAGAAAGCAAAGAGTCTTTCTCTTTAATGTGCATCATATTCAGACATCAAATACTTATTTTGAATGACTGGCAAGATTAGTGGTTTTCTATGAACTTTAATTTCCTTCAGCAGTTTTTATCTATATTTTTTCTATTCATGATGGGATAGCTGAAACGACATAGCCATTAAAAATAATGTGACAACATTAAAGAAAAAAGTCAGCACAAAAAACAAACAAAACAAACAAACAAACAAAAACCACAGAGGCAAGGAGCGCCCGCTGGAGCTGGAATACAGGAGTTCAGGTAAGTGGGTTTGTAACTTTCATCTTGTATATGGCATGGTTCTTAAAGTTACTTTTTATTTATTTTAAACTAATTTAGAAAACCATGCTAAATAGCGAGGGGAGATACAATTTTCCTCTGCTCTTTCAAACCAGCTCTCTGGGTTTCTTAAACAGCTGATGCATTACGGGCCATCGCAGCAAAGCTAGGACTAGGAATTTGTAACTTTATGGAATATTTAAATAATGGTAGCAAGGCATGTGACCAGAGGATTAAGGTTTCCTGGAGCACTGGGCCAGAGCAAGTGGAGGGCCCCTCCCCACCCCTTCCGCCTGCAGCCCCACCCCCATTCCACCCCTTCTGCCGCTGACCCACTGCTTTCTGCCCCTTCCCCGGGACCCACCCCCATTCCACCCCCCCACTGCAGCCCTGCAACCCCTTTTGCTCCTTCCCCCCACACCCCACTCCCTTGCAGTCTCAAGACGGGAGAAGCTCTGTCCCCATGCCACTACCTCAGGGCCACAGCAGGGAGAGAGCTCCTCCAATCCCAGAGCCACTGCGGGGGTCTGGGTGCTGGGGCTTCCCCTGCCACCTCCTGCGCTTCTGGGGGGAAACAGGATCAGGGTGCTGGGGCTTCTCCTGACCTGCTCACCCAGTGCTTCTGCCAGAGAGCGGTTTGAGAACAGGGGCTTGCCCTGCCACGCCGCAGCTTCTGCTGGGGACAGGTAGGGGGCTCTGGAGGGGGCTTGCCCTGCCACGCCGCAGCTTCTGCCAGGGACAGGGTTGGAGGCCAGTGGGGGGAGGGGGGCTTCTCCCATCCTGTGATTTCTGCCAGGGATGTGGTCTGGGGCCACTGGGGATGGAGGGTTTCCCCTGTCCCGCAGCTGCTGCTGGGGACAAGGTTGGGGACTACTGGGGGGGGCTTCCCCCACCCAGTACTGCTGCCACGGAACGTGGTTGGGGTGCGTGGGCTTCCCCCGTCCCTCCCACCCACCTGGTCACTAGGGCTCGGAGCTTCCACTGGCGGTGGCAGACTTTTTCCAGGGGCGCACCAGTTGGCCGGGGCCCCTGGGAACAGGCCCCGTGGGACCAGTGGCTCATCCACCACTGCATGTGATTAGTCTTTAATTATTTAAATGCTGGACATCTAAGCATGATTAGTAAGGATATACAGTATACATTGGTGAAATATTTCAACACAAATCCTAAAGCAATAGGCACCTTGTATCTAGAGCTGTGAGAATAACGGATTTTTTGGTTCACTAACTGATCCCCCCAAAAAAAATTAAATTAATTTCAGGTCAACCTGAAATGAAATTTTTTCAGAATGTTTTGTTCAACCCAAAACTAAATGTTTCATTATGTTTGAGCTTTTTAAAAAAAAGTATAAAACCGAAGTGAATTTCTAAGTGAAGTAATTTTGAATAAAAAAAATCTAAACATTTAATTTCAAAAACATCAAAATGAAATGTTTTCATTTTTTCAGAAGTTTGGTGGTTTTTTCAACCTAAACAATTCAACAAATTCAATAAAAATTCACAAAATGTTTTCATCAACTCAAATCTGCATTTTTCAGCAAAAAAAAGTTTCATCTTAAAAATTTTTCCCAACTCTGCTTGCAAATGCCTTGTGACAGAGAGTTAAGTAAATGATATTTAAAAGGTGACTTGCAAATAAAGATAAATTTGATAAAAGTGGAGCTATTAATTGGAAAGTGGGGTTTCTTTCTGTTACCAGTATTAAAAATCTGTGGAAAGGATAGTCTCAGCAGGATAAAAGAGGTACTAGCAACATGCATGCATTCACGCACAAAGAGATGGACTACAGCAGCGTTTCTCAACCTCAAGCGGCTACCAGGGGCTTTTCATGTAGCCACAGCTTCCTGGGCAGTGACGGGGGGCAGAGGGTGGGGCGGGAAGCAGTGGACCCTCCCCTAGGGTCAGCAGCAAGGATTGGGACCTGCCCCTCTCTGAAGCCACAAATGCCAGATGAGTAGGCTTTAGCCCTGGGGTGACAGGTAGCAGATCCAGCTGTGCAGCTGTGGGCTCCGTTCCCTGTTCATGGGGCTTCGGGCTCCAGTCCCAGCCATGAGGCAACAGGTGCCAACCCAGGCTCACCCCACCATCGGTCCTGGCCACCATCGCATGGCTTCAGGGCTCCAGTCCATCAGCTCATCACCACACTGCCCCCGACCCCTGCTACCTTCTTACCCACTTACCTATCCAGGCTTAATTTATCCTCCAGCTTGCCAGGGCTGAATAAGTCTGTCGTGAAAAGTGATATTTGTATGTTAATATCACTTTTCACTGTCTCCCAGCTAGCTATCAAGTCTGCTGCTGTGAAAAGTGATAAACATTCAAATATCACTTTAACAGAAACAGACTTACTAGCTAGCAAATCTTAAAAAAACAACAACAAAACAAAACCACCAAGAACATGCAAAGTACCTTATCACTTTCTATTATGCTTAGGTCCATTAAAGGATTGAGACAACTGTACATTATTTTTATTATTGAGTCTGCAAAAAATCCATACATAAATACATTAAAATGATTTGGACATGTAGATGTGCGTATTTATTGTTTTTCCTAAAGTTAATTAAGTATTTTAGGAAAAATTGACAGAGCAGCCACCAGAAAGAGTTGGTGGCTGCACTCTGGGGCCACCAAAAAATTTGTTGAGAGAACCCCTGCACTACAGTATGTCTGCAGATGTGAGACACCTACAGACCAGCTTTAGGAGCAGAATTTGAACTTCAAAGAGAGTATAAAATAGCAAATAAATGATTACAGTAAATTGGCCTCAGATCAAGACATGTTTATGTAGATAACACACCTTACAAATACTAGTCAATTTCCATGAGGGTGCACTGACAAAAATGCATAATTTTTTAGTTGACAGGAAAGAAACTTACTTCTGAGGTTTATAATCAGATCAGTTTTCACGAAAGGTGGCTGTAAAAATGATGATGTTAGAACCATTCCCTTTGGAAATAAAGCAAGTACTTTATATGAAGCAAAAGATTTCATTTTCTGAAAACACAAGTATCATGCATGCCTCCCAATCCACTGCACAGTAAAGAACCAAGTGAGCTACAAACTTTATATTATATACACACACACACACAAATATATGCAAATTAGACAACTATAAATGAATATGATCAGGCGAGTTAAAAATCCTAATCAGGGACTAAAGAAAGATAATAAGGAACATAAGAAATACTAACCCCTTTGAGATAGAAGTTGGGATGTTCTAGATGCACACTGCATTACTCAATAAAAGATTGTGTTATAACTGATGATGCAAAAGGGTTAAAGACTACACAAAGAAGGAGCATTTTTTCTAAGTCAAATTCCAATACACAGAGGTAACAAATGAAGAATTCAAGTGTTTAGAGAACCAAACCTGTTATTAAAAAGTTAAAATCTCTTTAGAGTGTTTGGGCACAAGATGTAAAGAGAAAGTTAATGCAAGCATACAGAAAGAATCATAGAATCATAGGACTGGAAGAGATCTCAAGAGGTCATATAGTCCAGTCCCTTGCACTCATGGCAGGACTAAATATTATCTAGATCTCCTTGACAGATGTTTGCTCTTAAAAATCTCCAATGATGGAGATTCCATAACCTCCATAGGCAATTTATTCCAGTGTTTAACTTCCCTGACAGTAAGTTTTTCCCAATGTCCAACCTAAACCACCCTTGCTGCAATTTAAGCTCATTGCTTCTTATCCAGTCCTCAGAGATGAAGGAGAATAATTTTTCTCCCTCCTCCTTGGAACAACCTTTTATATACTTGAAAACTATCATCATATCGCCTCTCAGTCTTCTCTTCTCCAGACTAAACAAACCCAATTTTTCAATCTTCCCTCATAGGTCATGTTTTCTAGACCTTTAATCATTTTTGTTGCTCTTCTTTGGACTTCCTCCAATTTGTCCATGCCTTTCCAGAAATGTGGTGCCCAGAACTGGACACAATACTCCAGTTGAGGCCATATCACCGTGGAGTAGAGTAGAAGAATTACTTCTCATGTCTTGCTTACAACACTCCTGCTATTACGTCCCTGAATTATGTTTGTTTTTGCAACAGTGTTACACTCTTGACTCATATTTAGCTTGTGATGCACTATTACCCCCAGACCCTTTTACGCAGTACTCCTTCCTAGGCAGTCATTTCCCATTTTGCATGTGTGCAACTGATTGTTCCTTTCTAAGTGGAGTACTTTGCATTTGTCCTTATTGAATTTCATCCTATTTATTTATTTTGGTTCAAATGCATCCGATGAAGTGAGCTGTAGCTCACGAAAGCTTATGCTCTAATAAATTTGTTAGTCTCTAAGGTGCCACAAGTACTCCTTTTCTTTTTGCGAATACAGACTAACACGGCTGCTACTCTGAAACCTATCCTATTTACGTTACACCATTTCTTCAGTTTGTTGAGATCATTTTGAATTTTAATCCTATCCTCCAAAGCACTTTCAACTCCTCCAAGCTTGTTATCGTACGCAAACTTTAGAAGTGTACTCTCTATACCATTATCAAAATCACTGATGAAGATATTGAACAGAACCAGACCCAGAACTGATCCCTCAGGGAGCCCACTCGATATGCCCTTCCAGCTTGACTGTGAATCACTGACAACTACTCTCTGGGAATGGTTTTCCTATCAGTTATACACACATCTTATAGTAGCTCCATCTAGGTTGTATTTGCCTAGTTTTTTTATGAGGAGGTTATTGGAGACAGTATCAAAAGACTTATTAATGTCAAGATATACCACATCTATTGCTTCCCCCCCATCCACAAGGCTTGTTCCTCATCAAAGAAAGCTATGAGTTTGGTTTGACAGGATTGGTTCTTGACAAATTCATGCTGACTGTTACTTATCACCTTATTATCTTCTAGGTGTTTGCAAATTGCTTAATTATTTGCTCCATTATCTTTCCAGGTACTGAAGTTAAACTGACTGATCTGTAATTCCCCAGGTTGTTCTTATCCCCCTATTTTTAGATTGACACTATATTTGCCCTTTTTCAGTCCTCTAGAATCTCTCCCATCTTCCATGACTTTTCAATCAGCTCTTTGAGAATTCTAGGATGTATTTCATCAGACTCTGGTGACTTGAAGACATCTAACTTGTCTAAATAATTTTTAACTTGTTCTTTCCCTATTTTGGCTTCTGACCCTACCTCATTTTTACTGGCATTCACTATGTTAGACGTCCAATCGCTACTAAGCTTTTTGGTAAAAACTGGAACAAAAATGTTATTTATCGCTTCTGCCATTTCCACATTTTTGTCATTGTTCCCCCCACACCCACCCACCCAACTGAGTAACGGGCCTACCCTGTCCTTGGTCTTTCTCTTGCTTCTAATATATTTGTAGAAATGAGGTTAGAAATTAAAGACGCGTTTAGCAAATCCCTCTAGACTTGAAATTGGTCAGCACATATCATTATACTTGGCACACACTAGTAAATTACAGAGCACTACCACTATGAATAGTGATTCTAGACAAAATCGAAAGAGTTCAAACAAGTGCATGGTTAGACAAAGTCAGCCACCTCAATTAGTGACAGTCAAAATGATTTCAGGGAACAAAATTAACTATTTATCTGAAATTCTTAGGGTACCGGGCCAGAGTACATTGTCCGCTTATTATTTATGTGCAGATAAAACAGTTTGTTAGAATGGAAGTTGAAACTGAAATTGCATTTCAATAAAGTTCAGCTAAGTCCCAAAGCCAATATTACACTCTTTTCACAAAGATTTCACGTCTTTATAAAAAATCTTAAGTGTCAGAATGTCTGGAAATGAACAGCTAAGGGGCCCACTTTATGTGCCACTAAAGTATAATTCTTCATCACTCACTTTCACTCCACCCACTCAATCTTAACTTTGCCCCCTAAAATTTGAAAAAATATATGACAAAAGGTCAAATTGACAGTTTACAAGGAGAAGATAAAAATCACATCTCCTATTCAAGGATCCTTTTCGAATTGTCAGTTTTTTATTTTGATCCTTGCATATGTTTTTCCAAATGTTGGAGGGCAAATTTAAGTTATCAAACTCTTGTAAAGAAGGGAACATCGATTTGAGGTGTTAGCTAGACTGCATGGAAGCACACTTTCAATCTCAACGTGTTTTTAACCAGTTGTTTTGTTCCTGAATTTCCAAAGTTTTTGAATGAATATTACAAGTTTAAACATAGTTGGTGTTTAAGATCTACAGTAGGGGAATCCTTTAAGTTTTAGTGGACCACATTTGAAATTTGTACCAGCTTTTGGTATATGTAATTTCTTTTTTATTTCCAACTTTAAAAGCATTAAGAAACTAGCAATTAGCCCCATCACCATCTTAACATCTGGTCAGTATTTCCAATCCTCTGCCCCTTAGCATAACGGGAGCACTGCAATATAAGCTCCCTTCAAAAATTAAAGTTGAGAAAATTATATAGCAACAACAAATCACTAGAAAGCAAAGACATAAGACTTTTCAGCACAACTAAAAAGCTTGCCAGAACACTTACTCCCTCTAACAGTGTCATCAGCATAACAGATGGTGAAGAATGGAACAGAAAGGCACCAAGAACTGTTGTAAAGAATTATTACATGAAACATCAAGCAAATATTCCAGAGTTTACCAAGTCTAAGGCTATAAACATGACAACCATTTAAAAAAAAAAAAGAAAGAATCTTCTACCTTTAAAGACAGAAGCCAGTTAGCGCTCAAGAATTACAAAAGTATCTTAACAATATAACAATTGAACTCAGAGAGTATGAATGCACAGGAGAGACCAGTTTGATAAATATTAGCATGAAATAGAGAAATAATGGAATCTGACACAAATCAAACTTGCTCAAGTGCTACTCTCATCTCCCACACAACTTTACCAATTTTTAAATCCCGTTAGAAAAAAATTCCAATTTAGCATTTAATTTTGAGATTAAGTTTCTCTTTTAAAGATGTAGCTCTCATTTTCTGATGGGAGACAGAAGCAAAGCAGCAGTCTTAAGGTGCCACCATTGCCCTTCTGTTGGCCTGTCCCTGCAGGTGTAGATTGAGGTCCCATTACTGAAACACAAAGGTAGGAGAACAGAGGACAGGGCTGAGAACCTGGTGGCTGTCTGGCGCTGGCTCCTGCTTGCTTTCTGCCCATGTGTCATCATTTAGGTGCTCACTGTAATCCCACAGTCAGTCAAGTAGTGAAGGCTGGGCCATTTGAAGGCGAGAGAAGTTTTAAAATTAATGGCTAAAGAGGAATTAAAAACAAAAGGTTGGGGCTTAGCTACTTAACACTTTAAAGGGACACGGTCAACTTGATTTTTTCTAATTCATAAAAATTTCCAGTTTCTGACAGTACACCCTTTAAATAGTATGTCCTGAGTATTTTTTAAGTTTCTATTAAAATTATCAGGGTTTTTCTGTTCCCTTGTAGATGTTTATAAATATCTTTTCAGCAAGGGAGAAAGTGACTAACTGGCTACACCAATTATTGTATGCAAAGGAACTGATTTCTGGAAAGGGAGGTTACTTACCTGTACCTGAAAGTTCTTCAGGATGTGTGTTCTGTATTCCACTGAGGGTTATGCGCATGCACTATGTGCCTGGAGCTGCAGCTTTTCGAAGTAGTAGTGTCCATCGGCCCGCACATGTGCCCTTGCATTGCCTTGTGGTTTCACCTGAGGGTGGGGTGGACCAACCACATCTTCAGTTCCTTCTCCACCACGCATCTACGAGATCCACAGCAGAGGAGGAGGAGGGTGGGACTGGAATATAGATAAGGACCACACATCTCAAAGAACCTCCAGTTACAGGTATGTAACCCCCCTTCTCCTTCGAGTGATGGTCCCTATTGTATTCCACTGAGGGTGATTAACAAGTAGTACCTAAGTAAGAGGAGCGTGCGAGGAAAATGATGGAACCGTGGAATGGAGAACCGCTGCGCCGAACAAGGCATCTGTTGTAGAATCATGCACTGGAGCATAAGAAGAAGAAAAGGTGTGTTTACCATCATGGCTCCCAGTTCACCAACCTTCCTTGCAGAGCTGATAGCCATCAGGAAAGCAACCTTCATTGAAACAAGAGAAAGGGAGCAGGATGTCATGGGTTCAAATGGAGAGTTCATTAATGATGCAAGGACTAAGGTCAGATCCCATTGAGAAGCAATAAGCTGAATGGGTGGGTATTGACATACAAGGCCCTTCCAGAATCAAGCAGTCAAAGGGTGGATAAAAAACAAATGTTCCTCCACCTGAGGATGGAAAGTGCTAATAGCTGCTGTGTGCACCCTGATGGAGTTGAGAGTAAGTCCCAAGGCCTTCAGACAGAGGAAATAGTTCAAAAGTGCATCGGGATGTCAACAGCCTCAGGGGCAAGACCGTTCTGTTGGATGCAGGAGATGAAACACGCCCATTTAACTTGGTAGGATCATCTCATGGAGTCCTTCCTGTTACTGGAGAGGACATCTCATACTGCCAATGAACAATCTTGTGCTAGTGGAGGTGCTCATCCAAAAACCAGGCTGTTGGGTGAAGCAGCGAACAGGCAAACAGAAGGAGTTTGCTTGGGAACTGTCAGAGAGAAGCTACGGTGAGTGCTGCATTAAGGGTGCTGTGTTGTGAGCTGGTGGGGTGAATATCTGAGTGTCTGTCTGCTGTGACCATTTGCTGACTGGAGCTAGTTGAAGGGGCTGTTTGACCGTGTGTTTGTTTGAAAAGTGTGAATTGGGAGTGCTTTGATCCAGGTGGGCCTTGAGTGGTTAATTGGAGGGGAAGCTTTGAGCCTAGCCAACCGCTTTGGGCCAGCAGCCTTATAAAAAAAAAGCAGCCAGTTGCGAACCGAGGGTGTTCACCTGGGAGGAGTTCCCACAGAGGGTTGTCCCCCCCCCCCCCCTTCACGCTTCTGTGAGCAGTAAATACAACATCTGAAGAGGCTCTTGGAAGGAAAACATTATGGATAGTGAGCCATCAGCTCTTGTGACCTGCACAGGATGTGCCATGTTTGTCTTTCTCTCAGGAGGACAGAAGCGACTTCGTCTGTACGAAGTGCAAGCTGGTCTCCATATTGAAATAGAAAGTTAAAGGACTAGAGACCCTGTGCTGCATCAGAGAAAATGAAGATTTTCTGGATAGAAGTCAGCGTTTGGTACTGCAGGCACAGCATGCTGAAGAATCTGAGAGGGCAGTGCAGAACGGGGAAGAAAATTGGCAGCATGTGACCTCCAGAAAATGAAACAGGAGAATGGTTTGGAAGAGCCACCTGAAGGAAGGGATCAGAAGGAGACCCCATCAACCAGAAGGCATGGAATGCATTGTTCTAAGGATGGGGGTTCCATGACCACCACTCCTAAGAGGAGGAGACGGGTGGTGATGGTCGGGGACTCCCTCCTAAGGGGGACGGAGTCATCCATCTGCTGTTCAGACTGGGAAACTCGGAAGCGTGCTGCTTGCCTGGAGCTAGAATTCAGGATGTGACGGAGTGTCTGCCGAGACTGATCAAGCCCTTGGACCACTACCCCTTCCTACTTCTCCATGTGGGCACCAATGATACTGCCAAGCATGACCTTGAGTGGGTCACTGCAGACTACGTGGCTCTGGGAAGAAGGATAAAGGAGTTTGAGGCACAAGTCGTGTTCTTGTCCATTCTCCCTGTTGAAGAAAAAGGCCCAGGTAGGGACCATCGAATTATGGAGGTAAATGCATGGTCACGCAGGTGGCGTCAGAGAGAGGGCTTTGGATTTTTCGACCATGGGATGTTGTTCCAGGAAGAAGGATGGCTAGGAAGAGATGGAATCCCACCTAAGAAGAGAGGGAAGAGCATCTTCACAGGCAGGCTTGCTAACCCAGTGAGGAGGGCTTTAAACTAGGTTCGCCAGGGGATGGTGACCTAAGCCCAGAGGTAAGTGGAGAAGTGGGACACCTGGAGGAAACACAAGGAGGAGGGTGCAACAGGGGAGGCCTCCTGATTCATACTGAGAAAGTAGGGCAATCAGCTAGTCATCTTAGGTGCCTGTACAAGAATGCAAGAAACCTGGGAAACAAGCAGGAAGAATTGGAAATCCTGGCACAATCAAGGAACTATGATGTGATTGAAATAACTGAGACTTGGTGGGGTAACTCACATGACTGGAGCATTGTCATGGATGGGTATAAACTGTTCAGGAAGGACAGATGGGGGAGGAAAAGGTGGAGGAGCTGCACTGTATATAAGGGAGCAGTATGATTGCTTAGAGCTCAGTATGAAACTGCAGAAAAGCCTGTTGAGAGTCTTTGGGTTAAGTTTAGAGGCGAGAGCAACAAGGGTGATGTCATGGTGGGCGTCTGCAATAGACCACTAGGCCAGGAGGATGACGTAGACGAGGCTTTCTTCTGACAATTAACAGAAGTATCCAGATCATAGGCCCTGGTTCACATGGGCGACTTGAATCATCCTGACATCTGCTAGGAGAGCAATACAGCAGTGCACAGACAATCCAGGAAGTTTTTGGAGAGTGTTGTGGACAACTTCCTGGTGCAAGTGCTGGAGGAACCAACTAGGGATCGTGCTCCTCTTGACCTGCTGCTCACAAACAGGGAAGAATTGGAAGGGGAAGTAGAAGTGGGTGGCAACCTGGGCAGCAGTGACCATGAGATGGCCCAGTTCAGGATCCTGACAAAAGGAAGAAAGGAGAACAGCAAAATATGGACCCTGGACTTCAGAAAAGCAGACTTTGACTCCCTCAGGGAACTGATGGGTAGGATCCCCTGGGAGGCTCCTATGAGCGGGAAAGGAGTCCAGTAGAGCTGGCTGTATTTTAAAAAAGCCTTATTGAGGGCGCAGGAAAGCCATCCAGATTTGCAGAAAGAATAGCAAATATGTCAGGCAACCAGCTTGACTTAACAGAGAAATCTTCGGTGAGTTTAAACACAAAAAGGAAGCTTACAAGAAGTGGAAATTTGGACAGATTACTAAGGAGGAGTATAAACATATTTCTACAGCATGTAAGGGTGTAATCAGGAAGGCCAAGGCACAATTGGAGTTGCAGCTAGCAAGGAATGTGAAGGGTAACAAGAAGGGTTTCTACAGGTACGTTAGCAACAAGAAGGTGGTCAGGGAAAGTATGGGACCCTTACTGAATGGGGGAGGCAACCTAGTGACAGATTATGTGGAAAAAGCTGAAGTATTAATGCTTTTTTTGCCTCAGTCTTCACAGACAAGGTCAGTTCCCGGCTGCTGCACTGGGCAGCATGGTATGGGGAGGAGGTGAGCAGTCCTCAGTGGTGAAAGAACAGGTTAAGGACTATTTAGAAAAGCTGGACATGTACAAGTCCATGGGGCTAGATCTAATACATCCAAGGGTGCTGAGGAAGTTGGTTGATGTAATTGCAGAGTCATTGGCCATTATCTTTGAAAACTCATGGCAATCAGGGGAGGTCCTGGACGACTGGAAAAAGGGAAATATAGTGTTCATCTTTTAAAAAGGGAAGAAGGAGAATCCGGGGAACTACAGACCAGTCAGCCTCACCTCAGTCCCTGGAAAAATCATGGAGCAGGTCCTCAAGGAATCCATTTTGAAGCACTTGGAGGAGAGGAAGGTGATCAGGAATAGTCAACATGGATTCACCAAGAGCAAGTCAAGCCTGACCAACCTGATTGCCTACTATGATGAGATAACTGGCTCTGTGGATGAGGGGAAAGCAGTGAACCTGATATATCTTGACTTTAGCAAAGCTTTTGATACGGTCTCCACAGTATTCTTGCCAGCAAGTTAAAATAGTACGGATTGGATGAATAGACTATAAGGTGGATAGAAAGCTGGCTAGATCGCCGGCTTCAGCAGGTAGCGCTCAACGGTTCAATGTCTGGTTGGCAGCCGGTATCAAATGGAGTGCCCCAGGGGTCTGCCCTGGGGCGGGTTTTATTCAACATCTTCATTAATGATCTGGATGACGGGATGGATTGCACCCTCAGCAAGTTCGTGGATGACACTAAACTGGGAGGAGAGGTAGATATGCTGGAGGGTAGGGATAGAGTCCAGGCTGACCTAGACAAATTGGAGGATTGGTCCAAAAGAAATCTGATGAGGTTCAACAAGGACAAGTGCAGAGTCCTGCACTTAGGACGGAAGAATCCCATGCACTGCTACAGGCTGGGGACCGACTGGCTAAGCAGCAGTTCTGCAGAAAAGGACCTGGGGATTATAGTGGACGAGAAGCTGGATATGAGTCAACAGTGTGCCCTTGTTGCCAAGAAGGCTAACGGCACATTGGGCTGCATTAGTAGGAGCACTGCCAGCAGATGGAGGGAAGTGATTATTCCCCTCTATTCGGCACTTGGGAAGCCTCATCTGGAGTATTGCATCCAGTTTTGGGCCCCCCACTACAGAAAGGATGTGGACAAATTGGAGAGAGTCCAGGGAAGGGCAACGAAAATGATTAGGGGGCTGGGGTACATGACTTATGAGGAGAGGCTGAGGGAACTGGGATTGTTTAGTCTGCAGAAGAGGAGTGAGGGGGGATTTTATAGCAGCCTTCAACTATCTGAAGGAGGGTTCCAAAGAGGATGGAGCTCGGCTGTTCTCAGTGGTGGCAGATTACAGAACAAGGAGCAATAGTCTCAAGGTGCAGTGGGAGAAGTCTAGGTTGAATATTAGGAAAAACTATTTCACTAGGAGGGTGGTGAAGCACTGGAATGGGTTACATAGGGAAGTGGGGGAATCTTCATCCTTAGAGGTTTTTAAGGCTTGGCTTGACAAAGCCCTGGCTGGGGTGATTTAGTTGGGGTTGGTCCTGCTTTGAGCAGGGGGTTGGACTAGATGACCTCCTGAGGTCTCTTCCAACCCTAATTTTCTACGAGTCTATGATCTGAGAATTGGAGTGTCTAAGACTGCTATTGTGATGTGTAAGCAGTTCCAGAAATGTTGAGAGCAGGAGTGGAGGATGTTTCAACGTGCAAAGAATCAGAAGAAGCCAGAACTGGTGAGGCCAGAATGGAGCAATCAGGATGACCACCACCCTCTTCCATCAGAGTTTGTGAAGGACTTGTGGCAAAAGTGGTGGAGGATGGAAGGCATAGTTGATCCAGAGGATGGAAAGCATAGATGATCTGGACAGTCAAGAACCAAGGCTTCACTCTGTGAATGGGCACCAAGGCCTTCCCTTGAGCAGTACTGAATACACTTGGTGTTGGTGTGAGATGCAAAGAGGCCCCTGACCAGAGTTCCCCATTGACCAAAAATGTCCACATCATGCAGTTCCCATTCACGATCAGTTGCAAAGTTCCTTCTGAGAGCACCAACAATCTCGTTCTTGGTTCTCGACACCGCTATACACTCTGGTAAGTAGGCCACCAACAAGAGGATACAGTGCGCAAAGTACCATTTCCAGAGGTGCACTGCTTCCATGCACAGTGCTGGGGATCTTGTGCCTCCTTGTTTATTTATGTAGTAAACCGTAGCGGTGTTGTCCGACATGATGAGAACATGATGAGAATGGATGAATGGTAAAAACTTTTGTCAAGACTCGTGGAGTAATAGTAAATCTGAACAGGAGGACACTGTATTGGAATTGTCACAGACCCACCATGAACCTCAGGAAGTGTCTGTGGATCGACTGGATGTAGATGTGGAAGCAAGCGTCCTCCATATCGAGAGCTGTAAACCACATGCCTTTTTATAGCGAGGGAGACCTGTGGAACTTTGGTTTGCGAATGGAACGGTTGAGATGTCGACGATCCAAGATTGGTCTCCATTCCCTTTCGTCTTGAGCAGCAGGAAATATTTAGAATAGAACCCTGTGCCCTGAAAAGCTGCAGGGACTGGTTCCACTACTCCTCTCTGCGGAGGGAGTTCACCTGTCTAGGGTAAGAATACGGTCATGAGAGCAATCCCTGAAACAGGCTCGGAGTGGATGGCATGGAGGAGGTAGCATCAAACTTGATTGTATAGCCGTGTCGAATGACATCCAGGACCCACTTGTCCGTATGTTATTATGCTCCATGCTGGGAGAAAGAGTTTGAGATGGCCCTCTCCCCGACCTGTGGACCTTCGGACACTTCTGTGGAGGTTCATATACTTGCTGGTGGTAGGAACTGGTGAGTTCTTTAGCACTGTGTAGGCAGCAGGCGGTAACATTTTAATTTCAGCAATGGCATATATATGCCTAGGGATCACAAGTTGGCTCTACTCTTTCAGCAAGCATAAGGAAACATCTGTCTTCTGTTTGAAAAGATGTGATTCATCAAAAGGGAGGTCCTCAATTGTGTGTTGTACCTCTCTAGTGAAGCCTGAGGAATGTAGACAGGATTCCTCCTCATGATGATTTCAGTCACCATTGTACACAAGGACATGTCCACAGAATTAACCACAGCCTGAAGTATGATCCTGGAGACCAACTTCCCCTCCGCAAAACAGCTTGGAAAGCAGTCATGATCCTGCTGAGGTAGTTTATCTTCAAAATCCGCCATCTGCCCATAGTTCAAAATGTCATATTTGGCCATCAGCGATAAGTAGGTTAAGATACGGAACTGGTGGCTGACCAAGCAAAAGACCTTTCTACCCATAAGGTCTAACCTCTTGCCCGCATTGTCTG
Source organism: Dermochelys coriacea (assembly GCF_009764565.3). Lineage (NCBI taxonomy): Eukaryota > Metazoa > Chordata > Testudines > Dermochelyidae > Dermochelys > Dermochelys coriacea. Next base: position 325,723,597 of record NC_050068.2, on the reverse strand, counting down.
AGGAGATGGAGCATGGATGCTGTTGCCTGGCCTGCTCCGTAGCAGCCTGGATCAGGCAGAGGATGGGAGAACAGAAATTCAGACCCCTTGGGCAGCAGACATACTACCTCTTTTCTGCCCCCGTTGGGGTGCACATGGCCGGGGCATGCCACACGGTGTGTGCCAGTTGGAGAATAGTGTTGTTGATTGGTAGGGCCACTCTGGCCAGTAATGATGATTGCAAGATGTCTAGTAGTTGGTGTTAACTGTCCTACACCACCCCAACGGGCTCTGAAGAGCATTAGATATTCTTCTGAGCAGCTCCTGAAATTAACGGTAGTCATCTTGGGGAGAGGAGGGTGTCGACGACACAGCCACATCCGGAAATGACAAGGGGAACCTCTCTAGATCCATCAGTACTGTCAGACCCAGTTTGACCAGCACATCATCCAACCCCAGTTCTGAACGAGTACTCGACGAAGGACAGGGTTGAGCAAGACAGTTCTGAAGGCGAATATTGGGGCCACATGCTCCAATATGGCTAATGTGGTTGATCCTGCTTTTGCTGCAGTGGTGCTCATGGAGCCGGGTATCAATGGCGACTGGGCTGAGGCAAGGGAGGGAAATGCCATAATGCTGTTGGAACTCTCTGGTAATCATTCCTTCCAAATGGAAGCAGCAGACCATGCATAGTATCCAAATCCTCGGACTCAGAGCAATTAAAATTAATGGGAAAACACTGAAACAAACGGAAACTGAAAAGAAAACCCCAGTCTTGGAAAACTAAGACAGGAGAGAGTTTTTCCCACTTTGAATATCTATAGTGACTGAAGAAGAAAAAAACCTGAAAAAAAAGAAAAAAAAATTTAAAAATATTTTAAAGGGGAAGGGGCTTGAAGTTAAATCATCCAGAACCAGAGGGACAATCACTTGGTGGGTGCTGTCCATGAAATGCTGGAGAAACTGTTCAGAGGGAATAGATAACTTGTATTAGAAAAGGGATTTTATCTAATTTGAAAGTGTAAAGCCTAAGGTTGTGTTTTTATTTTCTCTGCAACTTGTATGTGTTTGCTCTCTCTTACTATTTCATTTTTGAATCTATGGTTTTTCAATCAAATAAACCTTTTGTTTATTTTTACCAAGCAGGTCTCGGTTGTGCAATCTGCATGGAGTGTGGGTGTCAAAGTGAGCTGATAACTGGGGAGCTGTTCTCACACCTTTGGAAGTGACAAACCAGAAGGGAAAAGTCAGAGTGTCTGTACTTAAGAACTTGGAGTAGAAAGATTTGGGGAGACTAAGGATTAGAAGGGCTCTTGGGATCACCCTGCCAGGAGTAACTAAGCTGGTGGAAGCCAGAGTGAAACATTTATGCTTGTGGGCTGGCTGCTGGTGTCAGGGCTCTGGGCCAGAGCAGTACAGCAAGAAGGCACCCAAGGTTACAAGGTAGGCAGTGATGGAACCCCTTACTAATCTGGGTGATATGCCACTGATGTTTTGGGGATCACCCAATATTCACAATGAAGAGAGAGTCTTACGTAGCTTAAGAAAGAGGGAATATTATCCTTAGTCTTGTCTACGGCTAACTAATAGCTGCAAGGTGGTGATGTGAGGTCTGTCCCTTTCTAATGAAATTCCCTAAGGTGGCATACAGCATTATACAAGGTAACTCAAAGCATTAAAGCTCTGTTTTCTCACAAGAACACCTCTGTCTAAACATGTGAGTAGCCCTACAGTGTGTCATTGTACAACATATCAAGATGAAGTACTTATTATTCAGGAGGGGAGTAAGGAGGAATAAAAGATAGGAAATCAGATTTTCAACCTGAGAAAAAAGCAAGAGGAATTACATTAGCTTCTCTGCATAAGATACATGCTTTGTCAGATTTTTGACTCTGCCATATGCAGATGTGGCCTAACAATGCCTGATATGTATTTCTCAGTTCACCTAATCACATTATTTCAGAACCTGTTAACAATCAGTCGTCAACAGTACAAAACACAAATGGAATTAAGAGCCTGGAAAGGGCATTTAACAGCAACATATTATGTTATCAGGAGGGAGTCAGGCTCACTCTAGTCTTATTTTTGAAGAGAGGCAGAGATACAAGGGTGCCAATTAAAATGATTGAGATAGATTACACAGAGATACAGATGAGGGGACAAAGGGTCAAATTCTGCTCAACTTCACCTGTGCTACACCAGAGAATTAAGTGCAACTGAGAGAAGAATTTGACACCCATTGTTCATCTACTCATAGTTTGAGCAGATTTAACTAAATCTGCTTAGAAACTGACTTAATTAAATCAATACAAACCATTTGTGTGGATACTCATTTTAGATGACTGCCCTATTTCAATTTAGCTCAACAGTTCTCAAAATGTGGGTTCGGACCCCAAAGTGGGTCACGACCCCCTTTGAATGGGTTGCCGGGGCTGGCTTAGACTTGCTGGGGCCCGGGGAGGAAGCCAAAGCCTCAGGGATTCAGCCCTGAGCAGCAGGACTCAGGTTGCAGGCTCCCTGCCTGGGGGTGAAGCCCTTGAGCTCCAGCTTTGACCCCCTTGCCTGGAGCGGTCAGGCTCAAGCTTTGGCCCCCCCACTCAAGACAGTGGGGCTTGCACAGGCTCATGCTTCATTCCCCCTCCTGTGGTCATGAAGTATTTTTTGTTGTCAGAAGGGGGTTGCGGTGCAATGAAGTTTGAAAACTCCTGATTTAGCTTAAACTGGCTCTTTATTGAGGTTATTCCATTTTACCCCCCTAGGACACACAGCCAATGGTGAGAGAAGGAGTTTTTCTGCAGCTGAAGGAACACCACTCCCCTGCATTTTAGCTATTGCTGACAGAAACCCTCTTCTGCCAACATAGCTGCATCTACACTGGGGGTGTTGGTATAGCTGTGACAGTAGGGAGTGTGGTTTTAAATGTAGACCAAACCTTACTAAATTGATTTAGTTAAAGTAATGCAATTTTTTTTTTATTTTGGACAAGTCCTCAGTGTCCATTCCAATCTTGGCACAATTAAATCTAATCTTGCCATAATCTTATCAGACTGTCTTCCTTCATTATTTTCCTATCTTGATTTGCAATAAGTTCAAGCTCCTTTTCCTTACTTTACAACTCCATCCTGCCAACCCATTTTCACCCTCTGTAACCTTTTCTAATTGCACCTCTTCTATCTATCCATCTCCCTCTCTCTCAACTTCACAGCTATTTTCAGTCCCTTCATGTAGAAGAATCTGCAGTTCCCACATTGCCATGCATCCTCTTTGTCCTTTTTTCAAATCTGACTTTACAGCACATTTTGTTATAAAGCCTCTCTCAATTAAACTCTTGATCAGTAGTACTCCATGCCTTGCTGTATATGCCTGGTGACTTCATCATCATATTTGTCTAAATTATCCTTAAGCTTTACAGGCAGGTACCTTGTTCTTTTACATGTTAGCACATATGTCTGGACTTCACTCAGTTTTGAAGCATGCTCTGTGCTGCCCAATGAAGAGAGGAAGACATGTCCCTTGTCTTAAGGATTTTATAGCTTAAACAGATGAACACAGAACACAGCAGCAGACTAAAGTAGCAGCCTCTAATTTAAAACCTCCTCTTTCTCGGAAAAACTAAGATCAGAGTTACTAAACATTCCTATGTTTTCATGACTGATGTTCTGTGAAGAATATATCTAGCGTGACCAGAACTGACATTTGATAATTGCTAAGGAGCCAAACTAACTCACATTTCAAAATGCCTTTCTTCAGTGTTCCAGGTAATGTCTTACATTTCACTAAGCATCTATTACACATTAACAAGAGATTGTAAGAATATGCTTCTGAAGATTCAATTGGTATTTTGCTTCACACTGGGTCTGATTGTGCAAAAGCTAACTCATAAGCAGTGTGTGTGAAATAATGTCTATAGAGGGACTCTTGTGAGTGTTTTGCAGGCTTGGGCCTTTTATTTTTAACTTTCAGATTCAAAGGAGTTCAGTTTTAATTCTCTCTATAGCAATATCTAGCTTTAAGCCAATCTTAAAACCAATCTTTCTAAAGGAAACTCTAGTTTTAATATATTTTGGGCAATGTGCCAGATCAATGAAGCTTAACCCTTCAGAAAGGAAAGCCTGAGGCAAGGAATTAATACATTTAAATATCATTCAAAGAGTTCCTAGATAAAACCAACACTAAACAGATTACAAAGATTCTGGCAATTGACTGAAGTGATTACTCGTACAAAAGTAAAGTAATATAAAAATTATGACCTTTCATTTATCACCTACTACTTTACCACAAAAAAGTTATATAAGAATCCTGTAGAGATTATACCATATTTTCAAGAAGATCCATTTATAGAAACTACTTATAAACCACTTTCTTGCACTATCATAAAAATAGGAACAGAAATGATGGGATTTCCTGGACCTCAGTATAATAAATCCTTACAAATAAACACCGGAAAAATGCAGGGCTATTTGTTGTATAGCATGGTAAAGTACAGTAAATTACTTGCAAATACCCCATTATTCTGTCTGAGATTTTGGGCCTAATTCTGCATTTATGAGTCACAAACAATTACAGGAAATATATTTTTAAAAAAATCAGTCACATAAACATGTCTTTCAATCCATTTTCATTAACCAAATACACAAGCTGGTAGCAGTGAAGAGTTTCACCTGTACAAAAACCACAGTACTGCAGATGGACACATTAGCCTGCCTATAGCCTAGCAAAGGACATATGCATGATGGGAGGCGAGAGGGTGGGGAGGCTAAACCATTCTACAGCACAGCTGAAAGCAGACATGAAAGACTGCATGATTCTATTATCTGGTGTTAATTCAACATGCACATTTCAATAAATGCAAACTGTCCCACCAGAGACTGTATGATCAGGATCTTTTCTACAATACAGTGAGCCTATCAACATTTCTATTATTTTCAGGGATTAATAACTCAGCAGTGTAAAACTGAGTTTGAGCTGAAATGTGAAAAGTCTCAGCTCCAGAAGAGTTTAATTTAAAAAGAAAGTATCTATTCTGCCATTGATTAACTTAAACTGTGAAAAGAATGAATTTACTGATTTGAAATTATTTCTGCACACTGATGAATCCTTTTACAATTTTTAGACATGTTGATTTCCTCAGTGAGGAAAGGTTTAAAAATTAATCTAATTAATCTACTGATATTTTTGTTTCCCAATTAACACCTATTAATTGTTTCCCTGCATTTCTAACAGAAACCCGCTGGGCTGTTTCATATCTTTAAGACATTAATAAGTCACCAGGACTGGATAGTATTCACCCAAGAAGTCTGAAGGAACTCAAATATGAAGAACTACTATCTATAGTATGTAATCTATCATTTAAATCAGCTTCTGTACCACATGATTGGAGGCTAGCTAATGTGACACCAATTTTTTTAAAAAGCTCCAGAGGCGATCCTCGCAATTACAGACCTAACTTCAGTACCAGGCAAACTGGTTGAAACTATAGTAAAGAACAGAATGATCAGACATTTAGATTACCACAATTTGGTAGGGGAACCATCACCACAGTTTATGTAAAGGGAAATCATGCCTCACTAATCTATTAAAATTCTTCGGGGGTGGGGGTTCAAACAAACATGTGGACAAGGGCAATCCAGTGGACTTTCACAAAGCCTTTGACAATGTCCCTCACCGGAGGCTTTTAAGCGAAGTAAATAGTCATGGGATAAGAGGGAAGGTCCTCTCATGGATCAGTAACTGGTTAAAAGATAGGAAACAAAGGGCAGGAATAAATGGTCAGTTTTCAGAATGCAGAGAGATAAATAGTGCTATCCCCCAGGGGTCTGTACTGGGACCAGTCCTAGTCAACATATTCATAAATGATATGGAAAAAGGGATAAACAGTGAAGTGGCAAAATTAGCAGATGATACAAAATTACTCAAAACAGTTCAGTCCAAAACAGATTACGAAGAGTTACAAAGGGATCTCACAAAACTGGGTGACTGGGCAACAAAATGGCAGATAAAATTCAATGTTGATAAGTGCAAACTAATGCACACTGGAAAACACAATCTCAACTATACATACATAATGGTGGATCTAAATTATCTGGTACCACTCAAGAAAGAGATCTTAGAATCACTATGGATAGTATTCTGAAAACATACACTCAATATGCAACACCAGTTGAAAAAGCTAACAGAATATAAGGAACCATTACAGAAAGGTAGATAAGACAGAAAATATCATAATGCTACTATATAAATCCATGGTACGCCCACACCTTGAATACTGCATGCAAAAAAGGAAAAGGTACAGAGAAGGGCAACGAAAATGATTAAGGGTATGGAACAGCTTCTGTATGAGGAGAGATTAAAAAGACTGAGACTTTTTAGATTGGAAAAGAGACAACCAACAGGGGATTGATAGAGGTCTATAAAATCATGACTGGTGTGGAAAAAGCGAATAAGGAAGTATTTACTCTTTCACATAACACAAGAACTAGGGGTCACCAATGAAATTCATAGGCAACAGGCTTAAAACAAACAGAAAAAATTACTTCACACAACACACAGTCAACTTGTGGAACTTGTTTCTAGGGGATGTTGTGAAGGCTTCAAAAAAGGGGTTCAAAAAAGAATTAGATAAGTTCATGGAGGATAGGTCCATCAATGGCTAATAGTCAAGAAGGTCAGGGATGCAACCCCATGCTCAGTGTGTCTCTAGCCTCTGCTTGCCAGAAGCTGGGAGTGGACAATAGGGAATGGATCACTTGATTGCCTGTTCTGTTTATTCTCTTGCAAGTACCTGGCATTGGCCATTGTCAGAAGACAGGATACTGGGCTCGATGGAACATTGTTCTGACCCAGTATGGCCATCTTTATGTTCCTGTCTATGGGCTTGTCTACACTTGAAACACTATAGTGGTACACCTGCAGCTGCACTGCTGTAGCGCTTCTGTGTGATACTACCTACACCAATGGGAGGGGTTCTCCTATTGGCATAGATAATCCACACCTCCCTGAGAGGTAGTAGCTTGGTCAAAAGAAGAATTCTACACTGAGGGTTAGATCAGCATAACTATGTTGCTCAGGACTGGATTTTTCACACCCATGAGCGACATAGCTGGGCTGACCTAAATTTTTAGTGTAGTCCAGGCCTATTCTGGGAAAGTAAATGCCCAGGCACCTCAAAAAAGTAGAATTTGTGTGCTTTCAGTATAATCAAAGACAACATCATTCATCACTTGTGTTTATTTGAATTGTTAATCACTGAAATAAATCCAAACACATTTATTTCATGCATGTATCTATCTATCCATGCTTACTCTTGGGGGAATTCTGCACCACTGCACAATGCAGAATTTTGCAGAATTCCCTGTTCCCCTGCAAAATTGTGACTGCAGAGTTGCTGGCTGCCACTAGGGGCTGGTGGACTCTGCAGAGCCCAGCCCACAGTGAGAGGAGTGGCTGGACTGGAGGCTGCATGGTCTGCTTGATCCTCATTCTCCCCGGGGGTGGGAGAGGGCCCAGGAGACTAGGGTTGCCAGGCATCTGGTTTTCAACCAGAACACCCAGTGAAACTGGGACCCTTGAGGCTCAGGTTGGCAGCGTAGCAGGGCTAAGGGACCCTGCACCCCGAAATTCCTCCCGCATCCCAACTCCCTGTCTCAGCCCAGAGTCCCTTCTCGCACGCAAACTCCCTACAGGAGCCCACACCCCTCAACCCCCCCAACACTTCAATCCCCTGCTTCAGTCCCCTCCTACACCCCAAGCCCATCAGCCCCAGCCCCACCCCAGAGCCCGCACCCCCCTGCTGGAGCCCTCACCGCCCCCCCACTCCAACCCCCAGCACCATCCTTAAGCCCCCTCTTGCACCCAAAATCCCTCATCCTCAGTGTGACAGGTTGGCTCACAGAAACCCTCTTGGGAACTGCCAACCGATGTGCTGAGACCGCTTCTAACCCGTTTTCCCTGCCAGCTTCGGACTCCAGAAACTTGCCTTGTTTGAGCCAGACACGCTTGCCGGCTGCAAATACAGACCCAGGTATGAACCACGTCCCAAAAACTTCAGGCTTAACTGAAAGGAACTTAGAGACAGGAACACTTCTTAACACTCAGATGCCCAACTCCCAATGGGATCCAAACCCCAAATAAATCCATTTTACCCTGTATAAAGCTTATACAGGGTAAACTCATAAATTGTTCACCCTCTATAACACTGATAGAGAGATATACACAGCTGTTTGCCCCCCGCCTCCCCAGATATTAATACATACACTGGGTTAATTAATAAGTGAAAAATGATTTTATTAAATACAAAAAGTAGGATTTAAGTGGTTCCAAATAGTAACCGAGAATAGAACAAAGTGAATTACCAAACAATCCTTTCCCCTGATACAGCCCTTGTTCCAGCTCAGGTGGTAGCTAGGGGATTTCTCATGATTACAGCCCCCTTTGTTCTGTTCCACCCCCTTATATGGCTTTGGCACAAGGAGGGAATCTTCTGTCTCTCTGGGTCCCCACACTCAGTAGATTACAAACTTTGTAATGATATCTTACAAGAAACCTTTTGCATGAAGCATATTCCAGTTACATTATATTCATACATATTAGCATATTTTCATAAAATCATAGAGTGCAACATCACACCCAGCCCCACCCACAAGTCCACACCCGCAGCCGGAGCCTGCACCCCGTCTCACATCCCAAACCCCTTGGCCCCAGCCCGGAGACCCCTCCTGAACCCCATATCCCTCATCTCCTGCCCCATCCCAGAGCCTGCATCCCCAGCCAGAGTCTTCATGCCCCCCACATCCCAACCCCCTGCCCCAGCCCAGAGCCCTCTCCTGGACCCTGAACTCCTCATTTCTGGCCCCACCTGGAGCCCACACCCCCAGTCCAGAGCCCATACCTCCCCCGCACCCCAACCCGTGCCCCAGCCTGGAGACCTCTCCCACACCCCAAAATCCTAATCGCCGGCCGCACCCCCAGCCAGAGCCATCACCCTTGTCTTGCACCCCAACCTCCTGCCCTAGCCAGTGAGCGAGGGTGGGGGAGAGCGAGTGACGGAAGAGGAGGGATAGAGTGAGCTGGGGTGGAGCCTCAAGGAAGGGGCAGGGAAAAGGGCAGCACAGGTGTGTTTGATTTTGTGCCATTAAAAAGTTGGCAACCTTATGGGAGACCCAACTCTGAAAAAGGGTGAGAAGGGCAGGCCGCACCATACCCACATCCCCTCACAGGACAGTAAAGAAACTGGAGGAAGTAAACGCCCTGGGGGTGCTGCTGTCTGGGCTAGGGGTGTGGCCTGTGGCAGGGCTCTAGAGGAAAGGGGGTGCTGGTGTCTGGGCCATGGTGCCCGGTGGCTGGACTCTGGGGGGGAAAGGGCGTTGGTGTCTGAGCCAGGGGGTGCCATGCAGCTGGACTCTGGGGGGATGGGAGTGCAGATGTATGGGGTCTGGGGGCCCCACACAGCCCCCTCCAACATCCCCCAACTGGAACTGGGTTGTCACAGGGGTTTCTTTAACTCTACTCCTGGGGGAACCTTTTTTGCTGTTATCTGTATTGTTGACATACTTGTTGAAAGGTATTTTGAAATAAATTACCAAAATAAATAAATTACCTTTCTCCTTCCCTGACCCTACTGAAATAGTTGGTGCTGGAATCTTGCAGGTAGTTTTACTTTTTAAATAGGTGATTATTCTCTTTGATTTGAAACACTCTTGTCCAGTTTCCATAGTGCTTACCTGCAGCAGCCACTCCATTCACCTTCTCTATTACTATTCTAAAAATGTAAGCCTTGCAGAAAAAAAGGCCTAATTAAGTCGTGCAGTAGACTGCACCAGCAACACAGTCAGAGCACTTAGGGAGAGGAGGAAACACATTTCAAACATGTTGGGATTTATTTTTTTCCCTAGTGCAAGTTGTAATTCACTAGGTTAGTGACAAGGTTATTCATTATACCAGTCAGAGCAGGGTAATTTTTGGGCAACAAATTACAGCTATACAGTAAACAAAAAGTTTGGGGAATGGCAGCTTTTTCAATATTTTCAAGTCTATTTATACATTATGGAGAGGATGGGTGTTCCAGTGGCTAGAGCCTGGGACTCGGGGACCAGGTTCAATTCCCAGCTCTGACACAGATTTCCTATGTGACCTTGGGCAAGTCACTTAGTCTTGCTGTGCCTCAGTTTCCCAGCTTTAAAATGGAGATCACAGTATTCCCCTATCTTACAGAAGCTTTGTGATGATAAATGCGATAAAGATAGTGAAGCACTCAGATATGGTAATGTGGACTATTTAAAGTATGCAAGATACACAGACAGACCAAACTCAGCTAAATCTTTATTGAATCCATTGATCTCTCACCTCCAATGGGACTTACGATTCCACAGAACAAATTGCACTTTTTCCAAATACTCCTGGCAAGAACATGCAGAAAATACAAAACTTGTATAGGGGACCTCTGGTAGATGTGGGAATGTTTCAGAGATTTTAGTCTCTGGTTTCCTTACAGCTGCATAAATTTGAGTAATACAATATTTAAGTGATCTATAAGTTGGTTATTGATTTATCAAAAATATAGCAACAAGTCATCAGATAAAATTTCTCAGAGTGGCACTATTGTTGTCTGTACTATCTATCCATTTAACTCATTTGTAATGGAACTGGCACATGGAATTCATTCATATATGACACCTGTAAAGTTTACTTGTAAAATTAGAGGATAACCTGCAGCTTTAAAAAAAATAAAGAAGAAAATATCAGTGCTTAAAAACACATCTGAGCTTTTCTCCTAGTTCTACCTCAATAATGGAGGCTATGCGGGTTGTGAGAGGAAGAAGGAATTAAAACATGTGCTGTGTGTAGGTTTTTCTATCATTTTTAGACCAGGGTGGGCAAACTACAGCCCACGGGCCACATTCAGCCCGCCAGCCAATTTAATCCAACTGGGGCTTGCCCCGTTCCCGCGCTCCAGCTGGGGAGCAGGGTCAGGGGTTGTTCCATGCACGTGCCAGGAACTGCAGTCAATGGGAGCTGCGGGAGTGGCACTTGCGGGCAGGGCAGCGCAGCGCACAGAGCCACCTGGCCATGCCTCTATGTAGGAGCCAGAGAGGGACGTGCCACTGCTTCCGGGAGCTGCTTGAGGTAAGCTCCGCCCGGAGCCTGTACCCCTGGCCTCATCCCGGGCCCCAACCCTCTGCTCCAGCCCTGATCCCTCTCCCACCCACTGAACCCCTCAATCTGAGCCAAGAACACCCTCCTGTGCCCCAAACCCCACATCCCCAGTCCCAACCCAGAGCCTGCACCTCCAGCTGCAGCCCTCACCCCCCCCCCCCGCACCACAAACTCCTGCCCAAGTCCTGAGCCACCTCCTGCATCCTGAACTCCTCATTTCTGGCCCCACCCCAGAGTCTGCACCCCTGGCCAGAGTCTTCACCCCCTCCTGCACCCCAATTCCAATTTTGTGAGCATTCATGGCCCGCGATACAATTTCCGTACCCAGATGTGGCCATCAGGCCAAAAAGTTTGCCCACCCCTGTTTTAGACCCTACGGCTTTATACAATATTGGATAACCTATTTTTCTGATGAAATGAAACAAATATATCCTCCAAGTATCTGTAAATAATACATTAATAATAATAAATTTGTTAGTCTCTAAGGTGCCCCAAGTACTCCTTTTCTTTTTTGCGAATACAGACTAACACGGCTGCTACTCTGAAACCTATTAATAATTTAGTAGGTCTGACTGCAAAATGAAGTAATTCTAACATTCTGGCTAGAAACACCTCTTGGCTACAAACTAAAATGTCATTTAAACCTTGGAAAGTTGCCAGAAGTAACTGATATTCAAAACTTCCCAAATTGCACACTGTTTACAGAAATCTTGAGTATTGCCCAGAAAGAAATCTACAGCATATATCACTATTTTTTTTACATAATCATGTGGATCTCTGATGTGTTATCCAGGTTTTTAACAATTATATGCTAAACAAGTAAATATCTACTCCCAAAACTACCAATATTCTGCAGCATCCAGTTCCAATACACTGCCACCATCAGATACAAAGAAAAGGTACAACACATGCAAACCTGAAAATTGGAGGAAGGCAGCAGATCAGCAGGATATTTGAAGGAATATTAATACTTTTTCTTTGTGCTTCATAGAAATGGCTCATGACACAGGAATCAGGAGAAATTAGATGAGTTACTTATATCTATATGTAGCATTATATCCATTGTGTTGTTACAAAATTTGAAGTAATTATTGCAAGTACGAATCAAGTTTAAATTGGAAAAGTGACATACATTGTTATGTGATATTTAAGATTTTATGAAGTTTATTTTTACAAAACGTCTTATGTGGGTGAGTGGAAACTATAAATGCCTAGACAGAAAGAATTGACAGTTTCCCTTTGAAGATTTCTAAGAGTGCTATATGAGAGCTTTTAAAAGGACACTTCACTCCACAGATGGGAACAGTAATTTCTTTTTGGTGCTAAGACCTCAATCTTGCATAGCAATCTGTGTAAGGCAGCTCCTTACACTCTCACAAAGTCCCAGTGAGTCAATCGTACCTCCCTGAGGGTACACTGCTCTTCCAGTGCGGATTGCTTTGCAAAGTCATGCCTTAAGTTAACAGCCTTTGTAAATACCAGCTAGCAGAATTTATGTATGTTAGGAAAGGTTGATATAATTGTTAAATGCACACTAATTGTTTTACTTGGAGAGTTGAATAATTCCTGTAAGGAACTATACTGGAAAGAATCTTTTCTTGGAGATCATTCTCTATCTCAAAGAATATAAAAATCTCCCCTACTCTGATTAATAAAATAAAGTATTTTTTCTAGCGGTCTCAACAGCAATTTCTTGGATGATATCTCTGTTTTAAGATTTCTCAGATCAAAAATGGATATTGAATGTTTATTTGGGGGGTTGGAGGGGGGGGGGAGAATTTTTGCTTTTGTTTTTCTGAAATATACACAGAAATTTTCTCTACAAGGCCTCTCCCTACCCCTTACACATGCCATCTGGCTTCCTTCAGTTGCTTGTCCTCCACAGCAAACCCATACCAGATTGACAAGGCCTTGTGGGTAATCAGGATCCAGGGCAACAGGCAGCTAGAAGAGCCAGAATTTAAATTTGAAGATTTATGACAGACCACATTGAATCCCTTCTGTTCCACCCTGAGAGAGTATATTGTTAAGCTCATCTACATGTGAGTAGGGAATCAGACTGCCTTTAGAAAACTGCCTTCTACCCACATCAGTCTGCGTGAGCCATGTTGTGATGGTTATTGATATTGTTTTGAACTATTCCCAATACTTACCAATCTGAGGGATAAAAACAGAACTTCAGAATCAGATGGTTGAGTTTGTTTACAGCAATGAAACTCAGACTGAGGCTCACAAGCTGCAAGTGGCTCTTTAATGTGTCATATGTTCCAGATTTAAGGAATATCTACAATACCTTTTAAGGTTCTTCACACCCAACTTGCTATCAGTGGCCAGCAAAATGACCTATTCAGTAGGGATATCATAGTCAGTTTCCTCTTGTGATGGCAGTAGACGTAAGATGCAAAATTTTTAAGAGTAAAAATAATGTACCATTGGTAAAAACTTACCAAGGGATGTGGTGGCTTCTCCATCACTATATCTTTCTAAAAAAATACTCTAGCTCAATAAGAAGATATGGTCTTGATGCAGGAATTACTCAGCAACATTCTAGGAACTGTGTTTTAGACAAGGTCAGATTAGATAATCACAATGGTCCCTTCTGGCCTTAAAAATCTATGAATCATTTCAGATAATGCACAATTCATAGTTTTTCCAGAACAAAGTATTTTATGACTTTGTACTTTTTCATACATTTTACTATTTCTAATTAACATATTCCAGTGTTAATGAATAGTGCTGTCTTCTTCTGTGCTGTTTACTCATTTTTGCCTCTAAGGTTCTGTCACCTCTATTTTCTTGGGGCAAATTGTTCTGATGAGTAATAGAATTGTATGTTTTGGTACTGGTTTATTTTGATGTAATTGTTACTTACAGGGATCATCTATTATTTTAACCAGACAGAGTTTCAAGCCATGTTAATGTTATTATGTGGAGATAGATATTAAAGATGGATGCTACAACTTCTGCTCTGATTCACTGGGCTCTTTTTCTTGTGCTTTTTTCTCTTTTTATCATGGAAGATCTTTAAAGCTGTTTGTAAAATGTTGAGAGAGGCTTAATTCTGTTCAAAACCAAAGAATGCTCAACAAACTGAAAAGCTTTTAGATCTCCCAGTTGGCAACATCTCACAGGCAGTGAAAACAGAAAGATTCTAGGAAGATGGGTAAAGGCTCAAGGTGTTTTTACTCAGGTATATCAATGTGGGCTGTGGCGACTGCTGATAAGGATGCTTGATTTTGATCAAAGAAAGTGAAAAAAAGACAAAACATGATTCTGGTGGTACGGTATATACGTTAAAGGCTTCATCCAGTTGTCTCTACATGGACAGATAAACACAGAGCTGCAGATCTTATAAAATTAGCTTATAAAAAACATATAATGTGATATATTGCTGTATATTGAAAGGCAGGTTTAACCTGTACAAGTATAGGGTTCTAACACCATATTTATCTTTTTCTTTCAGTTACATATTTAAGAGAATCATTATCTATTTCACTGTACATATATAGATTGAGCCATTTGATTTATTCTGTTAATATTCATTAATGGCAGTTAAGTGTAAATTTAACAACACCCTCAGGAAGACACAAACCAGGAATGATCTAAGAGTATTTGGCAGTCAACAGATAGGATCAAACATAAAAATACATCCATTATAGCATGCGATTAGGGCCAAAATGCACCATTAGTTCTTAAGCAGAACTCCCTAGGGGAGTAAGTTTTTACAAAATAGCATGTTATAGAATGGTCAAAAGCTGAACCAATCTAATGGGTAGCTCTGCTTAAAAAGTGATAGCATGATATGGCCCTTAGCAACTTTCTCTAATCTGCAGTGTGCTTTTGCCAGTTGTTATTGTTCTTATGGCCTATTCGGTTTTTTGAAGGGTGTGACAGATGAGTTTTTAACACCGATTAGAAAAAAAAATTAAAAGTTTTATTAAGGGTTTAATCCAGATAAAAGAATACTAGACATATTAAGACAAGCTCTTAAAAAATTTAAAGGTGCATTAAAAACAGCTATAAAACAGCTATAAACAATTATGGCAACCCCAAATGGAAGAGTAGTTTAGAGCCTGCAATACATTTAGCCAAGTTTAAATAACAGGTTATGAAAAAGTACTTTAAAGCGATAGAGTAATAGCATAAAATGAAACAGTTACACAACGTATCAGCCTTTGACCATTCCACAGTAAGCTATTTTGTACAATTGTATGCTATGTAGAAATGGTTAGTTTTAAGCTCCAGAAAAATCAATAGTTTACATTAGCATGCTGTAAACAGTTTAACAGGCAAATAGGTACGTCCTAATTACAGAAGAACTATACTCCTGTAACCTCTAACAGAGAAATTCAGCACCCTACAGCAAAACACCTCTAATCATCCAGTGACACTAATCAGTTTTTCAAACCCAGAACATAACTCATAGACTGAATGGGCAAATCGGGGGTGTACTCTGCTGTGCACTGGCAGGAGGAAATAAAATTTAGCTCCCCCATCCCCCACCTGGCTGATGACTAGTTTGGAGGGGAGATGCAAGGGCTCCTTTCTCTGACTGATAGGTTTGTACTAGTTGTTCTAGCTACATTGGTCCCAGAATATTAGAAAGACAGGGTGGGTGAGGTAATATCTTTTACTGAACCAACTTCTGCTGGTGAAAGAGACAAGCTTTCAAGCTAACAGAGCTCTACTTCAGATCTGGGAAAGACTGTTTGAAGGCCAGAAGGAGGAGTTCAGGAAAGATTTCTTTCAGGATGTGGTTCCCATCAAGTATGGCTTGTAATTGTTTAATGATGCCCCGTGTGGGTTCCAGTGTGGGATGATAGGTGACAATCACGGGTGTGCAACTGGACGGTTTTTTCCCTCCTGTATTGAAGCAGGTCCTATCAGGGTATTTGCATGGCCCGTTCCATGATGCAAACCTACTTCTCTGTTAGAGTGACTTTGTTTGGTGAAGGAAGTTTTAAGTGTATTAAGACTTTCAATCAGGGTATATTCTGTGGTATCTGAAGGCCTGGCTGCAAGTAACAGCTTTCTTGATATGTTTGAGGTGTTTACTGGATCTGTGAAGATAAAGCGTGATGATCTCTGGGTTTCTTGTATACAGTCTTTAGGGTTCCATTGTTGAAGCTGACTGTAGCGTCCAGGAAGTTGATGCTGGTGCAGAAGTAAGGTAAAGAGAGTTTGATGGACGCGTGGGGGTTGCTGAAGTCATGGTGGAAATCTATGAAAGAGTTTAGGTCATCTGTCAAAATATTATTATTATGGATATATCTCAGGTATATCATTGGCTTCATGGTGCATTTGTCTATACATTTTTCCTCAAGGTGGCCCACAAGGGGATTGGCATATTTGGGAGCCATCTTAGTACCCACTGCTGTTACCATGGTTTGGGCAAAGTGTTTGTTGTTGAATGTAAAATTGTTAGGGGTGAGGATGAAATGGATGAGTTTAGCAATGTATTTGGGGTGGATATCTAAGTGTTGTCTGTAATCTTGTAGATACCCTGCCAGCTTAGGGTAAAACTTCCTCAAGGCACAAACTCTTTGCCCTTGGAGGGTACGCTGCCACCACCAAGTGATTTAAGAAAGAATCAGGGAAAGGACCACTTGGAGTTCCTATTCCCCCAAAATATCCCGCCAAGCCCTTACACCCCCTTTCTTGGGGAGGCTTGAGAAAAATATCCTAACCAGTTGGTTACAAAGTGATCACAGACCCAAACCCCTGGGTCTTAGGACCATAGAGAAATCAGTCAGGCTCTTAAAATAAACAGAACTTTACTAGAAAGAAAAAAGGTAAAAGAAGCACCTCTGTAAAATTAGAAGAAAAGCTAATCTCACAGGGCAATCAGATTTAAAACACTGAGGATTTCCCTCTGGGCAAAAACTTTAAAGTTACAAAAAGAAAACCAGGAATACACCTTCCTCTCAGCACAGAGAAAATAACAAGCCAAAACAAAAGTAAACTAACGCATTTCCTTGCTAGTACTTACTAATTCTAATGGAGTTGGATTGCTTGCTTTCTTCATCTCTTTCCAGCAAGCACACAGAACAGACAGACAAAAGCCTTCCTCTTCCCCCCCCCCCGCCCCAGATTTGAAAGTATCTTGTCCACTTATTGGTCCTTTTGGTCAGGTGCCAGCCAGGTTACCTGAGCTTCTTAACCCCTTACAGGTAAAAGGATATTGTGCCTCTGGCCAGGAGGGATTTTATAGTACTATATACAGGAAGGTTGTTACCCTTCCCTTTATATTTATGACAGGTGGCGACATCCCCTGGTGGGAAAGATGGTGTTCTGAGGGAGACTGTAAATATTGTGGAGTTTCTAGAGAAAGTAGGTTGTGTCTTGGAGGAAGATGGCCCTTTGCATGGTGAGTGATTTGAGGATGGTTTCTATGAGTCCTGATATTCCTTCAGTAAGAGTGCCATGGCCAGATATGATGGGTCAGTCCGGGTTCCCTTATTCGTGTATCTTGTGAAGCCTTAAGATGGGATGGGTTCGTGGGGGATGAAGTTTTGGAGTTTCTCTTGGAGTTGTTTGGGGAAGGATTTGATGATATTCTTAAATTCCTGGGTTAATCATGGTATGGAGTCTTCTCTGAGTCCTTTATAGTAGCTGGTGCTGGAAAGTTGTCAGTTGGCTTCATTGGTGAAGTCATCATGGTTGAGGATTACAATAGCACCCCCTTTGTCTGCTGGTTTGATCACTATCTGGTGGTTGAATTTCAGGTACTTTATAGCTGTCCTCTTAGCTTGATATTTTGATATTTGTCTCAAATATTGTCATCTGCCACCCCACACTGGAACCCATATGGAGTGTTATTATACAGTTACAACCATATCTGATGGGGATCACATCCTGAAAGAAATCTTTCCCATATCCCTTCTTCTGGCCTTCAAACAATCCCCCAAGCTCCCCATAGATCAGGACAGACCTATTCAAAGGGGCATCAGACCCTGCCAGAACAACAGATGCAAAATCTGCAGACATATCTCCACTACTACACTGATCAATACTCCCCGACAAAACTCCTTTCCATGGGTCCTACACCTGCCTATCACAGCATGTGGTGCACCTCATCTAGTGTACTAAATGTCCCAATAACAACTATGAAGGGCAAACTAAACAATCACTATGCTCTTGAATGAACTCATATAGAAATATGATAAAAGACAAAAACACCATATCACCTGTGGGAAAATACTTTTCACAAAACGATCACTCCATATCTGACCTCTCAGTCCTCATCCTCAAAGGAAACCTGCATAACACATTCAAAAGACAACCTGGCAGTTTAAATTCATAACTTTGCTAGACATTAAAAATCTGGGTCTTAATAAAGACATTGGATTTATGGCTTATTACAACAATCTGTAACCCAATAACCCCCATTTTTGTCCTATAACTGCAGGGGTGTTAACTGGGCACTTCACCTTATATGGTCCCTTAGAAAGCAGTTATGCTAAACAATCTGTTCCCTCTAGTGTTTAGCTCTGAGTACTTTCCCTAAATCTGAAGAATTCTGTGCATCTCAAAAGCTTCTCTCTTTCACCAACAGAAGTTTGTCCATTAAAAGAAATTACCACACTCACCTTGTCTATCCAGATTTGTATTTCATTAAATAGTAGATGGAATAAATTGTAGACAGAACCAGGAAGGGCATTCTTGACCCATGGCAAAGATAAAGAGATTCTACAGAATGCCCCACAGCAGCACTTGAGGCAAAACTAATGGTTAGGCTAAAACAAAAGGTCTCCTTCCTGCCCCAGAACCTATGATCAGCAAGGACTGTAGGTCTGGCTTTAGCTTGTTCCCTAACGTCTATTGCCTCCCTCTACCGTACGCCTGCTGCAGCAGTCTCTTGGGAAGACAGAAAAAAAAAACACTTACTGGCCTTTCGTAACTGTTGTTCTTCGAGATGTGTTGCTCATGTCATAGAATCATAGAATCATAGAATATCAGGGTTGGAAGGGACCCCAGAAGGTCATCTAGTCCAACCCCCTGCTCAAAGCAGGACCAAGTCCCAGTTAAATCATCCTAGCCAGGGCTTTGTCAAGCCTGACCTTAAAAACCTCTAAGGAAGGAGATTCTACCACCTCCCTAGGTAACGCATTCCAGTGTTTCACCACCCTCTTAGTGAAAAAGTTTTTCCTAATATCCAATCTAAACCTCCCCCATTGCAACTTGAGACCATTACTCCTCGTTCTGTCATCTGCTACCATTGAGAACAGTCTAGAGCCATCCTCTTTGAAACCCCCTTTCAGGTAGTTGAAAGCAGCTATCAAATCCCCCCTCATTCTTCTCTTCTGCAGACTAAACAATCCCAGCTCCCTCAGCCTCTCCTCATAAGTCATGTGCTCTAGACCCCTAATCATTTTCGTTGCCCTTCGTTGTACTCTTTCCAATTTATCCACATCCTTCCTGTAGTGTGGGGCCCAAAACTGGACACAGTACTCCAGATGAGGCCTCACCAGTGTCGAATAGAGGGGAACGATCACGTCCCTCGATCTGCTCGCTATGCCCCTACTTATACAACCCAAAATGCCATTGGCCTTCTTGGCAACAAGGGCACACTGCTGACTCATATCCAGCTTCTCGTCCACTGTCACCCCTAGGTCCTTTTCCGCAGAACTGCTGCCGAGCCATTCGGTCCCTAGTCTGTAGCGGTGCATTGGATTCTTCCATCCTAAGTGCAGGACCCTGCATTTATCCTTATTGAACCTCATTAGATTTCTTTTGGCCCAATCCTCCAATTTGTCTAGGTCCTTCTGTATCCTATCCCTCCCCTCCAGCGTATCTACCACTCCTCCCAGTTTAGTATCATCCGCAAATTTGCTGAGAGTGCAATCCACACCATCCTCCAGATCATTTATGAAGATATTGAACAAAACGGGCCCCAGGACCGACCCCTGGGGCACTCCACTTGACACCGGCTGCCAACTAGACATGGAGCCATTGATCACTACCCGTTGAGCCCGACAATCTAGCCAGCTTTCTACCCACCTTATAGTGCATTCATCCAGCCCATACTTCCTTAACTTGCTGACAAGAATGCTGTGGGAGACCGTGTCAAAAGCTTTGCTAAAGTCAAGAAACAATACATCCACTGCTTTCCCTTCATCCACAGAACCAGTAATCTCATCATAAAAGGCGATTAGATTAGTCAGGCATGACCTTCCCTTGGTGAATCCATGCTGACTGTTCCTGATCACTTTCCTCTCCTCTAAGTGCTTCAGGATTGATTCTTTGAGGACCTGCTCCATGATTTTTCCAGGGACTGAGGTGAGGCTGACCGGCCTGTAGTTCCCAGGATCCTCCTTCTTCCCTTTTTTAAAGATGGGCACTACATTAGCCTTTTTCCAGTCATCCGGGACTTCCCCCGTTCGCCACGAGTTTTCAAAGATAATGGCCAAGGGCTCTGCAATCACAGCCGCCAATTCCTTCAGCACTCTCGGATGCAATTCGTCCGGCCCCATGGACTTGTGCACGTCCAGCTTTTCTAAATAGTCCCTAACCACCTCTATCTCTACAGAGGGCTGGCCATCTCTTCCCCATTTTGTGTTGCCCAGCACAGCAGTCTGGGAGCTGACCTTGTTAGTGAAAACAGAGGCAAAAAAAGCATTGAGTACATTAGCTTTTTCCACATCCTCTGTCACTAGCTTGCCTCCCTCATTCAGTAAGGGGCCCACACTTTCCTTGGCTTTCTTCTTGTTGCCAACATACCTGAAGAAACCCTTCTTGTTACTCTTGACATCTCTTGCTAGCTGCAGCTCCAGGTGCGATTTGGCCCTCCTGATATCTTTCCTACATGCCCGAGCAATATTTTTATACTCTTCCCTGGTCATATGTCCAAGCTTCCACTTCTTGTAAGCTTCTTTTTTATGTTTAAGATCCGCTAGGATTTCACCATTAAGCCAAGCTGGTCGCCTGCCATATTTACTATTCTTTCGACTCATCGGGATGGTTTGTCCCTGTAACCTCAACAGGGATTCCTGTTACGTCCATTCCACGTAAGTAGGTGTGTGTGCTCCCCACATGCACCAGTGCCGGAAATTTTTCCCCGAGTGGTATCTGTAGTGCCGGCACTGGTGCTCTCTGGAGTCGTGCATATATGCGCGTAAGGGGTGCTGCCGCCGCCCCCTCCTTCAGCTCCTTGCTGGAACTCTGACAGAGGGGAAGGAGGGTGGGTCATAGAATGGACATGAGTAACATCTCGAAGAACAAGTTACGAAAGGTCAGTAAATGTTTTTTCCTCTTCGAGTGCTTGCTTATGGCCATTCCATGTAGGTGACTCCTAAGCAGTCTCTCTCTCTAGAGGCAGACAGGAGTTCATGGATGTATTTATTGTAACTCAACTCTGCCAAAACCAGCATCATCTCGAGGCTGCTGGGTGATGGCATAGTGGGTCATGAAGGTATGGACAGATGACCACATCGCCGCCCTGCAGATATCCTGGATTGGAACACGTGCTAGGAAGGCGGCTGACGACTCTGGTGGAATGAGCTGTCACCACCGGCAGAGTCGTGGCTCCTGCCTGCTCATAGCAGGTACGGATGCAGATGGTGATACAAGATGAAATCATCTGGGATGATACCGGGAGTTTCTTCATCCTGTCAGCCAGCGCAATTAACAGTTGAGTAGACCTCTGAAAGGGCTCTTGAATGACTTTTGATGAAGCAATCATCGAGATACAGAAAGATCTGGATTCCTCAACATCTGAGATAGGCTGCGACTACTGCCATACATTTTGTGAACACTCTCTGTACTGTTGCTACGCCAAACAGAAGCACTATAAACTGGTATTGTGTATGTCTGACCACAATCCGCAGGAACCTCTCGTGGCCACAGAAGATGGAAACATGAAAGTACACATCCTTTAAGTTGAGGGTAGCGTACCAGTCTGCAGGATGCAGGGAGGGAATGATGGAGGCCAGAGAGACCAGGCAAAACTTCAACTTCTTGAGGTATTTGTTGAGGCCTCGCAGGCCCAATATGGGTCATAGACTTCCCTTGGCCTTTGATATCAGGAAGTATCAGGAATAAAACCCCTTCTCTCTCAGCTCCATGGGAACTTCTTCTATTGCCCCCACCCACAGGAGGATTTGCACCTCCTGGATGAGAACCTGCTCGTGAGAAGGGTCCCTAAAGAGGGACGGGGAAGGTGGGGCAGAAGAAACTGGAGGGTATATACCCCACTGCTATCGTACTGAGGACCCTGGTCCGTTGTTATGGGAGTCCAAGCAGGGAGGAAGGGCAGTAAACGGTTCAAAAATAAAAGATGGATTGGATCCTGGTTTCAGACTGGGAGGTTGCCCTCAAGCAACCTCTCAAAATGCCTGCCTATTTCTGGGTGTGGCGTGACTAAAGCTGTACTGAGCCCCCACTGCCAGTGGTTAACCCTGGCGTTGCCTCTAGCCCTGGCTCTTTCTGGGGTAGAGCCCTGCTCTGGCCTGGCCGATGAATCTCTGTATCTTCTGAGGTTTAAACCTTTTCCTTGAATGGGCCAGGGTATAAAGGCCCAGAGAACGAAGGGTGGCCCTAGAGTCTTTCAGGCCATGTAACTTGCTGTCCATTTTCTCTGCAAACAGGGCTGATCCATCGCTATACATTAAAATGACACCTCCCGAGCAAAGCCTGGTGATTTGCTATGTGTAACTGTAGGCTGGCCATGGAATACATTTTTCTGCCATCCAGGTTGAGCTGCTTCACTTCCTCGTTTTTGGGGGTTGAGCTGGTTTGCCCCTGCTTGTCTTGCTCACTGGCAGCCAAGACAACTAAAGACCCGGGGAAGGGATGCACGTATAAATATTCAAAACCCTTTGCAGGAATGTAGTATTTGCATTCTGCCTGCTTAGAAATAGGAGACAAAGATTATGGGGTCTGCCACAAAGCTTTTACAAGCTTCACCACCACATATTGGATAGGCAGGGTGACCTTTGCTGGAGCTGCCGCAGCCAAAACATGAAATAAGGAGTCCGCAGGCTCCAACATTTCTTCCAACTCCAAGCCCAGGTTAGCAGCCACCAGTTTAAGCAGCTCCTAGTGTGCCTTCGTATCGTCCTACGGCACAGTGTGTGAAGGTCCTGCTACTGCCTCATCAGGCAATGAGGAGGAGGAGGAGGCAAGCAGAGGGGGAGGGGCAGGCTCTGTGTCCCCTGCCTGGGGGTCCATGTCAGGCAGAGGTTTTTGTGCCCCTTGAACTAACCCCTCATCCAAGTAAGGGGGTGGATGGGATAACATCGCTGCCCACCTCTCCAATGCCTCCTGAGACTGCGCACTGGACCTGGGTCCCTATAATCTGGGGTAACGGCCACAGATTGCAAAATTGCCAGGGCATGGCCCACTGGCCTTGTGGCCCAAATTTGCCATTGGGCCCTGGGGAATCCCCACTGGCTGTCAGGGAATGTCTGGCTTCTGGGCACCGCATCTTCTTGCTCTCAGAGCCCAAGGAGGAAGGGTCTTCCCTTGGTGACCAGGTCGGAGCCATCATAGGATGTACTTCCCCATTACGTCGGGCGGTCCAATGCCTGCCATCCGGAGAACTCTACCTTGACCCTGTCGAGCTCTGTCACATACCTGGCAACACTGCCCATAGGCCTGGGAGTGCTCTGGGGAGCGATGCCTCCAGCTTTGGGGTTCGTTTCGAGGCTCCAGTGATCAGGAGCGCAGGTTGGGTGCGGGCAAACAGTGTCAAAGTTCTGGGGACTGACAGCACGCCTCTGGGGTCCGGTGCTGAGGATCCGGGAACCAGTGCCAGGATTCCAGGGTTCAATGACGGAACTCGGCAAATGACCACGGATCTCTGGTGACCTCAAACGCATCTCCAGAGGTTGCTGGCAAGGAGCTGGTGATTGGAATGGAAATCCTGTCTGCATTCTGGTGAAGATGAGGTAGCCAGCATGAGTCTTGGCTCATCTCTGCCTCTCCCCTTATTCTTATGGGATACTGGAGAGCACCCACTCCCACCCATTGCCTCTTGGGCAGGCACCAATGACAGCGATCAGTGCCAGGAGGTAGCTGGTGCCAGAGATGCACTTCTGATCATTGCCGAAGTGCTCAGCACCAAGTCTGAGTGGGCCGGCTTAAGGGCTGACTCCATGAGGAGCGCTCATAGTCGTATGCCCCGTTCTTTCTTGGTCCAGGGCTTGAATCCCTTGTAGATGCGGCACTTTTCACGAATATGGGACTCTCCCAGACACTTTAAACAGCTCTGATGTGGATTGCTGATTGACATAGGCTTCTTACACCGCTCGCAAACACACGCATACCGCACTGCTATCAGCAGAGGGACTTTTGTGTGCTCGAATCAATCAACAATGCTGGCAGCCTCATTAGCTCTCCTAGCGTCCCTGAGCCTCCTGGCAGCATGCACCAGATAACCCAAACTCGCAGTTTACCTGGTATGTCCTTGACTCTACTGAGATGCCCCTATGTCTGGAGTTTTGATTCACAATCAGGTGCCCCTCCTACAGTGCCTCTACCCATTGGCCAAGCCGGAAAACCAACTACTTCCACTGAATGTGCCTGGGTCAATGGTAGCACTAAGGACTCCAGTACATGTTATAACATACCATCAGTTAACGCGAGATGTTGTCTGCCTGCTCCTAGCTGAAAGCAGATATGGCAGGATTTCATGTCTCATACTGGGACTCTAGAGTAAACAATGTCACAGAATTTAAAACTGGCTGCAGCTCTGTTACATGACATCCAACACGATTGTAAGTTCATATGATTCTTTACCCATCCTTGAGGGCGATACTGATTAAAGCTGTATAACCGTTTGTATCTTAATTGGAGTCCTGCTAATTATATTAACTCGTGCTTGTTCCAGTCCTCTTCCTTTAATTCCACCGTGTTCATGGTCAGTATTTATGGGCCAGGGGACCTATTGGTAAAATGCAATATTAAGTCAGCCTTATTCCTCTTTCCTGCTCATACTTGTAATTTTTTATTTTTGGGGGACATTTTCTTTCAGTTTTATTTTGAAGAGACTAAGTTTATGAGCTATTCTGTATTGTGTTCAAAGAATTTTATCTTTCTAGAATGAGTGGTACTGTAACTGAAGCCCCACAGTATTTATGTTTTCTTATTTGTTGGCAAGTTGGAGTCAGGTGAACCCCAGCTTCTTCTGGAATCATTCCAAAATGTGAGAAGCAGATCTGTGGTCCAATTTGTCAGGAGAAGACAAAAGAACCTTCTGCTTGCCTTGTCTACTTACCCTACCACCATTTCTCTAGGCGGTGATGAATCCCTAACATAACCCTGCAGCAGTTATAATACCCTATTTGTCATCTGAACTTTGCCTGCTGCATCATTGCTCCACTAAGACCTTTAGGGTAATATCTACAGTGCTGCTGGGAGTGTGCCTCCCAGCATGGGTAGAGAGACATGCTAGCTTTGCTTAAGCTAGTGAGCTTAAAATTGCAGTCAACGACATGGGCTAGCTGCCTGAGTACAACCCTGCCCAATCTCTTGGGTACATACTCCAGTAGCTAGCCTGTACCCCAACATCCATTCTGCTATTTTTAGCACACCGCTCAAGCAACACAGCTCCTGTTTGTCTATTGAGGCCAAGAGGCACACTCCCAAGTCCCCTGTAGCTATACCCTTTGTGCCTGCCTGGATGCAGCAACCTCAGGGATCAGAAAGCTATACTTTGGTGATGAGTTGATGGTATAAGAGAAACTCCTAGAATTTACTGGCCTCTATTGATTGACTGAACGAGTTCTGGTCCTACAGGTCCAACTGAAAGCAGCAAAGGATCTAAAATTTGACATATTCTGAAATTCAGCTGTTACAGATATTGCAACTGCTTGCAATATCTTTGGGGACCATATGGTGTTCAGTTTATGTATCACTGTTTGCCAGGGATGGTATGCAACTCCAGTGGGGAGAATTACCACTGCTCTTCCAGGAACTAAAAACAGTGGGGGATGATTAAGGCAAATCACTGAGGTTGAAAACACCTCCAGAGAGATACCACTTCCTCCAGGGAGGAGTCCATGTACTGGTTCAACCTGTTTTTTTCAGAGACCAACAGACAAAGAAAGGACTTTTGGCATAAAAAAGCTGAATTTAAATTGACACAGGACTGTCTTTTGATTTAGCAAAATCTTGCCCACATGCTTAGGGTTCAACTGATCGCCATATTTAGGGTCAGGAAGGAATTTTCCTCCAGGGCAGGTTGGAAGAGGCCCTGGGGGGGTTTTGCCTTCCTCTGCAGCATGGGGCATGGGTCACTTGCTGGAGGATTCTCTGCACCTTGAAGTCTTTAAACCATGATTTGAGGACTTCAATAGCTCAGACATCTGTAAGCGGGGGAATAGTCCCGCTATTGTGGGGAACTTTCCTGGCTTCTGCACTACCCCATGAAGTGGGCTAGCAAAAGGATCTGAGTTCTCGCTCACACTTCCTTTAACCGGTGGCCTCCCTGCCCTGGAGGACTCCCCTTCCATTCTCCTGTCTAGCAGAGTCCTTGTAACCCCAACAAGGCTGGGCCCAGGATTCCTGGGGGCTCAACCCCAACCCTGCTGTGGTCACCTAGGACGGGGCTAGGGTGTTCTCACTCTTGGGTACTCTCTCTGCACTGGGCACTTCTCTGACCCACTGACCACTACATACACTTTAAAGCAAATGCAAATTATTTCATCAACAATTAATTTTAAAAAGAATAAGGAAAAATGGAAAAGGTTAAAGGAAACACATCAACCCGCTCTGTGGCAGGGAACATCACAAATAGCGTCTCTGGAACGTCAGGGCAGTTCACAGTCTGTTCCTTGTAACTCTCAGGCCTCCTTCTCAGGCTCTGGCTGTGCTGCAGGGATGCTGTGGGTTGGACACTCATTCTGGTGGTGGCCACATGCTCTCAGGCTCTAGGTGGCAAGGCCCTTCTTCCCAGCTTTGCCCCCGCCTGTCAGAGTTACCAACCCCCCTCGAGTCTGGCCTGCAGAGCCTCCTGGCTGAAGCATCTCCCTGTGCTGGGCCCACCGCCCAGGGTCCCCCTTCGCTCTTCCCAGCTGCTCACAACACCTGGCTCTGGACTGCTCCAGCCCCAGCTCCAGCTCCAGTCCCACTCTGCCTCAGCATGGCTGCTGCTCTGCCTCCAGCTCCCTGGGCTGCTTCTCTGGCCCCTCTGGCTCTGGTTGCTACACTGTCCTCCCAGGAAAAGTCTGCTCTTCAGGCTGCTTCTGTGACTCTGCTCCCAGCACTAACCTGCTTCATGGGCTGCTTTTCTGGCCCCTCTGGCTCTGGTTGCTGCAGCTCTCCTCCCAGGGCAAGTCTGCTCTCTCTGGGCTGTGCCTCTAGCTTTGGGGCTGCAGCTCTGCTCCCATGACAAGGTCTGCTCTCTCTGGGCTGTTTTTCTGGCCCCTCTGGATCTGGCACAACTCTGCTCCCCAGCTCAGCTTGCGCCCCTGCTTTCTCCTTAACTCGGCCCCACTCTGTGACCCTGGCAATTCCAGCTCACACGGAGGACCTCCCTGGCCTCTTGACTCCATGATTAGCCTGCCCGCCCTGTCATTCAGGGTAACCTAGAGCATTGGCCTCTCCCCATTGTTCTGGGGGACTGTCAGTCTCAGGGTCCTGATTCCACATCGATCCTTCCCCCTTTTAGTACTGGGAGCTAGCAACTAAAACATCCCAACTGAATGTTAGTAAGGGGGCAACAGTCCCCTTACACATAGGTGAGAGGTTTATTGCAGGAGTGGGTGGGTGAGATTCGGTGGCCTGCATTGTGCAGGAAGTCAGATTAGATGATCATAATCGCCCCTTCTGACCTTAATATCTATGAGTCTATGACAGGACCTTCTGTCTTGCAGAAGGGTTGGAAAGATTTTGGCTTACTAAGATCCGTTAAGACCGATAGGTAATCTCTGCTAAGCTTCTAGCATGTGTATAAGAACAATTCTTGTTTTTCATATATTTTCTCTGTAAAGCTTTTACTCTAAGAATAAATTTATTTTGCTTTGTGAAGGCTGGTTGGTAACTCATATACATTGTTGTAGCCCCTAGAGAAAGGATAACAGCAGGGTGCTGGACCCCAGTCATATCTCCTGGGGAAATCACAGTGAGGCGCAGTGGGACTGCAAACCTAAACCCCTGTCTGGAGGGAGAGACGCGGACCTCTGCCCAAGAGAGGTAATAGCTGGCAGCCTGAAAACTTAAGTTAGTGCCCTTGAGGAGGCCCAGGAGTGGGGGTGGGGGGTCAAAAGTGCAGTTAACCCTGAAACTGTGATAATGGTAAAATAAGATTCATAGATACTAAGGTCAGAAGGGACCATTCTGATCATCTAGTCCGACCTCCTGCACAGCGCAGGCCACGGAATCTCACCCATGAGCACTGTTGCTGAACTTTGGTCTCTGGGTGATTATCTTCCTCTTTGTAGTCATGATATGGATTGAAAGTGTCTGGAATAAAATGATCCTGTTCTAGCCCAAACACCAGTAAAGAGGTACACTTCACCAACAGGCAGTAGGGTAAATCTCCCAAAAAAACACATCTGATACAAGATTCACTTTTACACACCAAATATCTATTTTACATTAAGGCACAATGACAACAGTATTTTCAATGATTTGTCTTGTTTCAAGTCTTGGACTCGAAAACCAGAAATGATCCAGCAGCAACCACATTCCTGTGTTTGGTAGGACTCAGACGTGCACAATTATCAGTAACCTATAGAACCCTAATCCTACAAAACAACATTTTCCAATCTGTTTTTGTTTAGAGTTCAGTGAAGTCTTCCCCTTAAATGACTGGCACCAAAGGAAAACATTATCCAGATTTTCTTAGACCTTGGCTGGTCCTGTCCAACATATCTAGGAAGCTTGCTAGTTTCATTTCACACTCAGACAGAGGATTTTCCAACCTTTGCAAGGATTTTTTGGTACAGAATTCTAAAGAGCTGGGTGCAATCTGGAGTTCCGAGACAAGACCCACGTTGGACGGTCATGCAGATTCAATCAACTGTGCTCACAGCTCTGGAATATTTGCACTTGCTGTTCTGAGGTTCTGGCATTTAAAGCCATTTTTATGCTAGCCCCTTTTAGAGAACTTGTAGTAGGACACTGTTAGGACTACTCCAGACAGATTCTTGTTTGGGACATCTGGTGAGCAGAAGTTAAGGTACAGTTAATTTTAGAGTTAGGCAGAGTTAAGTTTAGGTTGTACCTTTCTCAGAAAAATTAAATAAGTAACATGTTCATAGAGTGTGACGAGATGAATGTCTGTCCTGTCATAGTCCTACCTCTATTGACATCTGGGAGTTTCAGGCACCAGGTTACCACATGAAGAGGACACTACACTAGCCACATTCCAATTGGATGTTATGTTAAAAGAGGAACATTTGTCCTAATGACCGGTATTTCTTGTGACAAGAATCCTCTGCACAAACAGTGCAGGTTGGTTCCACAACTAGTCAAGTACAGTCTAAAGCAGTGATTCTCAACCAGGGGTCCGGGGCCCCTTGATGGGCCGCAAGCAGGTTTCATGGGGTCCCCCAAGCAGGAGCAATGTTAGACTTGCTGGGGCCCAGGGCAGAATGCCTAAGCTCGGGGCCCTGAGCCCACCACCTGGGGCTGAAGCAGAAGCCTGAGCAACTTAGCTTCATAGGGCAGACTGTGGCATAGGGCCCTGGGCAATTGCCCTGCTTGCTACCACTTACTGCCAGTCCTGGCTTTTATATGTAGAAAACAGTTGTGGAACAGGTGGGCTGTGGAGTTTTTATATCATGAGGTGGGGGGCTCAGAAAGAAAAAGGTATGAGAATCCCTGGTCTAATGCACCTCTTGTGTAACTCTTTCTTCATGAGGGTGGAGTCATTTGGGGGTTTCAGTTTGAGGCTTTAGAGTTCCCTTTGTCTACCTGAGCCTGTTAGGACCATTGTTTAAGAAGATGAGTACAGAGAAGTGGCTACATGCTGTGTACTAGAATGGAATTGCCAAATCCAAATAATGTCATCAAGTTGCAGCTATTCACTTAGACCATAATTAAAGGTCTTTATTCACTGGCAGTCTCATAGTGTGCCAATTAAATTTTGACATTATGAGGAAATTAAATCATGATAAGAAGTATGGTTTTAATCTTTAAAGCAAACTTAATGTCAAAAATATTTCTGCCTAGCATAACAGCCCATACTAATTCTTTACTACAAGATGCAGGAATTTCATAGAGCTAAATTAATGTGGCCTAAAATGAAGCCTACTGGTATTTCCAATGTGTTCAATCTTTTATGGATATAGGATTTTACTCTGCTGTCAAGGTCATGTCTACTCGTGGAATGAAAAATTATAAATTGTTATGCTTTTGAAAACCTCCGTTTAAAAAATTATATTTTTCATCGTTAAAAAGTTGTTAAGCTACCTTCTTAGCAAACAAACAGTTTTTGAACATTTTCACAAGATGGAAAAAACTGTTTTGGCATTTCTTTGTTTATAATTAACCAGATGTGTAACAAAAGTTCTCTCAGAGCCATCAACCTTTTGTTTGTGATCAAATCAATTATCTGCAATTAACTTGTATTTTGTTCTGAGCTTTATATATGCGAGTTAACTGCGATTGATCAACAGCCCTAATATATTTATATTAGGGCAGTAGAGCTGTTGATCAATTGCAGTTAACTCACACGATTAAAAAAAAATTAATCACAATGGAAAAAATTCATCATAATTAATCGCCGTTTTAATTGCACTGTTAAACCATAGAATACCAATTGAAATTTATTTCGGTCTGCACTGCTTTGGATCGTTATCAAGCAAAACCCGTCATCAGCATGGAAGCATGTCCTCTGGAGTGCTGGCTGAAGAGGAATGGACATATGAATCTTTAGCGCATCTGGCATGTAAATATCTTGCGACACTGGCTACAACAGTGTCGTGCAAACATCTGATCTCACTTTCAGGTGACATTGTAAACAAGAAATGGGTAGCATTATCTCCTGCAAATGTAAGCAAACTTGTTTGTCTGAGTGACTGGCTGAACATGAAATAGGACTGAATGGACATGTAGGCAGTCTAAAGTTTTACATTGTTTTATTTTTGAATGCAGTTTTTTTTGTACATAATTCTACATTTGAAAG
Source organism: Dermochelys coriacea (assembly GCF_009764565.3). NCBI lineage: Eukaryota > Metazoa > Chordata > Testudines > Dermochelyidae > Dermochelys > Dermochelys coriacea. Next base: position 325,692,396 of record NC_050068.2, on the reverse strand, counting down.
TTCAACTTTCATGATAAAGGGATTGTACTACAGTACTTGTATGAGGTGAATTGAAAAATACTATTTCATTTGTTTTTTACAGCACAAATATTTGGAATAAAAAATAAATATAAAGCGATCACTGTACACTTTGTGTTGTGTTGTAATTGAAATCGATATATTTAAAAATGTAGAATACATCCAAAAATATTCAAATAATGGTATTCTATTATTGTTTAACAGTGCGATTAATCGCAATAAATTTTTTAATTACGCAATTAGTCGTGGTTAATTTTTTAATCGCTTGACAGCCCTAATAAATATTAGTAATGCTATCTTAGTAGCATACTAAGAAATACGAGTACTGCTGACTTCAAAGGAAGCATGATAATGATCTAAACCAAACAAAAGCCAAGAAATTTTCAATTAAAGGGATACTCCATTCTTCCTACATATAGGGAAAAAAAAATCACATTTTTCCCAGACTGTAAAGTAGGATATGATAAAATCTCTGCTGCTGTGAATTGGTATAGCTCCAGTGACATGTGTGCTAGCTTATACCAGCAGAGAAATTTGCCTCAATAGGTGACTTCAGAAGAAAACATCAACCTTAACTCTAAATTTCCTCACCTTTAAAAAATGAAAGCAAAAAGTAGAAATAAATATAGAAAAATCCTCTGTGACCGAATCCTTACTAACAGTCCGATTATGCAAGTGCACCTGGCTAATTTTACTCACTTACTTACATCAACTTGAAAACTGGGCCCTTAACTGTAAGCTTTTTGGGGACTATGTTTTGGTGGGTTTTAACAGCACCTAATACAATGGGGTTCCAATCCTGAAGGGTGTGATGATTGAAACATGACCGTTTATATCACTAATATTGTTAGACAACTGCAACAAATCTTATACAAAGTATGTCATAAAAAGAAACGGAGTACTTGTGGCACCTTAGAGACTAACAAATTTATTTAAGCATAAGCTTTCATGATCTACAGCTCAGTTCATCGGGAGCTGTAGCTCACGAAAGCTTATGCTCAAATAAATTTGTTAATCTCTAAGGTGCCTCAAGTACTCCTTTTCTTTTTGCAAATACAGACTAACACGGCTGCTACTCTGAAACCTGTCATTAAAGTATGTCATATAAGGTATCAATGGAAAAGTTACAATCTATCAAATATAATTATCCTGTTCCTATGCATGTATCATCTTTGTATCTAAAGTTATGAATATTGACTATGTACCAGTATTTCAGATGTGTTTGCTCCTAGGGTAACACCCACAAGGTAGTTTACATCCAGTCTAGCAAGCACATTCTGAATGCACCATTCAAGTTGATGGCCCACTAAAGAACACTTATCTCTCACAAAGAAGCTTGTCACAGACCAGTGAGCCTTCCTGTGGACACCTTAGTCAGAATATGGGCAATGGCTGCTCCTATGAGTGATCAAAGCACGCAAGAACATGTGACCTGCTCATGTGACCCTGGACTCCATCATGTGCCTGTAATATTCCACAAACTAAAGACAGAGCATTGAGCATTCCCTCCCATGGGAGAAGGTATAAAAGACTCTGGAAGCATCTTCATTTTGCCTCATTTCTGCTATGATCTCTGGACTATGGACTTACAGTAAAAGGAGCGTATTGACTATGAACTGAGGACCTTCCAATCTTTTGGAAATTACCAGTGTATTTACAAACCAGCCTTCTGCAACATCACTAGTACAAACCTGATCCAAGAACTTTGCAATGATTGTACATATATGATTTCTTTAACCATTTTAATGCTCTCCTTTTTCTTTTCTCTTACTAATAAACCTTCAGATATTAGATACTAACGGATTGGCAACAGCGTGATTATTGGGTAAGATCTGAGTTATATATTGATTTGGCTATGTGGCTGATCTCTTGGGATTAGAAGACCAATTTTGTGACTAAATTGGTTTTCAATAGCCACTCCTCATAGAGTCCAGTGTCTGGGTGGTGAAGCAAGAGCTGGAATGCCTAAGGAGACTGCATTTTTGACTTCTTGTTAACCAGCGTGGTGAGACAGGAATTTACTTTTGTTACTGGCTTAGTATATCTTATGATAGAATAATCACCAGTTGGGGGGGTGAATCTGCCCTATTTCTCAGCAGTTTGTCCTGAATCTGATATTCTCAGCTGTGATCCACTGAGGCATGATTACACACGTGACTAACTTTACTCACCTATTTATATCAACTTGAAAATTGGGGCCTTAACTGTAAGCTCTTTGGGGGAGCGGACCATGTTTTGGTGGGTTTTAACAGCACCTAGTACAATGGGGATCCAATCCTGATGGGGGCTTCTTGGAGACACAGTTTTTAAAATGTTAAAATGATAATAATGAAAGAATATGACCCCAACTGAGTCGTGTATAAGCACATATTTAGGGACATTGAAAGAGTCTAGTACTGACCCAACAGTCCATTCATACTCTAGCTATGTTTTACTGGATATAATATCCATGTTAGGGAGTTTCTTGAACATGAATACAGCAATAGCAGTTCTTAAATACAATTACTATTATGGTCTGTCAAGTCCATGGGAAATTGCATACTGAAACAGGTGTATGCTACATGGTATACACAGCATTGCAATGGACCTGAAAGTTCACACAGTGCTTTAAGGCAATTTTGTTTAGAAAGCAGTTAGTGAGGTTATTTTAATCTTTCCACAAAAGCACCAGTTAACTATATGGAGGAATAGTTTGCAAAATTTTTGTTTAAAAACCAAAACCAGTCTTACTTTTCAAGAATGTAAATATGAATCACTTTTGTACATGTGATCTTCTAATTTTAAAATGGCTAATATTGACAAAAGTTTTTTTTGGGGGGGGGGGGGAGAACACGGGGGAATTTTTTTTATTTGTTTTTAAAGCAGCACAGTATGCTCCTATGCTGAGATGTTATCCAGGGCCACCATTTAATATATGTTGAATCTCCATTAAAAAGTATGCAAAGATTTTTTTTTAGGGTTCTTACAGAATTACATAATCACATGCTTAGTGGAACAATCCACATAGCAGAAGTATCATTTCTAGTAATTCAAGCGCCAAATTCTTTACTGGTCTTATGTCCTGTGTGAAACTACTTTGTCTTCAAGTATGGAGGTAAAGTGAGAGGTCATTGAGTTGTAGGATACCAAAGAATTTAGCCTTGAAAAAGTTAGCCACTTTTCAACTAACACAGCTATACATTGTGTTAAGCCTGGATTCACTGTTAATGTAAAAACTCCCATAAGTAGGAATTTTCAATAGAAATACTCAGAGACCCTTCACTAAATTGGCATTAGCAAAATCCACTACAATTACAAGTCTTTGCCTCCACACATTAGTAAAATACAGCTATCACAACCAAGAATTTCCTCCTGCCAAAACGAAGTATCAACTATAAACTTAACTTCTATGAAATGTAAGTAAGGCTACATTGTATGTATGTATGTATGTATGTATGTATGTAATAGAGTGATGTAAATATCACTTTCAGAAATTGAACTGCATGGTAATGTTATGCAAGAAAAACTTTTATATATTTTACACCAGGAAAAACTACAGCGTATTTAGCTGGGAAATGTAATATTTACTTCTATGTATCTTAAGAAAAAAGGGATGACAACTCTTCTGCATATTCTATTTACAATAAGAGGGAGGAAAAGAGCAGGAGCTCAGGTTTCAACAAGAAATTATATTTATGACACAATTCTTTATACGTGAAGGTGACAAATTACCTCTTCTACAGATATTGCTAGCTATTTAGCATATGAGGAACTAAAGTATGACAAGAAAGGAGCTTTAATTTTACACAGAATGCATCATACAGGAACCAATTATTATTATTTAAAACTAGCAAGATGGCTTCTTTTTTAAAAAAGAAAAAAAAACCCTGCTATTACCTGGTCCAAAATAAATGATTTTTAGACATGAAATAAAGCCTGTTCTAAGGCTTTTCTTCTCTGAAAGAAAAAAACCACAAAGATTTGGAGACTTGCAAGCTGGTAAAAGATTAGAAAGATCTCAAATAATTAATAGAATATGTGTAAACCTGATTATAAACATATTTACATTTGAAAATATGTTTCTCATACATTTACCTGTCAGATCTTGAGTTCACAATTCCATTTTACCTCTGCAATAACTAATAATCTCACAAACACTTAGAATCACAGACCCAACTTTGTTTTAGATTATTGTGATATGATCTGTTACAAAAGAAACAAAGACTTTTAAATTCAGGATTTGAGAGACAGGTAAAGGATACACCAAACAAATATTTTATTTTAAAATTTAATTATCTTAAACAATAATTTATTCAATTAACAAAAGTTTGTAGCTCAGCTTTTAATGGTGAAATTCTGTGGCCTGCGTTATGCAGACCAAACTAGAGGATCATAAGGGCTCCCTATCTGGCCTCAAAAATCTCTTAACCTTATATGAATCATCATTTACAGTTTGCATCAATCCTGGCATAAACTGGAATTAAAGATCCCATGAGCTAGTGACACTTTCCCACATAATTGTGAATAGAAAGAATATTATTGAGTCTTCATGAAGACCCCTACTTTGGAACTATTAGTTTTGACTTGTACTGTTTTGTTGCTGACTGCAAAAATAGCTTCATTTAAATTAAAGGGAACGTGCTTTCATGTTGCATTGAAGAATGGTCCTTGACAGAGTACAGTAGCTGCAAACAACAGAAAAGAAAGATTGCATCTACCTCATGAGATGTCAAGAAATACATTCCTTGTCAACATTTCTGGCATTAGATACAAGCAAGACTCTAAATTAGCATGCAAAAGATGCCACAGTAACTTCTGATCATGTGAATAATGTTTAAGCAAAAAAATAACTAATTTAAAATAAAAAAATTTAACAAACTAAAATCTCCAATCAGGTCACATATGTATGTTTTATTAAAAAATGTTTTAAAAGACAGTATTAAGCAAAAAGATAAATACTGATTTAGGCCCCTATTCAGGAAAGCACTTAAGAAGCATGTACTTAAATCCCACTGACTTCAATGAAAATTAAATATGTGCTTAAGAGATGTCCTGAATAGGGACACTTTTCTGAAGCAGGGCCTTAATGAACTTTCAAATCTCTTCATTCTAGGCATTGCACCACATATGGGACAAATTACATCTCTGATGGTTATGGAAATGAAAGGAGGAGAGATCTGATAAGATCTGTATGTTTGGATCTTTGTTTTGAACTTTCTTCAAAGAGAGTTGTCATATCTATTATATATAAAACGTGTATTGTATTTTATAGTACTACAACATATAGTTTTAATATGAGTACTCAACTGAAATCTAGGTTCTGTCTCTGAATTCTTCAAGTTATTGCTCTCTGAGAAATTACTATACAAGAATCATAGTTTTATAGTTCAAACTATTTTAAAGGCTTACTTTTTAAAATCCAGACACACACAGGTTTTCTGCTTCAAAATCAAAACCTATCCAAGGGAAACTTGAATGACCTCAGTCCTTTATCCTGAGTGTTATATGAATGTGTCAAGTACAAAAGGAAAAACATTAAATCTCACCTGTGCCACCAACCGCCACAAATGTACCAACTGCTACTGCAATCAGAAGACTGAACAGCCTTTCTTTTTATAACATAAAACTTGGTTTTATGCGATTCACCTCAGTTTTCATTTCTTACAATTACAAAGACTGAGCATTGTAAATCAGTATCTTAATAAAAGAAAAGCAGCAAAGAAAAATGACAATCTGAGTGGGTGATGGATTCTCAAGGAAAAACATCTGAAGAGTTCTCCATACAACAATATTTATAGAACCTCAAAAAGAGTCTTTAATTAAGAAAAGCTTTTGCTGAATCTTGTTAAAAACTGATATCAACTGATAGCAAGGATTAAGCTGTTCTCAGTTAGATAGATATACTGTACTATAAGTCTAGTAAGCACATTTTGCAATAATACCATAGTCCATATAAGTACAGAGAATTTTCCTATCTCTATACCCCAAGTTAGTTGTTAAAGACATTTTAAGAACACATTAAAAAACAGTGGCTACCAACTGCATATTAGAATTTCAACAGAAAACACTAGTAAATGTTTGCATTGCTGTGTGCATCCTTTAATATTAAAGTAATTAGTGAAGACTTGTAAAAGACGTGCTTATCCAAGAAGCTTTGTCCTCAATCCCTAATCTCCTGCTAACTGCCATCTCCAATATTTGCTCTAAGGAACTCATAGCCATCAGTCATCCAATGACCAACAGCACTACTGGAAATCAATAAGAAGCAGCTTATGACTTCCTAATCTCCTAGTATTGTAGCATATGCACAACAACAAAACAAGTTGTGTCACGAATCTCAACTGAGGTCACAGATCTGTCAGTCTTCTTCCCCAGAGAAAAATTTGAAGAAAGAAAAGATGGCAAAAACTTTCACTCATTTGTTGAGATAGGCTGAACTAAACCTATTCTCGAACAGAGGTTTAAACACCCACAAAGTCCAAACTGCAATCACTAAAGTATCACGACAAAATATCTATTACAAACTCTGGTTAAAAAACACTGTTTTTAACTCATGTACCATATACTTGGTGATGTCAAGAACCAATCCTATACTTCCAAAGAGTGGTTTAGAACACACTTTCATACCAACCCTGGGTCTGGGAGAAGTCACAGTAAGTTTACACATATGCATGAAACAATAATTAAAAACTGCCTTCTTCCCTTAAAGCTCATCCTAACTACGTAGCTCATTCAAAACCAATAAACCAACAAGAAAGAAGAGTTTGAAATATGAGCCAGCTCCATCACTGTTTAAAAAGAATCCAGTTACAGTGGCAGAGAAATAAACAGGCTAAAACACAGAAGTCTCCATGATGAATTCTAAGAAAAGTTATTTTTACACCAACAAATCCTCCCAAAATCAACTGTTAGGAAAAGACAACAATTTATGTTGGAATGTGTGCCTAGTAGTTAGAACAGAGAAAATGGAATCAAGAATCCCAGGTTTTATTACTGGCTCTTCTATTGACTCGCTGCACAACTATAGCCAGTTTACAACTTCTCTTTGCCGCTATGCTTTTGCAAAATAGAGACTATAAATACCTACCTAACTCAATTGTTGAGAGGGTTAATGTTTCTGAACCACTTTCTGAAAGATGTTATAAAAATGCAAAACATTATTATTGTGGTTGTTAATTTAAGATGGCTGTTCAGAATATAATGTGTGACATAATAGTCCCCATCATATTGGCAGCAGCAGTGGAAAATTAACTACTCTCAATCAGACTAGGGAAACCTGGGTAAAAGCTGTATATCAACTATATAATACTTTCAGTATTGCTATTAATCCTTCCCTATGAGTTAGAAGACATATGGTCTCCCTGGATTCCTCACACACATTAATGGTAGCTATATGCCCCACCTATATTCTTTTTGTATACAGAAAAATCTTACATTAGATTACTAATTTAATTGCAGTAGCACCTTAGAGCCCTAGCCATAAACCAGGACCCCACTTTGCCAGGCACTACACAAACAGAGAAGATATCACAAAGGTTAACTTCCTGCTGCTTCTTAAGATTTTTTTTTAAATGACTTCCCAGATGGAATATTATAATGATCTGTGTAGACATTTAATTATGGCTGCCAAAAAGCAGATTGCATGCACTTCTCCCATTCCCTCCCTTCCATAAATTAACTGTCCGACACATCTGAAATGCCATCATTATAATATAGAACAGCACACATACAATAATGCCTAGCTCTTATATAGACAAAGATACAGATTATATTTCCATTTGAACTCCCTTCCATTAATTCGTAGATTTTATATCATGCGCACATAGATCTTCATGTGGATAAGTCACAAAACCTCTACTCTTTTTCCCATGGCTATACATTCAATTCTCTCTCTCATCCTTCCCACCCCTCCCACCACACTTAGTTTTAATGTATTGAATTATGTTTAACCTATAAGCATAGCTTGTGGGATTTAGTAATATTAAACTGTTGTTTTATGAGCTGTTTGACATTTGTCTACTAGGTAAAAAACTATTTTGCATTGTTTTCTCATTGTCTTGCTTCTTTATTACCTTTTGTCATAAACACTGAAATACCATGTTATGGCATACGTTTCTGTAAAGTCTTTTTTGTTACATTAACTATTTGAAATACATGTTAAAAAAGAAAGTCATGATTTCTCTAGTGTTGTACAATTTGTTCCAATGAGAAAACACTGATCTACACAGAGAAAGGTAGTGAGATGTAGTAGTGCCTAGGAGGAGTCTACCTAGTATACAATATATTTGGTGATAAATATTTAAAAGAGTATTTCCATATAGCAATAATTTCCAGTTTATGTGGTGTTTTAGTTTTGCTTTTGGTTTTCTCTGGATCTGGGAAACCCTTTTTGTGTTACTGTAAAAATACAGTGCTGATACCACAGGAAATATGCATAGTGACCTCTAGCAGGGTGGTTCTTACAAAAACAAAATATGTAATCTGAAAAGACAGTCTACCTCACTTGCAGTTTGCACATTTACAGTCCTTAAGTACAGGGGTTATATAGAGTAATACAGAAGTTAATGAAGAGGACCCTAGAAATTTATTTCAGCTATTCCAAGGCTCAAACAGTATCATCAGTTCCTATGGAAACTAAAAGGATATTCTAGGTTATATCAGTATCAGCTGAGCATAATGCAGAGAAATCTGTGATTTATTTTAATCCATAGCTCAGAAGGTATAAATGTATTCTTAATGTTTCTTGCTGATTCTGAATTGCCCAAGCCTGATAAGCAATTCAGTTCCATTAGATCATGCTTCAAGATAAACTGAACACTTTTCTGATCATAACAGTAATGGGCAAATCTCATAAGGTTGGTCAAGCACCGTGAAGTTCACCATTCAAATGCTGAATATAACTGTAATACATATTTAGAAGATGGTCTTTGGGTGTGGGATGAGTAATAATGTGTTTAAATTATTTATTTTACATGGTAGCTAACATGCTCTGAAGTTAAAGAAACACCCTTAGATTTACAGAAACCTCTTTTAGTAGTTCCTTGTATCAGATGTTGAAGGAGGTTGATATTGGCAGTTCAAAAGGTTGTGCAATCCAAAACTATAACACTGAAGATGAACAGTAAGTTGAATAATGCAATATTAAATGAATATTGTTCTGCTAAAAAGAAAATAGTGCATGAGGATATGGGAAAGGTGGTAAAGATATACAGCCAGCTGACTCTGGGTTCATCTACATAAACTGTGACTGTAAAACAACAGCAGATGCTAAATTGATTTAAGGCACTTAGTTCATCTATTTTAATATCAGCAGGGACCAAAGCAATCACCTAGTTGACGTTCTGCATAACACAGGCCATTGGACTTGCATGACTAAATTCTTGATTTGGATCCAATAGCTGTGGTTGAACTAGAATATGACGTTTAGAAAAACATCCAATCTTGGTTTAAAAAAAAAATACAGTGATGAAGAATTCACCACAACCCTTAGATAGTTGTTCCAATGATTAATTACCCTGTTAATATTCGCGCCTTATTTCTAGTGTGAATTTGTCTAGCCTCAAACTCCAGTCTTTCGATCTTGTTATACCTTTGCCTGCTAAAGAGAAAAGCCCTCTATTATTAAATTTCTGATCCCCATTTAGGTATGTATAGTCCAATCAAATCACCCTTTAGCCCTCTCTTTAATAAGCTAAGTAGATAGAGTTCCTTGAGACTTTCATAATAGGGCACATTTCCCGACCCTTTAATTATTCTGTGGCTCTTCACTGAACTCTCTTTCATTTTTCAACATCCTTCTTGAAGTGCTGACACTAGAACTAGACACACTATTCCAAAAGAGGTTGCACCAGTGTCAAATACACAGGTAAAATGTCTCTCTGACTCTAAATAGTCTCTCTAATCCTATTCAATATTCCCCTGACATTATCTAACTGGGATGGCCCCACACACATTTTGCACTGAAATAACAAAAGGTGTGATTTAAAACAAATTGAATTAATTGGTGACTGTATAGACAAGCCATAAGGGACCCTATCCAGTTCCTAGTGACGTCAATGGGTAAGTGGATCTGATTTGGGGAACTGCAGAAGCGAGTCGTTGGGGGCAGGAGGGTTGCAGGAAAGCAGGTTTTGTCTCCCACCTCATGCCTAGCCTGAGCGACGGAACAGGCTGTTGATATACTCCCTCATTTCACAGGAATCTCCCTCAGAGATCTCCAGGAAACTCTTGTGGAGATATTGGGCAATCTGCCGTTTCTGCCCCCAATCCAAATGGGGGGGGATCATTACTGCACACAGGCTAGCCGCATAGGCGCCAGGGCGGAAGCTGCAGACTTGGAGAAGACCCTCCCTTGATTCCCTGCTCACCCTCAGCAGCAAGATATCTTCCATAATGATCACCTCCTGTGGAAAGTGTGGGGACAGGAATGATTATCAGGTCCACCATACAGTGCTGGCTCTCCCCAAGTGCCCAAGAGCCATGTGCCCAGTGTACAGCAGGGTCCGGGAACAGTGATTTACCCTGCCCCTGCTACTCACCATTTTGGGGGTCTTGTGGCTCACGTGTGCTTGCATGGGGTCAGCCAGTTAGTGACAGGTGTGGGAGTACTGGCTGTGTTTTAAAGTACTGAAACAGTGTTGTCTGTGTTGCAAACAATACTGCTTCTGTAAAATGTTGCATTTAAACTTCACAGAGATGACCTTGGGAGCACAGCCTTCCTCTCTGTTATCAGCAGCAGAACGGCTGCGCAGAATTAGAAAATGCCCAAGAAGAACTAAGGAAGACTTTATGTCTGAGGTTATGATACACTCCGCCGCGAAAAAAAAGAATTGAAGGAGTGGTGGGACACCAAGAAGAATGCGACACACCAGAAAGAAGCCACAGAGCGGCTCTTAACAGTTATGGAGCGCCAAGCAGACACACTCCAAGCTATACTAGCTCTTCAAACCAAGCAGCTCCGTGCCTGCCCTCCCCTGCAGCCTCTGACAAAATTCTTTCCCATGCGCCCCCCACACACACACACACCGCCAACACACTTATCAACCTCCTGGCTCCAATCTCTACCTGCAACATTCCACTCCTCCCTCCTCACAGTCCATCAGTGTGGATTCCCACTACCCACTGCACTCAACACCCATCCCTCTACAGTTTGGCCCTGCTGAAGTACAGCACCCGCTGTATCGTACTCCAAAAGAGAATGCTGGGTGTGATCCCTGGACATACACAAATCTGTAGCTGTCATGGTCTCCGCTTGAGACCTTCCCTTCCTCCATCCCCCTCCCTACTGATTATTTTTTTCATTTGACTCTCTCCTCTGGTTGTTGTCTTTCAATAAAAGAATTGTGTTTGTTTGAAAGCAATCTTTATTCTATTAAGTGAAAGCAAAAAGAGCACTGCAAAGCAACCTACAATTATGTTAAAGTCCCTTCTTGGATCATGTGCACCAATCACCTCCTAGCATTAGAAGCACTAAAATCCTGAGCATAGCAACAAATATTAGTGGCTTTCAGCTTCAAATAGATTCCTCAAAGCATCCCTGATCCTTATGGCCCCACACTGTGCCCCTCTAATAGCCCTGGTCTCTGGCTATTCAAACTCAGCCTCCAGGCACTCAGCCTCTGCGGTCCAGCCCTGAGTGAAGCTTTCACCTTTCCCTTCACAAATATTATGGAGCGTACAGCACGCGGCTAAAAGCATTGGAATATTGTCATCGACCATGTCCAGCTTCCCATAAAGACATCACCCGCAGGCTTTTAAACGGCCAAATGCACACTTCACAGTTATTCTGCACTTGCTCAGCCTGTTGTTGAACCGCTCCTTGCTGCTGTCAAGTTGCCCGTGTATGCTTCATGAGCCACGGCACTAAGGGGTAGGCGGGGTCTCCCAGGATCACAATGGGCATTTCGACTTCCCCTACGGTAATCTTCTGGTCAAGGAAGAAAGTCCCTGCTTCCAGCTTCTTGAACAGGCCAGTGTTCCGAAAGATACGTGCGTCGTGCACCTTTCCAGACCAGCCTGCGTTAATGTCTGTGAAATGCCCACGGTGATCCACAAGCGCCTGGAAACCATTGAGAAATACCCCTTGCATTAATGTACGCTGTGGCTAGGTGGCCTGGTGCCAGAATTGGAATGTGCATGCCATCCATCGTCCCTCCACAGTTAGGGAAACCCATTTGTGCAAAGCCATCCACAATGTCATGCATGTTGCCCAGAGTCACGGTCTTTCAAGCAGGATGCGATTAATGGCCCTGCACACTTCCATCAACAAGACTCCAATAGTCGACTTTCCCACTTTGAATTGGTTAGTGACCAATCAGTAGCAGTCTGGAGTAGCCAGCTTCCACAGTGCAGTCACCATATGCTTCTCCAATGGCAGGGCAGCTCTCATTCTCGTGTCCTTGTGCCGCAGGGCTGGGGCAAGTTCATCATACAGTCCAATGAATGTGGCTTTCTTCATGCAAAAGTTCTGCAGCCACTGCTCATCATCCCTGACATGCATCATGATGTGATCCCACCACTCAGTGCTTGTTTCCCGAGCCCAAAAGTGGCGTTCAACTGTGGTCAGCACCTTTGTGAATGCCACAAGCAATCTCGTGTCGTAGCTACTACACGTGCCAAGATCAACATCTACTCTACTTGACTTTGTAGTTTAAGGAATAACTTCACTGCCACTCGTGACGTGTTGGTCAGTGCGAGCAGCATATGGTCAACCAGCTCGGGATCCATTCCTGGAGCCCCAAAAGAGGTAGAACAGGGCACGCAGTACACAAACTATTGAAAGATGGCGCCAAATGTGCACAGAAGCACAGGGATTGTTGGGATGCAAAGCAATGCATCATGGGGCATTGGGACAGGACGCAGGATGCCCCACAACCTCTTCCGCCTTCCCACAAGTCTTAGCCACAAAAGAGAAAGTGGTGCTCTGTGGGATAGCTGCCCAGAGTGCACCACTCTGAATAGCGCCGCAAGTGTGAACATGCTATTGCGCAGGCAGCTGTCAGTGTGAACACACAACAGCTGTTTTCCTTCAGTGCTCTCTGAGCGGCGGGCTGTAACTGCCAGCACTGTTACTTTGCAAGTGTAGACGTGCCTTTAGACAATAGTCCCTGGTGAAATATACACGGGTCTTCTTCCCCTCCTGGGCTCAGATCTCAGTTCTTACCCACTCTTCTCCAGAGTACTGATTCTCAGGGCTTTTCCCTTCTCCGAGTGTCTCCCTTCTTCTCGGGCCAGTCACAGGAGCCAGACTCCCTCTTCAGTCCTCCTCCAGGCTGTCTGCCCAGGAGTTATCCTTCTGCAGCGCATACTACAGGAGCCAGCTGTCCTCCTCCAACTGAGTTCTCATGGCCTTTTGTTTTTGTGGGCATCTCTTTCCAAGATGGATCTAGTAACTGATCCTGGCTACATGATCCCTAGCCAATCAAGATCAGCTGAGAGTATAGCTGATTCTACACATATCAGGCTAGTCCCAACTCCCCTAAAAGGGCCAGCCAGCTGATGACATATATATTACAAAACAGAACTTGTTCATTAAAATAGAATGGGTGATGTACTAAACACCTACCTTATCCTACACTTTTCCTTGACTAGGAAAAAGTTTGAGTTCAGGTCAGGCTTAATTATTTCCTGTTAACTAATCCGAACCTATACTCAATCACTTTTCCTAGAAAAAAAAATCCACAGAGTCAAAGGAGTTAGACGACAGTTTTCGGCTGATAACACCTAGCACATTGCTTTCTGTAGTTCTGACTCCCAGCCTGTATGAACCAGGAAAATTAGGTGCATTTAGCAAACATGTTAATTAGCCAGTTTTTAAACATCAGGTAGCATTTAAAGCAGACAGATGTTGGTGTTTAAAATGTGTGAATTGGTTTTGGCCAATCCTAGGGTTGACTCTGTCTCACACTTTTTAAGCACCAGTGGCTTTGGCTACACTAGGAGCTAAGTAGTGTTTAAAAATGTATTAATTAACATGCTGTAGCTAACGCACCTCATCAGCTAATCTAAACAGGGTCCTAGCATGAGCATGCCAGAGCTGTAACTGCACCGCATGTGGAAAAGGCGAAGGATGTCCCACACATAACTAGCCCAGCTCTCGCCCTGCCATCCCTTTTTTAGTTAATGACCAAGGGCTCATTAATATGAAGCAGAGACTGCACTTCACAGTAGGACTCTGGCTAGTCTCAAGACTGGAGTGCAAAGGAACAGGTGGGTCAGAGCGCTTTACACGCCTCCCACCCTTTCCACATATGCACAGGGGACACTGTAAGCACATATAGTTCTCACTCTGCTTCAAACAGCGTACATGCGTGCACATACATCCACAGAATACCCTACTCCAGAGATTATTTAGTAACAAAGTAACAAACCTCAAACCTAGGCTTTCTCCCTGAGCTTGACTGTCCCTAGGATGTTCCCTGCTAAATCTCTCCTTACTAGGTTCTAATTTCCTCTGCCTAGATTGATACTCGAATCCTCCTAATATCTCTGCTGGAATTAACAAGAGCCACTTGCTGATATGACTGCACATTCATGCAAGGTTCAAGCACCTGACATTAGAATAACTTAAAAGACTTGACCTACATTCCTACGAAGTGTCATTGTGTACCACCTTATTACAGACACAAAAATTGAGATAGCTACTTTGTCAGGATCTCCTCCAGGGGACCAATTTAGCCAAATAACAGTGAAACTTAATGACTGCTGCTTAATGGATACTATATTAGAAAAAGTTCTGACAGTGTTAAGGGATTAAATAATATTTAAATGAGGGTTAAACAGGTGTAACATTCTGAACTCCACTCTTTTAAATAGAGTTATAGTCCAAAAAGAAATATATAATGTGATGAATGCCATTTTTAGTCTTGAGTTTATATTCCATACAGCATTTTATTATAATTCAAATCTTTTCAGATTTTTCATGAGACACTCTCTTCATAAGGACAATAGGTTGTCTTAGTTTTGTGTTCTAATTAAGGGGATTCTATTGTATTCTTATACAAAATAAAGTGGAAAATTTATAATAGTTGCAATGTTAACTAGGGCAGATAAATGCATCATTGCAACCGAGTGACATTCTGCTATACATCACTCCTTACAATACTGGATTGGGTATAAATAATAGAAACATGATATAATATGGTATCAATTACATAGGTACATAGTGATGTGAAGGCAAGAACAGCATGCATACTTATGTATCAATTGGGCAGCTCTCATTCTGGTGTCCTTGCACAGCAAGGCCTGGGGCGAGCTCTGCACACAGTTCCAGGAAGGTGGCTTTCCGCATCCGAAAGTTCTGTAGCCACTGCTCTTCATCCCACACCTGCATAACAATACGATCCCACCATTCAGTGCCTGTTTCCTGAGCCCAAAAGCGATGGTCTTCCCTATGCAGCTGCTCTGTGAATGCCAAAAGCAATCTAAAGTTGCTCCTATCCGTATCACACAGCATGTCAGGCAAATAGGAGTCTTCTTCAGTTAGGAACTTGATAATTAACTGCATTGCCTTCCCACAAAGATGCTGGGGTGCACAGCACAGAATGGCCATTGCAAAAATGCCGCAAAACAAAGCCCGAAGTCCATGGGACACAAAGCAATGCATCACAGGAAATTTAGCCAGGTAACGATGCGCCGTGATCTGCTCTGCCTTCCCAGAACATCTTCAGAAGGTGTCAAGCTGAGCTGTGGGATAGGTATCTACATTGCAATGCTCACACTGTCAGTGATGGTGCCCCCACCATGGACGCGATCTACGATAGAGGCAGCAAGTGTGAACATGAGATTCCGATTTTTATTATGCCAACTTTTGTGTCTCACCATTACTTTGTCAACAAAAAATTTTGTAGAGACAGCCTTTGTTATGTTGTTATTGATGGTTAATTGATCACATTCCCTGAGGCAGAAATGTAGCAGACTGCCTCAGTAGTAAGAAAAGCAGTACTTGTGGCACCTTAGAGACTAACAAATTTATTAGAGCATAAGCTTTCGTGAGCTACAGCTCACTTCATCCAAGTGCCACAAGTACTGCTTTTCTTTTTGCGAATACAGACTAACAGGGCTGCTACTCTGAAACCTGCCTCAGTAGTAACATTGTTAATGTTCCTATTGTTGGTTAACTGTTCCCATTCTCAGTCAATTTCCCCAGGAGCATAAACCTGTAAAAATTTAAAGCCCCTACATTGCCAGAGTAATGTAAAGCCTTATAAATGACAGCAAGAGAATCAGCTACGAAGATCTTATGTGCTTTCTCACTTTTTTCAAAGTGACACAATGGGGCTACATTACAGCGCAGGATTTATTTTACTTAGCCACTAAAAGACTTTGAGAGCAAATAAAACATTTACCAGTCAATAAAATGTCAGGACAATCAGAACCAAGCACTTCCCAAAATACTCAGCCAGGTCCAGGACAATGATTAACAAAACTGTATGACTTTCACGTGTGAAACTCTGAGCATTTTAAAATGACATTCTACTTTGTTTTTTTGTTGATTTCTGTTTGTTTTTTTCTGTTTGGTGTTCTGAAATGTAGTTAAATGAAAATCCAAGATTATAAAACTGGAATGCAGGGTATTAGTTACCAAGTGTTTGTAACTTAACTTTCATGTGTTTAGGAAATGCTGAATAGCTATTGTGTTTTTTTTCCTATATTGTAGTTTAAATAACTTACCAAAACAATTGAAACTCATGTAATTATACTGCATTTTTTTGACGAATAAAATTTGCAGAATTTTGTAGATTTTTTTTTTCCTGCACAGAATTTTTGGCACTGTATCCTCCCAAAAGTAAAAAAAGGAATAAATGTGGGTTTTCTTCCCTTTCTTCCTTAATTTGTTTGGGTGTAGTTGGCAGAGGTTGGTTGTTTTTTTTGAGAAAAAACATAGGTCTTAACCATTATTATGAAAAGCTACGGTGGTGTAGTTTACATTCATTTAGATCGGAAAGTAGTTATTTATTTTACATTTATTTATTGGATTCTCTAACATGATCATCAGAATCTGAATGCCTCACAAATATCAATAGATTTATTTTCACAGCATCCATGTGAGGTAGGAAAATACTATTATCTCCCTCTTATAGAGCAGAGACTGAGGCATAGACACATTACATAATATCCCCACAGTCTCACATGAAGTCTGTATCACAGAAAGAACAGAATCGAGAATCCAAGAATAGTTTGTCTGCATCCCAGTCTAGGGTCTTAACTACAAAATAATTTGTCCTTAAGATGTACTGTCATTCTTAACTCCTATACAAGGAAATTCCAGAGTCCGAAGACCTCTGCTAATGAAGGTTTGCCTTCCACTCTTAAGAGTTTCACATATATTTTTGATAGTCCCAAAGTACCTGAGGAGTGCAGGGTCCTGAAGTATCTCTTCATTCTACAGAAAGTCTAAACTAATAAGCTGACCATAAAGGAAAAATTGCTAGAATTTCTGCTCTTGCAAAAAGTTTTTCCAGAAATACACATGCACATAGATGAATGGGCTCATAAAACAAATCAGGAAGTCAGGGTCATGGTCAAGGACAAAACTATATTTACATTACCCAACACAAGACAGGAAAGATAACCTTATGGTTAAGGTGCAGGATTAAGAGTCAGAAATCCTGAGTTCCCTTCCCAGCTCTACCTCATGCTTTTAGTTTGACTTGGGCAAGTCACCCGACTTCTTGGCACCTCAGTTTTCCAATGTCAAAAACAAACAAATAAATAAATAATATAGAGATACTACTACTACTTCTTCTCTGACTTATATGATTATTCACTGCTGCTAAAGCATCTGGAGTTCCTCAAATCAAAGGCACTATGAAAGAGCTAAATGTCATCATCAGATGGCCCTGGCCTGGTTTATTTTGCAAACTGAAGTAGTGAAGGATACAGAGGACCACCCAGTTAGAAAGTTGCTCAGTCAAGCCCTGGTGCCATTTTACGGCCCAATCCTGCAACCCTAATATGATTAATTTCAATGTCTACATAATTGATGATTCTTCTGGATCAATTTAAAATTTCAGCCATAAAAATCATGAGACTATATCAGGTTGGTAGGACACACATAGAACTGGTCCCACTCTGGATCTGGAATTTGTTTCAGGCCTAAAAGTTCAGCAGGTGAAAGTTACACTTTTGTCATAGACTAACCACTGACTCCTTCAATTCAAAATTGAAGTGTATTTATGTTGTTTCTGGTGGGCTGCCCTTGTATGTCAAGGGAATCAATGTGTTTTCAAAGCAGTCATGAGAAAGAATATTGTTTAACCAAGCAACCATTCTATCAATGGCTTGGTAGGCATTTATAATGATCTTTTCTCTTTGTTGACAGTGCCCTGTCCATTGGCAACATCCTCACAGGTCAACATAGTTTACTTCAGATGAACTCAGAGTAGAAAAAGCAAGAGTGACAGTGGTAAAAGTCTCATGCTGAACCTGACCAATTGTAGCATAAAAACTTTTGAAATCTTATGCTATGTCTCTATAGTAAACAAAAGGTTTCTTCACCTCCATTATAACATCCACAATACTATGCACAGAAAAACTACTCCAGAAGGTTCACAACTTCGTTAATCCTAGCTGGTACAGAGTAGAGTTTTTCACCGAGAAGAATTTTCATGTTACTTTATGGATGAAATTTTTCAGTTCCCCATTGAGCAATATACTGCTGTGTAAAAAGAATAATATCTCATGCGGACAATTCAAGGCTTTATTCACAAACATTCAGCATGTGTCACTGGCCTTGGATGTGCTGGGGATGTGTCAGGCACCTGCCTGCAAGTTGGACCAATATCCATTATTGGTACAGATTGCTGATGTTTCCCTTCAGGAATGACAAGGTATCAGAACACCAGACAGCTGCTGGGAGACCTCTGCTAAAGAAGCCAACTCTTGATGCTTGCAATTTTGCTAATTTTCAACCTGTTTCCAAACATCAGTTTCTTGGAAAAGGCCATTGAGAAGGCTTTGACAGGGCAGCAAGGGAGGTTCTTGAATCCTCATATTCCTTTGATATAGGTCAGTAAGGCCTGGGTATGGGATAGAAACTGCACTGATAAAATTTTACTGTGGTCTCCCTCTGTCAATGGATGATAAAGTGTGCATGACAATTCCTTAAGATCTGGCAGCAGTCTATGATGTCACTGTTTGTGAGGTTTGCTTGTCTTTGTGACTCTTAGAAGGGATTTAGTGGCTCCATTTTTACCCTTCATAGAGGACTCAGAGGACAACTGTGGGCAATTACGCCTCTATGCCAAGTGCCCCCTCATGCAGGGTACCGCCAGGGTCTATTTTTTTCCTCCTTGAAAAAAATATCCTCCCAAGGAGATCAGGCTGTGGAATGAGCTCTCAGAAGGCATTCTGACCAAGGTCTTGGAGCAATCCCAGGGTAGAAGCCTAGCTCCTCTGCGACCTTCACCTGCTGGAAAGGAAGATGGTGCTTCCCATGGACCCAGCTTTGGGGTTCCAATTTTAAAATAAGCCTCCTTTTTCACAAATGTCAGATAAATGTGAAACTCCATCTTCCTGCCCATAACTGCAGAAAAGAAGGAGCTTTTGGTTTTTTTGCCTTCAGAAACTCCTGGCTACTGTGAGAGGGGATGCTCTGTTATCTACTTTTCTCCATGAGCCTTCTGGATGCTTATCTTTGCTGCTCTCCTTAGATCCCTGGCTACTGCAACAAAAGGAAAGGAGAAGATTTAAAGTTTTCCACTACCCAACCCTTCTTAGCATCCACTATTTTGGGGCCCTTTGGCTCATAGCTTTCCCAAGAAACAGTATGAATAGCATGAATTTGATATTATTCTCGACAGGTTCACTACTGCTCAGGTTTCCATAGAACAGCTGCAGTGAAACTGACCAGTCTGGTAAATTTCACTTTGCTGTTGATTGGAAGATCTACAAGAAGTGGCAGAGGCAGTGGAGGTATCTGTCTGCAGACTCAGGAAGACAAACAGTACATTACTTTATATTCAAGTCACATCTCTAAGGTCATCTTCATGGCCTTAGAGATGGAGGAATAGCTTAAATTCTGAAGAAGAAGATAACTTATGCTCCCACACTAGCCATGGAAGAGAGAGAGATCATTGTTGTCAATCCTACTCTTGGGAGGTGCTCAAATACAACGGTGATGTGGGCATCAAAACAAGATTAGGTTAGACAGAGAGAAGATTTGAAAAACACCCCGGTCGACCCCAGCAAGGAGTGAATGGATTTGTCAAGCCCTGCTGACAGTTGAGATCTCTATATCTTGTCAAGGGTAATAGGGATTATCTAAATGATTAAAGATAATAGCAGCAATTTCGTCACTGGACAGATAGTTGCTGAAATGTTAGAAGGAGAAGTTTCACCTTGTTAGCACTGTGCCTCATGTCATGGTTAACAGCCATCATAAGTCAGGGTAGCTTCACTTGGAGAATAGTACAATTCTAGGAGACAAGTGGTGAATTTTTGGTGCTGTTACAGTTCTTTTGCTTAAAAGGTGACACCTATGTGTTTCTCATAGTTATAATTTTTTTCATCACCCTTGCCCCATTTTCAGATGCTTACTGATGAACTACTGTAAGAGGGCTCATGAGAAGAAGGATGTTGATAAATTGGAGAGGTTCAGAGAAGAGCTGCAAGAACAATTAAAGGATTAGAAAACATGGCTTATAGGACAGACTCGCTCAACCTACTTAGTTTAACAAAGAGAAGGTTAAGGAGTGACTTGATTACAGTCTATAAGTACCTACATGAGGAACAAATATTTAATAATTGGCTCTTTGATCATGATCCAATGGCTGGAACGTAAAGCTAGACAAATTCAGACTGGAAATAAGGTGTAATTTTTTAACACTGAGATTAACTAACCAGAGGATCAATTGACCAAGGATTGTGGAGGGCTCTCCATCACTGACCATATTTAAATCAAGATTGGATCTTTTTCCTAAATGATATGTTCTAGAAATTATTTTGAGGAAGTTCTATGGCCTATGTTACACAGGAGGTCAGACTAGATGATCATAGTCATCCCTTCTGGCCTTGGAATCTATTCATCTATAAAACGTGGATTGTTTATATTAAAAAAAAGAGCATTGAGTATTTGGCTTATAAAGGAGATGCATGGACTTTGCAAGCATATACATAAAAACCACAAAGTCAAATTCTGGTCTTACCAACCACAACTGCGTTCCTTTCAAAAGGAAAAAAAATATCTAGAGATTTCTATTTCAAACACCACTCAGAATTATAATCAGAATAATCTCAAGACACTATGCATCTGTATTAAGATCCTGAGAAATGATAGATCATCAACCTACATCAAAACATCTGATCAAATCCTATGTGTATTTTTCATAAATGTTTGAAGAGTGGAATTTTATCTTCCTTTTTTAATCACTTCCTTAAAAGAACTTAAATACTTTTTGTTTTGTAAATTTCAAACCGTCTTCTGTTTGGCTTCAAAATACATAATGAACTGAGAATACAAAATTCAGTTCTAATTCCCATGGATCTTTAGTTGTTAGTTGGACACAGGGAACAGGAGATGTTTACAATGCAGATTGCATTCAACAGAATGGCTTATCACCATGTGATTGATGGATGATTTAACAAGCAATTTTTAATCATTTCCATGTGCAGTATATTGTGAGAAACAGAAAAATAATTGTCTCACACAATCATTAATTACAATTCTGTCCATAGTGTCAACCCAGATCAACAGAAGCACAAACCTTTTTAAAAATAGTATCTAGAATACAGATTAGAAATATAAAATGTTCTTTGCATATTAATTTGAATAATCTCAAACCAATAGTATTACTTTTTAATAATAAACACACATCTTCATATCTGCTTAATAATTTTGCCTTCTTTGCCTCAGTCAGTGTGAATAAGCTTTAGCATATGTAAAATACAACAGACATGTAATTAGGTCTCCTTTTATTCACCTTGTGATTTATGTTCTCTAAGTTTCCAGCCCAACATTACATACAATTGTAAAGAAGCAGACCTCATTATAGACATTATCTAGCTAGTTTTTTAAAAACATTATAGTTAAATTCCCTTCTCCCTCAAGGTGGTTGCAAGAATACTCAGAAATAAACAGTTCGGGAAATACAACTTGTAAATAACTTCTGTAAAGGTTTTCATAATTCTTTCCACAAATATGACTAGATACTTTCGCATAGTATGCTAAAGATACATTCAATACTTGCCACCTGGTCTTGAGAACAGAATAACATTCAAAATCAACTAACTGAAAATACAAAGGGCTATAAACTCAATACACACAGAAATGAATCATGATGGTTGCTAAGACAAAAAATATCTGTTTAATGTAGCAGGAACATAATCTAGTATGTTCATTATTTAAAGAGAAATTCAGAACATAAAACCACAAACTACAACTACAGAATGTATATATACATCCAAATTATTCCAAAGTTATCACATCAGAAACTACAAACGCATTATCTTCAGCTGCACAGAGGCATGCCTGCTAAGAAAGAATGAAATAGGAATTTGGGCTATTTCATGGCTTCTCTTACACAAAACACAAAAGAAAGAAGTAGGGAAAATCCCAATTCTCTTACGGTCAACATCCAGTCGTGAAATGTATGAAAAGTAAGTATACCTGTCACATAAATACATACAACTAGAATGATAAAAAATTCTAAACAAAGACATAGTATCTGTTGTTCATCTCTGGTTTCAGAGTAGCAGCCGGGTTAGTCTGTATCCGCAAAAAGAAAAGGAGTACTTGTGGCACCTTAGAGACTAAAGTCCTTTTCTTTTTGTTATTCATCTCTGTAATTCTAGATTTCTCAGGACAATGGAAGGAAGCACAATCTCCTAAAGCATATTATTCTCTTCATCAAGAAATCGGTGAAGCAAACCAAGCAACATTTCATCATGACAGTTTCATCTTTCTTTTTCTTTTGATACAATTAAGCACTAATAAAGTTTTTCTACACAATCCCCCGTTTGATTGGAAACCGGTCACTCACTAAAGCTCAACAGGCATCTACTATAATAATGTCTTGATTATCTTGATACGGTCTGAAATGTCTAATAAAACTATCAATTTTTCAAATGAAGTGAGATTAATTTTCCTGGGGTTTATTTGTCAGCCCTGTGTTAGAATTTAATATGAATAGAAAATTGTCAGACAAGGTCAAATCTGGCATGTGAAAAGAACCCAAACTGAAAGAGTAAACACTAATCTTAAAGATCTTTTTGCTATACTTACAATTAAGTCTGTCAATTAATCACAGATAACTCACGCAATTAACTCAAAAAAATTGATCGCGATTAAAAAATTAATGGCAATTAATCACAGTTTTAATCACACTGTTAAACAATAGAATACCAATTAAAATGTATTAAATATTTTGGATGTTTTTCTACATTTTCAAATATATTGATTTCAATTGCAAAACAGAATACAAACTGTACAGTTCTCACTTTATATTATTTTTTATTATAAATATTTGCACTGTAAAAATGATAAACAAAAGAAATAGTATTTTGCAATTCACCTCAAATGCACCTTTAGTGCAATCTCTTTATCATGAAAGTGCAACCTACAAATGTAGATTTTTTGTTTGTTTGTTACATAATTGCACTCAAAAACAAAACAATGTAAAACTTTAGAGCCTACAAGTCCACTCAATCCTACTTCTTGCTCAGCCAATCGCTCAGGCAAACAAGTTTGTTTACATTTGCAGGAGATAATGCTGCCCGCTTCTTGTTTACAATGTCACCTGAAAGCGAGAACAAGTGTTAGCATGGCACTGTTGCAGCCAGCATCGCAAGATATTTATATGCCATATGCGCTAAACATTCATATGTCCCTTCACGTTTCAATCATCATTCCAGAGGACAATGTGTACTTGCTAATGATGGTTCTGCTCGATAATGATCCAAAGCCATATGAACCAACACATGTTCATTTTCATCCTCTGAGTCAGATGTCACCAGCAGAAGGTTCATTTTCTTTTTTGGTGGTTCAGGTTCTGTAGTTTCCGCACTGGAATGTTGCTCTTTTAAGATTTCAGAAAGCATGCTCCACACCTTGTCCCTCAGATTTTGGAAGGCACTTCAGATTCTTAAACCTTGGGTCAAGTGCTATAGCTATTTTTAGAAATCTCACATTGGTACCCTCTTTGTGTTTTGTCAAATCTGCAGTGAAAGTGTTCTTAAAACGAACAACATGTGCTGGGTCATCAGCCGAGACTGCTATAACACAAATATATGGCGGGTAAAACAGAGCGGGAGACATACAATTCTCCCCCTAGGAGTTCAGTCACAAATTTAATTAACACATTTTTTAATGAGCGTCATCAGTATTGAAGCAAGTCCTAAGAATTGGTGGCCGAAGCACAAAGGGGCATAGGAAAGTTTAGCATATCTGGCACATAAATATCTTGCAATGCCAGCTACAAAAGTGCCATACCTGTTCTCACTTTCAGATGACATTGTAAACAAGAAGCGGGCAGCATTAACTCCTGCAAATATCAACAAACTTGTTTATCTGAGTGATTGGGTGAACAAGAAGTAGGACTGAGTGGACTAGTAGGCTTTAAATTTTTACTTGTTTTATTTTTGAATGCAATTATTTTTGTACATAATTCTATATTTGTAAGTTCAACTTTGATGACACAGAGATTGCACTTCAGTACTTGTATTAGGTGAATTGAAAAATGTGATTTTTTTTACAGTGCAAATATTTGTAATAGAGAATAAATATAAAGTGAGCACTGTACACTTTGTATTCTATGTTGTAATTGAAATGAATACATTTGAAAATGTAGAAAACATCCAAAAATATTTAAATAAATGGCATCCTATTATTGTTTAATTGCACAATTAATTTCTTTAATTGCCTGACAGCCCTATTTACAATAAAAAATTACTGCCTACTTCCTCTTAGGTATTGTCTTCAACAGGTTTTTCACACTGGTATAATACACACCAGGAAAGCCATACTGATGAAAGTCACAGTTCTGTTAGGACTCAGAGAGAGCTGAGTCCTGCAGGATAGGCTGAGGAGAACCACTGCATTATGGGTTATATGGTAACAAGCCCTGTAACCCTGGCACCAGTTAACAGATTATATGGTAAGGAGCCCTACAACCCCCACACTGGAAACAATTAAATGCCTGGTATAGGAGAGCAGGGACAATGGGAAGATAGAATTCTTCCCCTGTGTTAAAGTTTAATAAAGGTTGCAGCCTGCCGCTTAATTCCATGCATCTGTTCTCATTTTGCTGCTGTGTCCACATCAAAACCTACCATAGACTGGCCTTAAGTAGGCAAGAAATCTCAGTGTAAATATAAGTATGAGACAGACTGGTCTTTTTTAGCACTCCATTATCTAGCACAAACAAATATGGTAAAGGAGTATTGCATATAAGTGATGGTCTCATTTGTTTTTTTTCCTTTTTCCTGTTAGCTTTCAATAGAATTCCTCCACTTTATATCTTAAAAGCGATTAAGCTTAAACCAAGTCTTCAACTCTTAAATTACACTGAAAATGTAAAAGCGGCAAAGAGTCCCGCTTTTACAGATCCAGACTAACATGGCTACCACTCTGATACTGAAAATGTAGGGAACATTGGTGCTATTATAATGTTTTTACTTATAAATCGCATTCCTAATTTTTTAATATGACTAGAGAATTTCGTGAAAAAGAGCACACAAATGTCTTTTTCTAATATTCTGACTTTGTTTCCCATAGAACCCCAACTTACTACAGAACTGTATTAGACCAACATTCCACTTATGATAATTAAGGGGCTTTAAAATGAAAAAAAAAGGGTTATTTTAATTATAAAAATGTAAATTTATTTTAAAAATACTAAGACATGAAAATAGAAAAATGCAGAAAAAAGCATAGATGGTATTGTACATAGTTATACAAGAATACATTTATTCAGCCCCTTTAAATTGCAGGTAATCAGATTTAGTATAAATGAATATAATTATGCACATTCATTCTGATATTCCTTAAAATAGATTTTTATCTCAAAGTTTAAGATGTCTTTAAAGTTTTAATAGGAAATCTTCTGAATCAGTTCATTACACCAAAGCACAGCTAAATGGCAGCAGATTCCTTGCAATTCTCAGAATATACATTTTTCAAATTCATTTATAATGCTCAGTAACCTTAAATATAAAGCACGGAGCATTAAGTTAATACAAAGTATTTTCAATTAACAAACAATCCCTTTACCACAAAAAGAAGTTTGTTATTTTATGTTCTATAAAATACACATTTAATTTTTCTCAAGTTTTCAGGCCCTTATCCTGCAAAATCTTATTTTTTTTGAGTAAACTTATTAATGCAATTAGCCCCATTAACTTCTGTAAGAGTCCTTATGTGAGTAACAATTGCTCAGATAAGTAAGATTTTTCAGGTTTGGTCCCTCAGTTTGACAATTCTATAATAAACAGAATAATTAGCTTCAAAGTTCCATATTAATCTTTGCTTTTGAAATGAAAAAAAATGTTTTTTTACCTGAGTCTCTACCCCTTGCTCAAGTAACCGTTTAGCCTGATTTTCAACCTCAAGTCGAGCTCTTGCAATAAAAAGCAGGTCATTTTCAATTACTTCTATTCCAGAGAGGTCTATCCCTTGTGAAAGATAATCTATAAAAGCAACAGAATGTAGGTAAAATTAAAAAATTCTGACATGTATGATAATGAAACATTTATAACATAAGGTATTTCTGGCATTTTCACACGATACTTAATGAAGCATGTATTCAAATAATTTATTGTATTAAACAAACTGAAAATCAAAGGAAAGTTATTCAAGAAGTGAGCATTACTACAATAAATTCACTGCACTAGTTTCATAGTTTTCCTGTAAACCCAGACATTCCAAATACGTGAGAGTTATAATTAAAGTGCAGAAATCAGGATTTAGTTTGCAGCCTATATGTGTCAAAGATAACAGAAAATCTATTTTTAAATCAAAGAGGAAGGATGGTCAAATCTCTTTTCAATATTACAGGAGTGTTTATCTGTTGACAAATAAAATTATGAATGTTACTAAAGTCATTCCTATATCCACAATGTCCTTCTTTCTAACCCCATTTGAAAAAATGTCTCACCCAAATAAGGTATTTCCACATTTCTATTCTTTTATAGCTAACTTATCCAGAGGCCTAATCTTGATCTTCTTGGCAGATACAGGGCATGAATTTTTATTTGTCTCTTCTAGTTCCCTTTGAGTACTTTCAAAAAAGAATCCCAGGAAGACAACAAAAGCAAACATTGTATCATCAGGTCCTAATTTTACACTTTCCTTCCAGATTAGGACATTATGAGTTTTGCAATTGGCATGCGAAAATTGTTTCCTCCTGTTCGCCAGTACTTCAGCAGATAACTGAACGCTGCCAGTTGCTTTGTGGCACGGGTGCATACTACAGATGATATGGCAAACCATCTTTAACAATTTTACATCTAAATTAGATGAAAAAAATCAAATTTACACACATGGCCCCAGAATAATGCCCTAACAGATCATTTCTAATAGGTATAACACATATTACAGATATCAGACATAGATTATTTTTTAAAAGTATCTGAAGTCATTCCCCTTTCCCTGCACACCCCGACAAAACTCATATTGTGTGGCTTTTCAATCCCCATAAACTAATTCACTGCCATCTCCCTCCCAAATTCATGCTATCTTCCCTTCAAAACATTATGATATGCCTCCCTCAATTTATTTGTAGCCTTCTTTCCAAGCTGAGGGGAATGAAGGGAAAAGAGTAGGTTCTCAGTATCTTCTCCCCTCCCATGCTGTACTCAGTGACTGAATAGAGAAGGAAGCCGTGCTATGCTAAGGGCTGTCCTGGGCTCAGGAAGAAGTTGTCAGTGGAGCACCTATCCTGCTTTTCCTTCCAGCAGGCTCCCATGTGGTACCAAAGCCCAGCAAGAAAGCATAGTTTGGCAGCCAAAGCAGCTCTCTCTTCCCTCCCTCCTATCTCCAAGAAGGGACGGCCAATCACTGGTGGGGCTCCTGAGTACCTATAGCCAAGTT
Organism: Dermochelys coriacea; assembly: GCF_009764565.3. Taxonomy (NCBI): domain Eukaryota; kingdom Metazoa; phylum Chordata; order Testudines; family Dermochelyidae; genus Dermochelys; species Dermochelys coriacea. Next base: position 325,664,375 of record NC_050068.2, on the reverse strand, counting down.
GACAGAACAGTTGCTGAAACTGCTCCTAGCTCACACAGGATGTTGCTGCAAAGATAGCTGGCCAGTCCAGAGGAGATGGTGAATAAGACTTAGGGAACACAGCCCCTCCTGCCTGCAGATTTAAAAAGGCAGCACTCCATTGGGTTTCACCTCTAAATATTCAATTTTTTTCCCCTCACTAAAACAGATATTTTACAGATGTTGATGGCAGTGATTCTTGCAAACCCCTAAGAAAGCCTCCTACTTCCCACTCACAATTAGAAGAGTACATTTTTCAAGTCCTAAATAAACAATACTGTCATTTCCTCACAAATCAGTCCTCAAATTAGGTTTCCTCATGCCAGCACAGTACATAGCATTGACAGTACATCAGCAAATCAAATAAATTGGTAGATCAGGGACATGGCTATTGTGCTGAATTGGATACAATTACAAAAGAAGTCTTGCAAATCCACATGCAGAAAGAGTAAGGAGAGTACAAATTGACTATGTTCATACAGTAAGACTTCTAAATTTAATAAAGCTGAACTCTAGAGAAGCATAAAAAGATATGAAAGTTGATCACTTTTTTCAATGTGAATTCTGTGGCAATAGTCTGGTTCTCATGTCTGCGTTACCTGAACATGATGCAATTTTAAGTATGTTCACTGGAAATACCAAGCACACAGGTGTAGGTAGCTAATCTGATATAAGGGTACCGATCAGACTTGTTCTTCTACTGTCTAAGCAATGAAGAAATAATACAATGAAACTAAAGTCATTTTATCCTGCAATAACTGAATACGTTGGCATGTTGTCTAATGGTCAGAAAGCAGCCTAGTATTTGGTAGCTTACATGCACACACAAAGTCAAATGACAAGGTTCTGAGCAAAAGCAAAGAAAATAGTTAAGGTGGATTTTCCTTAAAAAAAATAATCAAGGAATAATTGTGGTATAATACACCATAACCTACCAATCTGAAAATAATTGTTTTTTCATTGTAACTGACACTTAAAACTTTCTAATTTCTTAAAACTGTTATTAGAGACACATGGTGGGTGAAGTAATATCTTTTATTGGACCTGTGACACTTTGCACCCCATATTCAGCATAGTGATATAATTATGACATGATTATGACATAATTATGATGCATCTTGTGCAAAATGTGTCATGTAAAGTGTCAATGGAAAAGTTATGGTTTGCTGAATATGATTATCCTATTTGTATGAATGTATCATTTTTGTATCGGGAGTTATGATTATTGACTATGTTTTTATATTTCAAATGTGCATGCATCTGGTTAATACCCATAAAGCTTTACATACAGCCTGCCAGCACACTATGAATGGCCTATTCAAGTTGAATGGCATATCAACAAAGACAATGGGCCACGGAGAAAGCTTATCTTCACCTGATGAACTGTCAGTCAGCCTATGGATAATGGCTACCATGACTCATCAGAGCACGCAAGGGCTTGTGACCAGTTCACGTGATACTGAACTCCATTTTGGTACCTGTATTTTTCCACAAACTTGGCTGGGAACGTGGCTTGGAATAAGCTATAAAAGGGGGAAGTGATATCACCAAGGGGCCTCACTCTCCACCTGGAAATACCTGAGGAACAAAGACTGAACTGAGGGAAGTCCTGGACCCAGGCAGAAAAGAAGGAAGCCTGTCTGTGTACGAAACCTTGGTAAACTGTTTATACCATCTAACAGGGTGAGACACTGCTTAATTCAAATCCTATCTAGTATATTAGGATTAGATTGCATTTTTGTTTACTGCTAGGTAATCTATTTTGATCTGTTTACTATCACTTAAAATCTATCTTTCTGTAGCTAATAAATCTATTTTATATTTTTTATCTAAAACATTGTGGTTTGAGTGAAGTGCTTGGGGAAAAATCTCAGCTCAAGACCAAGGGTCGATGCACGTCAACTTTCCTTTGTAGAAGCAGCAGACCGGGTAATAACTCATATAGTGGTCAGGCTTGAGACCAAGATAGGACAGTACAGCTCCAGCGTGGGAGGCTGGGGAGCTGGGGGGTATTTTGGCTGGAGTCTCTCTCTTGTTGGTTCATGCAGTGGCTGGCAGAGCATTCATGAACACAGCTGGGTGTGGCCTCTCCCTGTGGATATTTGTGTGAGGGCAATCTTGGAGGGCTTTGCAGCTTGTCACAATGTCACAGTGTGAGAGGGAACCCAGACTGGTAAAACAGAGGACACAGTGGTATCCCAGTTCCAGGACCAACTTCTGTTGGTGAGAGACAAGCAGAGACAACAGAAGTTGGTCCAATAAAATATCCTGGGACTGACATGACAACAACACTATTTAAATTGTTATTGTTATTTTAATTTATTATGTTATTTTAAATTCTTAAATTATTTCTTATGCGTGGCATATATTATGGGATAATTTCATATAAAAGGACAAAACCTTCTTACTCCCATACACATTATGCAAACCTTAGTTTAAAAAAGTTGTGTTTTATTTTGGACAGTAGCTAAACTTCATGAGTGAAAACCTGGTCCTGTTAATGTCAGTGAGAGTTTTGCCATTCATTTCAATGGGAACAGGATTTACCACATACATTTTTATTAGGGCTGTTGATTAATCATAGTTAACTCATGCGATTAACTCAAAAAATTAATCACGATTAAAAAATTAATTGCAACTAATTGCCATTTTAATCGTACTGTTAAACAGTAGAATACCCATTGAAATTTATTTTGGCCTGCACCGCTTTGGATCGTTAGCGAGCAGAACCAGTCATCAGTATGGACACATGTCCTCTGGAATGGTGGCTGAAGATGAAGGGACATATGAATCTTTAGCACTTCTAGCATGTAAATATCTTGCAACACCAGCTACAACAGCGCCATGCGAATGTCTGTTCTCACTTTCAGGTGACATTGTAAACAAGACAGCATTGTCTCCTGCAAATGTAAACAAACATTGTCTGACTGCTGAACAAGAAGTAGTACTGAGTGAACTTGTAGGACTTAAAGTTTTACATTGTTTTATTTTTGAATGCAGTTTTTTTTTGTACACAATTCTACATTTGTAAGTTCAACTTTCATGATAAAGAGATTGCACTACAGTACTTCCAATAAGGGAATTGAAAAATACAATTTCTTTTGTTTTTTACAGTACAAAAATTTGTAATAAAAATAAATATAAAGTGATCACGGTACACTTTGCGTTCTGTGTTGTAATTGAAATCAATATATTTTAAAATGTAGAAAACATCCAAAAATATTTAAATAAATGGTATTCTATTATTGTTTAACAGTGCGATTAATGTTTTTAATCGCTTGACTGCCCTAATTTTTATGTTTTATACTCTTCAGTCACTTGAACCCATGATCTCTTGTAAGTATGTCTACACTTTAACACTTATAAACTGCATCTTAACTAATTTCGTTATTAAAAAAATCAAACCTACAAATCAGAACTACAGTATGATGCTAAATCCAGATTAAAGTGCATAAATATATTTTATTGGCATCTTATTTTGGCTTTAAAATGAGGTCGGAACTCAATGGCAAGTTAATGATTTATTATTTATATTTAAAATCAAATGCTTTTTAACACTGAAGATTTCTCATCTACTCACAGAACTGGAAAGAATTTTTTTATCAGTAAAAGCAGTTAATGTTTTTGGAGAAGCCACATGGTTTAGTGGACTGGGATTGGGGGCAGAAAATCCATTTTAATTCCCACTCTCCCCCTTACTCACTATGTGACCTAGGGCAAATCTTTTAACCTTTTGGTTTCTCAATTTCCTCTTCTGCAAAATGGGGATAATCTTTACTTACCTTACAGAAATGTTGGCAGAGTTTGCCTGTTAGTGCACTGCTTCTCAAACCTTTCATTTTGTGGAATATCTCTATAAAGTAGAGACGGAAAAGATCTTGGAGGGGTGATCTAGACCCTCTTCTTACCAATGCAGGAGTGTTCTGAATTGTACATTTATTGATGTTTTCTGTGCAAAACAGTGCTTGCATCACTTCCTGGGAAGAATATGCAACAGTCTAACAGATACCATGGTCATGACTTCCCCCCCACCCATATACAACTCTAATTGTTATTGTTTTTTAAATATGACTCCGCTGCTCTTAGTTACAATCATTATACTATGCTAACTAATTCATCTGCCTCCTTGACATTCATAGAATAAATTAGATTTATGGCCTCACCTAGAAAAACTCTTTTAATCTTCCCTAATAAACCAGGTTTCAGAGTAGCAGCCGTGTTAGTCTGTATTTGCAAAAAGAAAAGGAGTACTTGTGGCACCTTAGAGACTAACAAATTTATTTGAGCATAAGCTTTCGTGAGCTACAGCTCACTTCATCGGATGCATTCGGTGGAAAATACAGTGGGGAGATTTATATATACACACAAGAACATGAAACAATGGGTTTTATCATACACACTGTAAGGAGAGTGATCACTTAAGATGAGCTATTACCAGCAGGAAGGAGGGGGGCAAGGAGGAAAACCTTTTGTGGTGATAATCAAGGTGGGCCATTTCCAGCAGTTAACAAGAACGTCTGAGGAACGGTGGGGTGGGGGGAGAAATAACATGGGGAAATAGTTTTACTTTATGTAATGACTCATCCACTCCCAGTCTCTATTCAAGCCTAAGTTAATTGTATCCAGTTTGCAAATTAATTCCAATTCAGCAGTCTCTCGTTGGAGTCTGTTTTTGAAGTTTTTTGTTGAAGGATAGCCACTCTCAGGTCTGTAATCGAGTGACCGGAGAGACTGAAGTGTTCTCCGACTGGTTTTTGAATGTTATAATCCTTGACGTCTGATTTGTGTCCATTTATTCTTTTACGTAGAGACTGTCCAGTCTGACCAATGTACATGGCAGAGGAGCATGGCTGGCATATGATGGCATATATCACATTGGTAGATGCGCAGGTGAACGAGCCTCTGATAGTGTGGCTGATGTGATTAGGCCCTATGATGGTGTCCTCTGAATAAATATATGAACAGAGTTGGCAACGGGCTTTGTTGCAAGGATAGGTTCCTGGGTTAGTGGTTCTGTTGTGTGGCGTGTGGTTGCTGGTGAGTATTTGCTCCAGCCACCCAATATTTTTTGTTACTTTTATCAACTCATTTAACTCTAAGAATTTGTCTGACAATAACGTGCTCAAAACTGAACACAAAACATATCAGGAGTCGCATCACAACCATGCAGACAGGGAATATTATTCCCCTGCACTGTGACACAATATACTTGTATATGCAACCCAGCATAACAAACTTAAAACAAGGCTCGTGTAGTGCCACACGATAAAGCTTGATAAGGCAGATAGAAAACCTACCCGAACAACACTGAATATCTAATAGGTTTCAGTTTAACACGAACAGGCTGACAAATACTTTTGTATGCGGGTGTGTTTTAAGAACTGAATAGAGAGAGGGACGGAGGACAGCAGAAAGGAACTCCTCCCGTAAAGGCTGCTAATGAAGTTCTGTACACATAGAGGTTTACAACACTGATTTTGCTGGGTGCAGCATGTCTCTTTCCCCCAGATTACTGCCTACCTATTTTTTCTGTGAATATGCTGGCAAACCATAGGGTTGACTTGCTCCTGCATCCATTGAAGTCAATGGGAGTTTTGCTACAGATTTCAATGAGGCAAATGATACTCTTAAGGGTGAGGAAACTGAGGAGGTTCAGAATCTGTTCTCTGAAGCTGACACACCAAATTAATGCATAACTTCTGGTAAAATGGGATAAAGGAAGCATGGGTATAGCCAGGGCCCCTCAGGTCCCACCATCACAGAATTTGCTGTGGATTCCTTTCATCGTACCACAGAACAGTGCTCCAGAAGCCAAGCTTTTGTTAAACAAAATTAAAATATGGCTCTGATCCTTTCTTCCCACAGGAAGGCCTGAAGAAGGGGCCAAAGGAGAGAAAGCCTCCCCTATTGTCTACTGCCCTTCCCAGAGAATCAGCCATGGGGCTGAATAGCAAACTGCCTGGATCTGCTGGTTTTAACATACGATTGCAAGATATAAGCAGAGGCCAGGGCCTCCTGTGGGAGAAAGTGTCCCCCTACAGAGGCTCTGGCCACAGATGTTGACACCATACTACACCGGGCCTGCACTTCCAGGACCCTTCCCTGGAGAGGCATTGTTAAGTAATAAAAATATTGCTTTCGCTCAGAGTTCCACTGAGCTGCTGGGAGGATGTGCATCCCTATTCCTGTTCCTCCTACTCTGACTCTGGCCCATATCCCAGCCTCCACTCTTCATGTGGCCAAGGTGTGCTTTGTCCAGTCTGCATACTAAAGGTCACTGCCCCATCCAGACCTCGACCTTGTGTTCCTAGCCCTCAAACTTTGAAAATTCAAACTGAGCATAAACAGATGCATTAATGTCTTCCTGAGTCCACAGCCAGCCCAAACAGCAGCTCTGAGAAGTGATCTCAGTCATCTCAGTCAAGTGTGAATTCTGAAACCTAAAGAAGGCAACGTAGAATGTCAACTTGGATAACTATTTCAGTGGTGCTCATTTTAGAAAAAAACATCCAGATAGCATGTTTACCCCACAATTTCAAAATGCTCCCATGTCTCCCCAGGTGCCAGAAATGAAAACCAACCCCTGCCCAACTGCCAACACCTCCAGCTTCCTCCCTGAAAACTTCTACAATGAAACTATATATCGTTGTCAATATAAAGTTATGTGCAACATCAAAAACAGAAAGCATGGTGACAATGCATTTCAATGGGACTCCAAAGCAGAAACATCAAAATGTGTGCAGGATTCGGAGCTAGATTAGCTGCTGGAACTGTTTTTAGATTCGTGGTGGGACTCTCTTACTGATTAAGAAGGTCACATGACCTTGAGAGTTTAAAAAGGAAAAAAGCCTCAAGGGACAGTGTGTCCACACTAGAAACATCTATAAGTGTTTTTCTGCCAGCGCTAAAAACAATGGAAACTAATGTAGGCAGGAGATGTGCTGTTTTAGTACTTTGCCATATAAGCAGCCAACATGGTCATAGACACGCCTATCCCTTCTCTACAATAAAACCTCTACCACTGGTAGCACTAGCAGAGCTGAACTGGTGAAGAAAAACACTGAACTTTCTTAGCATAGGCAAAGCCAGATAGTAACCACAAACACAGCACATTTAGAACAAAGGTTTTTCCAAACAATATCAATGGTATATATACACATCCCAGCCTGGCAATTTTAGCTGATAGGAAAAAACATTTGTCCTGAAGAGTTTGAAAAACTACCTCCAGTTACTTAATCGAGAGATTAACAAACCTTGAACACGTGCTTCAGGCACTGTATCCCACTGTCAGTCATGTCTGCTCCCCATTTACAATCAATATGCATAGACTCATGGTCACAGAAGTTTGAGAAGAAGAGAACTATTAGTGATTCAGTTTATTGCCCAAACAGTATATAGAGAGAAAGGCTGGTCTTCCAGTGAAAGCACTGGACTCAAGTGATCGGGGTTCAATTCCCAGATCTGTCATAGTCTTCCTCTGAGACTTAACCCACGTCATTTACTCTCTCTGTAACTCAGTTCTCTATCTGTAAAATTAGGTTAATAATACTTCCTTTCTCTCATCCTTTAATTGTCTTGCCCATTTAGACTGTAAACTCATGTGTACAAATGCAGCCCCAAACTCATTTTGGGCCTCTAAGGACTATTGTAATACCAATAAAAAATAAACGACAACACCACAGATTGGATGAATGAACTCTGTTATTAATGCTACCATTGATCTTGCTGTAATGTTTTAACACTGAGCACGTATGAACATATTTTTTTTTGACAGAGAGATATTTGTATTAGTTTTGCGAAAGTTTAAATTCTGGCTTAAAATCATAAGTTTGAGGAACAATATACATTCTGGTTTATAAAAAACACAAATAAAAACCTTATGTGTCCCATAAGATGTTGGCATTGCTCACCCAGTAATTATCACACCTTATTAAGCTTGGAATGCACTGCTGGAAATCTTTTGGGGACTTAAAATACAGACTACCTGATGAATCCCTTCATGAACAAAAATATTATATGCTAAAGAAAAATACACTGAGCATTAGGGATTAGTGACATTTATAATCTATATCAACCTGAGAAAGGGTTGGGACTTTAGGTCTCTTAAAGGAATTTTGGTCATTAGAATTCCAAATTTTCTTGGTTTACTAAATCTGAACAGCTTTTCTAATCTACCAGAAGAGATGACGCTTAATTATGTGCTTTCTTTAAACCAACATTTCCCAGATAGTTATATAACAGGAGTTTAGCTGAGCGAGATAAACCCGACATCAGTACAGCATGTTATGTAGTAAAACAATATCCTGAGCCAAATAGCTGTTTTTGTAACTATTTAGACGACTCCAAAGCTTGGAATCATTCTATATTGGGTGATTTCAGTTTCTGACCTCTAATGCTACTCTGACAACTTCATATGATGAAAATATGGAGGGGGAAATGATAGATTAAACATTCACTGAGAGTTGTAAATTATGATAAATAGAAAATCTATGAATATAAAGACAGAATCCATATGTGCTTCATACAAAACACATAAAAATGATGTCGTACTCTATATTACAACTGTATTTATCTTGACCACTCACTAGAAGGTAGCAAACAGAAACGTAATAATAGCAATCGTAAAATAACAAAAGGAGAAGCACGAAAGCTAGAAGTAAACCAATATGACTAGATGACAAGGCTTGAGAGCTTATTCAAGACAAAACAGAAATCTTTCAAAATCTGGATATGCAGCACCAGTAAAGCCAATAAGCAGGAGCATAAAATTACAACACACAATATGGAAGAGGGAAATTAGAAGGTTACAATTGATTTTGAAGAGCAAATAGCTAAAAATATAAAACCAACAGATTCTTTAGGTATATTACTAGCAGGAAAAAGAAAAGGAGTACTTGTGGCACCTTAGAGACTAACAAATTTATTTGAACATAAGCTTTTGTGAGCTACAGCTCACTTCTTTGGATACATCGGATGCATCTGATGAAGTGAGCTGTAGCTCACTTATTTATGCTCAAATACATTTGTTAGTCTCTAAGGTGCCACAAGTACTCCTTTTCTTTTTGCAAATACAGACCAACACAACTGCTACTCTGAAACCTACTAGCAGGAAGTCTGTGAATTAATTGATGGGTCTGCTGGATCAGCAAGGGTTAAAAGTAAAAGCTGAAAATCAATACTTATTTTTTTTATACAAGTCCTCACAATCAAAGATGGGGAGGTGCATGCACTGGACCTGCTCTTTTCTGGTTATAAAGATGACATTCTACTAGAGATTGAGGTATCAGAAGAGGAAGTGGTGGAGCAAAAATGATAATTTAAAAAGCAGTAAGTCAACTCATAGGCCTCGATGATATCCCCCAAGAGTTCTGATGAGGCTTAAGAATGAATTGGCTGAAAAGCTAACAAAAATGTGTGATTGCTTATTAAAACAACTACTGGATTGGCGAGTAGCAAACATCGTACTTATGTGACCCAGAGAATTTAGAGATAAGTAAGCCTTACAACTGGAGCTAGAAAGTTGTTTGAAATAACTAAAAACAGAATATTAAAACATCTGAAATAGCAGGATACAAGTCTAACCAGCATAATTTCCACAAAGGAAAAATTGATTAGATTTCTTTGAATTTTTTAGAGCTCTAGAAGGCCTTTGACTAGGACCCTTGCAAGAGGCTACTAAAAAAGCTACGTAGTCGTGAGTGTATTATAATGAATCAAAAACTTGCTAGGAGATAGAAAACAAAGGACAGGATTATATGCTCAATTTTGATCATGGCAAAAGGTTAACAGCAGGGTGCCTCAAGATTTTACACAAGGACTAGTGTTTAATATATTTATTGACAATCTGGAAAGGGGGGTGAGTAGCAAGGTAGCAAAATCCGCAGGTAGTACAAAGTTATTTAAGTTAGCCATGATTGGCAAGGACTATGAGGAACTTCAGAGAGACCCAAACAAGCTACGCGACTGGGTAGCACAATAGTAAATGTTCAATGTTGATAAATGCAAAGTAATGCACTTTGGAGAGAAAAAAAATAAACTAATATACACCTTATGAGGTTCTTAGTTAACAGATGGACATCATACCAAAAGGACTGAAGGTAAAAAATCCATTACAATCTACATACCACACAGACTATGCTGACAGCTTGTGCCACACAATCTCAAGAAACTGCGGAACCACCTGATCAACATCCTCTACAGCAAACAGGGAAAGATTATGAGAGTATCCAGTTTTGAGAGCTCATTCTTAAAGAAACAACCTTCCACACAAACTTCCTCGTGGCTGGACTAGACAAAAACTAGACAAGCCATCTACAACACACACTTTGCTTCTCTACAAAAGAAAAAGAACACTAAACTATCTAAACTACTACATGCCACAAGGGGCCACCACAGTGGTTTCCTTAACCCACCCAGCAATATTGTTAATCTGTCCAACTATACTCTTAGCCCAGCAGAAGAATATGTCCTATCTCGGGGCCTCTCCTTTTGCCCCTCTACCCCCACGAACATGACACAGTTCTGTGGTGACCTAGAATCCTATTTTCAACGTCTCCGACTCAAAGAATATTTCCAACACACCTCTAACCAATGTATTAACCCACAGGAACCTTCCTACCAACACTACAAAAAGAAGGATTCTGGGTGGACTCCTCCTGAAGGTCGAAATAACAGACTGGACTTCTACATAGAGTGCTTCCGCCGACGTGCACAGGCTGAAATTGTGGAAAAGTAGCATCACTTGCCCCATAACTTCAGCCGTGCAGAACACAATGCCATCTACAGCCTCAGAAACAACTCTGACATCATAATCAAAAAGGCTGACAAAGGAGGTGCTGTCGTCATCATGAATAGGTCGGAATATGAACAAGAGGCTACTAGGCAGCTCTCCAACACCACTTTCTACAAGCCATTACCCTCTGATCCCACTGAGGGTTACAAAAAGAAACTACAGCATTTGCTCAAGAAACTCCCTGAAAAAGTACAAGAACAAATCCACACAGACACACCCCTGAAACCCCAACCTGGGGTATTCTATCTGCTACCCAAGATCCATAAACCTGGAAATCCTGGACGCCCCATCATCTCAAGCATTGGCACACTGACAGCAGGATTGTCTGGCTATGTAGACTCCCTCCTCAGGCCCTACGCTACCAGCGCTCCCAGCTATCTTCGAGACACCACTGACTTCCTGAGGAAACTACAATCCATTGGTGATCTTCCTAAAAACACCATCCTAGCCACTATGGATGTAGAAGCCCTCTACACTAACATTCCACACAAAGATGGACTACAAGCCACCAGGAACAGTATCCCCGATAATGTCACGACTAACCTGGTGGCTGAACTTTGTGACTTTGTCCTCACCCATAACTATTTCACATTTGGTGACAATATATACCTTCAAATCAGCGGCACTGCGATGGGTACCCGCATGGCTCCATAGTATGCCAACATTTTTATGGCTCACTTAGAACAATGCTTCCTCAGCTCTCGTCCCCTAATGCCCCTACTCTACTTGCGCTACATTGATGACATCTTCATCATCTGGACTCGTGGAAAAGAAGCTCTTGAGGAATTCCACCATGATTTCAACAATTTCCATCCCACCATCAACCTCAGCCTGGATCAGTCCACACAAGAGATCCACTTCCCGGACACTACGGTGCTAATAAGCGATAGTCACAAACACCACCTTATATCGGAAACCTTCTGACCACTATTCCTACCTACATGCCTCCAGCTTTCATCCAGATCACACCACATGATCCATTGTCTACAGCCAAGCTCTATGATATAACCGCATTTGCTCCAACCCCTCAAACAGAGACAAACACCTACAAGATCTCTATCATGAATTCTTACAACTACAATACCCACCTGCTGAAGTGAAGAAACAGATTGACAGAGCCAGAAGAGTACCCAGAAGTCACCTACTACAGGACAGGCCCAACAAAGAAAATAACAGAACGCCACTAGCCATCACCTTCAACCCCCAGCTAAAACCTCTCCAATGCATCATCAAGGATCTACAACCTATCCTGAAGAATGACCCATCACTCTCACAGATCTTGGGAAACAGGCCAGTCCTTGCTTACAGACAGCCCCCCAACCTGAAGCAAATACTCACCAGCAACCATACACCACACAACAGAACCACTAACCCAGGAACCTATCCTTGCAACAAAGCCCGTTGCCAACTCTGTCCACGTATCTATTCAGGGGACACCATCATTGGGCCTAATCACATCAGCCACACTATCAGAGGCTCGTTCACCTGCGCATCTACCAATGTGATATATGCCACCATGTGCCAGCAATGCCCCTCTGCCATGTACATTGGTCAAACTGGACAGTCTCTACGTAAAAGAATAAATGGACACAAATCAGACGTCAAAAATTATAACGTTCAAAAACCAGTCGGAGAACACTTCAGTCTCTCCGGTTACACGATTACAGACCTGAGAGTGGCTATCCTTCAACAAAAAAACTTCAAAAACAGACTCCAACGAGAGACTGCTGAATTGGAATTAATTTGCAAACTGGATACAATTAACTTTGGCTTGAGTAGAGACTGGGAGTCAATGAGTCATTACATAAAGTACAACTATTTCCCCATGTTATTTCTCCCCCCACCCCACCCTCCACAAGAACGTCTGAGGAACAGTGAACTGCTGGAAATGGCTCACCTTGATTATCACCACAAAAGGTTTTCCTCCTTGCCCCCCTCCTTCCTGCTGGTAATAGCTCACCTTAAGTGATCACTCTCCTTACAGTGTGTATGATAAAACCCATTGTTTCATGTTCTCTGTGTGTGTATATAAATCTCCCCACTGTATTTTCCACCGAATGCATCCAATGAAGTGAGCTGTAGCTCACGAAAGCTTATGCTCAAATAAATTTGTTAGTCTCTAAGGTGCCACAAGTACTCCTTTTCTTGTTTGCGAATACAGACTAACACGGCTGCTACTCTGAAACCTGTATTAACTCAGGAAAGGAATCTGGGCATTATTGTTGACAGTTGAATGAAGAGTTCTGCTCAATGTGCAGTTGTGGTCAAAAAAAACAAACAATGTTAGAATGCATATGGAAATGGAGGAAAAATAATATTGAGCATATTAAAATGCCATTATATAAATCAATTGTGTGGCATCATCTAGAATACTGTGTACAGTACTGGTCATCCCATCTCAAAAAGAATTACAGCATTAGAGGGCATCCAGAAAAGGACAACAAATATATGAGGAAAAACTCTCATATGAGGAAATTGAAAAGACTGGGATTGTTTATCTTAGAAAGGAGACAAGTAAGAGAGAACATGATAAAAATATGTAAAATAAATCAATAGTATAGAAAAGGCAGATCAGGAGCTTCTGTTCTCGCTGTCCCATAACACAAGAACAAGGAGTTACTCAGTGAAATTAAATTGTTGCAAATTCAAAACTGATGAAAGGAAATACTTTTCCACAAAATGCATAAAGAAGCTGTGGACCTCAATGTCACAGGAAGCCATTGAGGCAAGAGTTTAGCAAAATTCCAAGAAGAACTGACCATTTATATGAAAAAGACTATTCAGAGTTATATTAGTTAATGCTTACAAATTTGGGAAGGGGTAATAAACCTCAGACCTCAAACCAATCTTTAAATACAAGGATTAGGAGGAGATCAAATTTTGGGGAGCAGATTACCCTACATCTACCCTACCCTACCCTACATCTGACTAAAGTGAGGTTTCTCGCACCTTCCACTGAAGCATCTGGTGCTGGCCACTGCTGAAGATCAGCTATTGGACCAGATGCATTTTCCATCAAATGCATCCGATAAAGTGAGCTGTAGCTCACGAAAGCTTATGCTCAAATAAATTTGTTAGTCTCTAAGGTGCCACAAGTACTCCTTTTCTTTTTTGCGAATACAGATTAACACAGCTGCTACTCTGAAACCAGATGGACCATGGGTCTGTTCCAATAGGGCAATTCTTTATGTTCCTAATAATAACACTAAGTATAGGACTGGCTGTTGAAAGAGGAAGTTATTGCATGGTTAGGATTACAAACAATACTTGATTTACGGTTCTCTCATATAATTGAAAAGGAGTACTTGTGGCACCTTAGAGACTAACAAATTTATTTGCGAATACAGACTAACACGGCTGCTACTTTGAAACCTGTCATATAATTGAAGCTCTTCAGGGCAGACAATATGTCAATCTCTGCAAAGACAAAAAGAAAAGGAGTACTTGTGGCACCTTAGAGACTAACAAATTTATTAGAGCATAAGCTTTCGTGAGCTACAGCTCACTTCATCGGATGCATGTGAAGACAGATACCACAGTATGTTGGCATAATTTAGTTTACTACATGACAATTTCAATAATTTGAATCCTGGGAACCACACTGGACAGTGATAGTAACTCCCGTGAATAATGGACTTGTATAGTGGCCAGTAGTTTAATCAAAAATTGCAATAACATCAGTGCATTTTTACAGACTGATTTATTAGTAAAGAATTATATTCTTTTGAGAAGTTAAAAAGAAGAATATACTTTTTAGATATTTCAGCATTAGCACACAATGCTACGAGAAACAGCATTTCACCAGTGTACTGTAGAGACTTCGCTAATGGTATATTTGTTCATCAACAGTATTACATATCTGTAAATTATGGAGAACCAGGATACAGAGTAGAAAATTAACAAAGGATGACATAACACATTAAAACTTTTGGAACAACAGAGAGAACCCCACCATAAAAAACAACAATACGGTTTAAAGTACTGTATTAAAGCTACAGTCAAGGTTGTCCTGTAGTCAGTCAGTAAAAATTGTTGAAACTTTCATTACTCAGGTTAAAATTTTCCAGGCTTGGTCTCTTTCCAAAAGGTGAGTTTTCATTTGGAATTGTGAGCAAAGACAGTGCAGTCATTTTTAAGTATAAAAAAAAATTAAAGAAGGACTTTTCTCATAAAATTCTTGCAGTTCCCCTCTGCTTTAAACGGTTCTGCTGCTGAAACCTCTATGCAGATACTTTAAATATGGTATCAAAATACACATTTTAGTTGCAGGAGGGTAAATGCTCCAATGAAAACTGGTTTTTGTTTGACAAAATTATCCTTTGAAAATTGCACTTCATGCATGCATAGTACAATTGAGTTTAACTTTTTAGTATTTTAGCAACATTCAGCGTGTCAGTAGGGCTGGATTACTGGGGCTACACACTGCATGGGGTTGGCTGCTTCCCCTAGTGCTATGTGCTCTAGTCACAGAGCCCCAGCAGAGGGTATGACAGCTGAGGCAGCCTCAAGACAGTTTCTCAAAGATATTTGGGGGGCGGGTGGGAAGAGGAGATTTAAAGATCTGGGGCATTTGTGACAAAACCAAACCGTTGGAAAATATACAATTCAATCTCAAACTGTAATTTGTACCAGTAATTAACCACATACATGCTATTCCACACTGTTAAACAGGTCCCTGCCATACACATTGTTTTATCTTACCTGGCTGCTTCACTGTAGGGGAAAGACCTAAACTTGTCCTCATTGATTTTAAAGAGCATCTAGATAAGGAGGAAATGGTTTTCTCCAGCATAGTGAAACAAATGGCTTTAGAAAATGCCTATGTGTGGGGTAGGGGTTGTCATGCCTACCATACACTTGGGTTTGGTTTTTTTGGTTTCCAAAAAATGACTATCATTGAACTGAACAGAGAGTTATTTTATGTTATAAATACTTCCTACCTAGTACTGTTATCATCATCTATGACCAATCCCTCCCACAGTGGAAAGTTGTGCATTTCTCACAGGAGTGTGTGTTTCTGAGTTTATGGATGCATTAAAAGAACAAGAACAATACTGGGGGATCAGTGAGGAAAATTGATTATCTATTTTTAAAAGCATATGAAAATAGAGTTTTATGCATTTTGATTGAAGAGTTAATTCTTTCTGTTCTCTCAGACTGGAAATCAGATGCCAGGCAGGATCTGGAACTGATGGAAATGAATCTACTTCTATTTTTATCATCATCACTGACTTGACAACGAGCACCATATTTTGGAGGCATTCCTGTGAAAATGCCATGATTCAGAAAATAGCTTAAAAGCATCAAGACAAACATTACTTAGGTCTAATTGCAAGTTATGCCTCAGAACTCCCACATTCACTTAGGGCTAAAACAGTAGGGTTTGAACTTCTTGAGCTCCGCCCCCTTCCAATTTTTTCTAATACACATAGATGCGTGACCTCATTGAACATTACTTTCATTCACTGTACCAACCAGATTCATATTCTTTTGGTAAGTGAGCTTTGGGTTTTTTTCCAACAGAGGCAGATTGGTTAGGAAATATCTTTTTTTCCCAGCCTTCCCTATCAGAATACTGCGTAATATACAGGATGGGAAATAAAACACTTTAACATTATCCTCACCAGTGACTTAAAACACAAAACCAAATCATTTGGTACAATTGTGTACATTCTGAAAGCAAAAAACTTAAATTGCTTCTATGAGGTAACCCAGCTGGCATTGACTTATCCCAGGATCTTAAAAGGTACTTCTGAAAAACAATATATAAGCTTTATGAATGCACTAGGAAAACACATACACACAGTCATACAGAGTGTTTGTGTGCTAAGAGGGGGAACGGGGTGTTTTCATACATGCATACTAGCACATTTATTTTGTTGTAAAAATGTGGCATTAAATTTATTTAATGCGTGAAACACATTAACTTGTTACTCCTTAAGACTGGAGAAAGAGGTATAGAATTACTGCTGGGAAAAACAATTCTGGCCCCCCAAGGGTTTCCCTAGTACATATCCCAGTTGCTCAGTCACTGACTGCTTACTATTTCATATATTTGAGGAAATGATATATGTGGGTACAATGCCCTCATTGTATGCTATGCAGTCTGGTGATCCTGCACTTTTCCAAGCAAAAAACAAACAGTTAATCTGCTTTGTAAAATTCTTTCTGTTATACCACAAAATCAAGGCTTTGTGTGAGCTTTTTGATGTGCCATAGACACTATTAATATTATTATGGTGAAAGGTTCTAATGGCTGCGGAAGGTGAGTCTTGTATGCAAAGACAATCACCGATTTCATCAAAGCCGGTGGATGCACCAAGCACTTTCAGGCTCAACGGAAGGAGGAAGCAAACTATGTTATGTAGGAAGAATAGCTGGGAGCTATCAGTCTACCACATGAAGCAATAGGCTACCTGGCAGGTCAGAGCTGAGCCATGTGGATTGAGAAGTTTCCCAGGTTGCAACATATTGGTTTGCAGCCTCTGTGTGTTTTGGGCAGAGAAAGCCCGGAGAAGGACTTGCAAGCATGACCTTGAGGGAAAGCAGAGAGATAGGACAGATGTTGCTGGAGTGACAGATTTGGGGATTTCTGAGCAAGGAAACTGCCTACAGGTGTTTCTATTGTGTTCCCGGAAACAGAACTTTGTAAACATTTTTTCCTAAATAAACAACTTTTCACCAAGAATATAACTGATACATACCTCTGATTTCTTACTCTAATGGAAACAACCCTGTAAGGCCCTGAATTTTGGCTAGCCTCAGGGGCCAAAAGGACAACAATACATTTACACTGCAATAACTTTATTATGGTTAACAGCTGTAACTGAATGAGAAAAATGTGAAAAAGCAACTGTAGGAATTCTCAAACCTTTTCATAGTTTGAGCCACATCTTGCAAATGACAAGGGCAGAGAGATTAGATGTGGCCAAGTGGCAGCAAGAAAAGCTTAAAGGGCAAATCAAAGTAACACCTACAGACAACCCCATCTCTCACCCCAGCAAAAAAAGAGGCAGTGAAAGAGTGACTGGTGCAGTTATACCACTGCGTTGTTTCAGTCTGCCTGTATCCATCTGTTGTATCTTGTCTTAGATTGTAAGCCCTTTGGGGCAGAGATCGTCTTTTTGTTCTGTATTTGTACAGCGCTTAGCATAATGGGGTCCTGGTCCATGACAAGGTCTCTTAGACACAATGGTAATATAAACAACAACAGAGGAAACAGCTGCCCCCAAATGTGTCACTGGCTTACCCTGCCTTTAACGCTCAAAGTTAACAGCACCCTTACTATTCTGGGCCTTGCAAAGTAGCTTCCACCTACAGTCTTGATGGGCTCATGCAATGTCATGGTCTAATCAATGCCCGAAACCCTGCCAGTTTCCTCACAAATCCAACCTCCTTTGGCACAAACAGTAGTCTGATGCCTAATTTACTCCTCAGCCTCTGGGGAGTTGGGAGACGAAGCCACCAATATTAAGTTGTCAAGAAAAGTCACCCATAATTTCAACCCTTTTGAAGCACACTATACCATGAATTGAACTGAAGCACCTGAATACCCAAATGGAGAAGTTCATGCCCATGAAACACAATCCACACAATAATTTCAAAGTTCAAAAGGCATCTGTAACCCAAACAAACCTCAGATCCCTGGGATTATCGGATACAGAGCACATAACCCTGTAAATACAGTTGAATTTGTCACCGTCAATGTAACCATTAACATCCAAGGGAGGGAGATTAGATATTTGTGGTGGCAGAGCAGGAAGAGGCCTTCTCCTGATGCTCCTAACAAAGGGAGTTTAGTTACCCTCCTACTCCTGTAGTCCAGCATTAGCTGAGATGGTCAGCATTCCTTCATAAAGATACTATATGGGAGTAACCACCTACCCTCTCATTCAGGATTGCATGTGTCACCTACTCACTCATTCATAGTCATGCAACATCACTGGGGCATCCACATCAATTTCTGAGATGGAAAAATAACCAAGTATTGATGTATTTTTGACTTTCTTGTGTTAAGCATTCTGTTCTTTTTGAAAATGGATGTCTGTAGAAACAGCTGTGAGCAAAGAGGAATCAACAGTGTGTGATCTGACATTTGCAGAGCAAAGTTTGGGAACCTTTGAGACAGAATATCACAATAGTAGAAATTTAATGTTATGTGTAACAAAGTGTTCACCTCTCTTTTGCTACCCCACTGCTTTTGAAAGAGTACACAAGGTTTAAGACCTAGAAAACTAAAACTCACTCCAGCTTCTTGTGAGAAAGAAAGTCTTTAAGAATCGTGATCATCCAGGCATGCTCAACAGCTCCAAAACCATTTTGGTCTAGCTAAGACAACATTTTTCTGAGTTCTCCATGATGACAAATTACTGAAGAAAGATCTCCAACTCTGATGTCATCTAGTGACTGAATTAAATCTTTTTAAAAAAATTAAGTATATTTTTGATCTACATCATGAAACTCAAAAGAATAAAAGAAAAAGTTTACAACACCAAAAAGGCAAAAAATCAGATATGCAATACATCTTTAACATTTACATCTATAGCATAAGGCAAAACCAGATATTGTCATTTGCACTAATATATTTCTGTATCATCTGAAACATTTTATCAACCTTTGTATCTTATATATGATCATGTTATATATTATTTCAAATATAATCAAGGATATTATCAATTCATATGTGTGCCAGCATTCCACCACATTTTATTCTTCTAATTAAGGCACTATTATTCATTAAAGATTCAAGATTAAAAAAACACTCCCTCCACAATCAATCCACTGTGGCTTCACTTGAGACAGTAAAAGTGACAGCAATAATCTCAGGAGATAGCCAGATTTTCAAACTCATACTGGAGTTATTTTAGAGATACTAGTGATCTCCTGGAAGCTGAGTCAATGAACCCAAAATTAGAGCCTTCGAAATACCCCTGCAGGAATTCTTTGTGGGTACATAAAAGTCATATACTTCACTGATCCCCAGGTAAACCTAGTTGCCACAACTGCCCTAAAACACACACATGTAAACAGACTTAATAGAAGAATGGATGCAAAGTCACGTACAGCATATGTGTGAGAAATAAGGAGACAGAAAAGAGGGGGGATATAAGAAGAATGAGCAAAGAGAAAAAAAGAGATAAGAGGCACCAGGGGAAAATGGTAAGGGAATATATGAGAGAAGGAGGAAGAGATGGGAATGCAGAAGAATAAATAAAAATAAGGAAGAGAAATTGGGGATAGAGAAAAGGAAGAGTGGGAAATGCAAAATGATACAAAGTCCCATCAGTATGAACAGGCTGGACTTGTTGATTAGCAGGAATCATATAGTACATATCAATAATTTTCCACTTCAGCAGTTCCCTCCCCTAATCAATTCAGTAGTTGTTACTTACTAACCTATGCCCACTGCATTCCCACTCAAACTTCAGGAGAACTTCCAAGACTGGGAAACAAAGGAACTGCAAAGCTTTTTATATAAATCTTCAAATTGCAAATACACATCACTCAGAATTTACAAAAGTTCCTTGCAGAATATTTCTTAAATTCTAGCAGATGTACAATATACAATCCCTCCCTGAAACTATGCTTCATGTCAGTATGAAAGTAGCACAAAAAGGGGAGGAGGGGAGAAACACACTCACTTCTGCAGGAAATAACTGTATTAATGAAATATTGCAGTCACATCAGAAACTCATATCATAGCAATTATAATTTCCACCTAATTGGACTGCTCCACTGGCTGAAGAATGACTTCTTGTTCCAGGAAAGAAATGAGGGCTCATCTAATCAAAGGTATTTGCCACAGTGTTTTTGATTTACCAAAGCTCCTAGTATGACTGACTAATAAAAATAAGGAAATATTGCACGGTGTAATATATACATATACATGTACATATACATATACATATACATACACACACACACACACACACACTTACATGGTGGCCTGTCAGGAGTCACCGGTCTTGAACCTAGGCATGGGGTTGCTGAGCAAGAGCCTTACCCTCTGTGCCACTGCACCGCAAGGTCAGATGAGGGAACTGCAGCTAACACTCAGGGGTGCTGGAACAATTTGTATAGTGGAGGTGCTTAGAGCCATTTACCCAAACTGTAAACCCTGTATACAAAGAAAACCACTTCAAGCCAGGGGTGCAGGGGCACCCCAGCATCCTTTGTTCCAGCACCTGTGGTAACACCCCACTGCCAGAAGCTCCATCTATTGACTCAACTGGGACAGCTGACTAGCAACAGACAGCTCATTGGACAAGACCAAGCATAAAGCTTCCTGTTCCTGTCCCACCCCTTGTCTGAGCAACTATTTGCCAGGTCTGCTACTGACCAGAGATCCTAAGATCAAGTCCCTGCCTCTTTGGCCTGGTCTTGCTCCTTGCTCTTGTTTCCAATCCTGGTTCCTTGCCTTAATTCCAGTGACTGACTCCTGCTTAACCCTTGGAGTGACTTCTGACTCCAGTTCCAACATAATCCTTGGCATGGCTACTGACACTGACCTTTGGTGTGGCTCCTCACTCTGATTCTGGATTGATCATTGGTATGAACTCCAACTGTGACCCAGCTCCCATGCCAGCTCTAAACAGGTCAGATCGCCGCATTATAGGCCCTGACATTGGCTTGACAGTACCATGGCTTTTGCATGGCTTTAAACATTTTAAACGTTTTACCATTTCACAGTCAAATGGCATTTTTGAGCAAACATTGTATACAGGGGCAAATATTAAAATAAATTTCCATAAATACTATACTGTGCTGAAACTAATTTAAACAATTATAAGAAAATGAAGGAAAACTTATAATCTATACCAAGATCTTCCAGAAATATTAATAAATTCCCTTAAATCTGTCCTCTCTGAGACAGCAGGGAGATCAATGCAATTATTCTGGTTCTAAATGTCATCAGATTTAATTAATAAGCAAAAATAAAACAAACAGGTACTTAATTGTTTGGTGCCTAATGTACGGCTGAATTGCTACAGAAACAGGTGTAGTCTATGGGTTTAGGTACAAGATAGGGAATCAAGATTTCCAGTCATAGTTATTCCAACTATCTGCTGACTTGTGCAAGCCAGTTAAACACTCTGCCTTAGTTTCTCATCCATAAAATAGGGATAACGCTTACTGAACTACTGCATTGGAAGGATAAGACGATATCCGTATAGCACTTTGAACATGAAAACCAATCTGAGTCAAATCCTGTCAACTGAAGTCAATGACAAAAATTCCCACTAACTTCAGTGGGACCAGGATTTGGCCCTATATAAATTGGAGTGAAATGGAACAGGGGTGTGTATTTGTCAATTCCACTGAAGTTTGTGGTTCTCCAATAATGAAAACACGCATGCTTATGTGCCTCACTGAACCAGGGACATATTCAGATAAATGTGGGTGTGAAATGAATGTACACGGCCCATGGCAAACTAGGAGAGATGTCATCTAAAACATTTTAATTCACAATGTTAGTGACTAAGGCCCTGTTACTGCAAAGGCTTGGGAAATGTCTATACTACAAAGCCAATTCCTTAAAGGGTAGACACAGCATATGCTGTGGAGGAGGAGTTCTTGCTGGCATAGTAATACCACTTCCCTGAACAATGTTAGCTATGCTGACCGAAGCACTCTTTTGTCAGCATAGTTATATTTATAGTGGAGGTTTCGCCAGCTGTATTGGCTAATGGGGGTGATTTTTTTCATACTCCTAGTTGACATAGCTGTGCCAGCATAACTTTGAAGGTAGAGTAAATCTAACACTCATCAATAAAATGAAGCATGATGGTAAGTGTCTGCAGAACTGGGACCCAAGAATCTTCAATAACCTTAAAGTAGTGGCTGCTCACTTCTAGATGCATTGCAATGACTTCTTAGGGGGAAAACAAAAATCTTTACATGATTCTTGTAAATCTCTTTTTTATGTAAGGATGTACACACAAATGGATTTTTTGGAAGAGATAGAGAGCCTGGTTCACCTCTAATTTACCCTAGTGTAAGTCAGGAGTAACTTCAATTAAGTCAATGTTACACGATACATAAGTTCATAATCAGGTCTTTATTGTACATTTCTTAGTTTCAGCGGTTTCTGCTTACCAAGTGCTAAAATACCCCAGTAATTGGTATAGTATAAATCTAGATTAGATAATATCAGCTAAAGATTTAATGGGGTATAACTTTCTGATAGAATTAAATAAAAAGAATGAATCATACCATTATGTTGTCCTTGTATCAAAACAGTCACCATTTTCTGCTCTACACATCTAGTTACAACTTACATCCTACTTCTACCATTCTCCTCTCCTCATGGCTCTCTCTCCTCTTTGTATACCTCCTGTTAACCCATACTCACTCTCATACCTTCATCAAAACATTTAAAGCAGCAGTTTATGTTGTGTAAATCAAGTAACATTAACCTCCTCAAGATTTTTTTTTAAATGTGCATCTTCAATAAAAAGCACATTTCATCTCCTCCCACATCTTGTATGGCACATCACCAATAGCTTCCTGTAATTAGCTGCAGAATTACTCCATTTCATCACCTTTTCAGTTAACAGATGGTGCATACACTTTAGTCAGTCAGATTTACAGTACTTCAGCTACTTTTCAGCAGATTAAACTAACTGGCATTATCGACTGTTTCTGTTAGAGACATTTAAAACATTTTTGAAAATTTTAATTTTAAAAACATATATGTGAAACTTTATCTTCTAAAGTAAAGGCATGAAAGTCTTTTACCCTCTGAGACCAACCTGTGGTTGAAGTTCTCTTGGTTTCTTCTGGTCATAATTGAATACAACATTAATGTTGGGACTGATCTGTAAGAAACCTATGATGACCAACAGCTGATGTAACAGTAGTGTTCAGAATCTGATTATTCACATTTGAAGTAAGTGCTGCAAGAGCTTCTCCTTTCAAATCCCAAGGTGGATATAAAGTTGATTAAGATTCTAAATCATAATAACCACCAGACACTTGTCAATGGTAGTCATTGACAAGAGTCACATTATTAATGCTTCAAATGTTCATTTCCAGTTTAGTTAATGCTGAAAAAACAAGGTAGCACATCTCATTCTTCCCCCCCCCCCAATATTTTTTTTGCAGTGGCTAAAAAGCAATAATATAGATACAAATTTGTAAGACACAAATCCTGTCCCTAATGCTGAGCACAAATTACTGGGCTCTGGCTGGAAAGATCTGCAGGGACTAAGGAAGCAGGAGAGGAAATTCTTCCCCTCCACTCCCCCCACCCCTCCCAAAAAAAGAGCAACTCACTTTTAACAGCTCACAGACTTACATTACTATTTGTGTGTGTGCATGCAAGAGAAAGAGAAATGGAGCCAGTAGATCTGTATAGCTTTTCCTCGCCTCTGAAAGACTCTGATCAGGGAACTGTAGAATGGTATAGGGACCCGCAAACCACTTACACTGAATCTCCAAAATCTGTTCCACTCACGACTGTGTTGTGGAAGCACATCAATTCCATTGTTTCAGGGCCTTTCATGCTCATAGATGTGGGGGACATGATTTTCTCCTAAGGAAAAACCAGGTTCATACCCATCTATATCCCATACCACTCACAATGTACATGTTTCCTAACTTATGAGTGACCACAGATTAACATTTCACCCAAACATACAATTATCTTAACCATTGTGCTATATAATAATGTTTTTTTAAGAGACAATTTCTCCTTTCATTAGGTTTAGCATGGTTCAGTATCAAAGCCCAATACTTTATAGGATAAGAATCATCACTCACTCACATTTTAATTTTATTATTGGGTAGTGCAGTACGAACTCACTATTAAAAAAATGAATTCTGTAGCTGAGAGTACATATTTATTATTTCCATTAACAAAATGTCTAGTAGCCCCAGTCATAGACTAGAATCCATGGAGCTAGGTGCTGTACAAACACAGAATAGAAAGATGGTCTCTGCCTCAAAGAGTTTATAATCTAAGTAAAATTTTAATCACTAGTGATAAAAAAGAGCCTCACTGAAAGAATATATTCATAATCAAGAAAACCACAAACGTAAGGAAGCTCTTCAACTATTAAAGGCATAAATTGTTGATAATCTGACTAAAATTAATCAAATGAATGATTATTTGAAACATAACTGTATACATACAGGCAATGTATTTTAGCAGCCAATTATGTCAAATATAATTGATACAAACAGGTTGAATGGACCAAAAAATTTCCTGCTTCCAAACTGAAATATAAATATTGTGTATACTGAAGTATGATGGTTATAGAATTAAACATTTTTAAAACATATATGGGTTGATAATTTGGGTGTCAAAGTGGTTCACATTAATTCTTCTGACTAACTATTGATGCAACTCAAACTGTTAAAAAATGACAGTTTTTGTTAGTTTGTTTTGGGGGTTTTGTTTTTTAAACACACTGCATAACTAACCTGTGTCACATTGTCACATATTGAGGATTCTAAAAAGAATTAGATGGTAATGAGAATGCCCTTTAGGTTAAAAAAAAAAAAGTATCTTTTTACAGCATCAGTCCACCACTTGCATATGGGGATTAGAAAGAAATCTTCTTGTAGAGGTAGGTTATTCCATTATGATGTTTATTGAACTTCTCTCAAACATCTGATAATTACCAACTGTAAAAGATAGGATACTGAACTAAGCAGATCATTGTGCTGATCCAATATTGTAGTTCCTATGTACCTAACTGACAAAGCATGGCTTTTTCTACAAGAAAGCAAGAAAAAATTGTCCAAAGCAGAAAATCAGAGTAAAATATTGGTCTTCAAGTTCATTCATGCTGCCGTACGCAGGAGATTATTACTACTGAAAATTGGAATCAACAGGTAACAGCAGAAATGAAAATCTTATTTTATATTAAGTATTTAAAACTCAAAACTCTCATATATCAAATGCTTTTGCTATCAAATTGGAACATCCCTGTTCAGAAGACAAATATATAACCCACAAAATCTAGTAAAGGTTACGCAGATACATGTTTCTGAAGCCATTATTTCTATTGAAATTATAGAAGTACTCTATGGCTTACATGCACAAACAGCAAATAGACATGACTTTGTGCAATATAAAAGCCTGACCTAAGCAGAAGCCACAACACTTTGTCAGGTTGCTAAAAATAGCTTGATTGGCTTGTACAAGTAATGAAATACTAATTTCTAAAGCCAAAAAAATGCATCAAAAAGTATATTTTTGCAACTAAAACTGACTGATTCACTTCACTAATGTTCTGACCACCTTTACCTGCTTCTTTGCCAACTGTGAACATTTGATGAGGGAGGTTTTATTTGTAAGAATATTTGTGGAAAGTCAAAGTGCTCTATCGTGTGTACATGTGTGCATGACTATTCACAAGTGTATTTGTGCCCAAGATGCCCCTCCAGCCAATCTAAAAGTTGTTTGTGGGCTGGAACTTTGAAGGGGAAGGAAGCAGAAGAGAAGGAAGAATAAAACCCCCAAACACCACAATTGTTTAAAAAAATTAATTAAAAAATGAAAAGCATTGATGAGGAGATGGTAGGTGTATGCCTGGAACCACCACCAGGAGAGATGACAGAAGAAGCTCTAACTTAGTAGTACATCAGTACATCAGGCGGAGAAACATGCCAAGTAATCCAACTGTATGCCTGAAGTCCCACCAGGAAGTAAAGAGACCGTAATGATCTCTCTTCTTGGAGATCATTGGATCTTGGCTAGGGTTACCATATGTTCCGTATGTTCCCGGACACGTCCGGCTTTTTGGTTCTTAAATCACCGTTCAGGAGGAATTTTTAAATATCTAAAAACGTCCGGGATTTTGCCATTATTATTTTTCCCCAAAGAAGAGTTGATCATTCAAGAAAGAGAGTGAATGTTGATCACTCGAGAGAGTGCCTGCTTTTTCCCCCTAGCTCCCAACGTTTGTGCCGCAAAACTGTTGTTTCGCGTGTGTGGGAGGGAAAGGGGAGGAGGGAGAATGCGGCCTGCTCAGGGGAGGAGGCGGGCCCAGGGTGGGGATTTGGGGAAGTGGTCCAATGGGGCAGGGAGGGGGCAGGGACTTTGGGGAAGGGGTTGGAATGGGGGTAGGGAAGGGGTGAAGTTGGGGGGGCGAGCAAATACCCGCACCCCCCCATGGAGTATCCTCCTTTTTGAATGTTCAAATATGGTAACCCTAATATTGGTCCTTTTAAACCACGTTTCCAGGATGCCTCCAGAGGTTTTCAGTTGTGTTGCATTCTCATGAGCTGCCACCACTGCCCGGCTCACAGAGCAAAGGGCTGCTTGAGTTCCAAGGCAATGGAATTATTCTGAGGAATAGGCCAAGCAACAACACTACCTTCATCACATCCATTGTGGGAGAGGGTGGGGGGAGAGGCACATCTTTCATGATATGAAAGACCTGCATGACATGCTCACCCAGTACTGGGCCAGTTCTATGTCTATTGTGTCATAGTCACCCAGAACTGCTGTGACTATGAGTGAGGGGAATCTTGAACACCGAGACGAAAGTTAATGAAGCCATGTATTGCTGGAAGAGCATGAACAGGCAATTCTGGAGGGCATACATCTACTGGCAATGCTCATATAGGCTCATGTAGCCAGTCCCAGCATCTGTTGAGGCATCAGTGGGACAACACATCAAGTGGCATACCAGCTGCCTGGTGCACTGATGCAGTACTGCACTGGGACACTGACCCAGCCTTAGACACATGAAACCCCAGCTCAGTTTTGGGCTCTTGAAGCACCAGGGTGATGTCTCTCTCTGAAGGTGATACAAAGCAACTGCACTTTTTAGGTTTGGAACATTCTGAGCACAGTTAAAAAGAACTGTCAGTTGGCAGCAGTTGCAGGAACAGTGGGTGGAGAATGAATTTAGGAATGAAGTGGGCTGACTGCAGTTTATAACAAGACTCCTCTCACTCGTCTAACATGATTATTTTGCTATTACTTTACTGCTCTTGTTATTATTCTGATCCAATTAAAGACATTGTAGGTAATTAAAAAGCCATGATTGGCTGATTGGATTTTGGGAGACATAACACAGATAGTATCGGTAAATAAAATGACTTATTAGGACTGGCTAGGCCCGTGGAGTCTGACAAGAAACTGGTATAGCGGTGCCTTCAGAGAGCTTGAATTAAAGCCACGAGACCAGTGTGCAGCTCAGTCAGGGAGCTCCTTCACTAACTACAACCTGAAACGATGACAGGTTTCAGAGTAGCAGCCGTGTTAGTCTGTATTCGCAAAAAGAAAAGGAGTACTTGTGGCACCTTAGAGACTAACAAATTTATTAGAGCATAAGCTTTCGTGAGCTACAGCTCACTTCATCGGATGCATTTTCACAAAATGCAAATGAATCCGATGAAGTGAGCTGTAGCTCACGAAAGCTTATGCTCTAATAAATTTGTTAGTCTCTAAGGTGCCACAAGTACTCCTTTTCTTTTTACAGCCTGAAAGGAACTGACTGAAAGCCTCTAAACAGACCTGAGGCCCTGGCAACTAGCCATAGCACTAGAGAGGGAACTAATCTCAGCTACAAGCGCCTCAAAGTACCAAGATCTTAGAGCTGTAGGAGTTCCCAGGCTTTCTGTCACTAGAAGATTCACACCAAAAATCAGAATTCCATACTGAAGGTTTGATTTAAAAAAACAAAACAAAACAAAAAAAGCAAACTAGTGGTGTTTTTTTTAAATGCTGCATGTCTATGCTGTAGGGAATACTGGGAGAAATATCTGATTTTACAAACAGCTACTGTAAATTCTCTGGGACAAGGAGTAGAGTGGATAAAAAAATTTTTTTTTTAAATAAGTTTTAAAAATGGATTTTTTTTGTTATTTAAATTAGATATAGGGTTTTTTTTAAATAACATTTAAAATTAAATTTGAAATTGACAGCATTTAAGATCTAATCTTATAAAACTCTATTCAAATCATTTAAATTAAGTACCAAAAATAATATTAAGCAGTACATGTTTGCTGCCAAGCTTTAAAACCACTGAACTGGTAGAAGTCACTGTATAAGCACCTGGAAGTACTAAGCCAGATTTTTACAGTAGGAGCGTCTTCTTATGCAGGTGCAGAGAGAATATTTTCTTCATTTCAGTTAATTCAATTTAGTTCAGTTCAATGACTAGTTTAAAGTTAAAGTTGAAAAAACAGGAAAGCTTGTTTTCCTCTTCTAATCTATAAATAAAAACTTGGTGCGAGAAGGTAAGATCTAATAGTTCTAAAATCCTGAACGATATGGTGACCAGAAACAATCAGTTCAATTCACTAACTACAGATAATACTTCCCTTGTTTAATAAATCAGTTAGTTTTAAATGTAAAATATGTTTTGATAAACTTTTCTTATGTATCTAGCACCTTATAAAAGCTAGTCTTATTTAAGAAAAATATTTTTAATTGAATTGACTTTCCATCCAAATAGAGCTTCACAAATCACCGGTAAAAAATGAATCATCTCAGTAAATGAGTCATTCACCCTCCTCTAACACAATAGAGAAGTAAAAAATTAAGAATTTGAATAAATATAAGTTAAGCTATAAAGTTTCTTAAATGAATGTGTACAGATCTCTTGGTTAGCAAAATTTAGAGTTAACGCTATATTTAGTTGTAAATCAACATGTTTTAATGGCTATCAACTACTTTCTTTAGGAAAAATACCTGAACAGTTCCAATGCAAAACATGATTAAAATCAACAATTTAAATCAAGGCTTCCTGTGTGCTGATTTAAATCAAAGCAACTTAAATCAATCCACTCTGACAAGGAGTGTGTCCCTCTACGTTGGTAACAGTGCCTTGTGCAACAGAGACCTGATTCTGACTGGAGACTCTAAGCACAGCCATATTACAAATAACAAACAACTCTAGGACTGTATAACTGGAATTGAGAGAAAAGTGATTTGTAAGTGCTTCTGAGTAATGAAGATTAATTTTTACTCTGCAGAGACTGATTAAGAGTTCTCCACTATCGTTATTCTGCTGATTTGGTGAGTTACTGTGAAGAATGAGTCAAGTATTGAACTGAAACTAGGGAAAGCAGGGATGTGCTGAAGGTCATTCAAGACCAGACAAACTCTCTAGCAGTAGATGTATATATAAAACTCTGTATCCACTAGCAGGAGATAAGACATAATTTTGTTTGTTACTTTATGGAATTCCACTTCCTCATTCTCTGGTGCAGAATCACTGTAAAGAGGGGTACATAAAAATAGGCACACCCTTACAAATAGAACATCCAAGTGTCTGTATACCACTAGGAACAGGGAAAGGGCTTTGCTGGAGTGCCTGGCACTGGGAGAAATCTGAACATAACTGGTGTTTCAGAAATACAGTAAGAGAAAAATCAGATTGAGTATCACAAGCCCTGCAACAGGAAATTCAGATTAGTTACAAGGCTGAGGGAGGGGGAAAAAAATCACAAATAAATGGAATACATACACTTCTGAAAGAACATATCTGAGTGGAGACAGTCTTGAGTCAGAATCTGTAAGGACACAAAATCTGCATGGATACAAATCGTACTAACCAAAACACAAAGAGTGCAGCTGAAACAAGTAGGGCTCAACTGATTTACAACTGGCCTTGACATTATGGAGAGAGATGTGGTATAAACTGGCAGAATCCATTACTGAAGCATAATGGCATGTAACTGGAGGTCTGGAGAACCTGCCATACCCCCTTTCTACCTTACTTATCTATCATGTCTTCAGCCAGTCCAGTGGAAACAGAACAGAGCCCTCTTAAAGCTGCTACTCAGCAGGAACAACAGCCTGTATAAGAAAGAGGTAAAGAAAGAAACACACACACACACACACACACACACACACACACACACACACACACACACACACACACACACCCCTATCTCATGTGCAGCGTTTTTTTTATCCCCGTCTCCCTCACTTAACATTACACAAGGGAAGGAGAAGCAATTTCCCCTAAAAAAAAAAGTTACTGCTCCTTCACTAATTAATTTTTTAAAAAGCCACTTTTTAACAAATCTTTTGTGCTCATACAATTGTGCAGCTGGCTCTGCAGCAGGTAACTAAAAACTGAAAAACTTTCTGCTAGCATCACTAATCATGCTGGTACACAACGTAGAGAAAAATGAAGCATGTGGGTTTATGCTGCATAGGAGAAAATGGAAGTGTGTACAACAAAAAGAGAGAGAAGGAATCAGTATCTGCTAATCTTGAAGGGGAAAATTAAACAAGATGGCAAAACATATTATGACCAAATCTTTTTACTATTAAATAATATTGGCTATTTTGAGGGAACGTGATGGGAGTCAGCAATTTCCAAATAAAGTGAGTAGTATGATTCTCTTTTACATGTTTAGAATATACAAGTCATTACATTAGTAATTTAGAAGGTCAAATATTGTACCTAAATTTAGTGAGCCATTTTAACAGCTAACAGAACTTTTATCTTCAACATAAATCTGTAAAGATTTCAGTTTTAGCCTCCAAGGAAGCACTACAGTCATTTTTAAGAGTCATTTAGCAAAATTAATGAAAAAGTGCCAGAAATCATGGCATTAGGGCAGAATATTTGAGAAATTCTACTACTTCCACATCAGCAAGAAGACACCTGTGTATTGAGAAACCAACCCATGATATTGATATCCCAGGACTGTTTGCAGATATCCTTCTCTTTACTCTCTAATAGTCCTCTCTTCCGCAGGTAATGAAGTAATGGCTCAGGCTGCTCTGATACCCCTACATGGAAAGTTGGCAGGTTTGGCCCAGCAGTGGAGTTGCAAGCTGTTTACTTAGGATTGAGGGGGAGTTAGAGAAAAGAGAAGGTTGAGCTAACCACTCTCTTTTGCTGGACTAAGAGAGCAGTCAGCCATCAGTATTCTAACCCCAGGCATTCAAAAATCATGAGCCAGACTCCAAAAATCATGACATTGGCTTAAAAATCTTGCGATTTTAAACAATGATAAATGATGCACTCTTTTTATTTGCCTTCTGGTTTCTGAACCTTTCAGGTGCACTCACTTTATGTTTTCAAACTTTCCTCTGCAACAAAGTACATGTAAAGTGAAATGCATATTCTTTTTAAGGAAAGCTGAGATTCTCATGCAACTTCTTGATTCCAGCAGCTGGGGCATTAAGAAAAACTGCAAATACCACAAGGTTTTCCCATAAAATCATGAGAGTTGGGAAACACTGAGCCATGGTGCAGCTAGGGAACTGCTCCTCCCACTTTTCCAGTAAAACAGCTACCAGTTCCGCAGCTGGGTCAGAGCAGCAAGCTAATTTACAGGAAGGGATGGGCACACATTGTGAGAGACCTATGCCCCAGAATGCAAATGGAGACTGCAGTACCTGTGAGCACAAGTTGGGGATGGAGTGCACCTATGGCAGCAGGTAGGTAGCTCTGAGAACAACAGCACCTCACCGGCTGATTGCCTCCTCTTCAGCAGTCACCTCATAGCTCCACCCCCTGAAGCCGGGTCTTGATAAGGATTAGAGGAAGTCAGCAGCAATGACTGATTGGGAAGCCCACAATCATGCAGGCAAAGAGAGGAGGAAAGAATTCTACAAAGATGGATCAATATTTTTATAAGGGACAACATTTTTCAAACAAAGCAAGGGCTTAAGGACCAGTGGAGGGTTGCATTCTCATAAATTATAGGATTTTCCTGTTCTTTTCCTCGCACCCTCTTAAGAAGAAAATATCCCAAAATTCAGAAGTACGTGCACATGAGCTTCCACACACTGGGGACCTAGTGCCCCCCGGTCCCAGTTTGTTACACTAATTCTCACTGGCAAATGTTTCCACAGGTTGACAACTAAGCTTCTCTTTCACAGCACTGTAGAGATGCCTCATCCTATACCATAAGTAGCCTGCTACTATCTCTAGCTAGTGTCATTTTTACTTCAAAACAGGTGGTATGACTACAGAACACTGCAAAAATCTGCCAAAGGTTTTGGCATATTCTGCTGAGTACTTGCTCATGATCTGTAAAATTATGCAGATCATTAACCTTACATAAATTCTAAGAGGCTGGGTCTTTCCAAACACATGCAGAATGCAAAGATTATCACTCCCTAATACCATTGCCAAGGAAGGCAGCAAAGAAGGAACCATTAACCTTCCTTCTGGCTACAGAAAAAGCATAATTTATTTGCAATTATTGTAGAGGGTAAGAAGTTAGAAAAATAAAAAGGTTACCAAGGATGATGGGGCAGCAAAAACCCCCAATAAATTTCCAGTATGGCAGTAACTGCCTGCTGGAGGAATAGTTCTGTCTAGTTATTTATATGGCCTTCTACTCCATAGTATTTGAGCACTTACAATTAGGCAAGGGGAGAACCCATTTTGGATAAAATAACGAGTTTGAAGGCAACGCTCATTAATTTTCAGTATGGATCAACATGCTAGATATGGCTAGAAAATCTTATTAGCGGTAAGAAATTCCTAATAAGTTTTAACAACCCATTTGCTTACTAGTCTAATAAAAAGCAACCAAAATATTTTATGTTTAGAAATGTGTGTGTTTTTTATGTTTTTGTTTGTGTTTTACATTTTTAATACAAGCAAAAGCCCTTGTGTAGACACAATTATATTAGAAAAAAGTGCTTTTGCTGGTATACTTTATTTTGTTCAAGGAATCAGTATAAGCTATACCGGCAAAAGCACATTTTTTACCATTATAAATTGTGTCTAGAGTGGGTCTACCAGTATAGCTATACCGGCAAAACTTTTCTTGTGTACACTGGACCTAAGCTAAAGCTTTACTCATGCATCTCAGAGTGGAAAGAGCATAACATCAAGCAGAGTATTCAATGACAGTGCTCCATGATAAACATCTATTTATTTAAACTTCCAACCAAACACCTGGACCATGCATTGCTAAGCAGAAGCTTAAGAATAAAGTACTATGCTGTTCTGAAACATATTTTTGAAGATGGGTTACTGTTATCCTAGTAGACTCAGACTTTAACGTCAGAAGGGACTATCATCATCAAGTCTGATTTCCTGCACATTGCAGGCCACAAAACCTCACCCACCCACTCTTGTAATAGACCTCAAATCTCTGGCTGAGTTATTGAATTCCTCAAATCATGATTTAAAGACTTCATGTTACAGAGAATCCACTATTTACTCTAGTTTAAAACTTGCAAGTGACCCATGCCCCATGGTGCAGAAGAAGGTGGAAAACCCACAGGGTATCTGCTAATCTGACCCAGGGGAAAATTCCTTCTCAACCCCAAATATGGCAATCAGTTAGACCTTGAGCATGTGGGCAGCCACACACCTGGGGAAAAAATTCTCTGTAGTAACTCAGAGCCCTCCCCATCTAGTGTCCCATTACCAGCCATTGGAGATGTTTGCTGCTAGCAGTCACAGGTTGCCTACAATGGCAGGTATCCTGTCTCATCATATAATCCATAGGCAGCAAGTTCTATGGGCCCGTGGTGTCTGGGCAACAGGAATATTCCTGACCCAGGACCCAGCTCCAGCAATGTTTGAGGTTGGGTCTCTCCCTCAGCCCCGCTCCCGGATGCTCTTTCCCCCACGTGTCCCACGGGCAATTTAAAACAGCCCAGGGCCACCACCTACAGCGCAGCGGGGCTGAGCGGCTTTATGGCTGCCAGCCCCTCCCTGTGTTCCCTGGGCGGGTGGATCTGTTACTACATGCGCTGCTCCCGCCCTATGCACCCCTGCAGCCAATAGAAAGCTGCGGGGGCAGTGCCTGGGGATAACAGCATGCGGAGGCCCTCCAGCCCACACTGCTTAGGAGCCCCACGTAAATGCCGCACCCCCCACCCCCTCCCAGGGCCTGCACCCCTCCCCCTTCCCACACACTCCCTCCCAAACTCCCTCCCAGAGCCTGCACCCCTCTCTCCGTACCCCCTCCTGTCCCCAAACTCCTTCCCAGAGCCTGCACCCCCACCCGCACCCCAGAGCCTGCACCCAAACTGTCCCAGAGCCTACACCTCCCAACCCCTCCTCCTGCACCCCCACTCCCTGCCACAGCCTGGAGCCTGAACCCCAGACCCCTCCCCCACCCAAACCCCAACCTCTCACCCCTTCTGCACCCAAACTCCCTCTCAGAACCTGCACCCTGCACCCCTCCTGCACCCCAATCCCCTCCTTCAGCCCAGGGCCTGCACTCCAGACCTCCTCCCCCCACCCAACTCCCTCCCAGAGCCTTAGGCAGGTGGGAGGGGTGAAGTTTGGGGGGTGGGCTCTGGGTGTTCTGGGCACCACCAAAATTTCTACAAACCTGCCACCCTTGATACCATCCCCTCCATAAACTTATCAAGCTCAGTCTTGAAACCAATTAGGGTTTTTTTCCCCCTCTACTCCACTTGGAAAGTTGTTCCAGAACTTTACTTCTCTCATGGTTAGAAACTTTCATTTAATGTCAAGCCTAAACTTGAATTTATATCCATTTGTTCTCATGTCCACATTGATACTTAACTTAAATAACACCTCTCCCACTCTGGTATTTATCCCTCTGATATATTTATAAAGAGCAGTCATATCTCCCTTCAGCCTTCTTTTGGTTAGGCTAAATAAGCCAAGCTCTTTGAGTCTCCTCTCATAAAATAGGTTTTCCATTCCTTGGATCATCCTAGTAGCCCTTCTGTGCACCTGTTCCAGTTTGAATTCATCTTTTCTTAAACATGGGAGACCAGACCAGAGCACAAAGTACTCCAGATGAGGTCTCACCAGTTCCTTGTATAATTGTATTAACACTTCCCTGTCTCTACTGGAAATACATCGCCTCATTTCTCACCTGTTGTATCCCCTGCCTAAAACTGCATTAGTCTTTTTCACAGCTGCATCACAGTCATAATCATCCTGTGAGCAACCAATACGCCCAGGTCTTTCTCCTCCTCTGTCGCTTCCAACTGATATGTCCCCAGTCTACAGCAAAAATTCTTGTTTAGTCGACCAACCAAATCTTAGAATACAGAAAAGTTCAATATCACTCAGGCGCACATGGATACTGATCAAAGAGCAAAATCAAAAGAAAAAAGAACACTAGCTTATTTTGTTACGCTAATTTCTAGTTAGTGAGAGCTAGAGGTCAACTAAAAGATTGACTCACTCACCTTGTCTCTCTAGGTTTATTATTATTGATTCTACACAAACACACAGCTATAAAGTCACCTAAATATTACAACCACAACATATGTAACTTATACATGCATAGTATACTATGCATGTATTGGCTAGATAAAAGAATTACATGCATAACATATACGTTAGCCCTTAACAAACAGGCTAATTTAGAGGCAGATGACAACTAGGAACTGGCTGTTTTTAGTGTGGGGGTGATGGGTCAGTAAATGATGATTGTTCAGATACTGGGGAGTGGTACCAGTAGATGGAAGAGAGTGTAAATCAAGACTTTGCCTGGAGCTAGCCCCAACTTCCCTACTGCCAGAAACCCTCCTCGAAAAGTTTGTCTCCACATGATGCAGCAGCAAGGTAAGAAGAGGAATTCCACGAGTTTGGGAGGGCATCAACAAAGTCTGAAAGTCTAGCAAGTTAAGCAAAACATATGTCAGGGGTGGAAGGAGGGAACCATAGTGGAAGAATGTTGGACTGGTACTACAGGAACGTAAAAATAACAGATTTCATTTGGGTAACAGTAAGATGGTTAGGGATGAGAAGATAAAGACATTTTAAGAGTTAACACATTTTAATCAACAGTCAAGAAACTAAGAGTTATGGTTCTCATGGCAAAAAAAATTGCCCCTTAGGATGCATATATTACAATAGGGTTCTTTCCTAACCTTCTCTATTTTACAGTCCACTTACTGTACAGAGACAAAAATCACTTCCTTCCTGGACTTTAGCTTTATTAACAAAGTAATTAAAAACAACACAAAGTACCACAGTTCTGTACCTTTTTCAATATATCTTTTTGAGATGGGGCGACCACATCTGCATGCAGTATTCAAGATGACATTATCTATCCCTTTCCTAATGAGTCACAACGTTTGTTAGCTTTTTTGACTGCCGCTGCACACTGAGTTGATGTTTTTAAGAGAAATATCCACAATGACTGCAAGATCTCTTTCCTGAGTGGCAACAGCTAAGTTAGACCCCATCATTTTATATGTATAGTTGGCATTATGTCCAATGTGCATTACATTTATCAACACTGAATTTCATCTGCCATTTTGTTGCCCAGTCACCCAATATTGCGAGGTCCCTTTTTAACTCTTTGCAGTCTGCTTGGGACTTAACTATCTTGAGTAGATTTGTATCATCTGCAAATTTTGCCAGCTCACTGTTTACCCCTTTTTCTAGATCATTTATGAATATGTTGAATAGGATTTAACTTCCACTTTTTAAAAGATGCCTTTTTGCCTCTCACTGCTTCTTTTGCTTTGTTGGTTAGCCACAGTGGCACTTTTTTGGTCCCCTTACTATGTTTTTTAATTTGGGGTATACATTTAAATTGAGCCTCTATTATGGTGTCTTTAAAAAGTTTCCATGCAGTTTGCAGGGATTTCACTTTTGGTGCTGTACCTTTTAATTTCTGTTTAACAAACGTTCTCATTTTTGTGTAGTTCCCCTTTCTGAAATTAAATGCTACCATGGTGGGCTGCTGTGGTGTTTCCCCCCCCCCCCACAGGGATGTTAAATTTAATGATGCTCTGGTCACTATTACCAAGCAGTTCAGCTATATTCACCTCTTGGACCATATCTGGTGCTCCACTTAAGACTAAATCAATAATTGCCTCTCTCCTTATGGGTTCCAGGACTAGCTGCTCCAAAAAGCAGTCATTTAAGGTGTCAAGAAACTTTTATCTCTGCATCCTGTCCTGAGGTGACATGTACCCAGTCAATATGGGGACAGTTGAAATCCCCATTATTTGAGTTTTTTATTTTTATAGCTTTGCTAATCTCCCTGACCATTTCCTAAGGACTGCTCAACCAACATCCTAGATTCTCCCTCTCTAGACAGCTCCAAACAGAAATGTGATTTTCAGTTTGGCCCACTCCTTTTCACAATGTTTTATTCATGGATCCATTTGCCTTCTGCATTGCAGTCCATAGGACTTCCATGAATTAATTCCTGTTTGTAAAAAAAACATTCAATCTTGATTTAACAATTTACAGTTACAGACAATTCATCACCATGTTTGGTCAGTTTTTCCAACTATTAATTACCATAACTATTGAAAATTTGCACCTTGTTACAAGTCCGAATTTGTCTAGTTTCAACTTCTAGCCATTAGATCTTGTTAGAACTTTATCAGCTAAAGTGACAAGCCCGCTATTATAAAATTTCTTTTCCCCTGGTAGGTATGTTTAGACTGATCAAATCACCCTTAGCCCTCTCTTTATTAAGCTAAATAGATTGAGCTACTGTCTCACTGTAATCCTCCCCAATGTAGCAACATCCTTCATTAATTGGGAACACCGGAACTGTATACAGTCGTGGCTACATCAGAGCCAAATGCAGGGGTAACACAACCTCCCTGGTTCTACCCAAGATTCCTTGTTTATACATTCAAGGATTGCATTAGCTCTTTTGGCCACAGTATCTCACTGAGAGCTCATGTTCAGCTGATTATGCACATGACCCCCCAAGTCTTTTTCAGAGTCACTGCTTCCCAAGATAGAGTGCCCCATTCTGTATGGTCTACATTCTTTGGTCCCAATTATACAACTTTATATTTAACCATATTCAATCACATGCTGTTTGTTTTTGTCCAGTTTATGCAATCCAGATTGTTCTGTAGCAGCAACCTGTCTTTTTCCCTATTTACCACGCCCCCAATTTTTGAGCCTTCTGCAAACTTTATCAATAATGACTATGTTTTCTTCCAGGTCATTAATAAAAACGTCAAATAGAATAGAGGCAAGAATCAATCCTTGTAGGACCGCATTAGAAAACACACTCACTCCATGATGATATACAGTTTACAGTAACATTTTGAGATTGGTCAGTTAGCCATTCAGTGTGTGCAATGTTGAATTGTATCATTCTAGTTTCTTAATAAAAATGCTGTGTGATGCAAAGTCAAATCCCTTACAGAACTCAAAGTATTTTACATTAATAACTTTGTCAAACAAACTTGTAATCTCATAAAAAAACAACAAGTGAGTTTGACAGGATCTATAAACACATGATGACTGGCATTAGATTATTTTGCCTTCATTCTTTATTGATTGGTTCCTATCTGTGTTTCCTCTAAGGTGCGTGGCCCACACACAAGACCATCAAGGGCCATGCACCAGTTGTGAGGTGCGCACACAAGTAACCATGGAGAATGTGGGCAGTGGGTTGAGGTGATAGGGATTTGGGGCATGCAGGGCTAGGAGACGGGAGAGACACACCTCTCTCCCCTGGCCCCAGCTCCAGCCGGGGCTGCGGCTGGGACGGGAGAGAAGCATCTCTCCTCCAGCCGGGGCTACAGCAGGAACCAGAGAGATACCTCTCTCCCCCAGCCTCAGCTCCGGGGTTGCGGAGGCCGGCAAGAGACACACACACACACACTCTGTGCGTCTCTCTCTCTCTCTCTCTCTCTCTCTCTCTCTCTCTCTCTCTCTCTCTCTCTCTCACACACACACACACACACACACACACACACACACAGAGAGTCTATGTCTCACACATACCCACGCAGTCTTTCACACTCACCTCCCAATACATACTTGTATTGTTGTTGTTGTTACTTCTTCAAACTTCCTGCAATGCACATGCATTTTGAAAGACTAAAATGACAGAGAATTTTTTTTTTTTTAACTGGTCTTTGCATTTCATAATTTTTTATTTCTCTCTTATACTTAAATTTAATTCTTTGAGTAAAGAGTTCTAAAATGCCTAACCTGTCCTGGCTGGAGTAATTATTCCTACGGTAACTTTTTAAAAAAATATCTAGCTTTTTTGTTTTTGCTGGTGGTTCCTATCTGCACAATTGCCTCTATATTGGTACACATAAAATTTGTTCTGCACATGGGTGGAAAAAATTAGAGGGAACATTGATTTCCATACTTTATTTTCACTTGGGATCGATGTCTCACTGACAGGCTTATAATCACCCAGGTCATCCTGTTTACCTTTTTCAAATATTGGCACTTTAGCTTTTTTCCCATCTTTTGGAACTTCCCCAGTGTTCAAAGACTTATTGAAAATCAACATGAATGATCCAGGGAACTCCGTTCATATAAGCTTACTTTTATGTTTTTTTGAAGGGGAAAAAAATTAATATATTTTTAAATGTTTACAAAATATACCAAAGAATATGAAAAGAGAGAAAAAAGGAATCATGCATATAGAAGCATCTCATTATTTAATACTGCATCACTTCACAGTGAAACTAAATAATCTACAGCTCATGTTGTAACTCATGTTGGCATCAAGTTCTCACCATTTTGTACAGCAATGGCACCTGTATCTATTCTGTTTTCTACCGACTCAAAATTTATCAATGTGTAAATATTACATTTAAAATAAGATAGGCTAGTGCATAAAATACTCTGGCAAAAATACACAGAAATTGCAAAGCTCGATATGGACAGTGCAAAATTCAGAAAGTTAGAAAAACATCAAATGCAGGATTATGCTTCTTTGAAAGGAATCCATTCCAGTAAGGAACTGAACTAGAGAACATTGAATTCAAAATGCAGTGGAGCTATTTAGCAGCTATTAAGCCAACATAAATTCTGATTATTCAGTTAATAACATATATTGTCATTCTTTTTCAAACATCCAGCCATTGCTTCATATAATTTATTCACCCTAGGTTATAATTCTAAATCAGCTCTCTTCTTGAGATGTAGCTTTAAAATTATATAAACTACTGCAGAGGTAAAAAGATGGAAGTTTAGTGGAATTGTTATTATGTAGTACATGGGATAGTCAGTCAATAGACGGACCGCGGACCAAATCCAGACCACCAGACACTTTTGAATTGACCAGGAAATTTTTTATTTACTCACATACATAAGTCTTTGCAGAGTTGGGCCTTTCGTCAAGTCTTGGTTTCAACAACACCAAGCACATATTTGAATATATTCTAATAAATTTAATGTCAAAATACCGAAGCAACATATCTTAGTACGCTGGTTGGAAGAAAAAAAAATCCAACATGTTGTGCTACTTTCTTACCTTTCCAACTTCATTTTGAACCTCCATTTCCTCAAGCAAGACAAAGGCTTACTAAGGACTATGTACATGGCAAACAGTTCATTTTGAGATGTCTAACCACAAAAATATCTGAAAATTCTGTAAACAATGAGCATGTACTACGCAATCCAAAAGGTATTTTCTCCAGAAAGAAATAATGGACTGAAAGGTGATTAGAATGAAAATGACCTCTCAACTTTAATTCTAGCAACAACCAAATGATATTCCAATAAAGGAAAAGAATGACAAGAAAGAAAAAAGGGATCCTATGAAGCATCGATCAGGACTACTGAACCTACTAACAAGAGATAAGGCTATAAAGTTAAAGGTTAAGTCCAGAGCAGTCCCTGGGATGTAGCATAAGGGTGTGTGAGGTGGTGGTGGTGGTGGTGGGGTTCTATTTACATAAAATTCTAATTATTAACAATTACATTAAATTGTAATTATTGTAGTTTACTCCAAAATATAGAACACAAACCTCAAAATTACAATAACTCCCCTTCATAGAATAATTCTAACAAATTTTCAAGGATAGTATTTTAGACCAATTTAACCATGGAAAAACTAAATGAAATCTCTCTAAAGGAAAACAGGCTATACAGATGGAACTCTAGGACTGTGGGTTTTACTTCTGGGAATTGCAGGCTGCACAAGATTCTACTCTTTCATTACAAATCTATTGTGTGGGGGGCAGAGGAGGAGTAACTGTGTTACAGAGATAAAAAGATTAGCACAATTGTTGTAAGAACATCCAGTTTTCTCTATGTATTTCTATCCATCACAAGTCACCTTCAGTTTTCCATTTATTTTCCTCATTTATTGATTCTGACACTTTATCAAAGAAAAATT
Source organism: Dermochelys coriacea (assembly GCF_009764565.3). Lineage (NCBI taxonomy): Eukaryota > Metazoa > Chordata > Testudines > Dermochelyidae > Dermochelys > Dermochelys coriacea. The sequence goes on along the minus strand of NC_050068.2, from coordinate 325,622,611 downwards.
CTTTACCATTGTAGAGGACTGTAAGAATAAACCTTAACAGGACACTGCTAATTTATTAACTGCAAGTGAATCATTAAATAGCCCTCAGTTTAGGAGGATGCAGAAAAACAAAGAAAGATGATCAACCTCCATCAGGAGAGAGAGGAGGACTTGGAGAAATAGCAGCTGTGCCATAGCTCAGATTGGATTTGTGTTGGCAGAACTGTGAAGTGAAGCCTGAAACATATTGTGCTTTGATCTATCCTGCCTCCTCAATAAAAGAGATCTAAGGAATTTAGCACTCATGTTTTCCCTTTCATTGAATATTTTATTTACCATGATTTATATACAATCAAATTTACAATGCCTAAAGTGCATCACTAAGGACATACTGTCCCTTAAAACACTGACATTTTCTAACACTTCACACTGATCTAGCATGTTTCATCTTGGTATCTCAAAGTGCTTCATAAACAGTAATGTAACAGATGTAGTGAATTTGATAACCCCATTACTGTCTAAAAATTGTGCCAGGCACCTACTGTAGTTATACTAACACCTCTGATAACTGGAAAGTCAGTGAAGAAAAATATATTTTCAATTTGTTTAAACTGTACATTTGACAGCACTTTGTGATTAGTCAATTTCAGTAATCGCCCTGTCCCATAATCTATTATCCAGTTTCTCCCTTCCTGAACAGGCCCTTAGAAACACCAACAAGGGAGGAAGAAGTCCTTATTTTTTCACAGGGACACTAGACCTCATGGGAGGGATCAGCAAGGAAAGCTACCTAATTGAGGTCAGAACATGTGGGGATAAAGTGAGACGGGCTAAAAGTCAAGTAGAGTTGGACCTTGCAAAGGGAATTAAAACCAATAGTAAAAGGTTCTATAGCCATATAAATAAGAAGAAAACTAAGAAAGAAGAAGTGGGGCCGCTTAACACTGAGGATGGAGTGGAGGTTAAAGATAATCTAGGCATGGCCCAATATCTAAACAAATACTTTGCCTCAGTCTTTAATAAGGCTAAAGAGGATCTTGGGGATAATGGTAGCATGACAAATGGGAATGAGGATATAGAGGTAGATATTACCATATCTGAGGTAGAAGCGAAACTGAAACAGCTTAATGGGACTAAATCGGGGGGCCCAGATAATCTTCATCCAAGAATATTAAAGGAATTGGCACCTGAAATTGCAAGCCCATTAGCAAGAATTTTTAATGAATCTGTAAACTCGGGAGTAGTACCGAATGATTGGAGAATTGCTAATATAGTTCCTATTTTTAAGAAAGGAAAAAAAAGTGATCCAGGTAACTACAGGCCAGTTAGTTTGACATCTGTAGTATGCAAGGTCCTGGAAAAAATTTTGAAGGAGAAATTAGTTAACGACATTGAAGTCAATGGTAAATGGGACAAAATACAACATGGTTTTACAAAAGGTAGATCGTGCCAAACCAACCTAATCTCCTTTTTTGAAAAGGTAACAGATTTTTTAGATAAAGGAAATGCAGTGGATCTAATTTACCTAGATTTCAGTAAGGCATTTGATACCGTGCCACATGGGGAATTATTAATTAAATTGGAGAAGATGGGGATCAATATGAACATCAAAAGGTGGATAAGGAATTGGTTAAAGGGGAGACTTCAACGGGTCCTACTGAAAGGCGAACTGTCAGGTTGGAGGGAGGTTACCAGTGGAGTTCCTCAGGGATCGGTTTTGGGACCAATCTTATTTAATCTTTTTATTACTGACCTTGGCACAAAAAGTGGGAGTGTGCTAATAAAGTTTGCAGATGATACAAAGCTGGGAGGTATTGCCAATTCGGAGAAGGATCGGGATATTATACAGAAGGATCTGGATGACCTTGTAAACTGGAGTAATAGTAATAGGATGAAATTTAATAGTGAGAAGTGTGAGGTTACGCATTTAGGGATTAATAACAAGAATTTTAGTTATAAATTGGGGACACATCAATTAGAAGTAACGGAAGAGGAGAAGGACCTTGGAGTATTGGTTGATCATAGGATGACTATGAGCTGCCAATGTGATATGGCTGTGAAAAAAGCTAATGCGGTTTTGGGATGCATCAGGAGAGGCATTTCCAGTAGGGATAAGGAGGTTTTAGTACCGTTATACAAGGCACTGGTGAGACCTCACCTAGAATACTGTGTGCAATTCTGGTCTCCCATGTTTAAAAAGGATGAATGCAAGCTGGAGCAGGTACAGAGAAGGGCTATTAGGATGATCCGAGGAATGGAAAACTTGTCTTATGAAAGGAGACTTAAGGAGCTTGGCTTGTTTAGCCTAACTAAAAGAAGGCTGAGGGGAGATATGATTGCTCTCTCTAAATATATCAGAGGGATAAATACAGGAGAGGGAGAGGAATTACTTCAGCTCAGCACCAATGTGGACACAAGAACAAATGGGTATAAACTGGCCACCAGGAAGTTTAGACTTGAAATCAGACAAAGGTTTTTAACCATCAGAGGAGTGAAGTTTTGGAATAGCCTTCCAAGGGAAGCAGTGGGGGCAAAAGATCTATCTGGTTTTAAGATTCTACTCGATAAGTTTATGGAGGAGATGGTATGATGGGATAATGGGATTTTGGTAATTAATTGATCTTTAAATATTCAGGGTAAATAGGCCAAATCCCCTGAGATGGGATATTAGATGGATGGGATCTGAGTTACCAGGAAAGAATTTTCTGTAGTATGTGGCTGGTGAATCTTGCCCATATGCTCAGGGTTTAGCTGATTGCCATATTTGGGGTCGGGAAGGAATTTTCCTCCAGGGCAGATTGGAGAGGCCCTGGAGGTTTTTCGCCTTCCTCTGTAGCATGGGGCATGGTTGACTTGAGGGAGGCTTCTCTGCTCCTTGAAGTCTTTAAACCATGATTTGAGGACTTCAATAGCTCAGACATGGGTGAGGTTTTTCATAGGAGGGGGTGGGTGAGATTCTGTGGCCTGCACTGTGCAGGAGGTCGGACTAGATGATCAGAATGGTCCCTTCTGACCTTAGTTTCTATGAATCTATACCAATTGATCATTAAGCTACTGAAAGAGTGCTCTATCAGAAACTCAGATTTTTAAAAAATAATTTTTTTTAAAATTAGGTAAAATGTCTTTTTAAGCCTCACAATCCTGTGAGTCAACTACAGTATTTTCCATAATAACATAATGAATGCTTATGATCACATAATATATAAATATACATCTCTCTCTCACACATCAGTCATCTGAAAAAAATGAAGTAAACAGATGTGTTCCGTTGAGATTCCCTAAAAATAGGAGAAAAGAGTGGAGGCAAAAAGGAAAAAGGTGAGAAAATGCAGAGAAAAAGAAGATAAAAACAAAAATGGGGTGAGGGCACTGAGGCATACAGAAAGAATACATCAGGAAGTGATACCAAGGGTAAAAATAGTTGAGGTCTTACTATTTGGTGCCCTCACCTAAACGTGCCGAAGTGCTACCAAATGTCTAGTTTGATAGTCCACTACATCACCATATCATAAAACAATGTATTCATCCCTGCTTCCAGATTTTTTAATTTAATTTTATTTGTAAATGTTGGCGTCAAGAGCAGAAGAGATAATAATTCGCCTGTAATTGTTGTTCTCTGGATGTACACTGTCCAATCTTAATTGCCACTCTTGGGTCCATGAATCTGTGAATCAGGCTTGGCAAGAAACTTCCACAGCTCAAAGTTTCAAAACTGAATGGAAAGCTAAGATGTTAAGGCTGCCACTAGTTCTTCCGTGGTCAATTCCTTTGTGATTGAGGTCAGCAAAAAAGCTCCCTGGGATTGGGACTGCTGCTTTGCTGCTCTCAGTCCTTTCAGGGTTTGTCTACACAGGGAAATTGACCAATATAGCTACAGCTGAATAAATTATCACAACGGTTATGCCAGTCAATTTCCCATGTACACAAGACCTTGGAGACACCTCTCTGCATCACCTCCTAACTGCGATCTTTGTGTTGTGCTTCTCTTCTCTCCATTTCTTTAAAAAATTAAAATTTCTGGTTTGAATAGGTAGAAACAGAAAGCACGTCAGCCATTCTTGGGTGAAGAGGGCTGTAGAAGTTCCCTTCCTTCACACCCTGTAGAGCTCTACACAAGCTGCCAGATTACTTAACCCATCCATCACATGAGGGAAGAGGATTTGTACAAGCAGCAGCTGTACTATAAGGAGTATTCTTTAAATGAAGAAAAATAAAACTTCTCCATATTGGGGGGAAAAGGCCCTGGTTAGTTCAAAGTGTAGCCTGGTAGGCTCAGCTTGTGAATAGAATATAAACTACAAAGTGCAACTGTAGAGCAAATAAAGATCTAGCCTACCCAAGGCATGATACAGTGGCTATAAAACTGAATAATTAAAAACACCAAAACATAAAATGAGGTGAAAAGTTTCATCATCCACATGACTCATTCATAGATGTCACCCTTATCAAATATCAGCCTAGACATACAACTAGAATAGTTGATATTCTGCTAGAAAAAGCAGTATGTTAGCTCCCCACACACACACTAAATATAAGGGCTTTTTGTTTGTTTTCTTATTCTTGGAAATTATACTAATAAAGGTTCTTTCACGAATGACATAAAGAAGCAACTTTGTTAATGGTACCAGCTTAAAGTGAAAGATGCTAATTTAGATACTAATAATTAAGGATTCTTTTCTGTAATAATTCACCACCTTGCATCAAAGATTTCATAAAGACTGTAAACAGAAAGGCTAGCATCACATATGTGCCATTCTTTCTCCCTCACCTTCTCCTCTCCCCCCTTTAAAAAAAATAAGGGTCCTAGCTGTGGATCTTCAAGGGAAATAAATTAGGGGGGAAAAATCTTTTCAGGTGATTTAAAATGTGACCTGCAGCTGCACAGAATATTTCAAGTCACGAAGTTTCTCTATTCAAAAGCTGAAGAGACACCTTTGCAACCACAGATAAAGGACAGAACCCACAATCCAGAGTCCTTATTTCCAAAAATAATATTAGATGCCCACAGTCTATGGTCAAAGAGAAATTTCCTGTTCTTTGTTAAAGAGTTTTCTCTGCTTGTAGTCTTTTTGAACTGTTGTTTCTTGAAAATCTGCCTTGACTGGCAGAAAAACCTCTTTCTGGCGATCAGAAAGTGACTAAAGGGGAGAGCCATAATGATTTGCTTCATTAGCAAGCAATGTTGCTGTTCAGTTGGGCAGAGACTGAGATTAACTCTTTGATGATGGTAATGGTCTCAAGTTGAAGTGGGGGAGGTTAAGGTTGGATTTTAGGAAAAACTTTTTCACTAGGAGGGTGGTGAAGCACTGGAATGGGTTACCTAGGGAGGTAATCAGGAATTTTGATCCGTGCACCCTTAATGTGAATATCACAACTGAGGTGGTAAAAATAAGTACCTCTGTGGATGGAGATCTCTACCAGAATGTCAGCCAAATGTGGGAAAAGTTGAATTCCCTTTTCCGTGAAATTTGTAATGGATCAGCCACCATTTTTGTGAAGACACTAAAGGCTGTGTATAAACCAAAAGGATCCTGATACTGGTAATGACAGTTCTTATGAAAAAAAATCTGAATATATGTCAGATGGGCATTTAGAGAAAAGTACAGTGAGAATGACTGAAGTCAGATAATCTGCCACAGAAATAGACAAAATTAATATCAGTGTTTCCATACTGAGTGATATCGTTGTAATATATTTGCTGAGATGCTTCAAGATGAGGGAGAGAGAAGAACTCAAATGTGAGATTTCAGTGAGAGTTCTGAAGCTGCTGACAGGGGCATGGAGTGATACCAGCTGATGAACAGCATTCTCCATTCCTATTGCCAAAAAAAAAACTCATTTTCAATACTTCAGAGGAGTTGCTGCTAATTCTGTGGCTGCAGCATAGCACAAATCTTTCACCACTCCAGAGAGACCTGGAGTGCATGTGTTTACCAGGGGAGCAATATTTGGCAGTGGCAGTGATAATGGAATGGTTTCAGTTGAGTCCAAGAGCCACAGGCTTCATCAAGGATGAGCCAACATGCTCTGCTGATGGTGGACTGGAGCCCTGGCTCTGCTGGAGAGTCTGGAACATGGTTTGCTACAGGGCATTTTGAACCTTCCCCTGCCTTGTCAGCAAGCTTGCAGTGACAGCAGGGAGCTTTGTTCTTCATCCTAACCTGTTTGGTTACTATTTTGTCCTCCCTATTGTGAAAGGAGACCTAACAAGCAACAGATGGCTTCTTCAAGCAAAACTGAAGTTGCCCAAAGAGACTATATTCTGGAAGGATGAGAGAGTGCATTGCTAGTCACAAATCCAGTTAAAAAGGAGGGGGGAAAGCTTTTGTTACGAATAATTTTTTCTGCCCAGAGTGAGAAACGGTAGCTGTCTGCTCCCACTGTAGAGAGAGAATATCTGGCCACACGATAGGTGGGTGAGCATTAGGAACTGAATCTGTGACCGGAGATTAGCTTCAGACTGGTTCTGATCTCTGATGAGTGCATGACTGCCCATCAATGAGGCCTGCTAGCCATACACTTACGTGAGAATATTTAATATTTGGTTTATCTTTTGACAATATCCTTCATTATTCTGCTGGCAGTAAAATTCAAAAATAGACCAAACTATAACAAATAAATTCACACTTCTTTCAAATTACAATTAACAACTAAATTTATACTTGTTTCAAACCACTTTAAGCATTTCACTAAGTCAGTAACCAATAAAACAACCCTGAAGAAACATTGCTGCCAACTTTACAAGCAAACAACAAAAACAGCATGTTCACTGGAATTAAAACTGCATTTCTTTCTATTTAGTTATTCATTCAACTGGTGCATTAGCCAAGACTCTGTACAAGAGATTAATATTAATTTACATCAGCTGGATACATTTCTAAAAGGCAACTTTTAGAGTTTTAAACATTCAAGTAGTGGTGATTAATTCTGTTTCTTCAGTGTCTCACGTCACTATTGAGCTCTGACAGTTATCAGCAATTTCTTTTACAATACATTTTTGACAACATATAAAGTTACAAGTAAAACCAAAATCTCCACAATAATATCATGGAATATGGAATTGGCAACTAAAAAGAAAGTTACAAAACAACAGATTAGCAATTTTCTATGGATCCTATGCAACCCACAGTTGTCTCTGCAGCTGTTGGCCCGCTGAAGCTTTGGGACTAATTCCTCTCCCACTGATATCACCCCAGGGCACATCTACACTGAATCTGGAAATGAGCCTCCCAGCCCAGGTCCACAGATTTGTGCTAGCTGGGCTCTAAAAATAGCTGTACAGAGGTCATGGCTCGCACTCTCAAGCCTATCCCGACTTCAGATCCTGAGCTCCAGCCCAAACCGCAACATCTACATAGCTATTTTTCCAGTGCTAGAATGTGCCCCATTAACAAGAGTCTAAGGACCCAGGCTTGCTCCTAGATGCAGTGTATACATGCCCACTTTGACTTTAGCAGGAGCAGGGTTGGGTCTCAAAGTGATTTTTGTAAAGGTCACTAGCCACAGAGTTTGCTCAAGATTCTGAGAGGGCTTTTCTCTTTGTGTGGTGGTCATGTGCAACCACTCCTGGCATTACATGGCTACTCAAAGGAGACTCACTCCTAGCTGCTCAGTGACAGAATCCTCCCAAACTGATTGCCATATATGGCAGTCTTGCACATGGCAATGACAGACATTCTAATGTAGAGGAAGGGAGCCATGCATATGTCTAAAGAAATTTAAAAGAACCTGTAGCTTGAAGCAGTCAGCAGATAGAAAAGTGGGGCCATGAAGCTCAAAGATCACCACTGTCACTCTATGAATAGCAGAATATTAATTTTGAAGGAAGGGGAAGGATTTGAAAGAGGCAGGAAAATGTCCCTCTCACCATTTAAGAATGTTTCCACTTTGAAGCTATAGACACAATTACACCATCCCTATGGAATCATGGCATAGGTTGGGGAGATATGCTAAGTCTACATAGTGCAGAACCAACACAGTAAAAATGTAAAGGACCAGATTTCCCTTCTTTCTCAAAGCAGGTTTGCTGTAGGTGTTGGAGGGTTGTGATGCAACAACCAAATTACCTTAACCGCAAACGGGTCCTCCTCCTATGGAGCCAACATTCACAGAATTCAGAGAACTGTTTAGGTATGTTCTGAACATTGGACCCTAGTTTCGTCTCTGTTTTTTTGAGATGATGGAAAATATCTTTATATCTTCTTTACACCAAGTTATTGGCAAACAAGAATGTTCTCAGAAGACAGTGTTCAGATATAAGAGTAGTATCTAACTACCAATATAAAATGCTGAATTTCTTCTTTGACAATAGCTTTACTTAGAAGGAATAACCGGGAAGTCTGTATCTACAGATATCATCATGACTACCCTGAATAGTGTATTTAGAATATTTCACTGCACAATTTTAATTTATTAAAGCTGTTTAGCTCACTCACTTCTGTATTCTCAATTATCAGATCCCACAACTTCATTCTCCTTTGTTCATCTCTCTCAGCAAAAAGTCCATCTCACCCACCCCAACCCCTGGCTCATCACATACAGCCATTTCCTCCTCCCATGCAACTAAATGTAAAGTGATGCAAATGAGATCACTAATAAGATGGGTCAGAAGAAAAGGGGAAATGGACCTATCCACAGGAGACTTTGAACACAGTAGTTAATGGACCATACTGTTGACTTACAGAAGATATGTTTCTTAGAGAAAATAATTACCACCCAGTCAGCACATCAAACAATAGATTATGATATGCCGAGTCATAAGAGTTTTTCAGTATGGTACAACCACAATGTACTGTACCTAAATTTCTATATCCAGTTTATGCAATTCAGAATGTTGGATTTTGACATATAAAGCCCTGTAAGGCTCAGTTCCTGGGTATTTTAGAAAGTACCTCTCCTCTTACTTTATCTTGCCAGTTGATGTCAACTGGGCTGTCGGAGCCAATGACCTCTACATATGTACATCTGGGAAGAAGGGCATGCTCCAGAAAATTCAGTTCCCTCTTTGGGCCAAGAAAGCCAGTGTTTGATACATTTCTAGGCTATTTACTCAGAGATGGGCAGGTTTTGATTATCTTTTGACACATTAGAAAACGTTTCAGAGCTTTACTATCATTTTTTAAATTTGGATAATTAAATTCACATATTTTTAAATTATGCACATGTGATACAGCATGGCCAGAAGGCAGCAGGAGAGTGATATAGGAGAGATATGCAAGTCCCAGGATGAGGAGAACCCTTATTCCCTGTAGAGGGAAGAAAGGTTTCTATAGATTAATTAAAAGCACCTGAAGCCAATTAGAGCACCTGAAGCTAGTCACCTGATAAAAAACACCTGTTTCAATCAGCCAGGGAAAGAAGTTGGAGCAGAAGTGCAGTTTGGAGGAGTTGAAGTAGAGGAGAGTTTGGAGAAGTCCCGTGGCTGGCTAGAAGACCAAGACACTAGGTAAAGAGACACCCAGATTGTGCAGAGAGAGAGAGAGAGAGAGAGAGAGAGAGAGCAGGAAGCCTCACAAGCTGAAGAACAGGAGAGGGAAGAAGCCCAGGGGAAGGAAGCACTAGTTCAAGTGATTTACCACTATCCTTAGGGCCTCTGGGCTGGGACCCAGAGTAGAGGGCGGGCCCGGATCCCTCTCTCTCCACTACCCTTCTCTGGGTTATTAGTGGGACAGTAGATACCCTAGTTCAGGGGCAGGAAACTGTGCCCTGAACCCCTCCCCCCCCAGAAGAGGAAGTGCGGGACCCATCATAATCGTACCAGCAATTTGCCATACACAGTACTGCTGAGGGCCTAGAGTAATATAAACAGGCACCATATATGAGCTGGAAATATACACACACACACACACACGTGTGTCATGTTGCCTATACACCACTGAGTTTGTCAGAAGGAAAAATGAAATGGAAGAGTGTGACCTTACTTTTCCGCTCAGGCTGATTTATTTATTTATTAATACTAAAGCACTGTTAGTGCTCAGATATTATGGTGGAGGCCAAATAAGTAGACAGATTACTTAATTCAGAGAGTAAATACATACCATCTCTTAGTGTTCCAGATAGGCAAGGAAAAAATTTCTGAATCTAGAGTATACTATTCCCAATGTGAAAGAAAGAAAGGAAGAATAGTAATGGTTGAGGTCCCAGAGAACTATACCTTTCTTTTAAAAAGGGGGAAAAAAGAGGGCTTGGGAAATTATAGTCCAGTGAGCCTAAAGTCAATACCTGGAAAGATACTGGAACAAATTATGAAACAACCAATTTGTAAGCTCTGAGAGGATGGGAGGTGAGAGTGGTAGAGGAGATATATCCTGATTTTAGTAAGGCTTTTTACAGTCGCACATAGTATTCTTATGAGCAAACTAGGGAAATGTGGTTTAGATGAAGTTACTATAAAGTGGATAAGGTAGCTGTAGAACTGGTTGAAAGACCATATTCAAACAATTATCAATGGTTCGCTATCAAACTGGGAGGGCGTATCTAGTGGGGGCCTGCAGTGGTGTGCTGGGTCTGATACTATTCAATATTTTCATTCATGACTTGGGTAAGGGAGTGGAGAGTATGCTTACAAAATCTGCATCTGACACTAAGCTGGGAGTGGTTGCAAGGACTTTGGAGGACAGGATTAGAGTTCAAAACGACCTTGACAAATTGGAGAATTTGTCTGAAATCAAAAAGATGTAATTCAATAATGACAAGCACCAACTACTAAACTTAGGAAGAAAAAAAGGTACAAACAGAGACTAACTGGGTAGGCAGTAGTATTGCTGAAAAGAATCTGGGGGTTATAGTGGATCACAAACCGAGTATGAGTCAACAGTGTGATACAGCTGCAAAAAAAGGCTAATATTCTGGGGTGTAACAACAGAAGTGTCATTTGTAACACACTGTCCCATTCTACTTTGACTGGAGGCCTCACCACTGGAGCATTCTGGAAGCCACACTTTAGGAAAGATGTGGGCTAACTGGATAGAGTCCCGAGGAGGACAACAAAAATGGAAAAAAAAAAAAAAAAACCTGACCTCTGTGGAAAGGTTAAAAATCTGGGCATGTTTAGTCTTCAGAAAAGAAGACTGAGGGGGGACCCGATATTTGTATTCAAATACGTTAAGGGCTGTTATAAAGAGAATGGTGATCAATTGTGCTCTATATCCACTGAAGGTAGGACAAGTAATAATGGGCTTAATCTGCACCAAAGGAGATTTACATTAGAAATTAGGAAATAACTATCCTTACAGTTAGAAAATAAGTATTGGAATAGCTTACTAAGGGAGAGTGTGGAATCTCCATCATTAGAGGTTTTTAAGAACTGGTTAAACAAATACCTGTCAGGGATGGTCTAGGTATTCTTGGTCCTGCATTAGTGCTAGGGGCTGGACTAGATGACCTCTCAAAGTCCTTTCCAGACCTACATTTCTATGAGTAAATTATTCTACATTCCACACAAATGAAAAATGTGATTATTCTGGACCTGAAATATAACATTTCTCTGACTTCTATGATAACACCAACGTTTATTCCTCCCACCAAATATACTGTAACAGCTGCTTTACTTTAAATTTTCAAGATAATGAAAACTGGACTCTAGATTTCTATTAACTATACTAAGGAGGTTACATCAGCTCAGCCTTATTATCACATTTCTTAAGTATATAAACTTTATTCTGAAAAATATTGCTAGTCCCTAGACCCATCGAGTTCTTATATAGAGATACACTTAAAGACCATCAGGAAATATCCTGTTACAGTAGATTCATAGATACTAAGGTCAGAAGGGACCATTCTGATCATCTAGTCCGACCTCCTGCACAGCGCAGGCCACAGAATCTCACCCACCCACTCCGATGAAAAACCTCAACCATGTCGAGCTATTGAAGTCCTTAAATCATGGTTCAAAGACTTCAAGGAGCAGAGAAGCCTTCCTCAAGTCAACCATGCCCCATGCTACAGAGGAAGGCAAAAAACCTCCAGGGCCTCTCCAATCTGCCCTGGAGGAAAATTCCTTCCCAACCCCAAATATGGCAATCAGCTAAACCCTGAGCATATGGGCAAGATTCACCAGCCAGATACCCAGGAAAAAATTTTCTATAGTAACTCAGATCCCATCCATCTAATATCCCATCTCAGAGGATTTGGCCTATTTACCCTGAATATTTAAAGATCAATTACTTACCAAAATCCCATTATCCCATCATACCATCTCCTCCATAAACTAATCGAGTAGAATCTTAAAACCAGATAGATCTTTTGCCCCCACTGCTTTCCTTGGAAGGTTATTCCAAAACTTCACTCCTCTGATGGTTAAAAACCTTTGTCTGATTTCAAGTCTAAACTTCCTGGTGGCCAGTTTATACCCATTTGTTCTTGTGTCCACATTGGTGCTGAGCTTAAATAATTCCTCTCCCTCTCCTGTATTTATCCCTCTGATATATTTATAGAGAGCAATCATATCTCCCCTCAACCTTCTTTTAGTTAGGCTAAACAAGCCAAGCTCCTTAAGTCTCCTTTCATAAGACAAGTTTTCCATTCCTCGGATCATCCTAGTAGCCCTTCTCTGTACCTGCTCCAGCTTGCATTCATCCTTTTTAAACATGGGAGACCAGAACTGCACACAGTATTCCAGGTGAGGTCTCACCAGTGCCTTGTATAACGGTACTAAAACCTCCTTATCCCTACTGGAAATGCCTCTCCTGATGCATCCCAAAACCGCATTAGCTTTTTTCACAGCCATATCACATTGGCAGCTCATAGTCATCCTATGATCAACCAATACTCCAAGGTCCTTCTCCTCTTCCGTTACTTCTAATTGATGCGTCTCCAACTTATAACTAAAATTCTTGTTATTAATCCCTAAATGCATAACCTTACACTTCTCCCTATTAAATTTCATCCTATTACTATTACTCCAGTTTACAAGGTCATCCAGATCCTCCTGTATAATATCCCGATCCTTCTCCGAATTGGCAATACCTCCCAGCTTTGTATCATCATGACAGTATCCTATAGTAGTGAAGATATATTTCTAATTATGCTAATACTTTGATTATGGAAAAGAAGGGATTATGTTCAGGGAGTCTACAAGCATTTTAATACAGTTAGGCTGCTGTCATATTTTTCACACTGCCAACCAAACCAGTTTCCAACAATAAACGTATCATACATTAGATGTGTACAGCAAACAAAAGGGTTAACATTTTTACAAGATAGCTTGAAGGCTATTTCACATAAAATGTGTCTTTAGTGGAGACTATTTCCAGCCCATCCACATCAAGTTTTAAAATAATAATTCTAAGGGCAAAAACTCCTTTCCTCCCATTCCTTCCACATATAGATCAAATATATTAGTTTTAGTACAGGGGACTTGAATTAGTCTTACATACAGTTGCCTCTCAGCATGGGCCATTTCAAAAAGGCTACCAGTGCTAAGGCAGAATAAGGATGCAAGCTAAAATCTCTCCTGAAAGCATACAACATGAAAAGTGGAGGACAAAGTTGGCATGTTGTGAACATATGCATAGTTACCCTGAAGCCAGATGTATGTATGTGGTTTCTTAGCTTGGCTTTCTTTAAATGGATTACTGGAAAACTGTACTGTAGTTACAAGTATGATTACCATAGAGAAGCCATATGGGGCAGACATCCCAATTTTCCAAAGCACTTTTCCTCAAGACATCCTGACCCGTTTTTGAAAATGCAGTGTCCTTTAAATAACTTTGCATGTGTGCTTTTCAAGCACTAACAAACATTTGCACACAAATGACAAATCAACTGCATGCACAAGTGTTAGTACTTGAAAACTGCAAACAAAAAGAATGCTGAAAGCAGTCCATTTAAAAATCACACACACACCCTAGTTACAGTATATAAACTTAGAGTCTACCTGGCCGGGGGAGGGCTGGCGGGGGTGGGGGGTGTTGTTGGATGCCTTGAACTTTTCCTTTATGATTAAATCTTTCACTCATTCAAATGCTACCCTCATTGAAGGCAATGGGAGTTTTACCATGACTTCCTGTGAAAGTGGGATTTTGCCATAGACATCCCTCAACACTGATCTCCCGGAGTAAAAAATCTCTGGAAACTAGTTTTTGGAGATTGAACAATTGTAGGGAAGTAATTCTGTGCAATGAGAGATTCATACTCAATGAAAGACCTCCCAACTCCAAAAGGGAGAATAGTCAATGTGTGTATTAAACATTAGTTACTGATTTCTAAATCCTAAGCAAGGTATGGGACCAGTGGGTGAAAGGAAGTAGGGAGGAAATAGTTAATAGTACTTTATATGCTCTCATTGTCTACAAATCTATATGTGTATGGTGTTTTTCACACAGATAGAAGTCAACACTGAAGATAGCATATTTCCATTTAACTTAGAATATTTTTAAGAATTGATTATAACTACAAAAGTTTTTTTCTCCTGCTGATAATAACCTCTTACAGTTTGTATGGCAACTTCCACCTTGTGTGGGTGTGGGTGGTGTGATATATCTTCTTACTATATGTTCCATTCTATGCAATGAAGTGGGTTGTAGTCCACAAAAGCTTATCCTCTAATAAATTTGTTAGTCTCTAAGGGTGCCACAAGTACTCCTGTTCTTTTTGCAAATACATACTAACATGGCTGCTACTCTGCAACCTTTAAGAAAAAATGTTTGAGATATTTTAAACATACAGATAGCACAGTTTAAATATGCATAGCACTACATTAAAACTGTATGATGATACATAATAAAGCTTAGTATAGTCTAAACTTAGGTATGTTTTTGTATTACAGCACATACATCAGTCTAGGCTACACATTGTTTTGATAGACTAAAGGCTGAAGTTGAGACACTCCAATAGCTTAGGTTTCAGAGCAGTAGCTGTGTTAGTCTGTATCTGCAAAAAGAACAGGAGTACTTATGCTCAAATAAATTTGTTAGTCTCTAAGGTGCCACAAGTACTCCTTTTCTTTTTCCAGTAGCTTAGTTCAATTTCCTTGCTTTTATGCATTTATCATTATATTTTATTACTTATTCAATTCCTCATGTGTCTGTTTATGGCACATGTATAAACAGCTCAGGCATCATAGTCTGCTTGAGCAACAGCATAAAGTATCATCACTCCAAAGATAATACTGGGGGGGGGGGGGGAGGAGCAGGGGGTGTGAGAGAGAGAGAGAGACACAACTTACTGAGAATACTGAACATTTTAAAATGAAATATTAAATCATGTGAGGAGATAGTACTCTATACACAGTACTGGTTATAAACATGCTACTGTTTCGATTCTGAGAATACAATGTAAGAATATCACTGCTAACAAATGGAGATGAATGAGCTCCTAGATTAGAATTTAAGTCTGGGCCGGACTGACAGTTTTAATTACTTCTAGTTATCATTCACAGAAAAAAATCATTGCCATCAACAAATTTTATTTTGTGGACTGAAGAAAGGTACAGTATGCATTTGTCATTGACAGATATATGTAGAAACATTCCTAGTTACCATGACTGATCAAAAAGAAAAGGAGTACTTGTGGCACCTTAGAGACTAACAAATTTATTTGAGCATAAGCTTTCGTGAGCTACAGCTCACTTCATCGGATGCATGACTGATCACTGAACTTTTATTTGAAATCAGCATGTCTCCTGGATAAGCTTTTTACATACTCCAAAGCAAATTATATAAAGAAATGACAGAGAAAAAGAGGCCTATAGAACTTGGTTATCACTGCACCAGATTGTGATACCCTTACTTATGTTGAGTAGTACCTTACACCACAAGTCGGCTCACTGAAGTCAATGAGACTACTTAGTAACACACTCCTCATGCAAGTAAGTGCATCACAATCTGGGGTAATCTTGGGCAGATGTGGTCATTAAAGATCACAAGTCCCTTGTGTCTTCTGACCATGGCTAGAGGAATCTTCGCTGCTAGAGCTATTAGAAGGTATATAACAGGAGTAGTTAATATATGGACCGTGGACCAAATCTGGACCACCAGATGCCTTTGAACAGACCCCAAAATATTTTTATTTACTTATTATCATCATTACTGTTGGTTTTTTTTTTTATAATTTTCTCTGGAGTCTGGACCTTGACTACACCAAGAAATTTGGCCCTTGACAAAAAATAGTTGACTACCTTGTTATATATGATTATTTATGCTTATCCTAAGCAGAAAACTGGAGGAGGCAGCTTCCCATTCAGGACTGAGTCAGATACACCTAAGTAGTTCCCAACTTGAAACAAATTTTTTTTTTTTTAAATGTTGGCAATTCCTCTTACAACCACTTGTTGGGTGGGATCTCTAATAGTAATTATTAAAGCTGATTTTTGTTTATATAGGTGACTAGGAAGAGTGCTATTTTTCTTATTGCAAAATAGCAAGTATGACAGACAATGTAATTCCTTAAATAATTTTCATGATCGCTATACCCAAAACATGTTGTTAAGGTACTTGAAATATTTCAGTACATGGCTAAACAAAGAATTTGCACTTGCTTTGTAACTCTGTGGAAGATTTACTTTAGAAAGTTCCAAGCACTGAGAAACTTACACAAATCTTTTTCAAACACACAACATGCTTAAATGAAATCAGTGTAAAACAAACATCCTAGACTTTCAAATGTCAGGAAGTTTTTGCTCAGTTGAGCTCATTCTACAGCCAACACACATGCAAATGCTCTGCTTTATACGCCTCTATCATTCAGCAAAAACAAGGAGGAGTCCTTGTGGCACCTTAGAGACTAACAAACTAACTATCTAAGGTGCCACAAGGACGACTCCTCGTTTTTGCTGATACGGACCAACACGGCTACCACTCTGAAACCAATCATTCAGCAATACATGAAAGGCTACAGAATACTGTCTTCCCCACACAGTATTAGGAGGGAGCAATTCACACCTGGATGCTGAGGTTGAGCAACAGCAGCTGTATTTTTATTTAGATTTATAACAGTTATATATATGCAACCATCCATAGCTCCAAGCTCTTTCACAATAATTAGAATTCACAATAATTAAAGTAGAGTTGTCAAGTCAGTACTGTAGAGTCATTGACGAGAGAATGGAAAGCTCTCAATACCAGCCAAAATCCTCAGAGTTAAAAAATAACAATGGAAAAAAATAAAGTATCACATTTCATGGTCATTTTATGTTTTTTAAAAGAAACACTTTGTGAGCACACATGCCACACATGTTGCAACACCCGCCACTAGCCTCAGGCATTTCTGCAGCTCCTGCCCCCGTTTCCCATCCCCCTCAGAGTTCCTCAATACACAACCAAGGCCTGAGTCATACAATAGCACCCCTTCTTGGGGACTAGCTTATTAACATACAATAACTTAAAGACAATCTTTCTCTATCCTGCCTCTTGCTGGGTGCACATATACTGGGTCTGGCTGCTTTCCAGTTTCTAAACACTGCTTTCCAGTTTCTAAAACACAGTATAAGTGAGCTGTAGCTCACGAAAGCTTATACTCTAATAAATTTGTTAGTCTCTAAGGTGCCACAAGTACTCCTTTTCTTTTTATCTCTTTTCAGTCTCCCACCAGACACAGCTTCTCCCTTCTGAGGCCTGTCTTCAATTGTCCCCAGTTAAACACCAAATCTCTCACTCTCCAGCTGCTTCACCCATCCCCCTTTAGAATCACAGGGTTATCCCGATCCTTGGTCCGTAATCTCTAAACTTTCAAGCTGCTCCTTTCTGAAGGCATACTAGACTTCATCTCTCATAAGCTCAGCCCCAGCTCAGCCAGCTGGTCATGGGCTGGCTCCACCAGCACTCCCCCACTGCTCCTGACCCTGGCCATTTTTCCTCTCCTAGGAGGCTCTTAAGACCCTTCTGAAGCCCAGGTGCCTTTCTTTTAATCAATCAGGCGATCAGTCCAGGAGTAGTGGCCCCAGCTCCCTCTTAAAGGGCCACACACCCTGTGACAGTCAATTTAACATTTTCCATGAAATCTATAAAGATCATAAAAATACATCCCAATAATCACTTGCATTTATATAGCAAAAACCATCATTAATGTTTATAGGGATTTATCCATTTCTGAAAGGTAGTCTCTTCCAGGGTGGAATATGGAAGTCCTGCTATTCTAACAACCTTCAAAACAGTTTTAAAGATGTACAATTTCTCCAACTACAAGGGATAAGGGCACGGATTGCAAGTTTAAAGAAAAGTAATCAATATTCAAGCTAAAGTTTATTTATATTACGATCTAGCTAGCTAGTTAGACCACACTTTTTGCCAAGTATCAAAAAGGAGCTTTTAATGTTTAAGTAGTAAAGAACCCCTCCGTTGTGCACAATGGAAGTGATTAGAGGCATGTAAGTACTTCCATAAAATGGAGACGTTTAAGAAGCTGTCTATTTGACAGACAAGGGACAGTACAAAAATAATTGGTTAATTCAAAGGTGATGGAAACTCACTCTGAATGCAGGGCAGGGGCTATTATTTGGGGCTGGGGGTATGCAGCAAGGAGCCCAGCATGCAGAGAAGCTACGGCAGTGTCCCGGGCTCTGGGTAGGGTCTTCCCTTGACCTTGGAGACGTACAGTAGGCTGAGAAAGTGGAATGGCCAGGACAATTATAGCAGCAAAGCATCGAAACACTGGACACCCAGAACAGCCATGCATCCAGCTCCCTGCCCCAGTTGCTGCTTTTACAAAATTAGCAGCAGCCCCTGCCCTGAAGGGAAACAACCTACTTCTGCCCCCAGTGCCCAAAATGACACAGCTCTGCTCAGCCACTGCTTCCCCAGCTCTGAGGGGGCAGGGATAGAGAGGGAAGACTGTCTTGTCTCACACCCTCCCCAAGTAGAGAGGATCTATTGTTAGGGTGAAAATAGATTACTCCCCATAATATATACATTGTGGTGGCACTAGTCCCACCCCCTCCCTGGTTCCACTACCCCGATCAACTGGCCAGTCAAATACTGTCAAAATCAACATAAAAATGGTCAAATACTTGAAAGCACAAATTTATCAGAAAAGTAACCGTAACAAAAAAGAGTAAGACTATTGTTTCCAACAGGCTGAGCCTAAGACAGACACTTATGCTTAATTACAAAAGCCAAGTTACTTAATTGTGTTATTTTAACTTAGAAAAATGTAAAATAATGTTCTAAAAAAATGGAAATAATGGCATCATGATCCAATCAAAGAGCTGGGCTGCCACCTACACCAGGGCATTCTTCTTGCACTACCTGACAATATTTTGTCGTGGTCGAATAGGCAGACAGTTGATAAACTTGTCAAGCCTGGGATTATGAATGCTTGACTTTACAATACTAATGCTCTTTGAACGTATTTTTTTATGTAATTTTCTAATTTTTTTAAAAAAAGAAACCCAGACCCAGAAATTCTCTCTTGTGGAGCCAACTTGCGTCATCAGCAGAGTTTGGACTGCTAGATCCACAGCACAGATACTTGAGATAATGGTGTAATTGGTAGCAGCAGTAGACTGTCATCCTCTCTATGCACCAACAACTAAGAGGGAACGAGGCATACATTTTGCCACTGGTTTTTACAGCTATTTATTTACAGCAGAGGAATGTCGAGACTCAAGACTCTTGGGTTCAATTCCAGGTATTGGAAAGGAGTATGATACAGCAATTACAGACCCTGCTGCTCCTTTGCCCCATGTATCTCTCTCCTCATACCTCTAATTCCTCTCCACCCTACCCTAGCTCCTGTTCCTGACCTCCTTTCTCCTCTGCACATTGCACCCCCACATACCTGACTCCTGCCCCTTCTCCTATATACCATCCAACCTCTTCCCTCCCACTGGCTTCTGTCCCACTCTCGCCCCCACATCCTCACCCCTTCACTTCTCCCCAGCCTCTGGCATCTGCAATACAGCCCTCTTTCTCACTTCTCCCTTCCTTCATATTCAAGTCAGGTTATCTCCACTTCCTCATCAAGCCCTCGGATCGCTACCCCTTCCTGCTTCTCCACGTGGGCACCAATGATACTGCCAAGAATGACCTTGAGCGGATCACTGCGGACTACGTGGCTCTGGGAAGAAGGATAAAGGAGTTGGAGGCGCAAGTGGTGTTCTCGTCCATCCTCCCCGTGGAAGGAAAAGGCCTGGGTAGGGACCGTCGAATCGTGGAGGTCAACGAATGGCTACGCAGGTGGTGTCGGAGAGAAGGCTTTGGATTCTTTGACCATGGGATGGTGTTCCATGAAGGAGGAGTGCTGGGCAGAGACGGGCTCCATCTTACGAAGAGAGGGAAGAACATCTTTGCCAGCAGGCTGGCTAACCTAGTGAGGAGGGCTTTAAACTAGGTTCACCGGGGGAAGGAGACCAAAGCCCTGAGGTAAGTGGGAAAGCGGGATACCGGGAGGAAGCACAGGCAGGAATGTCTGTGAGGGGAGGGCTCCTGCCTCATACTGGGAATGAGGGGCGATCAACAGGTTATCTCAAGTGCTTATATACAAATGCACAAAGCCTTGGAAACAAGCAGGGAGAACTGGAGGTCCTGGTGATGTCAAGGAATTATGACGTGATTGGAATAACAGAGACTTGGTGGGATAACTCACATGACTGGAGTACAGTCATGGATGGTTATAAACTGTTCAGGAAGGACAGGCAGGGCAGAAAAGGTGGGGGAGTAGCACTGTATGTAAGGGAGCAGTATGACTGCTCAGAGCTCCGGTACGAAACTGTGGAAAAACCTGAGTGTCTCTGGATTAAGTTTAGAAGTGTGTGCAACAAGAGTGATGTCATGGTGGGAGTCTGCTATAGACCACCGGACCAGGGGGATGAGGTGGATGAGGCTTTCTTCCGGCAACTCACGGAAGCTACTAGATCGCATGCCCTGATTCTCATGGGTGACTTTAATTTTCCTGATATCTGCTGGGAGAGCAATACAGCGGTGCATAGACAATCCAGGAAGTTTTTGGAAAGCGTAGGGGACAATTTCCTGGTGCAAGTGCTAGGGGAGCCAACTAGGGGGAGCGCTTTTCTTGACCTGCTGCTCACAAACCGGGTAGAATTAGTGGGGGAAGCAAAAGTGGATGGGAATCTGGGAGGCAGTGACCATGAGTTGGTTGAGTTCAGGATCCTGACGCAGGGAAGAAAGGTAAGCAGCAGGATACGGACCCTGGACTTCAGGAAAGCAGACTTTGACTCCCTCAGGGAACAGATGGCCAGGATCCCCTGGGGGACTAACATGAAAGGGAAGGGAGTCCAGGAGAGCTGGCTGTATTTCAAGGAATCCCTGTTGAGGTTACAGGGACAAACCATCCCGATGAGTCGAAAGAATAGTAAATATGGCAGGCGACCAGCTTGGCTTAATGGTGAAATCCTAGCGGATCTTAAACATAAAAAAGAAGCTTACAAGAAGTGGAAGGTTGGACATATGACCAGGGAAGAGTATAAAAATATTGCTCGGGCATGTAGGAAAGATATCAGGAGGGCCAAATCGCACCTGGAGCTGCAGCTAGCAAGAGATGTCAAGAGTAACAAGAAGGGTTTCTTCAGGTATGTTGGCAACAAGAAGAAAGCCAAGGAAAGTGTGGGCCCCTTACTGAATGAGGGAGGCAAGCTAGTGACAGAGGATGTGGAAAAAGCTAATGTACTCAATGCTTTTTTTGCCTCTGTTTTCACTAACAAGGTCAGCTCCCAGACTGCTGTGCTGGGCATCACAAAATGGGGAAGAGATGGCCAGCCCTCTGTAGAGATAGAGGTGGTTAGGGACTATTTAGAAAAGCTGGACGTGCACAAGTCCATGGGGCCGGACGAATTGCATCCGAGAGTGCTGAGGGAATTGGCGGCTGTGATTGCAGAGCCCTTGGCCATTATCTTTGAAAACTCGTGGCGAACGGGGGAAGTCCCGGATGACTGGAAAAAGGCTAATGTAGTGCCCATCTTTAAAAAAGGGAAGAAGGAGGATCCTGGGAACTACAGGCCGGTCAGCCTCACCTCAGTCCCTGGAAAAATCATGAAGCAGGTCCTCAAAGAATCAATCCTGAAGCACTTAGAGGAGAGGAAAGTGATCAGGAACAGTCAGCATGGATTCACCAAGGGAAGGTCATGCCTGACTAATCTAATCGCCTTTTATGATGAGATTACTGGTTCTGTCGATGAAGGGAAAGCAGTGGATGTATTGTTTCTTGACTTTAGCAAAGCTTTTGACACGGTCTCCCACAGCATTCTTGTCAGCAAGTTAAGGAAGTATGGGCTGGATGAATGCACTATAAGGTGGGTAGAAAGCTGGCTAGATTGTCGGGCTCAACGGGTAGTGATCAATGGCTCCATGTCTAGTTGGCAGCCGGTGTCAAGTGGAGTGCCCCAGGGGTCGGTCCTGGGGCCCGTTTTGTTCAATATCTTCATAAATGATCTGGAGGATGGTGTGGATTGCACTCTCAGCAAATTTGCGGATGATACTAAACTGGGAGGAGTGGTAGATACGCTGGAGGGGAGGGATAGGATACAGAAGGACCTAGACAAATTGGAAGATTGGGCCAAAAGAAATCTAATGAGGTTCAATAAGGATAAGTGCAGGGTCCTGCACTTAGGATGGAAGAATCCAATGCACCGCTACAGACTAGGGACCGAATGGCTCGGCAGCAGTTCTGCGGAAAAGGACCTAGGGGTGACAGTGGACGAGAAGCTGGATATGAGTCAGCAGTGTGCCCTTGTTGCCAAGAAGGCCAATGGCATTTTGGGATGTATAAGTAGGGGCATAGCGAGCAGATCGAGGGACGTGATCGTTCCCCTCTATTCGACACTGGTGAGGCCTCATCTGGAGTACTGTGTCCAGTTTTGGGCCCCACACTACAAGAAGGATGTGGATAAATTGGAAAGAGTACAGCGAAGGGCAACAAAAATGATTAGGGGTCTAGAGCACATGACTTATGAGGAGAGGCTGAGGGAGCTGGGATTGTTTAGTCTGCAGAAGAGAAGAATGAGGGGGGATTTGATAGCTGCTTTCAACGACCTGAAAGGGGGTTTCAAAGAGGATGGCTCTAGACTGTTCTCAATGGTAGCAGATGACAGAACGAGGAGTAATGGTCTCAAGTTGCAATGGGGGAGGTTTAGATTGGATATTAGGAAAAACTTTTTCACTAAGAGGGTGGTGAAACACTGGAATGCGTTACCTAGGGAGGTGGTAGAATCTCCTTCCTTAGAGGTTTTTAAGGTCAGGCTTGACAAAGCCCTGGCTAGGATGATTTAACTGGGACTTGGTCCTGCTTTGAGCAGGGGGTTGGACTAGATGACCTTCTGGGGTCCCTTCCAACCCTGATATTCTATGATTCTATGATTCCTCCTCCATACTACCTGGGCTCCAGGGACAAGAGGGAGGGAGGACTGTAGCACAGGAAAACCAGTCTCTGTGTTCTCAATTCTAGTGCCAGGATCACAGCAGACTCCGGCAGCCAGGAAGAGCAACTGGAGGAAAAAAGTCTCTGCACCCCAGGATGGAGCAAGATCAGTGCAAATGGCATCTTCAGAGAATTTAGCTATCAACATTGACAATCTCATAGCTTTGCCCAATTTAGATGAATTTTCATGAGAAGAACAAAAATAGCACCCCTGACACCAGCACAGCCACTCTCTCCTCCCCACACAGTGCCAAATGTCAAGCCCTTTTTCCCCAGCAGGGAGGTATTAGAACTTCGTGGAACAGTTTAAAGATTTTTTTTTTAACAAGACAAATCAATTTATTTTTCTCTAATCTCATTCCTACAAATGGCTGAGCCATTTTAGCTGAAAAATTTTCCAAAAAAACTACACCTAAGGTAGACATCCAGCATAGGAAATTTTGCCCCAAAAACCTATCGTTTGGCAAAGCTATAAGCAACTGAAAACAGGTTCTTATAATGGAAAACTATCTATATCCAGCTCTGCCAACTCCATCTATAATGACTAGTAGAGAAAGTAAAGGTGCTTTTTTTTTTTTGCCCCCTCCTTTTTCTGCTCTACACTTTTTCAGGGGTGGTGTCATTCACTCACACAATTTCAATTACCATTTCTAAATTAATAGCTTGTAAATCTCTCCATCCACACACACCCGCCCGACTTCTCTTCATACAATATTACTTCTCCTCCCAGATCTCTCTGCAGAAAATTTAAATTAGCGCTGTCAAGCGATTAAAAAAAGATTAAAAATGATTTAAAAAATGAATCGCGATTAATCGCACTGTTAAACAATAGAATACCACTTAAACATTTTGATGTTTTCTACATTTTAAAATATGATTTTAATTACAAACACAGAACACCAAGTGTACAGTTCTCATTTTATATTTCTGATTACAAATAGTTGCACTGTAAACAAAAGAAATAGTATTTTTCAAGTACTGTAGTGCAATCTCCTTATCATGAAAGTTGAACTTACAAATGTAGAATTATGTACAAAAATAACTGCATTCAAAAATAAAACAATGTAAAACTTTAGAGCCTACAAGTCCACTCAGTCCTATTTCTTGTTCTACCAATCACGCAGACAAACAAGTTTGGTTTACATTTGCATGAGATAATGCTGCCTGCATCTTGTTCAAAATGTCACCTGAGAGCGAGAACAGATGTTTTCATGGTACGGTTGTAGCCCACGTCACAAGATATTTACATGCCAGATGCGCTAAAGATTCATATGTCCCTTCATGCTTTAACCACCATTCCAGAAGACATGTATCCATGCTGATAACAGGTTCTACTCAATAACAATCCAAAGCACTGCGAACCGATGCATGTTCATTTTCATCCTCTGAGTCAGATGCCACCAGCAGAAGGTTGATTTTATTTTTTGGTGGTTTGGGTACTGTAGTTTCCGCATCGGAATGTTCCTCTTTTAAGGCTTCTCAAAGCATGCTCAACACCGCGTCCCTCTCAAATTTTGGAACTCTTCAGATTCTTAAACCTTGAGCCTAGTATTGTAGCTATTTTTAGAAATCTAATATTGGTATCTTCGTTGCATTTTGTCAAATCTGCAGTGAAAGTGTTCTTAAAATGAACATGTGCTGAGTCATCACTAGAGAATACTATAACACGAATATATGGCAGAATGCAGGTAAAACAGAGCCAGAGACGTACAATTCTCCCCCAAGGGGTTCAGTCACAAATATAATTAACGCATTTTTTTTAACAAGCGTCATCAGCATGGAAGCATATCCTCTGGAATGATGAAGCACAAAATGGCTTACGAATGTTTAGCATATCTGGCAAATAAATACCTTGCAATGCCGGCTACAAAAGTCCCATGTTCACACCTGTTCACACTTTCAGGAGACATTGTAAATAAGAAGTAGGCAGCATTATCTCCCATAAATATAAACCAACTTGTCTGTCCTAGTGACTGGCTGAACAAGAAGTAGGACTGAGTGGACTTGTAGATTCTAAAGTTTTGTATTGTTTCATTTTTGAGTGCAGTTATATAACAAAAGACAGACATCTGTCAGTTGCACTTTCACAATAAAGAGACTGCACTACAATACCAGTATGAGGTGAACTGAAAAATACTATTTATTTTGTTTATCATTTTTACAGTGCAAATATCTGTAATAAAAATAATCTAAAGTGAGTAGTGTACACTTTGTATTGTGTGTTGTATTTGAAATCAATATATTTGAAAATGTCGAAAAACATCCAAAAATACTTAATAAATTTCAACTGGTATTTAGCATTCAGCAGTGAAGTGGGCTGTAGCCCACGAAAGCTTATGCTCTAATAAATTTGTTAGTCTCTAAGGTGCCACAAGTACTCCTGTTCTTCTTACTCTGATTAATTTTTTAAATCATGAATAATTTGAGTTAATTGTGAGAGTTAACTGTGATTAATCGACAGCCCTAATTTAAGCTTAATGTGATCAAAGCTGAACTCCTTATCTTCCCTCCTAACCTCTCTCTACTACTCCTAAGCTTTGTCACCACCACCACCATCCTCCGTCACTCAGGCCGTAACCTGGAGGTCATGTTGGACTCCTCCTCCTCCCTTGCCTCACACATCCAGACTACATCAAAATCCTGATGTTTCTGTCTCCATAACATCTAAAATCCATCTCTCCCCCCACCACCACCACCATTCCTACAGATAAAACTCCTCCATCCCCTCAACATCTTACATCTTTATCCAGCCTCTCCTGGAAGAGAGCTGAAATTGGAGTATTTACGGGAATTCATCTATTCAACTGAACAACATGTCCCCAACATACCCTGAACTCTACTGTAAGTGGAACAAGTACATCTCTTGCACATATTTTCTATGTAATTCACCTGCCCAAGAATCTGTTCTGTCATATGCAACTGTTCAAGAACAATGCTGCTGGAACTTGTGATCAGACTCTCATGGTCAACAAGGTCCAGAGAAGTCAGAAGGAGCTGGGGCAAAGTCACAGAAGATGCTGAGCAAAATCTCTGGATCCCACTGTGATCTTTGTCCACTTCAGTATTTTCTGAATGATCTTGCCCAGAGGAAAAGGTGGAAAAGTTCAAGTTACCTAAAGTGCCATAGATGTGACCACTTGAAAATTAGAAAATTGCATCAGCCTACAATGTATCAAAATAAATCAACACCACTGATGCTAATCTGAAACAAAATTAAATGCAAACATCTGAATTACACAAATGTATTTTTATATATGTACACAACAATAGTACGGTAATTTTACAAAAAAAAAATACAATTAAAATTGCTAAATGGATAAATCTGTTATGCAATAGCTGTATTTTAACATTTGATAATTTTTCCAACTTTTTCAAAAATTACATCTATAGACATTCAGAATCATTCAAAAACATTTTGATGTGGAACATTAATAGCAATACATAATTTTAGAGTAAAAAATTCCTAAATTATCTCTATTATCACAAGACAATATCCACTGATTATTATTTTGGGCTGCATATATTTAATTCACATCCTAAATTAATTTTAGGATTAGTCCTAATTTATGAAGACAAGGAACTAGGTTATTCTCCTCCTCATAGTACGGACAATGTTGCTAACATCCATACAAACAGAATAGAACAGAAAAATAAATTATAAATCTATATATTTAAAAAGTGAAGACTACATAAAACAAAATCCCAAAAGGGTAGATCTCAGGAACAGAGATAGAAAGAGTATGGAATGCAAGAAACAAAATATACACTGACAAAACATATGGTACATTTAGAAAAAATTAGTCAAACATTTTTAAACAGGTTAGTACTTCCCTAAATTTAATTTATGTTGTCAAACTGCATAACTGTACATGCACTGAGCACGGTAATGGGATCTGGAAAAATCACTCTTTAGATTATGAACTAAATTGGATTTTTACCCCCTCTTAATAAACAATATGAATATTCTATGAGCATTCTAATTCAGATAATCATGATGTGTATGTGGTGTCTACTTATCCTGAATATAATTTAATCAGATATAAAGACCTAAATGCTGACCTGCATATAAACATACTGGTTGAGTATGGTTCACAGAAAAGATGCAGCCGTTTTGTATCAGAGGTACTCCTAGAACAAAGAACCTCAGAGACAGGATATATAACAAGACATACTCAAACAAATTGCTAGAGGTTTTTAAAAGTAGTATATATCATCTAATTTTCCACCAGTGTTTTGTCATGTGGTACGCATCGTACAATCAACAAAAGTAGAGAGAAATGGTAAAAATAAAACATATATGCCTAATATATTCCAGAATTATGCACAATTCATTTATAAATTTAGCCTTTTTACAAAAGAATCCTTATATAAAACAGAAAAAAAATCACTCCCATATATATGAAGCACAGTTTAAGCCAAACATCACTGACCAATCAAAATTAGTGAATGCACTGCATCTCTCTGCAGTGAAGAGAAGCGACAAGGTAGGCTGTCATTCTGCAAAAGCTGTCCATAGTAAGCTTTCCTCTCTGAGAAGTATTGCTGTTCCTTTTTAGAAAGGCTAGATCTAAATGCTGTCTCTGGAGACAAGAAGCCTTCAGTATGTTAAATTACTTTCATTATGTATTTTCAGATGCTTATTGATTCTACAATAGGATGAGTGGGAGACTGCAGCAGCCTCTAAAGCAGCACTACATGTTGTATACATTAGCAGTATGCTGAAACAATGGCACAGCACAGGCACAAATTTTCATTAAGGTCATTTTTTGAAGAGATGCTTATGACCCTCTTTCCCCTGTACTCTGCTAACAAGTGAACAACATGAATCCCTCAAAACTGGAACTGCTTCATCTGCATCGAGAACTGATCAAATCCTTAGTAGAGGTAAGATATGTTCCTTATTATGATATTCAGCAAAAGCAGTGTTTAACAAACATATTTGAAGGAAAAAAGATGCCAGGTTCAACTTAAATTGAGAGCTTTTATCTTGTATTTCTTGCTTGACAATACTAATCTTTTTCATTAAAAAAGTACAATTGTTGAAAAGTGTTATTTTCTGAAGATACATTGTGGTATATTAAGAACTCTTTTGTTCATACAACGTAAAAACAGTGCAGCTTAAGCCATAACAGTACTGCTAAAAATCCTTAATGCAGTCAGAAGATTTTTCTCAACAGCATTTCCAAATATTGAGTCACATATGTTATGAATGTACTCAAGTACTCCTTGAAGGATCATAGATAGTCTGCATTTTCTGGTATACTTATTGCTTTTCGAAGGTTGAGTTACATGACTAATCTCTGACTTATTCATGGGGAAAAAATGTTAGTTTTTGCAACTACCTTTTGTGTGATCCTAAAAACATTTAAATAATCTACATACTTCACCCAATGGAAATATACTTGTAAAAATTTATTTGCATAACATTTTATATTCAAAGCAAGAAATTCAAGGCCATGTGCAAATTAAACAAATGTATTCCCCATGAAGCAACTGAGGCTCAGTTAAATTAGTCATACGAAGGCAAGAGGACACATAGTACGTGTAAGTTAGTTGCTCACAAGACCTGTAAAAATCATATTTTCTAGCTACATTTGTAGATACTATCTTTCTGCCCAGTAATTTTTATTTCAATTCTTGGCTTTTAACTCCACATTTAATGTTTGCAAAATATGTAACCCGTCCAATATATTTAATTTTAATAAGATGAAAAAGAGGGAAAGATTTTATTAGGAAATAGTGAAAATATTCTCACTGATTTTATATATCTTCTATAGGAGTCAATTTTAGAGATTCATTTTGATTTACACATATTGCATAATTTTAATCAAATGATACCATATCTTAACTGAAAAATTATTATTAGAAGCCCTATTTTTAACTTTTTTTCTTTTTCTCACAAGGGCATGCAGCATCTAATTCAGTTTTACTACTGACAATATGAAGAATGCAATTGACTGGACATCTTTCTAGCTGTCTGATCTACGAGCTGCAGGATGTACTTATAAAGTCTTAAGAAATGAAGGAATTAGAATAAAAGCATGGAACAGGTTCTATTTCTACGTAAGTGTTTAACACTTCAACAATATACATAGAAGATTAGCACATCTGCTCATATTTTCATGAAAAGAAGATCAATATAATGGTTTATTCCTAAAACAAAATGGTGAGCATATCTTAAAAAGGAATTTATAATTTAAAACCAGATTTATGGAAACTACTGATTCATGAAGAAACAATGAAACATGAATTTCCAAAAGGAGACTGTGCATACTTCATCAGCAAGCTAAACAAGGCTTTAAATCAAGCTTTTTCTACACTACATATTAAGTCGCTTATTTGTCATAATGACTAATGGATATTTTTTCTCTGAATTTTATGATCTGTTATGTATTCTCCTTTAATGAAAATAAACCAAATTAAGCAGTCCATGGTTTTCATCAAAGCACATGAACTGGAGTTTACAATGTAAAACAACTTATGTGACAAAGCCATCACTCTAAAGTAATGAGAAGTATTATAAAACCAAATGTGCAATTGTAACTAAAGGATGCCTAAATATATTTTTGAAGCCAGAAATTGGATGTGTCTGTTTTTATTTTCATTTATCCTGGAAAATAAAAATATACTGCCATGAGATACAAAGGGGGAAATAATTTAATGTCACTTAAAAGAAGTTTTGTTTTTATTGGTGGCTTTAAAAAGCAGAACAACCAACCAATATGCACTGGTCTGTAGAAATATTTCAGGAAATTAAGTCCTTTTGTTCAATCACAAAATCTTGCTGCTGAAGTGTTGGAACCAAAAAAAATTAAAAAAAGGAAAGGAAACATTCTGCAAGGGATGAAATAGAGCACAGCTACAACTCAGCTGCCAGGTGAAATGCATGTCAGAATTCTGTCAGTGACACCATATATCAATTTATGACAAGCTGCTACAGTGAGCTGAAAGGCCCTTGAGGCAACAGAAAACAGGTAGGTCAGAAGCTGCATGCATCCAACCTCTGTTTGACATTTACAGGGGAACAGAGCACTGTTCTTGAGATGTATTTTGTTAATTATTTTCCTATCTTGACATTTCTGCTTTTATTTAACTGTAAATCTATCTGATGTGACAAAGACCTGATGCTTAATCTGTTTGTTAGTAAAATCTGGCACATTTAAAATTTTCCATTTTCACAAGACTTCAGATAGCTTATTCTTACAGTTAAGACCATCACTTGTTTTAGTAGAACTCTAATCTTCTGGCTTTTATCAGTTCAAGTGAATTCAATTTATCAAGTAACACATTTGGAATTGTTTCCATAGTATGTCCATAGCTAAATAAGACTACATACACAGAGGAAATAATACTGTCTTGAAGCTATATATAAACTTTCTTCAGGTTGCATAAAGTGAAAGTTGAACAAAGCTTTAGAAATATTTCTTGTTTCATTGCACACCTGAGGCTCATTCAAATTTTTTGTTTTTAAAAAGGCATGTAATGTAACTCGACGCATACAAAGAACCTTCATTATAAAAAGTTTGCAATTAACAGAACTGAACTATTGTGGCTTCTCAGAATTGTAGATAAATGTATTTGCATATTACATCTAGAGTGTGCATAATTCATACTTGCATTAAAAAAAGCAGCTCATTTTTATTCTCTTTAGTGCCTTCCACTTACTGTATTTAGAGAAGAACAACGCTCTCCATTTAAATTAATCCTTATACCGAATATATTTTCATTTTCATTTTAAAAGTGCTCAAAATTTCAAGTACCACCACACTAAGAGAAAAAAAAATATTTCCTTCCTTAGTTTATTTTATTTATTAATTTTATATCCTGGTTAAGAACATAAATGGTACAGTGGCAGGCCTCTTAAGCAGACACTAAATTTCAATTTATTAGCATTTGTAAACCACAGAAGGCGTGGCCATAAGATAAAAAAAAAAGTCACACAGCAGTGATTAATGCTACATCACTGAGCCTTCTTGCCTCAAAACAGAGATAAATTTTCATTTCATGATGTAAAAAACAAACATAATACAAACAACCCTGTTGTCTCTGTCTCCTTAATTCCATCATCTAATTAGATTACAAATATAAATATGTTACTAAATACTCCTGATACGCCCAAGTCCATAAATCAAAGGGAGAGTATTTCACCAGTGTGGCTAATAGTTAAAGTATTTATATTTCCTGAAGTAAATATTTAAATCAGCATATGGAAATGCAATGCTTTGAAAATCTACTTCACTACATTTAAACTAGTCATCTATAATTTTGCAGTTGAAGTTATATATACAGTGACTTATAAAATGAAAATATACATGCACATATAAATATACATATACATGCATACACACACATATATAGATAATATATGTACACAGAAAATTCTGAAAGAAAATTTAATGTATAAACATTTTAAAGTTTTATAAAATTTCAGTGAACTCTGGAATTGAAAATCTTCTGTTAATCACATTTTTACAAAAAAAGTTTTCAAAAGAAGGAGGTAAACAAACCTATAGAAGAGAAGATCTGTTAAGTGATATTTCAATGGTTTACAAGCAACTCCCCTCCATTCTTCTGACCCAGTTTTTCCTAAAAAGGTTTTTTAACATTACTTTATATATGCTAAGTTTTAAATACACATATGGACATTTTTTTAAAATGGCCCTAGACATGATAAAAACACAATGTACTAATATAGCTTGTTCTACCACACGTGTCCTTTGTAAGAGCCATATCATAAACAAGGCCTTGTCTCTGTAAACAAAGGCTTTTAACAAGTTTTTTGGGGTTTTTTTTACAATCATATTTTCTTTTAAAAGCGGGTGTTGTGCTAGATCCTCAGATTCATAGCCCAAATCATGCACAATTCTAAATATATAATTGATTAGATTTTGATAGAATGAAATACCTGTTTTTCTGTATTTATCTAAAGTGATTTTAAAAGTGTCAGAATCAAACACAAAACTATTTTCTCTTATCTTTTAGGACAAAAACAACTGCAACAAAAGAATGTGCTTCTCTCCTATTCCGGAAGTCAACATGCAGTCTGAATCTAACATTACAGTTCAAGATGCCATTGATGACATCAACACCAATATGTACCGAGCACTGTCATATCCATTAAGCTTTCAAGTTTCTCTCACTGGATTTCTGATGTTAGAGATTGTGTTGGGACTTGGCAGCAACCTCACCGTGTTGGTACTTTACTGCATGAAATCCAACTTAATCAATTCTGTCAGTAACATTATTACAATGAACCTTCACGTACTTGATGTAATAATTTGTGTGGGATGTATTCCTCTAACTATAGTTATCCTCCTGCTTTCACTGGAGAGTAACAGTGCTCTAATTTGCTGTTTCCATGAAGCTTGTGTTTCTTTTGCAAGTGTTTCAACTGCAATCAACGTTTTTGCTATCACTTTGGACCGATATGATATCTCTGTAAAACCTGCAAATCGAATTCTGACATTGGGAAGGGCTGTGATGTTAATGACATCAATATGGATTGTCTCTCTTTTCTCCTTCCTGATTCCCTTCATTGAAGTCAATTTTTTCAGTCTTCAAAGTGCAAGTACTTGGGAAAATAAGACTCTTTTGTGTGTCAGTGTAAACGAATACCACACTGAACTGGGAATGTACTATCATCTCCTAGTACAAATTCCAATTTTTTTCTTCACTGTTATAGTAATGCTAATTACATACACCAAAATACTCCAGGCTCTTAATATTCGAATAGGTACAAGATTTACAACAGGGCAAAAGAAAAAAGCCAGAAAGAAAAAGACTATTTCTTTGACTACACAACACGAGACTACTGATGTGTCACAAAGCAGTGGCGGGAGAAATGTAGTCTTTGGCGTAAGGACTTCAGTTTCAGTAATAATTGCCCTACGGCGAGCTGTAAAACGACATCGTGAACGACGGGAAAGACAAAAGAGAGTCTTCAGAATGTCCCTGTTGATTATTTCAACGTTTCTTCTCTGCTGGACACCCATTTCTGTTTTAAATACTACAATTTTATGTCTGGGCCCAAGTGACCTTTTGGTAAAGCTGAGATTATGTTTTCTAGTTATGGCATACGGAACAACCATATTTCACCCTCTACTTTATGCATTCACTAGGCAAAAATTTCAGAAGGTCCTGAAAAGTAAAATGAAAAAACGAGTCGTTTCAATAGTGGAAGCAGATCCCATGCCGAATAATGCTGTAATACATAACTCATGGATGGAACCTAAAAGGAACAAACAGATTAATTTTGAAGACAATGAAGTAAGGCAGAAATGTTTAGTACCTCAGGTTGTCACTGACTAGATTTCAGTAAAGTATTCACCAAATCATCCAAGAGGAAATATATGAACAAACTGTAGAAAATACTGCCAAATAAGGGAAACTTTTTAAATATTGGCTAGACTGTACATTTTCAGTATACAATATAGATTAGGCCTTGTATATTCAATTTCTTCATTACTTAATATACATGTTGCATGGCAGTTTGTTAGAGTAATATCGTGTATATTTGTCAAAAGATATTAATGTAAGTCATATTTTCTAAAAAATAAATAGCCTTAAAGCAGTGTACACTTTTAAAAACATTTGTATGCCTGATTCTCTGTAAATATAAAAATATTTTAAATAAGCCTTCCACTCCAGAAATACTTCATTTTCCCAACAACATGTGATCTTAACAACTTGTACGATATAATATTTTAATTCTTATCTGTGGGCTCTGTTCTTCAGAAATAATCTGCAGTTTTGTGACACTGAAATCTGGAGATTTTGACTCCACGTTCAGACGACCTATTCATCTAGCCTGTAATGGCTCTGTGTGTACAATTGAAGCACATCCCTCAATTAACAAGGACCAAAACTATTCAATTTTGGCAGTGGAAGCAATATTTTCAAGTTCAAGTTAGTTCTGAAACGGAAGAATAATTTTTAATGCAAAAAAGTTCTTATGTATATAAAATTTGTTTTTCTTTGTTTCCATATAATAATCCACACTTTTTTTTTTTTTTAAAATAATCCCACTCCCACCTCTCCTTCCACTGAAGGAAAGAAGATTAATTCCTGGAGAAAAGTGGAAGTAAAATGCAGAGAAATGGGGGAAATCCTGTGTTCCAAGGTTTCCCAATAAATAAATCAATAATAGTTTATACAGAATTTGTTAGTCTGTTAAGCTCTAAAGATTGATGTGATTTATTAGCTGGCCCTCCAAAATGTGAGGATCTCCAGGGGAGTCGCTACATATACAGTTAAATGTCTCAATTAAGCAGGATAGCATACTTCTTTCTCTTCTCTAACTTTTCTAGTATCCTGTCTCTAGCATCCAGCGCTGTCCAGTTCTGATCACACAGTCACCTTGCCACACATCTATCAAAGACAGCTGCCCTCCAGCTGTGGTAATATTCCTGGATCTACTTTTACTGTCATTATGCACTTGTACAGTTCCATTTCTTCTCCCTCCCTTTTCTCAGTCATCTTCAATCATCTCTTCAACTAACATCCACATTTAAGAACCAATAAACTGATAGAAGATTTCATCATATCTGGCACCAAATGCAAAAGTTAAATATCATGCTAACCAGATTAGTATAGTTGAAGGCTATTTGCTATCCCAAGCTTTGAAGCTAGGTTTTTGGAAGGAATCGCGCCCATACACATCCCCTTGATTTGATAATGTGTCATAATTTTCAGCAGTTAACTTCAAATGTATTAAGGAAAAGAAAAATCTATTTTACTTTTATTGCAGTAGAATCCCTCTACTTGTGTGTGAATTGCTCCCATTAACATAAGAATAACTCCTAATAATGTGTTAATGCAAGTTCCATGCATAAAAGGCAGAATCCCCTCAACACAAGAGATTTTCTCTCTTGTAATATTGTGTATTTTCTTTTATCTAAAACTAACATGCATCTGGATGTATTCAGATGTACAGAGTAATATAAAAATCACTAAAAATCTGGCTTTAAAGAAATCCAAAGCTATTTTCTCTCTAATTCGTATCCTATCATACTTGCGTTGAGAGAGCATAACTTCTTTGAGCAAAGCCCTGATGCAGTCAGCCCAAGAACCAGCATGGAGACAGTTAGACATCCATCCTCTTGCTCCTTAGAGATCAACCACTTACCATGGATAGAACTTTATCTAGGGAGGTTCCTTACATGAACTTTTCACATTTGATTGAAAAATATTTGAACAGCTTTGGTATAAAGCTGCCACTCACTGTACTGGGCTATACCCACTTAAAGGCCAAAGTTTCATCCAAAGTCATTACTTATCTGTCACCTAGAATGACAAGTAAAATTCTAGCTCTTATCCAAAAATAAATGCAATAGCTCAGATTTTATGTACACCTATAGAGCCAAAGAAAGTTGTACAAATATTTCAAAATGCCTCTTTTTAATCTTCTGGAAGAAAACTATCATTTTAAAGTCACAATGTTCCTTCTTTTTTCAGAATATTACATCTTTCCACTCCTGCTACATCTACATGTACACTCAAATATATGAAAGGGAGGGAAGGGGACACTATTAAAATGTTAATATCACCACATAGTTTCTTACACTCAAATAAGATATTTTTAAATAATGTATTTTAAAAACCTGCAGTCATCTGAATATAAAAATAAGCCTGTAATACCCCACATACATATGGTGGAGTTAAAACAGTTATAAGAAAAGTTTTCACTTTCAAACTTATAAAGGGTTATTGACACTTTCAGAGTGCACTCTCTTTTTTTAAAAGCTCAAATACCTTAGAGCTCAATCATAAAGTCAGCATCAATGAACCGGAAAATGTCTTGCCGATAATTTCCCTTTTTCTAGCAGCATCTCCCACAATTCTTGACATCTGGGCTGCTCTAGGCATTCTTGCAACTCATGGAGGCAGATTCGCATTTTGGTGCCACCCACTGGCCATGCCCCTTCTGCTTCCACTTGTGGCCAGATGAGTTATTCCAAAATTGTAAAAGCTTGTACAACAATATTAGTAACAAATACTTCAGAGGTAACTGACCAACTAAGTTCAATGGACCACAACAACAACAAAAAAGTCACAAGGTAAAGATCCCACTCAGCATCTGACCTTTTGGCTCTTGAGCTAGTTGGGTACAATTGTGGAAGATTCATAAAGAAATTATCAGTAAAAAAATTTCCCTTCTACAGCCCAGCATCTTCCACAGTTCTTGAAATTCTGGGAAGTTGAGAGCAATGAACAGATGTAGGGAAGGTTATAGAGAAGGTGGGAAGAAAAGGAAAACAGTATACCTTCTCATTTATAACACTTGTTCAAACGGCAAAAACCATTTCCCAATCACGGCCTGCACTAACTTCCTGCAATAAGACCCCTCTGCAGAAGGCAGGAAAATCTACCTTGTAGTGCTTAACCAGGTGGTCGTCTTACATGTTTCCACTATGGATACATTAGTTCTTTCTGCCCATGAAGTCACCAGGGATCACGCTGAGCATGCCCTGATGCTTTAAGGAACCGGAATCCCCAATGTCTTATATGCTTCTTCAATACATAGTCTAATTCACCTAGTAACACCTGGGTCCTTGGCATTTCCGGAGAAAGGATACCAACAGGGCACCCGATCTCTGAGTGGACACTGTACATCTGAATTAAAATTTTCAGGCCCTTCTAACATCTAAATCATG
Organism: Dermochelys coriacea; assembly: GCF_009764565.3. Lineage (NCBI taxonomy): Eukaryota > Metazoa > Chordata > Testudines > Dermochelyidae > Dermochelys > Dermochelys coriacea. The sequence continues at coordinate 325,585,673 of NC_050068.2, read as the reverse complement.
CCACTTCTCCTTGGTGGCCTGGGACAGAAAGAAGGGAAACCCACCTCTGGGGAAACATGGAGAAAAGAGTTCACCTCCAGGATATACAATTCTAGAGTTCTGAGCACCACCCTGTCCTCATGAAAAACACACAGAAAAGCTCCTGCATAGGAAGCACTGACAGCTCCAAAACTTGCATGGCAGATGTGATGGTCATCAGAAAGCAAGGCACTGATGTGAATGGTTCAAAGAGTGGTTCATCATGGCTCTCAGTACAAATGGCAGGTCCCACTTGGGAAAGAGAGGCCTGATTGTTGGTTTAGCTAATCAGACTGCTCTAAGGAATAAGGCTACATGGGGTGGGGTGGGATCGGGGGGGGGGGGGGGGTTACTCTGCCAGAGAACCCATGGATCCTGTGACCATCATGCTACAAAGGGCAGACACTGGACGTGCAATGGTACTAGGCTGGGAACCTCTGCCCAAGCCTTCTTGGAGAAATTTCAAGATTGTAGAAATCAAGGAATTATGGCTAATTTGCTTCATGTTCCTGGCACTAGCACAGAACTTGGGCCAGATAAAGGAGTATGCATTCAAGGTCAATACTCTTCTAGAATGCATTCTGATGACTTTGGAGGACAGACCCTACAACACTAGCACTTCCCTTTCAATAGCCAGGCTGTTAAATGCAGCTGGTTCCAATCCAGATGAAGAAGAGGACCTTGTAAGAGATGTCCTGTCTCTTTGGGAGCGGTACTGGAGATCCTATTTCAGCTCAATTAGGTCCAAAAACCAGGCTCTCCTTGGCCAATATGGGGTTACCAATATTACAGTCACCTGTTAGTTTTATTTTCTTGACTGCCTTCCCTAATGATAGGAAGATTGTAAACGCACAGAGGAGGTCCTGAGGCCATCAGTGTGATAGTGCATCTGTCCCCTTGGATTTGGGGTCCACCTCCCTGCTGAAGTAGTGTGGTCTCTCCACGTTCAAGTGGTTCATTAATAGATTGGTTGAGGGCAAGCCGAACAACTGGACAATTAACTCAAAAGCCTTCCTGATGCCGGCAACACTCAGTTGTTCATCTTGATCAGTCGGAGCAAGATCAGTAGGAGCTGCCCTGAGGGATAGATGAGCATGTGCTATCCAGTGCATGATTTCCATCACTTAGATGTGTAGCGCTGGAATTCTTTTTCCTCTTGGTTGTTCACATATGCAACCATGGTCATATTGTCTGACTGAATCAGAAAGTGCCTCCCCTCTAGCCTGGGCTGGAACCTTTGTAGCACCATCTTGACTGCTCTTAGTTCTAGATGATCAGTCCTTTCTGCCAGCTAACAGATGCTTGTTTTAGACCCCCAGTGTGCTTCCCAGCCCTCCAGGCTGGTAACAGTTTTGACAATTTGGAAGGCATAGAGGCTGACCACCATTTTAAAGGTGTTGATCACCTGTGCCGGAACCTTCACAGGTTTCAGAGAGTGGCTCCATATCTTTAAGATGAAACCTTGAAGGAGCCTGATGTGAGACTGTACCCATGGCATGATTCCTATACATGATACTATGAGGGGTCTAGTGGCTGAAAGCTTAGTGGTTTTAGTTTCAGGCCTCTTGCAGTTCCAAAACAATTTGAGGAAGTCTTGAATCTTTCTGGAACCTCTAAAGATGGATATATCCTTGCTATCAAGGTATCTGTGTCCACTCCTAAGCGAATTATTTTGGTGGATGGAATCAAAGAGCTTTCCTGGATACTGATAATAAAACCATGCACCTACAGGGAATTCAACATCAGAGACGTAGCTCTGTGTGCTGTTGCTGGGGATGGAGCTCTGATTAAAAGAGGTCATCCAGGAGGGGTAAAGGTCGATTCCCTGTAACCCAAGTCTGGCTTTAATTAGCACCAACACCACCTTTGTAAAGACCCACTGAGCTGAGGACAAGACAAACTGGAGTGCCCAGTACTGACAATGCTTTGCGCCACTAGCAACCCTCAGGAATCTGTAATGGCAGGGTCTGATAACTATGTGGAGATATGTATCCACCAGATCCACTGAAGTAATAAAGACACTGTAGAGATTTCTTTAATTTTCTTCATCCACTTGTTGAGCCTTCTGAGATCTAGAATGGCTGGATTCCCTCTGTACACTTCTGAATGATGATGAAGATGGAATAGAACACTGATCATTTTTCTTCTGAGGGGACACTCTCTATTACTGCCATATCCAGGAGATGAGATATCTCATTCTGGAATAGATTGCACTTTACAGGGTAATTCAAGATAGGAGACCAGATGAAGAACGGATGGGGTGGAGTCCGTAACTCAAGGGATGATCCCTGACTAACTAACTAACTAACTATCTCCCTCACTCATGGGTCCATGGTCAATGCAACCCATTCCTCCAAGAAATGGGAAATTGTGCCCCCTAGCTTCAGCTCCAGGCAGGGTTCAATGAAGTCTGTCATGCAGAGGCTTTGGGAGTGGCAGGGTTCGCTTGGGGCTTTCCTCCAGAGCTACAGTTCCACAGCTTTTCTCTGGAGACACTTTTGTCCTTTTGCTAGTATTTCTCTGAGGATGAAGGCCAAAAGGAGCACCTTTGTCTGAAGGCTGGTCTGTACTCTCTCTCAAAGGCATGATGTGGCACTGGGAGGGACTATTTAGATTTTGCAGTCTTGTCCACCACTATATTGTCTAGCTTCTCTCTGAAAAGCAGGGCTCCTGTAAATTTGGAAGAGCACAGTACTTGGTTGGTGTGGCTATCCACCTTCCACGGACAGATCCATAGGTCCTGCCTGGTCACTGAGCTGGAGGCCATGGCTTTGGCTGAGAATCTCATTGTATCCAGTGAGATATTAGCAACAATATGCTGTTGCCAAGGAAACCTTCTTTAACAAAGAGCTGAAGTCAGGCAATCTCTACCCACAAGGGCTTTGCGATCTTCCAGCTAGGAGAGAGCTATGACCTCGAAAAGCAAGTAAATGCTAGGAACACCTGAAGGGAGGCTGAGGAGTCCACAGTTTTTTTTTTTTTTTTGCCAGAGGCCTCCATTTTCGTATTCCCTGCGGTCCTTAGGATAGAACTCCCCTTCTGAGGGGATAACCGTATCTTCTGCCATGGATACTACGGCAGTGTCAACCTTCAGTATCTCAGTAAGCAGATCCTTTTGTTCCTAGAATTTATAGAACCTAAGATCATTTTTGTTAATGTGCTTGTCTTTCTCTGACTTATCCCTTCAACCCGGATTACTTCCTTGAAGGAGGAGCACAGGGGAAATCACAGCATCGAGGGAGGATTTTGAGGGGAGAAATTTGCTCTGAGGCTTACTCTCAGGAGTCTGTTCCGACTGAATCAGATTAGTAGATACAATCTTGTTGCAAATGACCTTGAAATTCTCAAAAGGAAAAACCTTTGTGGCTTCTTTCCCCAGTCCTGATCACAAATCAGAGCACAACAATTCACCACCTTCTGTGGAGGAAAAGGAGAAGATTCAGAGGACTCAGACCTCTTAGATCTATGATGATTTTTCCCCGTTTTAGCTTTTTTGTATTTTTAGCTTTTTTTTGCTAGCGTAGAGAACATATGAGCATCAGTACAGCCTTGGTGAGGCCTTCCCAAGGGCCTGAAGTCCTCTCATTAAAATCTTTTGAGTCCTTGCCTGCTGAGTCCCATTCCCTTAAGGAGGGTGGAGGGGAAATGTTTCCAGAGTCCTCCAAAACAAATTGGGAAGGAGGGGGTCTTATGAGCCCTGCTTCTTTTCCCAGGGCACTAAGGACCGAGTTTAAGACTTTTGGGAAGGGGGATTTGTGACCGCGCAAGTCTCTCCTCTGTTTTCCAAGAGCCCCTTGGGACTTGCCCCCAGAATCATCTAATTGTGATCCTGCTTGTCTTTAGAGCATCTCCCAGCTCTGCCCAGAGACTCCTGGTCTATTTTTCCCATGTTGGAGTCTCGGCTTCTCTGGTGGGTCAAAGATCCCACAGTCCTGTCCAACTCAGCCCCAGGATCCAACAGAGTTAGCGACAGAAGGCAGAGTTCAGGCTGGGCACAACTCACTGCCTGTTAAGCCTGGCAAGGCAGTCTCACAGCTAGAGCACCATTTGGATTTTATTTGGTGCTTTTTAGGCTGCTCTGCCATACCTAAAAAGGTGCATAAGATCCAGCAAGGAGGTGCTGCAGCAGAGGCTCTGGGTGGGTTCCAACCCACAACCAATAACTGACTTACGAGGTTGGGGGGGGAAGAGAGGGAGGGAGAAACCAGCTACGGAGGGAGAACCCAGCTCACCACTGCCCCAAAATTAGTAAAAAAGTGCCCACATGCCCCTTAGGCAGATGAAAGGCGGGAGCACAGAAACTGTTGTCCACACACTCCTGCGGAGGCAAATCATCTGGCCACAAGCAGGACCAGATGGCACATGTTTGCATAGTGGTGCCAAAACACTAATCTGCCTCCGTATGCTGCAAGAGTGAACAATGTAGCCCAGACATCAAGAACTGTGGAGGATGCGGGGCTGCAGTACAATACTTTATGGTATAAAGAAAGGGAGCATGGTCCAGTAGTTAGATCAAGGGACAAAGCAGGTCTACATTTAAATGCAGCTGAGCCGCTGTAGCACTTAAGCGAAGATACTCCTACACTGACAGAAGAGTGCCTCTCAGCATAGTTAATCTCCCTCCCCAAGATGTGGTAGCTATGTCGACGGGATAAGCTCTCCCATCAACATAGTGCTGTCTACACGGAGGGTTAGGTTGGTATAACTACCTCATTCGGGAGTGTGGACTTTTCACACCCCAAGCAACGTACTGATATCGATATAAGTCTGTAATGTAGATCTGGCCTTAGCATCAGAGCCATGTGTGTTCTGCTCCCATTTCTATTGCCAAATTTGCTGTGTGATTTCAAGCAAGTCATTTAAACTTCCTGTGTTTACATTTCCTCATCTGAAAAATGTGAGTAATGATACACAATGATGACTTTGATATCCTCACAAGAAAGACACTATACAAAGCTGCAAAGCATTATTAAGCATTTTACAGCCCTGTAAGTGTACATGCTTCTTTATAAAACATACCATAACACTCCACATTTTACACTCCCCTCACAAAAAGTCATTAGTGCAATTAAAATTCACCATCTTATCCTAAGGCAAGTAGGGTTAAAAAAGAAATAGAGAAAAAGTCTGAATCACGATAGGAAATACTGAAGTCTCTAGGAGAACTAGCTTAGCCTTTAAGAACTAGCCCATATTAAGACAATGACGGAGAAAATTACCATGTTATAAATATTTGATTTCAAGATGGCTAAAATACTGACTAATGAGCGGTCACTAAATGGTTGAACTTCTTAATTTTATTTACCTTCCCTCCCTGAATATTTAGGTAAACACGCACGCATGCACACAAAGAGAGAGAGAGAGAGAGAGGGAGACACACACACACACACGCACACTAAAACAAAAGTTCAACATTAACTTAGCAAGAAATTTAAATTTTAAATTATCTAATTTCTTGTAGATTACTTAAAAACAACATATTAAAGTGTAAAAATGGGATCCTGTATGAAGGCATTTTGCATGTGTACACATTTTAGAAGTTATTTTTAGCATATAGAGAGCATATCTGCCATCTAAATAGACAGAATCACTGTGCTCTGTCAGACATTAGTACAAAAAAATTTATTGAGATTTAGAATATATAAGGCACATATTTACCTGAACAGCTGGAATAGCTTTTTTGTTGTGAAGTAATGCATGTATCACAACATGATGAAAAATTTTAGACAACAATGTATTTGTCAGACAGCAGAACATTTGCATGGTTGAGTGTTCTCAGGTAAATATTTGTTTTCTGTGAACAAATCTCTCTATTTTTTTTTCCTTTACTTTAAAGACCTTATGGTTCTTTTTTAAAAAAAAATCATCTATTTTTAGGGGGAAAAAATATAATTTTCAACTCACCTTAAATTTAACAACTTACAAGAACACCCTAAACCTTATGGCTTTTTTCACCTTCTTGGGTTAAAAAAAATGGAACAAAATTAAAGTCAACAGTGGTGATACCGCACTGAGTAAATTTAACAACTTTAAAAAGTTTTAAGTCAATCCGAGGTCCATAAACCTGCCTCCCCTCTCACATTGGTTTAAATCCATTAAATTCAGTGGAATTATGCAAATGAGAGTGGAGAATCTGTCTCCATGTGTATAATCTACTTCCTTAAATCCTCATTTCACAGAGCTGCAATTTAAGAAAAAAAAACTGACCATGAAAGTTAACATTTGAAAGAAAAATAGTCATTTAAAATGTACTTTATTTTTAAAATGGATATGAGACATAACTGGAAATTTAGAATAGATCCGAGTCCAAAACTAATAGGTTGTGTATAAAGAAGGTGTACAGCAAGGGATGGGGCAGACAATCAGGGTGATGTCCACGGTAAGAATCATGCACAGGTTGCCATCATGGGAAACTTATCATAACAACTCTTTTGAGTAAGTTACTCTACCTGTAACCACCCCCAATAGCTTGAGCTCAATTTCTATCCTTTGGACCAGAATTCTAGAGTCCTTAGTTATCTCTTCCAGCTGCAGTTCAATGTATATGCCCCATTACAATTCACCATCATTAGGAGTACCAATTCAGCTCCTACCACCCACCATAAAAGCTATTGATCCCTCCCACCCTTGGCTTCCAATTCCCCTGCTCAGAATCACCATCTCTCCCTGTGCCACTCAGACTCCTCCTATCCACAATATCCCCACCCAAAAGCTCCCATCCCCACTGTCAATCCCTTCCATCAACAGTTCAGCACTTCTGTCTGCGATACCCTGCTCAGCAAATATACATGAGCAAGACTGCTCCCAGAGTAGAGATTTTAGGCTGTGCTCACATATTCTGTACGTACAGATGCACAGCACAAAAGATCTGTAAACTTTCATAATCACTACCCACAGAAGCTTAGTTCCTATTGAATAGGACCCTAAGGATTAAATTCATCTCAGCACAGAAAGCATGCTCAAGGCCCTCCAACCCACTTAGCACTACTTAAGCTCATGTTAAAGGTGTAAGACCTACTTGACCTCCGAAGTGGGATGAATTTCACCCAAAGAGTTGACCAGTAAGTCATCCTTTAGTTCCTACAACTACAATACCCACCTGCTGAAGTGAAGAAACAGATTGACAGAGCCAGAAGAGTACCCAGAAGTCACCTACTACAGGACAGGCCCAACAAAGAAAATAATAGAACGCCACTAGCCATCACCTTCAGCCCCCAACTAAAACCTCTCCAACGCATCATCAAGGATCTACAACCTATCCTGAAGGACGACCCATAACTCTCACAGATCTTGGGAGACAGGCCAGTCCTTGCTTACAGACAGCCCCCCAATCTGAAGCAAATACTCACCAGCAACCACACACCACACAACAGAACCACTAACCCAGGAACCTATCCTTGCAACAAAGTCCGTTGCCAACTCTGTCCACATATCTATTCAGGGGATACCATCATAGGGCCTAATCACATCAGCCACACTATCAGAGGCTCGTTCACCTGCGCATCTACCAATGTGATATATGCCATCATGTGCCAGCAATGCCCCTCTGCCATGTACATTGGTCAAAATGAACAGTTTCTACGTAAAAGAATGAATGGACACAAATCAGACGTCAAGAATTATAACATTCAAAAACCAGTTGGAAAACACTTCAATCTCTCTGGTCACTCGATCACAGACCTAAGAGTGGCTATCCTTCAACAAAAAAGCTTCAAAAACACACTCCAACGAGAGACTGCTGAATTGGAATTAATTTGCAAACTGGATACAATTAACTTAGGCTTGAATAGAGACTGGGAATAGATGAGTCATTACACAAAGTAAAACTATTTCCCAATGGTATTTCTCCCCTCCACCCCACCCCCCACCGTTCCTCT